>NW_028322234.1:14285000-14910000 GCF_059928025.1 Delphinapterus leucas
GCATGTGTCTCTCCTTAAAATCTCATCACAGCCCATTTTATTATTATTTAAATTTTTTATTTTAATACAATTTTTAAAGGCTGCTTTCTATTTGCAGTTATTACAAAGTATCAGCTACATTCCCCGTGTTGTACGGTACATGGTTGAATCTGTCTTACAGCCAGTAGTTTGAACCTCTCACTCCCCTACTCCTATATTGTCCGCACACACACTGGTAACCACCACTCTGCTTTTTTTATGTTATATTCACCAGTTTGTTGTATTTCACAGCCCATTTTATAGATGGAAACATTGAACTTAAGCTGATGGGGGTGTGAGTTTCCCAAAGGCTAAAATGTGACATTCCAGAGATTGGAATCCAGGTGTGTTGAGAAACTCCAGACCCTACATACTTAACCATGCTCGGTAGCAATTATTTTTGACTGTGAATGGCTTTCAGCTAGATGGAGGTAGGGAAGGGATACCAGGTGGGCTGCAAAGAACCATCAAAGGTCCAGAGTGGGGACCATGACAAGACAGGGATTGGAAGGTCTTGCAGATGGAGTTAGCCAGCAGAGCTAGACTTTAGAACCCAGCGGGGGTTTCACACATTATGAAAGAAGGTCGGGGACAGTTCCGAGGATCACGCCCCCAGGCTCAGGAGAGCTTAATGTCCCTTTGAGGGTGCTGCTTGCTAAACCCTCAGGCCTGGGATCCTAGGGTTTTCATAAAGGAAGTTCCTTTTGTAGTTGGGGGTCTCAGGGAGTATACGATCACCTGGATCCCAGGAATTCTGGACACTTTTGTCTCCCCTCTTTCTTCTACCTGCCCTCCCACACCAGCAAATGCTGCTGGCTCCAGCTCTGACATCTATTCACCTCCTATTCACCCCCTTCTTCTCTCCCCCACCCCACTCCCAGCCCAGGCCAGGCCACTGTAACTCCTCACTCTGGAATGAAATTTTCAAGTCTCCGTGTCTACAAGTCAAGCTTCTTAGGCCACAGCCACGTGTACTTGGCACATACAGTCTGTGACAGCTGAGTGGCTTGATTCACTGATACTAACAAAGTACTGTCCCAACCCTACAAAGCCCAGGTAGTGTCTCTTCATCTTGTAGCTACGCCGTTGTTACTCGTTTCCTGAGGCTGCCATAACAGAGCACCACCCACTAGTGGCTTGAAACAACAGAAATTTACTCTTTCACCATTCTGGAGGCCAGAGATCTGAAATCAAGGTGTCCGAAGGGCTGCGCTCCTTTCAAAGGCTTTAGGGGAGATTCCTTCTTTGCCTCTTTCTGGCTTCTGGGGTTTGCCGGCAATCCTTGGGGTTTTTTTGGTGTATTTTGCATCACTCCAATGTCTACCTCCAACTTTCCTCTGTGTCTCTGTGTGTCCTCTCCTTTTCCTATGAAGACATCATGGGATGTAAGGTCCACCCTCATCCTTACTTCTCAAAGACCCTGTTGCCAGATGAGGTCACGTGCTGAAGTTCTGGGTGGACATGAATTGGGGGGTGACATATTCAAGCCACTACAGTCATCAAGAACGGGTGTCCTCCAAGACCACAGGGCAAGAGAATTGAAAGGCAGTGTGGCATGTTTACAAGATCAGGCTATGGAAGTGACCCTTGGTCCGCTTCTACTCTCTTCCTATTAGGCAGGTCAGTCACGTGACCGCATCAGGGGTGGTCCCACCACGGGGCCGTCAGGGAGGCTGGGAAGATGGAGAGGAACACATGGATATTGGGGGACCCCTCCTCCATCCCTGGGTGCTGTGGCTGTAGCCCTGAGGCCCAGCAGAGCATCTGGCCCATAGTGGATGTTCAATGAAGGTTTTTTGAATGAGTACCAGGAAGGTGAGTGTGGGAAGTCAAATAGAAAAATTGAGGGGCACCCTGGCCCACCTACTCTGCAGACTGGGGACCGGCAGAAGCTGGAGGGGAATTCCCTGCACTGTGGAACTGAGTCTGGTCCCTCCCTTTGCCGGACATCCCCAGGGTGGGGCATGGTTGGTCCCTGGCAGGTTCAGGCAGGCAGAGGGCCCCATAGCTGCATGAGAGCTGAGGTTCCTTCCCTCTTCCTGCCTCTACACACCCTCCACCCTGCCACACAGCTGATGAAGTGCTTGCAGAGGATCATGATAGCAGAAGAGGCCTCGGGCTGCCAGGTGCCCCACCGGCCCTGGGTGTCCATCCGGAAGGTGGCTTTGTTGCTGCTTCTCCTTGGCATGGTGATAGGCTGCCTCGTCTGCAGTGTGCGCCTCACCCGAAAGCAGCAGGTGGATTCAACTGGGGTAAGTCCAGAAGGGAGGATGAGAGAGACAGAGGTACATCTGCCTCCTGCAAGCTCAGGAGCATGGGGACCTCCAGCTGGGGCCGGGCCCTGGGGAGGGGGTGCAGCGCCGAGGGCAGGTAAGCAACTGAGTGAGGAAAGAATCAGCTCAGGGCAGAGGGATGGTGAGCTAGAGCGCAGACTAACAGACTCACGACCAAAAAAGAAAAAGAAAACAAAAAGATTAGAATGAGATGAATAAAAATCTGCCAGGGGGGCTTCCCTGACAGTCCAGTGGTTAACACCCCTCGCTTCCAACGCAGTGGGGCGGGGGGTTCGATCCCTGGTCTGGGGAATTAATAGCCCGCATAGCACGTGGCGTGGCCAAACAATAGAAAAGACAACTGCCAGGAAGAAAGATCTGGTGGAAAAGAACAGAGCGAGAGAGACCAGAGCAGGGAGGGGAGGCGGGGGCAAGGCTGCCCCCGGGGGTCTCCGGCTCTGGATAGTCAGTTCTGCCAACACCAGGAGGTAAATCCCGGGTGGAGATCCCGGGGTGGAGGAAGATACATACCATATGGGGGCCTGGAAAATGACTCGTCTTTGGTGTTCCCCCAGCAGGCTGACTCAGAGGCTGCTGGGGGCTTCTCAAAGCTGGGAAGGGGCGGTTCCGGGACCTCCAAGGACAGGAGGAACCCTGGACACCTACCACAGGGTCTGGCTTTGGGGGCTGCATTACGGGGGTGGGAGAGCTTTGCAGGGGAGAGAGGCAGGTGTGTCGAGGCGCCCTGTGTTATATCCTGGAAACTAAGAAGTTCTTCAGAAGGTCTTCTCTTCATGCTCACGGCTAGTTCAAACCTACTTTCTCTTTAAGAGTTCTTCACAAAGGTCCCAACTCAGTCCGGTGGGATGATGGGTGGATAGAAGGATGGGTCGAGAAAAGAGAGCTCTTCCCTCGGGAACACTCAAGACCTCTGGTCTCTTTTCTTTTCTTTTCTTTTCTTCCAGTGGGACTTAGCGGAGCTGCAGCTGAATCACACAGGTAAAACCAGATGCATATGTGTGTTGGAGAAAGAGAAAAGAAGGAGGGTGGGGGAGGGAGAGAGAGAAAGAGAAATTGAGAAAGGATGAGAAAAAGAAACAAAGAGAGGGAGATATGGCGGCTGAGCACCTGCTTCCTGGCTCAGCCTTTTGTTTTCTCCCTTGGGAGATCCCAAACCAACTAAACCAAGCTAATAGCCATCACTAACCTGCCTTCACTGAGGCCACAAACACTAATTAAGCGGCTACTGTGAGGCAAGCCCTGTTCTGGGTGTCCCGAGAGCCCACAGAACCGACAGAAATCCCTGCCCTGTCGGTGTTTCCCTTCTACCAAGGGGACCAGAAAATAAATAAATAAACAAGGAAAATATGCAGCATGCCAAGAGAGTAAAACACGCATCTGGTACTTCTGGGAGGAATATTAAGTAAGGGAGGGGGATCGGGCAGGCCAGCGTTGGGTTTGCCCTTGAAGATGCGGTCATCGGGGAAGGCATCCCTGAGAAGGGGGCTTTAGAGCAAGGACGTGAAGGAACGTGAGGGCGGGTACCATTTGGCAGTACTCTCCCAGCCTCTCTCTAACCCCCTTCCTCTTTGGGCCTCTCCCACCCCCCCCACCCCACCCCCACTCATCCCCGGAGGGAAATCTTCGTCTTTTTTCTCTGGGTGCTTTCTGCTCGGGCTGCTATGACAGAATAACAGACCAGAAGGCTTATAAACAAGACATTTCTTTCTCATGGTTCTGGGGGCTGTGAAGTCCAAGGCACCGGCAGATCTGGTGTCTGGCGAGAGTCCGCTTCCTGGTTCATAAACAGCCAACCATCTTCATTTTTTCTTTTTTAAGTTTTTTTTTTTTTTTTTGATGTGGACCATTTTTAACGTCTTTATTGAATTTTTCACAATCTTGCTTCTGTTCTTTAGCTGCGAGGCATGTGGGATTTTAGCTCCCCCGACTTAGGGATGGAACCCACACCCCATGCATTGGGAACATGGAGTCTTAACCACTGGACCACCAGGGAAGTCCCCAGCCAGCCATCTTCTCATCTTTTTGCTGGGTCTTCACGTGGCTGAAAGGGAGGGAGAGAGCTCTCCGGGCTCTTCTCTTTCTCTCCCCACCCCCCTTTCTTTTTTTTTTTTTTTTCTATTCTTTGGCCACCCCACATCACCCCACCCGGCCCCGCGGGGCATGCGGGATCTTAGTTCCCCAGCCACGGATGGAACCCGTACCCCTGCATTGGAAGCACGGAGTCTTAACCACTGGACCCGCCAGGGAAGTCACTCTTTCTCTTTTTAAATTGAGATATAGTTGACATACAACGTTGTATTAGTTTCCGGTGTACAACATGATTCTCTATTTGTATATATTACAAAACGATCACCACAGTGTCTAGCTAACATAGTTACAATTTTTTTTCTTGCCATGGGAACTTGTAAAATCTTCTCTCTTAGCAACTTTCAAATATACAACACAGTATCATTAACTCTAGTCACCATGCTGCACATCACACTGCCAGAACTTAGTTTATAACTTATTTTATAAGTTTTACCTTTCGACCGCCTTCACCTATTTTGCCCACCCCGGCTCCCACCTGTGGCAACCACCAGTCTGTTCTCTGTATCTATGAGCTTGAGTTTTGTTTTCTTTTAGATTGCACGTATAAGGGAAGCCATACAGTATTCGTCTTTGTCTGACTTACCCCTAGGTCCACCCATGTTGTCACAAGTGGCCGAATTTCCTTCTATTTTTATGGTTGAATTATATATATATATATATATGTATAATATCACATATATTATATATAATAATATATATAAACATCTTTATCCATTTTATATATATGTGTGTATGGTGTGTGTATATATATACACGCACAATCCATACATATGTATATGTATACATATATGTGTGTGTATGTGTATATACAGATATATAGATATATAGATATCACATCTTCTTTCTCCATTCATCCATCAGTGGATATGGGGTCTCTTTTATAAGGGCTCCACCTTCATGATCTAATCACTTCCCAATGGCCCACCTTCTAATACCATCCCCTTGGGGGTTAGGTTTCAACATGGGAGTTTGGGGCATTCCCTCTATGGCACTCAGTTTCCCTAAACCTCCATCCTTCCATCCCTTCTCCCACAACCCTCTCAGGATCGCGGCAGGACCCCAGGCTGCGCTGGCAGGGAAGCCCAGCCCTGGGCCGCTCCTTCGTGCATGGGCCAGAGCTGGACAACGGGCAGCTGCGTATCCAACGTGATGGCATTTATAGGCTGCACATCCAGGTGACCTTAGCCAACTGCTCTTCCTCTACGTGGACCGCCAAGCCCCTTAGCGCCACCCTGAGCGTGGCCATCTGCTTCCCCACAGCCCACAGCATTAGCCTGCTACGCCTCAACTTTCACCAAAGCTGCTCTGTCGCCTCCCAGCGCCTTACCTTCTTAGCCCACGGGGACATCCTCTGCACCAACCTTACTCCACCTCTGCTGCCCTCCAGAAACGCTGATGAGACTTTTTTTGGGATTCAGTGGGTGTGCCCTTGACCATTGCACTTCCTGGCCCAGATTTGTTGAGAAGGAGTTTTTTTCTTTGTTTTATCGTCAATTTATTCGTAAGTATTTTATTATTTTATTATTGTATTGTATCCAAAGGTTGTATTTCTCTTCCTGAGAATGCATTGGCTATTTTTTTAACTTTTTAATTATTTTTTCTTTTTTTGGTCGCACCATGTGGCATGTGGGATCTTAGTTCCCCAAGCAGGGAATGAACCCACACCCACCTGAAGGGCATCTGAAGGGCAGAATCCTAACCACTGGACCACAGTGAGATTGCATTGTTAATGCACAGAAACATAATTGATGTTTCTATATTGATTTGGGGTGTGTATGTGCTGTTTTTCTGTTTGTTTCTTTGTTTTACTTTACAGAATCTGTTTATTAGATCCAACAGTTTTTGGTTAAAGTATTTTTTAAAAACTCTTCTAAAAATAAAAACAATTTTATTTCTTCCTTTCCACGTCTGATACCTTTCTTTTTCTTCTACAATACCTAGGTCATTTTGCACCTATATCTGTAGGATAAATTCCTAGAAGTGGAATGGCTGGGTCCAAGAGGGTGTGTTTATAATTTTGATATTTATTAATAAATTGGCCTCTACAGGTGTGGAACCAATTTAGATTTTTAACCTGCACCATGTGACCATGGCTGCTCTGTGGGATGTGAAAAGAAGCTTTTCATTTGTCTTATTTCTAATAAAAGGGGAGCTTATTCCCCGCCCCCATACTTCAGTGTCATTTGAATCATTTGTATTTTCTTCTCTGTAAAATCATGTGTAGACACTCTTTTTTTTTAATTGAGGTGAAATTCACATAAAATAAAATTAACCCTGTTAAAGTGGCATTAATGCATTCACATAACTATATTCAGTATCTGGTAATAAACCATAATGGAAAAGAATATGAAATAATATGAAATATATATATATTTTTTGAGAAACCACCAAATAGTTTTGCAATGTGTCCACTCCTTGCCCAATTTTTCTTAACTGAGTCATCAACCTTTTGCTTTCTGTTTTGTACAAAGTTTTTATATGTTAAGGAATTTAGCCCTTTATCTGTAATATGAGTTGCAAATATCTTCTCAGTTTGTCTTTTAACTTTTGACATTGCCTATTTTTTTTTTTTTTTTTGCTGTGCATTCTTTTTATTTTTACATCCTTGGATGTAAATATCTGTTTCTTCTTTAATGGCTTGTGGATTTCCTGAGCCAACACTCTCCAAAATTCCACACTGCTCAAAATTGTTCTCACTTTACCTGGCTTGAAGTGCACAGGCTGAGACCTCATCTCTATCCTGGCATTTTCACAGTGCCCCCTCCCCAACACCTCCCTGCAAAATAAGTTACTTAATTAATTTAATTTTTTTTTTTTTGCGGTACATGGGCCTCTCACTATTGTGGCCTCTCCCGTTGCGGAGCACAGGCTCCGGACGCGCAGGCTCAGCGGCCATGGCTCACGGGCCCAGCCGCTCCGCGGTATGTGGGATCTTCCCGGACCGGGGTACGAACCCATGTCCTCGGCATCGGTAAGCGGACTCTCAACCACTGCGCCACCAGGGAAGCCCAATTAACTTAATTTTTAAAAAACCACCTGGGCTTACAGAGCTCTGGTTTCTCAGATATTGCCAAACTTCTCCCAACCTCTTCCTTCCCGCATTTATTTGTTTTCTTCCTTCTTCTCTCCTTCAAAACAATCACTCCTTTATTCCCTCTGCTATAGCCACCAGAAACCAACCTCACACCCACCCCTTTCCTGATCACAAAATCCTCGGAGATCTTAGAGTAACTTCTCTTCCCCAGTAGGAGGCAGAGACCTTGTAACTGGAAGTTCTTTGGAAATTGTCATCAGCTTATGCAACTTAATGGGATAAAAGGTATCAATCATTTCCCTACTCTCCTCCCATCACCATGGCAACTACCTAACCAATGAATGTCTGATCCTAGGACCTTATCCTGACTTTGATTATTCAAGATTTAATCATCTTGAATTATTAAAACTGCCATCTAGGTTTTCCTTTGGGTTAAGAAGGAACAAAATATTAGCAAACCAAATTC
Organism: Delphinapterus leucas; assembly: GCF_059928025.1. NCBI lineage: Eukaryota > Metazoa > Chordata > Mammalia > Artiodactyla > Monodontidae > Delphinapterus > Delphinapterus leucas. Next base: position 14,292,901 of record NW_028322234.1, read on the forward strand.
AACAATACATTTAAAGGATCATACACCATGATCAAGTGGGATTTATTCCAGGGATGCAAGAATGGTTCAACATATGCAAATAATCGGTGTACTACACCACATTAACAAAATGAAGGATAAAAACCATACGATCATCTCAATAGATGCAGGAAAATCGTTTCACAAAATTCAACATTCATTCATGATAAAAGTTTCAACAAACTGCCTATAGAGAGAAGGTACCTCAAGATTAAAAAGGCCATATATGACAAGACCACAGCTAACATCACATTCAATGGTGAAAAGCTGAAAGCTTTTCTTGTAAGATCAGGAACAAGACAAGGATGCCCACTCTCACCATTTTTATTCAACATAGTACTGGAGGTCCTAGCCAGAGCAATTAGGCAGAAAAAGAAATAAAGGCAGCCAAATCAGGAAGAGAGAAGAAAAACTGTCTCTATTTGTAGATGATGGGATTTTATATATAGAAAACCCAAAATATCCCACAAAAAAAACCTGTTAGAATTAATAAATTCAGTAAAGTTGCAAGATACACAATCGATATACAAAAATCAGTTCCATTTCTATGCATTAACAGTGAACTATCAGAAAGAGAAATTAAGGAAACAATCCCATTTATAATTCAAAACTTTAATCTAAGAGGTGAAAGATCAGTGCACTGAAAACTACAAGACATTGATGAAATTGAAGAGGACACAAACAGATGGAAATATATATCATGGTCATGGATTGGAAGAATTAATATTGTCAAAATGTCTGTATTACTCAAACCAATCTTTAGGTTCAATGCAATCCCTATCAAAATTTCAATGGCACTTTTCACAGAAGTAGAAAAATAATCCCAAAATTGTATGGAGCCACAAAAGACCCCAATTAGCCAAAGCAATCTTAGGAAAGAAAACAAAGCTGCAGGCACCATAGTTCCTGATTCCAAACTATATTACAAAGTTATAGTAGTCAAAACAGCATAGTGTTGGCATAAAAACAGACACATAGAGAGACCAGAAATAAATATATGCATATATGATCGATTAACTTATGAAAAAGTAGCTAAGAATATACAATGGGGAAAGGATAGCCTCTTCAATAATCAGTGCTGGGAAAGCTGGACAGTCACATGTGGAAGAATGAAACTGGATCCCTATCTTACACCATGCACAAAAATAAACTCAAAATGGATTAAAGACCTGAACATAATGGTAAATTCCTTAACATTGGTCTTGGCAATGATTTTTTGGATTTGACATCAAAAGCAAAGGCAACAAAAGCAAAAATAAACAAGTGGGACTATATCAAACTATAAAGCTTCTGCACAGCAAAAGAAACCATCAACAAAATGAAAAGGCATCCTAGGGAATGGGAGAACATATTTTCAAACCGTATATCTGACAATGGATTGATACAGAAAATGTATAAAGAACTCATACAACTCAACAGCAAAAAAAAAAAAAAAAAAGAAAGAAAGAAAAAGAAAAAAAGAATCCAATTTTAAAAATGGGCAGAGACTGAAGAGACATTTTTCCAAAGAAGACATACAAATGGCCAACAGGTACATGAAAAGGTGCTCAACATCACTAGTCATCAGGAAAATATAAATCAAAACCACAATGATCACACCTGTCAGATGGCTATTATCAAAAAGACAACAAATAACAAGTGTCGGTGATGATGTGGAGAAATGAAACCCTAGTACACTGTTGGTGGGAAAGTAAATTGGTGAAGCTGCTATGGAAAACAGTATGGAGATTCCTCAAAAAATTAAAAATAGGACTACCATATGATCCAGCAATTCCTCTCCTGGGTATTTATCCAAAGATTTAAAAACACTAATAAGAAAAGATATATGCACCCATCTGTTCATTGCAGCATTATTTACAACAGCCAAGATATAGAAACAACCTAAGTGCCCAAAAATAGATAAATGGATAAAGAAGATGTGATAGATGATAGATAGATAGATAGACAGATAGATAGACAGAATATTACTCAGCCATAAAAAAAAGAATCAAACCTTGCCATTTGAGATAACATGGATAGACCTAGAGGGTATTATGCTAAGTGAAATAAGTCAGACAGAGAAAGGCAAATACTGTGTGATTTCACTTACATGTGGAACCTAAAAAACAAAACAAATAAACAAACAGAACAGAACATAAACAGAGTTATAGGTACAGAAAGCAAACAGGTGGTTGCCAGAGGGGAGTAAGGGGGTGGAAGGAAAGAAATTTGGTGAGGGAGATTAAGAGGTACAAAAATTTCCAGTTGCAAAATAAGTGAGTCATGGTTATGAAATACAGTGTGGAGAATATAGTCATAACTATGTAGTATTTTTGTAGTGCTGTATGTCAGTTATATCTCAAGAAAACTAGAAGAAGAAAAAAAAACCACAATGAGATATCCCCTCACACCTGTCAGAATGGCTATCATCAAAAAGACAAAAGATAACAAATATTGGCAAGGATGTGGTGCAAAGGGAATCATTGTGCACCGTTGGTGGAAATATAAATTGATACAGCCACTATGGAAAAAAGTAAGGAGACTCCTCAAAAAAATTAAGAGTAAGATACAGCTATCCCACTTCTGGGTATCGACCTGAACAAATTGGAAGCAGGAACTCAAAGAGATATTTCTACAACCATGTTCATAGCAGCACTATTTATTCACAATAGCCAAGAGGTGGAAGCAACCAGAGTGTCCATCAATCGGTGAATGGATAAACAAAATGTGATATATACATACAATAGAATATTATTCAAGTTGAAAAAGGAAAGAAATTTGACCCATGCTACATGGATGGACCTTGAGTACATTATGCTGAGTGAAATAAGCCAATCACAAAATACTGTGTCATTCCACTCATAAGAGGTCCCTAGAGGAGTCAAATCCATAGGGACAGAAAGTAGGATGGGGGGGCGGTCAGGGGCTGGGGGAGGGGGATGGGGAGTGAGTGTTTAATGGAGACAGAGTTTCTGTTCGGGAAGATGAGAAAGTTCTGGAGACAGATGGTGGGGATGGTTACACAACAATGTGAATGTACTTAGCACCTCTGAACTGTACACTTAAAATGGTCAAAATGGTAAAATTTGTATTGTGTGGGTTTCACTACAATTAAAAATAAAAACCCTCGGTGGAGCCATCTCCTAATAACTGAACGGATGGCTACTTTGTATAGAGAGCTTTCCATGTGCTGGTCTATGAGTTAGCTAGGGTGCTCATAACAAAGAACAACAAACTAGATGATTTAAAAAACAGAAATTTGGGCTTCCCTGGTGGCGCAGTGGTTGAGAGTCCGCCTGCCGATGCAGGGGACATGGGTTCGTGCTGCGGAGCGGCTGGGCCCGAGCCATGGCCGCTGAGCCTGCGCGTCCGGAGCCTGTGCTCCTCAACGGGAAAGGCCACAACAGTGAGAGGCCCGGGTACCGCAAAAAAAAAAAAAAAAAAAAAAAAAAGAGGTTATACAATTTCCCTAAGACCACGTAACTCTGGAGGAGCTGGGATTGAAACCCAGGTCTGACAGATATCAAAGGCATCCCCCACAAGACCATCCTACACATCTTGCATCTTCATAATGTTTCCTGAACACTCAGGCTGACTCTCTCTGCTTCCAGAATAAACCACTTACCACGTGATATTTCAATAGATTTTTTTCTTTAATTTTCATTGGAGTATAGCTGCTTTACAATGCTGTGTTAGTTTCTGCTGTACAGCAATGTGAATCAATATGTATACATACATCCCCTCTTTTTTAGATTTCCTTCCCATTTAGGTCGTCACAGAGCATTGAGTAGAGTTCCCTGTGCTCTACAGTAGGTTCTCATTAGTTATCTATTTTATACATAGTATCAATAGTGTATATTCCTCTCACACTCCCCTTTCCCCTTTGGTATCCATAAGTTTGTTCTCTACATCTGTGTCTCTATTTCTGCTTTGCAAATAAGTTAATTTGTACCATTTTTCTAGATTCCACATCAATAGATTTATTTTAGGCAGCTGTTTCCCCCACTCTACTCTGAGTTCTTTGAAAGACACATAAACAAGAAGAGAAGAAAAGAAGGTGGCATTTGAGCTGGGGGTAACCCAGAGGTTATCCCCGGAACCTGTGAATATGTTACCTTATATAGTAAAAGGGACCTTGCAGATACGATTAAGCCTTGAGATCAGGAAGTGAGCCTGGATTATCCAGGTGTGCCCAATGTCACCACAAGTTCTTATAAGAGGGAGGCAGGGCTTCACTGGTGGCGCAGTGGTTGGGAGTCCGCCTGCCGATGCAGGGAACATGGGTTCGTGCCCCGGTCCGGGAAGATCCCACATGCCACGGAGTGGCTGGGCCCATAAGCCGTGGCTGCTGAGCCTGTGTGTCCAGAGCCTGTGCTTCGCAACGGGAGAGGCCACAACAGTGAGAGGCCCACGTACAGAAAAAAAAAAAAAAAAAAAGAGGGAGGCAGGAGGGTCAGAGAAAGAGATGTGATGATAGAAGCAGAGGCCGTAGTCAGAGAGAGATACGAGATGCTGCGCTGCTGGCTTTGAAGATGGTGAAGGGACCATGAACCAAGGAATGCGGTGGCTCCTTGAAGCTGGAAAAAGCAAGGAAATGGATTCTCACCCTGGACTCTCTGGAATGAGCACAGTGCCACCGACACCTTGATTTTAGCCTATTGAGACCCCTTTCAGACTCTGACCTTCAGAACTATAAGAATATGAACTTCTGTATTGTTAAGGCACAGAGCTGGTGGTCATTTTTCACAGCAGCCACAGGGAACTCACACGGGCCCTCCTCTTTGCCGTAGTGGTTGGGGTTCCGTTTTCTCACTAGCCCCTGCATCTCTCCCCCTCTCACCTCTCTCTTCATAGATCTGACTCCCTTCTCTCACAGAGCACCTGAGATCTGCTTTTACTGATGTGCAAGGAACTTCACATGTTTCAACAATCCTACCGAAGTTATATACCAGAACCCATCAAGAGGTTTTTTTTTTAACAAAAGGACCATCACGCACTTCCAGAAATGAATCGTGCCACCCCACTTGAAAGCCAAGGACCACTGTCACGATCATGAACCCCACTATGGCAGAAGTGGGGGGATGCCCGCGGGTGTGTTGTAAAATAGAAAATGAGGACTTCCCCGGCGGTCCAGTGGTTAAGACTCCATGCTTCCACTGCAGGGGGCACGGGTTTGGTCTCTGATCAGGGAACTAAGATCCTACATGACGCGCAGCCAAAAAATAATAATAAAGTAGAAAATGAGACTACAACCAGGTTATGCAGAGCTAAAATGCTAGGCTAAGAACTGAGTATTTGTTGCCTAGGCAAGAGGGAGCCATTGAAGGTGTTAGAGCGAGGAGGGCCCCGATTGGATTTATAGTTTCACAAGGAACCTTCTACATCATTCTCCCTAACCCCAGGACTAGATCAAAATTCTCTCCTCTTGTGCCTATATTATTACTGGTACTTTCCTTCATAGTACCGTTTACAATTAAACAGCCATACACGGAAATATTTGCTAACTGTCTATCAAGGCCAGGCTGGCCTTGTTTTCTTCAGGCATTAGCGTGTCTACAGTATCACATGGGAATGAGTGTAATAATGACAGAGAAGAAAGGAGAAGTACTTGTGAAAGGAAAGAAGGAAGGAAGGCTCAACATCCTTACTCATCAAAGAAATGCAAATCAAGACCGTCATGAGATACCATCGCACCCCCCCTAGGATGGCTATATTCGAAAAAGACAGACAATAAAAAGTGCTGTCAAGGATGGAGACAAATTGGAACAGTGGTGGTTAATGTCATGTGTCAACCTGACCGGATGTGTCAACATCTTGTTGGGATGTTCAGATATCTGGTTAGGCAATATTGCTGGGTGTTTCTGGAAGAAACTCTCATTTGAATCGGCGGACAGAGTGGAGAGTGCTGCCCTCCCCAATATGGGCTAGTTCTCAGGCCTTTGGACACCAACAGCTTTCCTAGCACTCCAGCTTGCAGACGGCAGGTCATGGGGCAAATTCACATGAGCCAATTCTTCATAAGTCTGTCTACATATGCATCTCTTACTGGTTCTGTTTCTCTGGAGCACCCCAACTAATACCGGAATCCTCACACATTTCTGGTGGGAGAGTAAAAGGGTGTAGCATCTGTGGAAAATGGTCCTGCAGCGCCTCAGAAGTTAAACATAGAGTTACTACGTGATGGAGCAATTCCACTCCCGGCTATGTACCCAAGAGAAATGAAAACTTGGGTCCATACAAACACTTGGACACAAATGTCCACCCCAACATTATTAACAATAGCCCCAAATGGAAATGACCCAAATGTCTGTCAATGAATGATAAACAAAATGTGATACATCAATATGATGGAAGATCATCTGGCAGTTAAAGGGATGAAGTACTGACACGTTACCACATTAATGAATCTTGAAAATACAAGGCTGAGAGAAAGAAGTCAGATACAAAATCAGATACACGATTCCATTTTTGTGAAATGTCCCCAACAGACAAATCCATAGAGACAGAAAGTGGATTAGTGGTTGTATTAGTCAGAGTTCTCCAAACAGAATCAATAGGATGCACAAAAATATATAGAGAGAGATTTGTTATAAGGAATTGGCTTACACGATTACGGAGCTGAACAAGCCCCCAAACCTGCAGTTGGCCAGCTGGAGACCCAGGAGAGATGATAGTGTAGTTCTGTCCAAGGGTCCACAGGCTCCAGCCAATGGGGGGAGCTGATATTTCAGTTTGAGTATGAAGACAGAAATAACCAATGTTTCAGTTTGAGTATAAAGAAAGGAAATAAAAATAAAAACAAATGCAAGAGGACTTCCCTGGTAGCACAGTGGTTAAGAATCTGCCTGCCAATGCAGGGGACACAGGTTCGAGCCCTGGTCCAGGAAGATCCCACATGCCGTGGAGCAACTAAGCCCATGTGCCACAACTACTGAGCCTGCGCTCTAGAGTCCGTGAGCCACAACTACTGAGCCCGCGTGCCACAACTACTGAAGCCTGCATGCCTAGAGCCCGTGCTCCGCAACAAGAGAAGCCACCACAATGAGAAGCCCGCGCACCACAACAAAGAGTAACCCCCACTTGCAGCAACTAGAGAAATCCCGCGTGAAGCAATGAAGACCCAATGCAGCTAAAAATAAAATAAATAAATTTTAAAAAATAAAATAAATGCAAGAAAAAAAACCAATATCCCAACTCAAAGGAGTCAGACAGGAGGAGTTTCCTCTTAATCAGCTTTTATTTTTCTCTCTTCAGGCCTTCAACTGATGAGATGAGGCCCACCCACATTAGTGAGGGCAATCTGCTTTACTCAGTTCACTGATTCAGATGTCAACATCATCCAGAAACACCCTCGCAGACATACCTACAATAATGTTTGGCCAAATATCCAGGCACTCTGTGGGCCATCAAGTTAACACATAAAAGTAACCAGCACGGTGGTTGTCTAGGGCTGAGGAAGGGGGTACCGGGGACTAACTGCTGGTGGGTACAGGGTTTTGGGGGTGGGGGATGACTGTGTTCTAAAATTCATTATGGTAATAGATGCACAGTTCTGTGAATGTACTAAAAGGCAGTGAATTATACACTTTAAATGGATGGATTTTTTGGTATGGTATGTGAGTTATACCTCAATAAAGCTGTCCCCAAAATAAAAGAGGGGACAGAACACTGTAAATCAACTATACTCCAATAAAATTTTCAAAAAATAAAAAAGAATAAAATTCACAGAGCATGAAAAAATAAAGATAAATAAATAAAAACAAGCATAAAGGGTGCTGCCATATGCTATAGGCGTGATGTTTCAGAAGTGTGGGTTCTGAAAATTACCTACCATATACAAGTTTCAATTTTTCAGGAATCAAAAACCCAGTTTAAAAAAAAAATAAAATAAAAACCCAGTTTTTATTTCGCCCTTTCTTTCCTCTTTTTCCTCAGCTTTTGAGAATTTCACCACAGCAAGGGAGTTGAAAGGAGGCAGACAAATTAGGGAGGAAGATAAAACAAAAATTGGACTCTTTTGCTGTTTGTTAGCCTCTTCTATTACTGTTTCATTTTATAATGTTCCCTGTTGGGAAATATCGAAGCAATTTTTTAAAATAAATTTATTTATTTTTGGCTGCATTGGGTCTTCGTTGCTGCGTGGGCTTTCTCTAGTTGTGGCGAATGGGGGCAACTCTTCATTGTGGTGCATGGGCTTCTCATTGTCGTGCCTTCTCTTGCTGCGGAGCACAGGCTCTAGGCACGCGGGCGTCCGTAGTTGTGGCTCGCGGGCTCTAGAGCACAGGCTCAGTAGTTGCGGCACACTTGCTTCGTTGCTCCGCGGCATGTGGGAACTTCCCGGACCAGGGCTTGAACCCGTGTCCCCTGCACTGGCAGGCGGATTCTTAACCACTGCACCACCAGGGAAGTCCCTGAAGCAATTTTTACTCCAATGAAAATCCCTCTATCTCTGGTCTCAGTTTTTACTATATAAAAGGACTGGACCAGATGACCTCCAGCTTTAGGAGTCAATGACTCTGGACCTGGCCAGGGAGAGAGGAATCACCACAAATTCCAGTAATTTACACACAAAGTATAGCTTACTGTAATAAAGTTAATTTTAGAGCATGGTCTAAAAAAATTGTTCTTTATCCATCAACCCCATCCTGTAATGAGGTATTCCAAATATATGCTTTTAGTGAAAATAAAATCATCTAGAAATTACAAAGAGAACTTCTGGATTATGAGAAATGTCTATGGAGTTAATAAATTGCTCTTAATTCAAGTGTAATGGAAAAATAAATAAATAATTTAAAAAAGAGGGAAGGAAGGAAGGAAAGAAGAAAAAGAGATTAAAGCAGGGAAGTATGTAAATAAAGAACAAAGAGTTTGCCCGCCACCCATTTCTACAAGTATGAAGTCGTAACCATGTCTGCCATTTTCAATTTTTAGAGTCTGTTGACTGTAATCTTGCTGCTTATATGTACGTGTGCTTATATCCGATTCTTGGCATCCAGTCTCCTGGACAGAAATAAAACTGGGTTGTTGGGTATATTTTGGAAGTGTGCCAGAACTGGTGAACAGAAGAAGCCTTATGTTTCAGGATGCTGTATTGTGATGGCTTTCAACATCCTCTTCGTACAGTAGCTTGGAAAAATGCCAGAATTCAGTTGCCATCAGATTTAAATAAGAAAAGAAAAAGGAGATATCTGCAGAAAATAATGGAAAGAATGGTTAACCCTTTTATCTCTGAACACTGAATGAGATAAAGTTCTAGCTGCTGTTCTCTGTTTGTGTTATTGGACCAATGTTTTGTTATTGGACCAATATAAATAATTAGGGGGACTTCCCTGGAGGTTCAGTGGTTAAGACTCCATGCTCCCACTGCAGGGGGCATGGGTTCTATCCCTGGTCAGGGAACTAAGATTCCGCATGCAGAGCTGCGCAGCCAGGAAAAAAAAAAAAAAAAAGACATATATAATTATATAAATATAATTTATATAATTATATAAATAATTAGGATGTAACCATTTAATAATCAGAGTGGAAATATGTCTGTAACAATCAACCTCAGTCCTGTACTACAATATTACATTCTGCATATGTCATTCTGTTGTATCAGGTACCAGTTTTTAGTGAGGTATCTTTAAGACACATGGTAGAAAACAAAATTGGTAAATTACTCAAGTTCCTTTCACTGTGATTTGGAAACAAGAAATCTTTATGGACTGAGGCCTTTTTTGGACTAGCTTTTTTATTGAAAAAAGAAAGGTTCAGTTTGTGTTGGTAAGGCTTGCATTCATATTTAATAATGCTGGCTTTTCCGCTGGCCACATCATTTTGAGCATTAACCAGAGTACCTCTACTTTTAGCCGACTGTCGTTTATTACAGGTGTTTAAACTATTTAAAATAAGCCTATGCAGTTCTTAAGAAGGAAGATAAATGAGATGTGACTTGAAGGGTACTATTGAGAAGATGTTCCTATTTAACATGAAAGAATTCAGAATACCTGACTGGTGTTATCGTCTCTGAAACCTCTGGTTAGGTATGGATAAAAATGCCCTAAGCATGAATTTGAGCAGCTGTCGTTCTCTGAATAAGGCTATGTGCTTAGGTCTCTGCGTGTTAATTACCCCAAAATGCAAAGGGTGTTTTTGTTTTTTAATACAGCACTTTAAATCTAGTTTATGTTTTGTCTGTCAACTTGAACTGGAATCTTGTGTAACTTAGTAAGCGATGATAAACAGGTTTCATATGTACTTACCATATGCCATGGCATATATCTCTTTGAGCTTTGATGATAAAGGAAGACCTTCAGTAATTTTCATCGAGGTAAGAGGAACGTGGGAAATGTGACATAAAGTTTGTAGCAGAAGTTATTACACATGTATGGTTAACGTTTCTTAAGGTTCAACCAGAATTCAGTTAAAATTACAAAGCTAAGGAGAACTTCTTAGCTAAAAAGTGCCCCTGACAGGGACTTCCCTGCTGGTCCAGTGGCTAAGACTCTGCACTCCCACTGCAGGAGGTCCAGGTTCAATCCCTGGTCTGGGAACTAGAGCCCACATGCTGCAACTAAAGATCCCACACAGGGCAACGAAGATCCTGCATACCACAACTAAGATCTGGTGCAGCCAATTAAATAAATATTTTTTTTAATTTACCATTAGAGATAGTATTGATTAGATGTTGTTGTCAGCTATTAATTCCCCATAAAGATAAAAAGAATAAAGCTTTTTTTTTTTTTTAAGAAAGAAAAAAAGAAGCAATGGGCAGAATAGCTCTCTTCAGAGAGATTTAGAACTTAGGACCTTGAGGGAAATGGTCCCCAGCCTGAAATTCTCATGAAACTCCACAACTTCTGAAAGCTGTCCTGTGAATGATTCCTCTGGCCCGCTTCCTCCTGGAATGATGTCATTACCCTCCTGTCCCAGTTCCCTTTTTTCTCTCAGCCCTTGCCCTTTCAGCCCACACCTTGAGCCTGGCTCAAACATTTACTGAAGTACTACTGTGGAAAAATGTCACATGCCTTATGATAATAACAGCAAAACTTATACAGCGTTACGCTGGTGTTTAACATTTTACGTACATTATTACCGTCTTTAACACTTACAACAATCCAGTGATGTATGTACTTGTGTTGTCACTGCCATTTTGCAGGTAACAAACTGTGGCACAGAGACGTTAAGTAACTTGCCAGAAATCACACAGCTAGGAAGAGGCAGAGCTGGGATTCAAACTCAGGCAGTCTGGCTCCATGGCGCATACCCCACTGCTTACAACAACTTAGTTATTCTGATGCCCTTATTTTCCCATTTTACAGACAAGGAAACAGGTTCAGAGAGGTTTAAAGACTTGTCCACAGTCACCAGCTAGTAACTGACAGTGTCAGGATTTGAACCCAAATTATCTGACTCTGTGTTTCATGATTTTAACATTCTCTGCATGTTCTTTTGATGATAATAAAATAAAAGCCTGAAAGTTTGTTAATCTGAGGAAGAAAACATATGTCTTTAAAATTCACCATATACATGACTCAAAGACCATGCTGGCATAGGTATATAAACTGTATTTCCTGTAAACCTCTCCAGCCCTTGAAACCAAATGAAATCATTTGAAGAAAAATAACTCAAATTTCCCCAGTTGGGGTAACCACATCCCTCAGTATGATGCAAGATCCCAGAGAGTCTCCACACTCTGCATTTCTGTGAACGTGTATGGGATGCACCTATGAACAGGGTCACTTTCTTGGTGAACCCATAAATGTGCAGAGGCACAGCGCTGGAGGAGTTAAAATCTGTGAGACTTAAAACTACTGGAAGTTGGGATTTCCCCCAACATGGCATTCTAAGAGAGGTTAGCAGGGTGGTTCGGCCTTCGAAAAACTGATCTATGAATTCTTCCTCATATTCCATCTGTTCCCATGGGGGTCACACAAGACCCAGAGAAAGCAAAAATCCATGCTGGCATATCTGGGGCAGACTCCCCTCTTCTCTCCCCTTATCACAGGATGATATTACAGTCGCATTGCTCTTTCCTCCCTTACAACTCTGTATTGTAAGGACTGTTCATTGTCGTTATGCAAATAGACCCAGAGAGGTTGGGCCCACACACCCCCTCCCCGAAAGTAGGCAAGTTCAGACATGCCCGTGCTTTCTTTAGACTGACATGCCATGTGAACTCTCAGGCTCAAATACGTGCTGAAAACAGACAGAAAACTTGCACATTCTCTCCTCATGTGCAAACAGACTTTTAGAAGGCTCTGGGAGATTCCCAGCACTATCGTATTGAATGTTTGCCTAATTATATATATATATATATATATATATATATATATATATATATATATATATATAAAACTAAATTTGTCAGCAAGAAAAATAGAATGATGGCTAACTTTGTCTAATGTTTTATGAAATTTTCCTGAGTAATGTAAACATAGCTGTTGAGAATGAGCAAACTGAATAAATGTGACATGAAATTTATAAATAAACTTTTCAACAAGGATGATGTTTTATAAAATAGGTCTAATTTTAAACAGTTTCCAAAATCTTTTTGGTAACTTTAAAGTTCTACTAAGTTAAGTTAAATGATGGTTATTCATCGACTATCCAGATCATTTCCAAATGAGATAATGTGGGAATTCCCTGGCGATCCAGTGGTTAGGACTCCACACTTTCACTGCCAAGGGCCTTGGTTCAATCCCTGGTTGGGGAGCTAAGATCCCACAAGCCACGTGGTGCAGCCAAAAAATAAAATTAAATAAAATAAATAAAAGTTTTAAAAAACAAGGTAATGTACTAAAATATTAATTGCTAAATTTAAGTTTACCTGCTTTGGGCTTCCCATCTGAACTAAAGATGTTGGAGGTCTTTTCGTAAACACGTGTTGTGCCACATTGAAAAACTGTACACTGAGGAAGCCTATGCTTCTAGAAGTATGAAATAGTATATTCATAAATGTGTTAATCTACAGAATGGTTGGTATATAACAGACAGTTCATAATTGCTTTCTTCCTAGTTTTCACTAGAAATTAAGGTTTATAAGAGTTAAGATTTTTAATTAATATATGGAATTAAAACTGCTAGAAATAATACCCCAAAGAAGGTAGAGAATTTTTCCTCCCCTACACCATATATGTCTGGCTGAGCACACAGACCATTACTCTGTCAAATAAAAAACAAATCCAGACTTAGTAAGGAGAGACTTTATTCAGAAGGATTCTTCAAGGGAAAAGGGGAACATATTGAAATAGGGCAGGGGGACCTACTGCAGTGAAGAACACCCAGATACTGCATAAAGTCTTCCAAGTGTCTCAAGAGTTTTTCCAAAAGATTTTCTTTTATAGGAATACTAGAAGGAACTGAGCTTTCTAGAATTAGGGAAAAGGGATGAAAAGATGGTGTAATGAGATGGCAGATCAGAGGTCTTCCTGTTCTCAGGAGATGCTGTCTACTGGCTCAGGTGAGATTGTGGCCAAAGTTCAGGGACCTGCAGGAAGGAAAGGAGCTTAACCAAAATTTGGTTTAAGAGCAGCTTTTTCCAATTGATCACTGGGGACATGCAGTTCAGCTAATCACGTATGAGGCAAAGAATGGGAACTTGAAGGGTCCACATCTGGCCTTGTTACAGATAAACAAAGGGGACATCTGTGGGTCTTATCTAAGTCATGTGAGAAAGGGTGGTCCTTGCAGTTAGTAGTTTTCCATAACACAAAGGGTAAGAGGATTTTCTAACCTTCAGATACAATTCAATACTGCCAACTCATAGCAGTGAATAGTTAAGGGGCCTTCAAGAACCCTCAAATTGTGTGTCTTATTGTGCCCTTTGATTTATTCATTCTACGAATATTTAATGAAAACCTGCTATGCACTACTGTGTATCTTCTGAGGATACAGTGTGAACCGTACCCCATAATGTTCCCTGCGGTATCAGCATCAGTCAGATGAGCCAGAAAACAAATAGCACGTTCACGGTGTTCAGAAAAGAGACCCTGTTCAACAGTGTGGACAGTGTTAAGGGAACCCACCAGGAATAGTGTGAGTCCATAGGGCTAGGAGAAGAAGCAATGACTAGAACCCAGTTTTGCTCTAGTTGCAGCAAAGGGGCTACAGGAGACGATGTGTGGCCTTCAGTGAAGAGTTCAAGTATGATTTTCAAACAGTGAAAACCAGGATGGTCCTACTAACATAAAATGAATACATATTGAAGATTTTGTTCCATTCATTCATTCATGAAGGAACAGGTGAAATGGTAAGGCAGGTTCAAATTCAAGGACATACTTTATACAGTCAGTCAAAGAAATCCTAAAATGAATTCTCTAATAGGTACAAAAGTGACTAATGCTTCTACATGAATATCTGTAGCAGTATTATTCATAAGAGCCAAAAAGTGGAAACAACCCAAATGTCCATTAATTGATGAAAGGAGAAACAATATGTGCTACATCCATACAAGGGGATATCATTCAGGCATAAAAAGGAATGAAACACGGACAGTCACTACAACATGGATGAACCTTGACAACATGATGCTCAGTGAGAGAAGCCAGACACAAAAGACCACATATTGTATGAGTCCATTTATATGAAATGTCCGGAATAGGCAAATCTATATGGACAAAAAGTAGATTTGTGGTTCCCAGTAGGTGGGAAGAGAGAGAATGGGGAAGTGACAGCTAAAGGTCGCAGGGTTTTCTATGGAGAGGTGATGGATAAGTAGTTACACAACTATGTATTTTCATATTACAAATACTGCCGGAGAGGAAAGAATGCATAGGCAAAGCACAGAGGATTTTTAGGGAAATGAAACTATTCTGCATGATACTGTAATGGTGTGTATGTGTTACCGTATACCATTTGTACAACACTGGAGTCCAGCTGTGGGGAATGTCATTAGTGGAGGTGGCTGTGCATGTGTGAGGGCCAGGAGTATATGGAAACTCTCTACTTTCTGCTCAGTTTTGCTGTGAACCTAAAATTGCTCTAAAAATAATAAGTCTATTTTTTTAGGTGGGAATGTAAATTGGTACAGCCACTATGGAGAAAGGTATGGAGGTTCCTGGAAAAACTAAAAATAGAGCTACCATATGATCCAGCAATCCCACTCCTAGGCGTATATCTGGAGAAAACCATAATTCAAAAAGGCACATGCACCCCAATGTTCATTGCAGCACTATTTACAATAGCCAGGTCATGGGAACAACCTAAATGTCCATCAACGGA
The DNA here is from genome assembly GCF_059928025.1 of Delphinapterus leucas. NCBI lineage: Eukaryota > Metazoa > Chordata > Mammalia > Artiodactyla > Monodontidae > Delphinapterus > Delphinapterus leucas. Next base: position 14,308,102 of record NW_028322234.1, read on the forward strand.
TGAATGGATAAAGAAGATGTGGTACACATACATATATATATATATATATATATATATATATATGAGATATTACTTTATATATATATAAAATATTACTCAGCCATAAAAAGGAACAAACTAATGCCATTTGCAGCAACATGGATGGACCTAGACATTGTCAGACTGAGTGAAGTCAGACAGAGAAAGACAAATATCATATGATATCACTTATATGTGGAACCTAAAAAAAATGGTACAAATGAACTTATTTACAAAACAGAATCACAGATGTAGAAAACAAACTTATGGTTACCAAGGGGGATGGCGGGAGGGATAAATTAGGAGATTGGGATTGACATATACACACTACTATATATAATAAAATAGATAACTAATAAGAACTTACTGTATAGCTCAGGGAAGTCTACCGAGTACTCTGTAATGACCTAGATGGGAGAAGAATCTACAAAAGAGTGGATATATGTATATGTATGTATACATATGTATATGTATAACGGACTCCCCTTGCTGTACAGCAGAAACACCACATAATAAATCAACTATACTCCAATAAAAATTAATTGTAAAAAATATTTAGTCAAGGGGCTTCCCTGGTGGCGCAGTGGTTGAGAGTCCACCTGCCGGTGCAGGGGACACGGGTTCGTGCCCCAGCCCGGGAAGATCCCACATGCCGCAGAGCGGCTGGGCCCATGAGCCATGGCCGCTGGGCCTGCGTGTCCGGAGCCTGTGCTCCGCAACGGGAGAGGCCACAAGAGTGAGAGGCCCGCGTACCGCAAAAAAAAAAGAATTTAGTCAAAAAAGTCTATTTAAAAAAAAAGTACACCTAAAAAGCATGAATTTTACTCTATGTAAATTAAAGCTCAATCCATGATTTTAAAGATGCATTTTTCTAGATGATTAGATAGATTTTGAATAAGCTTGTCAAGATATACCTCTGAGATCTCTCTAAAGAATCTGCCATTCAGCTGCAAGAAATGCAGTTCCCCGAGAGCTTCCAGCTGTCAACACCTTCAGGATCTGCCCCAGATGTCATTCCTCCTCGGTAGCCCAGCCATGATGATACAGCAACGGCACTAGGTCTTCTGACCAAGGTGGCACTCCTTAGTAAGTCATCTTCACTTCCAAGTTCTACATTGGCTTGGCTGGAACTTGGTCAGTTCCGGATTGCAGTCTGAGGTTCTTTCTGCCCAATCCTGCTTCCTTCTCATGTACATTTGTGAGTCATTCTCTCTCAATAATGATCCTGACTCAGTCTCAGCCTCCACTTCCTAGGGAACCCCACTGACACACATGTGAAGCAATGATACTGAGAGGACATTACAGCCATGTATCTGCTTTTTTCCCAAGTTTTAGATAAAACTTTCTTAACATAAGGTGACCTGGCAGAAGGGGAGCTAAGGGGAATCAATGTCCAGCCCACCGTAACCTCATGGTTGGCCAGGTGTCACTCTCAACTTGAAGATGTTCTCAGGTTTTTTTCCACATGACCCCCTTCACCTTCAAAGCCAACCAGGACAGGCTGAATCCTTCTCAATTGCTGAATCTCTCTGGCTTCCGACTTTCTCCATCTCTGACTTCTAGATCTAGATTTAAAGTCCGTAGATGCCTAGGGACTTCCCTTTTGGTCCAGTGGTTAAGAATCCACCTTGCAGTGCAGGGGACACGGGTTCAATCTCTGGTCAGGGAACTAAGATCCCACATGCCGTGGGGCAACTAAGCCCGCATGCCACAACTACTGAGCCCCGCCTGCTCTGGAGCCTGCACGCCACAACTACAGAAGCCCGCGCACCACAACTGGGACCCAAAGCAGCCAAATAAATAAATAAGTAAAAATTTTTAAAAAATAAAGATGCGTCTAGAAGGTGGTTCCTAGAGAAGGAGATACATGATGATTTAGAACATGCTCGACATCCATATAATAGAGGAATGTCCAGGTGCCAAAATGAATGGGTCACCTCAAGCTGTTTGCCTAGAACCTCACAATTAAATGACATTTCTGAAATGGAGTCCTTGACACAGATTTCATTAAACCAAAAAAAAACACATTGGGACACCATGGAATGGTATCTTATGGAGAGAGTGAGAAATCTCCACCAGAGACACACCATCCAGGCTCAGAACAGATGTCAAACGGCTCATCTTTTAGCTACATAGGAAGCTGATCACCTTTAGATAGTCAAAGAGCAAGATACCTATTTTGCAATCAGTGACACTGATTTTCAGATTATTTATTTTAAATTCCTATAAAGATCAACCTTTTGTATGAAAAATGTGTGTATAAAAATTATATGTTGTCCGGAGACTTCCATGGTAGTGCAGTGGTTAAGAATCTGCCTGCCAATGCAGGGGACACGGGTTCAATCCCTGGTCCAGGAAGATCCCACATGCTGTGGAGCAACAAAGCAACAAACATAGCCACGACTACTGAGCCCGTGCTCTAGAGCCTGCGAGCCACAACTACTGGGCCCATGAGCCACAACTACTGATGCCCACGTGCCTAGAGCCCATGCTCCGCAACAAGAGAAGCCACCGCAACGAGAAGCCCGCGCACCGCAACGAAGAGTAGCCCCTGCTCGCCGCAACTAGAGAAAGCCCGCACGCAGCAACGAAGACCCAATGCAGCCAAAAATAAACAAATAAAATAAATTTTTAAAAAATTATGTGTTTTCCTTAATTCTGGTGCTTTGGGGCTTGTAAATGGCTTATTGTACGTTTCACAATAAAAAAATTTTTGAAGCTTTAGAAGGAAGGAAGGGAGGGAGGGAGGAAGGGAGAACTTGTGTGATTAGTTCAGGGCCCCTTGGACAATCTCTCTTTTGATTCACTCCAAGTCAACTGAGCAAAATCTGCAAAACCCCTTTTACCACGTAATATAATCATGGGAGAGTGATATCCCAACATATTCACAGGAGAGGGAATTATATGAAGTCTACGGTCATCAGGGGTGGTCTTAAAATTCTGCCTACCACATTCAGCAAATTGTCAAAATACATATTCCTGAGTCTCACACCCAGAAATTCCAAATCAATAGGTCAGGTCTCAGGTGACCCCCAAGTCTCTGTGTTATTTAAAGCTCTCCAGATTTTTCTTGTAGTTAGCCAGGCATAGAAACTCCCTCATGGTTGTGTCTCTTAAGCCTGGAATAGTTATAACATGTGTTCAATTTTTAGCAGAAGATCTGAATCAGGGGATGGGGCACGAGGTAATAAGAGAAAAAGAAACAAATGGACAGAATATATTATGAGAAAGAGAGTTATGGGGAACCACTCAAAAGGAAAAAAGAGAGATGCAGGAAAGTACTGAAAAAGGAAAACCGTCGTTGCAGAGAATTTTTAGATTTTCACGGTTTCTAAGTCACCCCCAGAAAGTTCAAGCTACCCAGGGAAAGGGAAGATGTGAATGTAAAGCAGGAAGGATAGGAGATGAAAAACGTTCTGGAGATGGGTGATGGTAATGGTTGTACAACAAGATGAATGAACTTAACACCACTGGACTGTACACTTTAAAATGGTTAAGATAATAAATATTATGCGTGTTTTACCAGAATGAAACTTTTTTTATTAAATGAGAAGGGATGTCACAAATCATCACGTGGTGGCATAAAAATAGTAACATATGGGTGCCAACGTTTCTTTAACTGACGTACAAATGTATGTATGTGTTTTCAAGTTTTTGTTTCTATTTTGGTCTCATAAAATTAATTTGCCTTGACCCTATAACCGATAATTCCACTTCTAGGTATTTCCCTAAAAGAAATGAACATGTGTTCGCAGACACTTGCTCAACAATTTTTGTAGCAGCTTTACTTATAATATGCAAAAATGGGAAACAACGCAAATGTCCATCAACTGGGGATTGCATAAACAGACTGCGCTCCATTCATATAATGAAATGTTATTTGACAATTAAAAAAAAAGAATGAACTACAGCTACACAGAACTTGGATGAACCTCAGAAACATTATTTTCAGTGACAGAAGCCAGACCAAAAAAAAAAAAAAATACACACTATATATCTCCACATTATCAGAAGTTCAAGAATAGACAATGTCGGGACTTCCCTGGCGGTCCAGTGGTTAGGACTCCACGCTTCCACTGCAGGGGGCCCGGGTTCAATCCCTGGTTGGGGAACTAAGATCCCATTTAAAAAAAAAAAATAGACCATGTTTATGGATTGTAATAGATATCAGAACATTGATTACAACTGGGGATATTGACTTGGGAGGGGCACATAAGGAAATTTCTGGACTGATGGAAATGATCTAAATGGGGAAAGTGTTACCAAGGCTGTTGTCCCAGAATTACACCCTTGCCCCTTCCTCCAACGGAAACCAGTTGCTCTTGTCTAAGTTTCAAGAGGCAGCTGCAAATAGAGAAACAAGCACGGGTTAGAACCAGCTAGGCCCAAGGTGTCAGAAGATTTGACTTCTAGTAGACCTTGAGCCTCCTATACGCTCACTGTGATACATTAGTATGCAAATGACACACCCACCAGCACCATGACAGTTGACAATTGTTATGACAACTGGAAAAGCCCATACAAGAACCGAAAAGGAGTTTAGGCTAGGACCTGGCACTGGTCCGGGTGACCAATTCGTTAACAAAAAGAATGTGGGTTACACAGATAAAGGCATTTGTCAATGCTCTTTGAACTTTACTTGTAATTATGTAAATTATATCTCAATTTTTAAGACCCTGTGATTTGGGTTTTGTAATTAAGAGAATTTATCTCACATGCACTAGCCAGTTCTCTCGAGTAGCAGTTAAAACATTTTTCTGCTAACAAATTGGAAGTCGAGTGGCCCCCAAAGCTATGCTCAGGGATGAGAAACAGAATGGAGAATTCACAGAGAGAGAAATAATAAATAAATGTCAGAAATCATAGGCAGCTGGGCTTGTAGAACAGTAGAACTGCCTGTTAAAAGAACCAAAAGGAAAAGAAGAACCAACAGGAAAAAAAGAACCAGCAGGTAAAAAAGAAAAAACCCTTGTTATGAACTGAATGTGTGTCCTCCCTCCCCACCCCCCATTCATATATTGAAGGCTTAACCTCCATCATGATGGCATTGGAGTTGGGGCTAAATGGGAAGTGTGATATTGTGATATTGTTAGGGAAAACACTGACCAAAACCACCCACCCTGGCCAGCCAAGATAGTAGCCACTTGCCTGAGTTATCTTACCACAGGAGGTCCTGATAAGGAACGTGGAACTAACAAGCTACCACTAACTGGAAGAATTCAAGAAAGGTCAAAAGGAGAGAGGATACAGACACCAGTCCATATGTCCTACAAAACTCCCAGAATCCTCGCTGGAATCCATCTTGGCTGAGCGATGCACGCACCACCAGGAAAGACCCTGAGTCAGAGTGATTGGCCAGAGACAACCTGGAAACTAACCCTGTCACCATCAAACCTGAGACTGCGAGCCATGTGGCAGAGCAGTCCTCCTGGGTTCCCTTACCCTACTGCTCTCCCCCCCGGGGCACACCTATCCCAATAAGGTCTCTTGCTTTGTCAGCACGTGTGTGTCCTTGGACAATTCATTTCCGAGTGTTAGACAAGAGCCCGCTCTCGGGCCCTGGAAGGTGTCCCCTTCCTGCAACAAATGGCGACTCTGGTGGGGCCCCTTCTTCACTACGACTAACATCCTGACCACTCAGAGTACTTGGGGACCAGCTCGCCCGCCAACGGACCAGACCCAGTGGCCGCAACCGGGACCCTTTGTCCCCCTGGTCTCCTCCTGACGTGGACGACTGACCAGAGTGCCCCAACCAAGTAAGGAGCAAGAGACTTTATTGACTCTCTTTCCCTTTCCCTCTCCCTTTCCTCTTTTCAACCCCTCCTATCCTACCCTTTGTTTCTTCTGTCCTGGTCCTGGATGCTGGAGTCTGGTTGGAGGGCCTCAGCCTGATCTGAGAGTCAGAGCCTGATCACCTCATCGGCAAAGAACTAATTCTGATCTGGTATCTGGTACTGTATCTGGTATCTAGTTTCTGGTTTCTGGTAGGGCTGAGTTCCTAATCTCCTTTCCTAGAAGCCCAGGGGACAGTTCTGTAACGCCTGGGGTCTGCAGGTGGCAGGAGACGTTTGTAAGGCCACCCCTACGTCCCCCATCCTTCCCCTCCTCTTTCAACTTGGCCTCCTTTCCTCCCTTAGAAACCTTTGAAGACCCAAAATAGCTCCATTTACTCTGTTTGTTAGTACTTGGTTGTATCTCTGTAGGAGGTTTTTTTGAGAGATTGCAATCTTGTATTTAAGCGAGTGTCTGATTAGGACGGCCATGCCTGTGTGTTTTATTCTTTGTGTTCTGTGTTGTGATTTGTGTTGGCCATTCTGCCTTGTGAAATGAAAAACTCTGGTTCTGTTCCACCGTGGAGCCCTCTTGAGCAAATTCTGTCTGACTGGAAAGATTCTAACTGTGAGCCCATAACTAAGAAAGAGATAATATTTTATTATAACATTGTGTAGCCACCATATCCTTTGGACTCCAGTGAAAATTGTTTTAGGAAAAACTCTTGAAAATTCCAAAACTGGTTCTTTTTTTTTTTTTTTCATATACAGTTAGAAAAAGCAAGCTTGATAAAATGTCTTTTCAGAATTCTGACCCTGAGGGAACAAGTCCTTCTAGGAGAACTTGCTTTTCTCTACCTGTGCCTTGAGACCAGGACTCTCAGGAACACTTATCTTATCTAGACCATCTCTAATTCCTGAAACTGAGGAAAAAACGGGAAGAAGCCTTTTAAATTTTTTCTTATTCCAACTGTTATTTCTAAATTAGTGAGTTTTATATTGTGATATCTGATTCATGACTAAGTTTAGAAAATGAAGCTAGATCTCTCATTGTGTCTGTCTGGGTAGATGTATGTCTCAGTATGTGCCTTTGTCTTTGGATAATACTGCTGAGGTTAATTTGTAAGTGAGCTCTATTTAATTGCCTTAAAGAAAAGTAAGCACTTACAAATCGAACAATCCTAAATACAACAGAAATTAAGCTAAATGAATTTCAGGTTCACATGAACTGGAACATATTCAGTATTAAATTAAGACCTGGTATTAATGCTTATCTGTTGATCTAATTAATGTAAACATGTCTTTAGAGTCATCAACATTAAGTATAATACTTTCATTTTGCCTCAGTTTAACATAAGCTAAATAAAATCCTGTCACATCTGTTACAAATTTGTCAGCAAGGAAAGTAACTCGACGTGAAGAAACTTTTAAGGAAAGAAAATGCAAATGAGATAAGAGCTTTGGGTGAACTTTTTAGGTATATTTATATTTTAGGAATGTCTACTTAAGAATAATCTCTCCAGATATTCGACAACTTAAATTAGAGTTGTGCTAAAATAAGTTAAGTGATGAAACGTTTGTGGAAAGTGAACCCCGAGAAAAGAGTTTTGTGCATGGTTAGGATTGACTAAGCTTAAATTTAATAGAATAATAATAAGTATAAATTTAATAGAGTAAATGAATTTTAAAAGCAAGCTGGTGTAAAACTTGAATTTGGCTTTAATCTTTGTTAAGAAGACAAGTTTTCTTAAAATGTTGAGCTGCCTCTGATAACAGATTTTAAGTTTCTTTACCTTTTAAGTGATCTGTTCTATATTTGCCTTTGAAATCTTTTACTGTCACTTTGGCTAAGTGAATAACTATTGTTTCACAGTGACCTATGATCCTATCTGACTGTTTTAAACCCTTTTGATATTTTTTTGACAAAACTTCCCATATCAAATTGTAATGAAGTTTCTTTGACCTCTACCTAACTTTGGGATGCTTTAAAGGGCCCCTGAAACAACCCAAAGGGAAATAATTAAACTAATTAAGTTCAATTGGTATGTTAAATTACATGGGAAGTATTGTCAAATGAGTAATAAATCTTCTTAGGTTATATTGTATGGTAAATGTTAACTAATATAGATATTCTAGAAATTATATGGAATTTCTAAAAATCTGACATGTCCTGGTAAAATGTTATTAGTCATAATTCTAGTTATTATCTGAAAGTGTTGTATGTCACAGCAGTAACGAAGTTTCTTTGTCAATTGCATTGTAGTCAGATTTTAAACATGCCTTCTTAAGTCTCTTGTCATTATAGACGGTTATAGTTTTAATCTGATGCCTTTGCAAAAATGCTTCCTCTTCAAGATTTATAGAAAGGACTTTTGGATAAATACAACTTTCTGACTTTCAGACCATAATGCTGAATTGGGTAAGAAATTAAAGAATTTTAAAGGAAAAACCTGATGGCTGTAAGGTCAACTGGCACGAGGCAGGGGAACACAATCAGATTCACAGGTTGCATCAGAACGAAATTCTCCGGACCACCCGGTTCCAGAAACTGCCCTGGAGACATTCCGGACCACCCAGTTCCAGGAACTGACCTGGGGACTTTGAACCCAGCCCAGCCTTCCCGCCTTTCGAGGGGCGGGACTAACGGTCCCCCAGGATACCCGAAAAGACCACCAAATAAGGAATACCCTGCGTCCTCCCAGATTCACCACACCCCTTTCCCTGCTTCCCCTATAAAATCTTGCCCAACCCTCGCCCGGGCGCGACTTCTCTGGCCCCCTTTCTCTCGGACCAGTGAACCTCGCCCGGGAGCGCTCCCTAATAAAGCTCACTTGAAGCTTTCCTCTGTTTCGTGGTGCCGTTTGTTAAGATCCGACCTTACAATGGCTTCATGAAAAGTTATCAAAAAGGATTAATTACGTGGGACTGAGTGAACTGGTGAATATGGTTATAATTTTTATGGTTTCTATCTGAAATTTTACTGGTTTAAATCTGTGTTTTCCAGATGTAAAGAAAACCTTCCCCTCAAACTAATTATGACTTACAGTAATTTGGTTAATTATATCTTTGTAAGCAGAACTGAAACATTTATCTTTTCTCTCTAACTGCTCCCTCCAGAGATTGGAAGCTCTTAAGTTCCCAGCAACTTTATCAGATAAATTAGGAAAGCTACGTTACTAACAGGTACAGAAATCTCAAGGTATTTTGGGGACCTTGAAAAGCGAGGAATTCACCTAAATCTGTTAGGCAAAATCTGTGATAAGCCCTTGGCGTGACTTTCCTAGCCCTGAGAGGTCTTTTGCAAGTTCAGTCTGAGACACCTTATAAAAATCTCAGCAAACAAAAAAGTCTGTATGATCAATTACGGTTATATAAATCATCAGGCCAAGCTTATTGAGACCAGATTTATTTTGCAAACAAACTAGTCTTGATCTGGTTATATTTGGTAAAAATCAGGGTAGTTTTAGAGAGAAAAAGATTCTGTTTCAGTGAACATTAAATTCCAGTTTTGTTAATGGAAGTCTGTATTTACTAAGACTCACCTCCCAGATAGTTCCTTGCTGATACATTATATTAATGTAAAGTTTAATTGAATTGTTAAAAGGACACTCTAAGTTTGTTTCTGAAGCTTATCTCAGTAATCTGTCTTTGAATGAAGATCAGATGCTTCACGACCTGCAACCAGGGATTATGGAAAAGACATAATTTAAAAGACTATCTCCAACCTGGATGGAAGGACCCTTATCAGGTACTCTTAACTAGGTTATGCACAGTGAAACTGAAGGGAATTGACTCTTGGATTAATTTCCACTCACAAGGGCCTCTGCACTGGCCTGGCCTATAGAGAGGATGGCTGACCTCAAAATCACCTTAAAACAATGCTCAAACAGAGGAGAAGCTACACTCACACCAAGACGAGAAGAAGACAATATCAGAAGTAGACAGTTTACATAAGATGCTGGACCTGACTTGTGTGATCATTGATAATGCTTTCTTGACTTCTTGGAACTTTGAATATGAGTTAAATGTTTTTCTATCATGGGCTCAATCCTATGCTAATTTTAAAAATCAATCCACTAGAGAGCCTCATCCACCAGAGGGCAGACAGCGGAAGCAAGAAGAACTACAATCCTGCAGCCTGTGGAACAAAAACCACATTCACAGAAAGATAGACAAGATGAAAAGGCAGAGGGCTATGTACCAGATGAAGGAACAAGATAAAACCCCAGAAAAACAACTAAATGGAGATAGGCAACCTTCCAGAAAAAGAATTCAGAATAATGATAGTGAAGATGATCCAGGACCTTGGGAAAAGAATGGTAATCAAACACATAGTAATCAAATTGGCAAAGATCGAGAAGATGCAAGAAAGGTTTAACAAAGACCTAGAAGAATTAAAGAACAAACAAACAGAGATGAACAATACAATAACTGAAATGAAAACTACACTAGAAGGAATCCATAGCAGAATAACTGAGGCAGAAGAACGGATAAGTGACCTGGAAGACAGAATGGTAGAATTCACTGCTGTGGAACAGAATAAGGAAAAAAGAATGAAAAGAAATGGAGACAGCCTAAGAGAACTCTGGGGCAACATTAAACGCAACATAGGTGTCCCAGAAGGAGAAGAGAGAGAAAAAGGACCCGAGAAAATATTTGAAGAGATTATAGTCGAAAACTTCCCTAACATGGGAAAGGAAATAGCCACCCAAGTCCAGGAAGTGCAGCGAGTCCCATACAGGATAAACCCAAGGAGAAACACACCGAGACACATAGTAATCAAATTGGCAAAAATTAAAGACACAGAAAAATTATTGAAAGCAGCAAGGGGATAAATGACAAATAATATACAAGGGAACTCCCATAAGGTTAACAGCTGATTTCTCAGCAGAAACTCTATAAGCCAGGAAGGAGTGGGATGACATACTTAAAGTGATGAAAGGGAAGAACCTACAACCAAGATTACTCTACCCAGCAAGGATCTCATTCAGATTCGATGGAGAAATCAAAAGCTTTACAGACAAGCAAAAGCTAAGAGAATTCGGCACCACCAAACCAGCTCTACAACAAATGCTAAAGGAACTTCTCTAAGTGGGAAACACAAGAGAAGAAAAGGACCTAAAAAACAAACCCAAAACAATTAAGAAAATGGTCATAGGAACATACATATCGATAATTACCTTAAAAGTGAATGGATTAAATGCTCCAACCAAAAGACACAGGCTTGCTGAATGGATACAAAAACAAGACCCATATATATGCTGTCTACAAGAGACCCACTTCAGACCTAGGGACACATACAGAGTGAAAGTGAGGGGATGAAAAAAGATATTCCATGCAAATGGGAGTCAAAAGAAAGCTGGAGTAGCAATACTCGTATCAGATAAAATAGACTTTAAAATAAAGAATGTTACGAGAGACAAGGAAGGACACTACATAATGATCAAGGGATCAATCCAAGAAGGAGATATAACAATTATAAATATATATGCACCCAACATAGGAGCACCTCAATACATAAGGCAACTACTAACAGCTATAAAAGAGGAAATCGACAGTAACACAATAATAGTGGGGGACTTTAACACCTCACTTACACCAATGGACAGATCATCCAAAATGAAAATAAATAAGGAAACAGAAACTTTAAATGACACAATAGACCAGATAGATTTAACTGATATTTATAGGACATTCCATCCAAAAACAGCAGATTACACTTTCTTCTCAAGTGCACACAGAACATTTTCCAGGATAGATCACATCCTGGGTCACAAATCAAGCCTCAGTAAATTTAAGAAAATTGAACTCTTATCAAGGATCTTTTCTGACCACAATGCTATGAGATTAGAAATGAATTACAGGGAAAAACACGTAAAAAACACAAACACATGGAGGCTAAACAATACGTTACTAAATAACCAAGAGATCACTGAAGAAATCAAAAAATACTTAGAGACAAATGACAACGAAAACACGACAATCCAAAACCTATGGGATGCAGCATAAGCAGTTCTAAGAGGTAAGTGTATAGCTATACAAGCCTACCTCAAGAAACAAGAAAAATCTCAAATAAACAATCTAATCTTACACCTAAAGGAACTAGAGAAAGAAGAACAAACAAAACCCAAAGTTAGCAGAAGGAAAGAAATCATAAAGATCAGAACAGAAATAAATGAAATAGAAACAAAGAAAACAATAGCAAAGATCAATAAAACTAAAAACTGGTTCCTTAAGAAGATAAACAAAATTGATAAACCATTAGCCAGACTCATCAAGAAAAAGAGGGAGAGGACTCAAATCAATAAAATTAGAAATGAAAAAGGAGAAGTTACAACAGACACTGCAGAAATACAAAGCATCCCAAGAGACTACTACAAGCAACTCTATGCCAATAAAATGGACAACCTGGAAGAAATGGACAAATTCTTAGAAAGGTATAACCTTCCAAGACTAGACCAGGAAGAAACAGAAAACATGAACAGACCAATCACAAGGAATGAAATAGAAGCTGTGATTAAATATCTTCCAACAAACAAAATTCCAGGACCAGATGGCTTCACAGGCGAATTCTATCAAATATTTAGAGAAGAGTTAACACCCATCCTTCTCAAACTCTTCCAAAAAATTGCAGAGGAAGGAACACTCCCAAACTCATTCTATGAGGCCACCATCACCCTGATACCCAAACCAGACAAAGATACTACAAAAAAAGAAAATTACAGACCAATATCACTGTTGAATATAGATGCAAAAATCCTCAACAAAATACTAGCAAACAGAATCCAACAACACATTTAAAGGATCATACACCATGATCCAGTGGGATTTATCCCAGGGATCCAAGCGTTCTTCAATATACACAAATCAATCAATGTGATTCACCATATTATCAAACTGATGAATAAAAACCATATGCTCATCTCAATAGATGCAGAAAAAGCTTTTGACAAAACTCAACACCCATTTATGATAAAAACTCTCCAGAAAGTGGGCATAGAGGGAACCTACCTCAACATAATAAAGGCCATATATGACAAACCCACAGCAAAAAAGAAAAAAAAAAATCAATCCAATTGTTGGGTCTATGGCCAATTACCTGTGTCTAGTACTTCTGGTTTACCTGAGTGGATTTCTCCACTCCAAGGCTCTCATCGGTTGGCCCTTAGGAAATTTATTTTAAAAGAAAAATTATAATCATGTTCAGGTCACTATTGATATTAGTTGGGATCCCCTCACCTGGCCAGTTACAAATGCCTGCTCTGACCCTGGCCGTAAATATGAATTTTCCTCTATCACTCAAGTTCAATCAGAGCAACAAGCACAATTTCAGCCAAGGAATAAAACCTCCCACAATTATGGGATGGATTTATGTAGTTAACACCAGGCTATGGTCATTGAAGTTTAAAGGCTCCTCTATTTTGGGAACAATTTAATCATAGTAAGGATAACCAATCTAGTAACACTAGGAAACTGGGCTGGGTGCCGTATGGACAGTGCCAATGTATAATTTCCCTGAAAGATCAGGATTGGTACAGAACAGATGAAGTCAGATGACCTGGGATATACTGGGCTTCACCTGATGGAAGTTATTGACTTAAATTCTGACTTATGACTTTACTAATACTGCTAGCTCTATTATTTTTTATATTGTCTGTTTTACAAAATTGTTGTTTCTTGCATTACCAAATGTGTAACTGAGTCTCTGATAAAGTGATGATATATAATTCCATATAAGATCAATGATGGTAATAGTGTAACTCTAGATATGGGAAGAAGCAAGAGGGAATATTTTCCTGGACCATAAGAGAATAGTAAGACAAGTGGTCCAGAGACTTTTTGCTACTTGTAATGCCTAGTCCTGTAATAGCACACTGAGTGGCCTCTCAGTGAAATCTTCACCAGACCTGGAAGTGAGAATTCCTAGCACCGTGGGATGAAATGGTCATGAAGTAACCCCAAACCATGGTTGAATTTATGACCCTGAAGGGCCCCTGCCAACTGAAAATTGGCACTTGCCATCTGCCTCTGCAAGGATTAGGTCAGCAGCCACTGACCTTCAACACCCCCTGAAAGGAGTTCTGGGTGGAGATCAGGAATGAGGCACTCTGTGCTCTGGGAAAAAAACTGGCAGAACAGGTCTTCAGATAGTTAGATACTTTCAGGAGAAGATTTTATGAGCCCAAATTCTTGCATCTTCTCATATCTAGAGAAGCACTAAAATCATTAACAGTGATATCTGCTTTGGCCATTAAGGAGAGAAATGTAATTGAAAGACAAATGGAGTAGCTGTGGTTCAGACATCCAAGGTTAATACTAGGTGGCATTATGGATGTGATTTCCAACAAGTCTTGTATTGCTAAGAACTTGAGTTTTCTGAGCTGTGTCAGACTTGAGATGTCACCAGCCATTCTCAAAACAATGTCTGCTGGCAGCTGGTGGCTGCAACTTTATGGTTTCATGGTATCCTCTTGTAACTATTAAATTTTTAGAAAATGAAATTGCTTTAGATCAGATATTAACAGAAGGAGGAGACATATAATGGTCAGTAGCTCCTGTTACGTATATGTTAATACCACATTGGAAGTTAAAATCTACTTAAAGTAAACAACTGGCTACCTGGGTACAAGTCTCCCCAAGGTTCAAGGTCCAGACTGGGTTTCAAGGCTTATCCTTACACCAAAATGGCAGACCAAGGGATTGAGATTTTAATCACACTAAACTCAGATCTAGGCAGAAATATGTCCAATTCAGTGTCTGTTCTCCAAATTGAGGCAGGACTATGCCCCATTTTAGCAGGAAGTTGCCAGAGCTATTGTCACCCAGTTTCCTGAATTAAAACTGAGCAGGGCTCTGTGACGCTCCAGAATATAAATCCTTTCTTTGTCCCCTGTTTCTTGTTTGTAGGATACAGACTTCATTCAGCCTCCTTGCCCTTCCCTGAGTTCCAAAGGGCAGATTCAAACAGTTGCTAATCAGAGAAGGGAAGGGATGCAAAAACAGGGGAGGAACAGTCAAATGGTAGTACAGCCTTGGAGCAAGAGTATGCATAACAGTACCTTTGAGTTCTTCTGCAGAACTGGGGCCCCCACCCAGGTGGAGGATGGTAACTTCAGGCTGAGGGCAAGATCCCTGGAGCACCACCCTGTCACCTCACCAGCAACCAATCAGAAGAAAGTCACACATCCTGCAGCTCTCACCACAAATTTTGCCTTCCTTTTCTGGGCCCGGTGATGACCATCCTGTTAGGCCCCCTGTTTGGCCCCTGTCTGTTTCATCTCTGACAGGGTCCAACAGTTTCAGTCCAAATTGTTGTTACTATGAGGGTGAATGCCGGTTTCAAGCACAGAATACCTCGATTTAGATCAGGTGGAGAGAGACTTCTACTCTACTAGGCAGGACTAAACCCACACTCAGCAGGAAGTAGTTACAGAAGAAAGACTTGCGTTCCAATTCCCAAGACGTATCTTCAGTATAAAGTCTCTCAGGGGGGAGTTGTTAGGGGAAACACTGACCAAAACTGCCTGCCCTGGTGAGGAAAGATAGTAGCCATTTGCATGAGTTATTTTACAACAGGAGGTCCTGGTAAGGACGTGGAACTAACAAGCTACCACCAACCGGAAGAATTCAAGAAAGGTCAAAAGGAGAGAGGAGACGCTAGTCCATATGTCCTACCAACCTCCCAGAATCCTCACTGGAATCCATCTTGGCTGAGCATCACCAGGAGGGACCCTGGGTCAGAATGATTGGCCAGAGACAACCTGGAAACTAACCCAATTACTATAAAACCAGAGACTGCGAGCCATGTGGCAGAGCAGTTCTCCTGGGTTCTCTTACCCTGCTGCTCTCCACCAGGCTGCCCCTTCCCAATAAAGTCTTTTGCTTTGTCAGCATGTGTATCTCCTCGGACAATTCATTTCTGAGTGTTAGACAAGAGCCCACTCTCAGGCCCTGGAAGGGGTGCCCCTTCCTGCAACAATATAAAGAAATATATATTTGGTCTTGGTCCCCAGTCCCCGGCACAGAGCTCCTAAAATCCTTGTGATTTCCTGAGTGATTGGGTTGAGAGAAGCATCTTTTGTTATTCAGAATAAGCCCCTTTTTAAACTCAACCACACCTGAATTTATAGTAATGAGGTGACTTTTGGAAAGCCCCTAAGGATGGGGTACTGGTTGCCAGGGGACCCAACCACATGATTAGAGGCTTGCAAGTTTCAGCCTCACCCCTCTTCCAACCTCTGGGGAGGGGAGAGGAGCTGGAGATTGAGTTAGTCGCTATTGGCCAATGACTTAATCAGTCATGCCTATATAATGAAGCCTCCATTTTAAAAACTCTGATGGGGGCTTCCCTGGTGGCGCAGTGGTTAAGAATCCACCTGCCAATGCAGGGGACATGGGTTCGAGCCCTGGTCCGGGAAGATCCCACATGCCGCGGAGCAACTAAGCCCGTACACCACAACTACTGAGCCTGCGCTCTAGAGCCCGTGAGCCACAACTACTGAGCCCACGTGCCACAACTACTGAAGCCCGTGTGCCTAGAGCCCGTGCTCCACAACAAGAGAAGCCACCACAATGAGAAGCCCATGCACTGCAAGGAAGAGTAGCCCCCACTTGCCACTGCTAGAGAAAGCCCCAATGCAGGCAAAAATAAATAAATTTATTTATTTATTTATTTTTATTTTTTAAATAAAAAATAAAAAACTCTGGAGAACCTGCAGATTGGTGAACACGTAGAGGTGCTGGGAGGGTGGCACGCCTGGAGACAGCTTAGCTCAGCCCCCCTTCATACCTTGCCCTGTGCATCTCTTCCATCTGGTTGTTCCTGAGTTGTATCATCTTATACTAATCTGGTAATCTAGCAAGTAAACTGTAAAGTAGACAGTCAAATTCAGAACACAGGTATCCCTTGCTTTTTGAAAGTTCACTTTATGCCACTTCACCTTTATGAAAAACCTACATTAGACCTGCTTTCGCTAACTGAAAGAAATTCAAAGAGGAGTTTTACTTGTACAAAAAAAAAAAAAAAAGCGAAAATCGTACTCAGCATTTATTTTGCAGAGAGCAGTTATAGAGACAGTGTACATCCTGAGCTGTGAGAATATTACCACCAAGCTCCTTCTCCAGGAACGGCACTGAGCAGCTCAGCATCAAGCCACCACAGCTTTGAACTGTGTCTGTGAGCATTTGTGCTTTATCTTGAGTTACTTTGTGTTTTGGTGAGCAAGATGTGTCCGAAGATAATGTGACTGTCTACTTTGCCAATGAGTTTTATACTTCCATGTTTTCATGTTACTGATTATTACCCTTTCACTTCTGCTTGAAAAACTCCTTTTAGTATTTTTGGTAAGGCAGGTATAGTGGTGATGAACTCCCTCAGCTTTTGCTTGTCTGGGAAAGTCTTTATCTCTCATGACTGAAAGGCAGCTTTGCCAGGTGAAGTATTCTTGTTTGGCAGGTCTTTTCTTTCAGCACGTTGACTCTATCATCCCATTGTCTCCTGGACTGCAAGGTTTCTACCGGAAAATCTGCTGATAGCCTTATGGGGTTTCCCTTGTATGTAATGAGGTTCTTCTCTCTTGCTGCTTTCAAAATTCTCTTTGTCATTGATTTTTGAGAGTTTGATTACAATATGTCTCATGAAAACCTCTTTGGGTCAAATCTGTTTGAGAATCCTTGAGCTTCATGTACCAGGATGTCTATATCCATCTCCAGATTTGGGAAGTTTTCAGCCATTATTTCTTTAAATAATCTTTCTGCCCTATTTTTCCTCTCTCCTCCTTCAGGGACTACCAGAATGCATAAACTGTTTTGCTTGATGGTATCCTGTACTTCAGGTAAGGTTTCTTCACTCTTTTTTATTACTTTTTTCTTTTTTCTCCTCTGACTGGTTATTTTCAAATGGCCTGTCTTCTAGTTCACAGAATCTTTCTTCTGCTTGATCAAGTCTGATGTTGCTGGTCTCTACTTCAGTTTTTTAAATTTCATTCATTGTACTCTGCAGCCCCAGAATTTCTGTTTGTTGTTGTTGTTTTTTTTATGATTTCTACTTCTGTTGAACTTCTCCTTTTGTTCACATATTGCTTTCCTGATTTCATTGAGTTGTCTACCTGTGTGCTCTTGAGCCTCACTGAGCTTCCTAAAAACATTTCTTTAAATTATTTGTTAGGCAATTCGTAGATCTCCTTCGGGCCAGTTACTGAAAAATTATTGTATCCCTTTTGTGATGTCTAGTTGCCTTGAATTTTCATGTTCCTTGAAGTCTTGCATTGCTGTCTTCACATTTGAAGGAGTAGTCACTTCCTCCAGTCTTTACTGACTGGCTTTGGCAGACAAACACCCTCACCAGTCAGTCCAGTTAGGGATTCCTGGGCTATCTCAGACCTTTTCCATAGATGCACCCACTCCACACTTCTTGTTACCTCTTATAGGGAATTTTTAAGATTGTATACCTTATCTCAATCCTGCAAATCTAGCCTGGGTGCTGAAAGTCTCTAATTTGCTTTCTCTAGGGTTGTTCCCTGAAATGCCCAAGTCTGTGTGCTTTCTCCTTACTCACCCATATTTATTGAGCACCTACATGCATCAGGCACTGTTCTTGATGCCTGGGATTTATCAATGAACTTCAGTGAACAGAAACTCTTGCCTTCATGGAGCTTAGAATCTAGCAGGTCAAAAGTGGGTCTTTCTGAAAAAAAAATAAAATAAAATGAGGGCTTCCCTGGTGGCACAGTGGTTGAGAGTCCGCCTGCCGATGCAGGGGACATGGGTTCATGCCCCGGTCCGGGAAGATCCCACATGCCGCGGAATGGCTGGGCCCGTGAGCCATAGCCACTGAGCCTGCGTGTCCAGAGCCTGTGCTCCACAATGGGAGAGGCCACAACAGTGAGAGGCCCGTGTACCACAAAAAAAAAAAAAAGTGGGTCTTTCTGGTCTGAACCTCATCCTGCATATTGGAACCTCATACTACATACCCTTTCCTGGAACAAGAAGTCTTCTCTAGGTACTTAAGAGGCATCATATCATTAAATCTTCCTAACAAGGCTTCAAGGTAGCATGGAAGATGGTATGTTCCAAAGATGACTGCCATAACATCTCCCATCCCAATGGGCCTTTCTGCAAGTGGAATTTGCCCCTCCAAAATCAATTTCTCTACCTCTTTGGATCTAGGTGGGCCCTCAGAAAGGTTACCCCAATTGCAGGTGACAAAGTGACTCTTGGATATAGTGTTGAACTGTCCTGGAAGCCTCTACTTCCTGTCTCTTGGAATCCAGCTGCCATATGAGCCTGCCATGCAGTGAGAAGCCCAAGCAACGTAGAGAAGACAAGGGTAGGTACATCATTTGATAGTCCAGCTGAGCTGAGCTTTCACGCCATCCATCTCAGGTGAAACACCTGTGAGTGAGCAAGCTTCCAGATGATTCCAGCTCCCAGTTATTCAAGACACCTCCACCTCCATCTACTTGAATCTTCCCAGCTGGACCCTAGGCATTGTGGAGAGGAAAATAAATCATTCCCACTGTACCCTGCCCTGATCCCTGATCCACTGAATTCATGATCATAAGAAAGTCGTTACTGTTTTGTGCCACTAAGTTTGGGGGAATTTGCTATGCAGCATTGGATAACTGGTACACACTACAAAGAAAATAAAAGAGCGTCAGTTGGGTCTTCCCTGGTTTTCCACTGGTTAAGAATTCTCCTTCCAATGCAGGGTACATGGGTTTGATCCCTGGTGGGGGAACTAAGGTCCCACATGCCGCAGGGAAACTAAGCCCACACACTCTAGAGCCTGCACCCCACAACTAGAGAGATGCCCACATGCTGCAATAAAGACCCAGTGCAGCCAAATAAATAAATAAATAGATAGATAAATATTTTTTAAAAAAAGAGGGTCAAAAATAAACAGTGAATTGATGGAGGAAGCTTTTTTAAATGGGGTATCAGGTAAGGAGATGGCTTTGGAGCTGAGCACTGAAAGATGCAGAGGAACCTACATGGGGAGATCTGGGAGAGGAGATTTCCAGGCAGAAGGAACAGCCAGAGCAAAGGCCCTGAGACAGGACTGTATCTGGCATATATAAGAACAGCTAGGAAGCCAACTGTGCCTGAAACAGAGTGAGGGGGTGAGTGGGAGAAGATGAGGTCACAGAGGTGATGGGGGAAGTTGTGCAGGATCTTATGGACTGCAGTGAGGAGCTGGTGTTTCTCTCTTGGGGTAAAGGAAAGCTGCTTAAGGTCATTGAAAATGCACCAAATCTCAGTTAGTAAAGCCACATTTCCCCACTTCTATCTAGTTCCACAACCACCACCCAAGCAAACAAGATCTTTCCCCTAGGGGCCTCCACCAGCCTCTCAATCATGTTCCTGTTTACAATTTTCCCACCATGATCCTAGCTTAAAACCCTGCACTGGCTTTATACTGAAGGTAGAAAAATGTCCAAACCCCTAAATCTACACATGATGCCCTCATAATATCGCCAATATCATTCCCTACCACTGTCCACCACACTGCTCTTTCTGGACCTCAAATGCATCTGGCTTGTTCCCACCTCAGGACATTTGCACTTACTGTCTCCTCTACCTGGAATGTTTTCCCCCCAGATATTCCCATAGCTGGATATTTGTCACCTCTTGAATCCCAGCTTATCTGTTGCCTTCTAAAAGTAAATAGCCTGGGCTTTCCTGCTGGCACAGTGGTTAAGAATCCACCTGCCAATGCAGAGGACACGGGTTCAAGCCCTGGTCTGGGAGGATCCCACATGCCGCGGAGCAACTAAGCCCGTGCGCTACAACTACTGAGCCTGCACTCTAGAGCCCATAAGCCACAACTACGAGCCTAGAGCCTGTGTTCCACAGCAAGAGAAGCCACCACAATGAGAAGCCCGTACACTGCAACAAAGAGTAGCCCCCGCTCGCCGCAACTAGAGAAAGCCCGTGCACAGCAGCAAAGACTCAGTGCATCCAAAAATAAAAATAAATAAAACAAATAAATTTATAATAGTAAATAGGCCTGGCCAGGACTTTCATGGTGGTCCAGTGGCTAAGACTCTGCGCTCCAAATGCAGGGGGCCCAAGTTCAATCCCTGGTCAGGGAACTAGATCCCACATGCTGCAACTAAGAGGTCACATGCCGCAACTAAAGATCCTGCATGCTATAGTGAAGATCAAAGATCCCGTGTGCCGCAACTAAGACCCGGCACAGCCAAATAAATAAATAAATATTATAAAATAAATAAAGATAAAAAAACAGCCCTGGCCATCATTTGAAAGTAGACCTCCTATATTCTCTAAGACGTCCCCCTGTATATTTCTTTCATAACATTTGTGATGGCTAATTTTGTGTCAAATTAGCTAGGTCACAGTACCCATATATTTGGCCAAACATGAATCTAAATGTTGCTGCGAAGGTGTTTTTTTATATGCAATTAATATTTAAATCATCAGACTTTGAATAAAGCAAATTGCCCTCCATAATGTGGGTGAGCCTTGTTCAATCAGTGGAGGCCTTAAGAGAAAAAGACTGAGGTCCCCCAGAGGAAGAAGTAATTCTGCCTCCAGACTGCCTTTGGATTTGAGACTACATCAATTCTTCCCTGGGTCTCCAGCCTGCTGGCTTGCCCTGTGGATTTCAGACTTGCAAGATCCCACAATAGTGTGAGCCAGTTCCTTAAAATAAATCTTTAATATCTTTGAACTTTAATAAGCAATGGTATTTAATCTTTAAACTTTCATATCTCTCTGGAATTGACTCAAATTTGAGGGAGTATCCTTACAGATTTTATTATTGAAGTATTTAAATATCATTTAATCTGAAATAAAATAAAGCCTTTCTAGGGAAATAATTTAAACTTGTTCTGGAGTCTTTTGATTGTTCTATTAGCTCTTTTTTTTTTTTTCAGGCGTTGATTTTTTTCTGCTTTTGTGGAGTTTGAAATGTCTCTTTCACGGTGTTGATTTTGGTCACATGCCTGGTGATTCTTAATAGTTGTCTGCTCACCTTTTGTTTGAAAATTCCAGTTCCCTGCCTGGTTCTATTTGCTATAACTTGACTCAGAAAAGTAGTGCTGGTAATGCGGACATATTTTATCTACTGATTTAGCCAAAGGGCAAATTATATCACGGGATCTGCTTAGTACTCGAGCCAGAAGAACTGGTAAAGCTAATGCAGCTAGCTCCCATGTTTCCTTCTATGTAATCACCTTGATAAATGCCCCAAAACTTCCTGCCATTTCTTGAATCCACGCACACTACCTTTGGGAATTTCCTAGAAC
Organism: Delphinapterus leucas; assembly: GCF_059928025.1. Classification (NCBI taxonomy): domain Eukaryota; kingdom Metazoa; phylum Chordata; class Mammalia; order Artiodactyla; family Monodontidae; genus Delphinapterus; species Delphinapterus leucas. The sequence goes on from NW_028322234.1 coordinate 14,330,159, forward strand.
TGCCCCAACCTCTGGGGATGTGGTTTCCTCTGGTTCTGTTTCTTAATAATCCTGACCTCATCGGACTCACCTTAAAAGAATACTTCCAACTTATTATTCACAACACAGCAGGGGCAAGAGAGGCGAGAGAGCAAATGATAAATCAAATGGGGCAAACTGTTAACAGCTAGTGAATCTGGGTAAAGGATATACACGGATTCTTTGTACTTTTGTAATTTGTGTAACTTTTCTTTAAATTTGAAATTATTTCCAAATATTCTTTTTAAGAAAGTATCTATAGAGGCAGTTTCAGATTCTTCACTTTTATTAATTTCTCAAGCCACTCTGATGCAACTTGATCCATCCACACCCCTGAATATAGCCACCCGTGATTCTGACGATTAAAAATCTGGTAGATATTTTCAGTTCCCATCTCATCTGATGCTCAGCAGTATCGAACACCATTGACCACTACTTCCTTCTAGAAACAGATTCCTTGGAATCTTGATTTTCCTCTTTGCTCTCTGGCTGCTCCTTTTCAGGCTTCTGTGCAACCTGGCTTCCCACTGAAACACTATTTATTGGTGTTCCTCAGCCCTTGATCTTAGAACTTCTTTTCTGCTACTTCTCTCCTTGTTTTTCTAAGAGATCTCATCCTTGCCCCAAACACCCAGTACATAAATACACCAACTTTTGCATTTCCATCTCAGCCAAAGAGCTAGCATAGCCAGAGGATTGACTCAACATCCCCACGTGGTCACTTCAAAGGCACACGGAAATTCCACGTCTCCAAGTGACCTACGATTATCCAGCGTCCCCAGATCCATAAATGCCTCGACCATCTGTCCAGTTTTGAGCCCAAAGTCTTCACTCCTCCATCCCCTCCATCTCACTCATGTTCAAAGTCTCGCCAACTCCTATTCCTCTTATCATCTGAGATGTGCATTCATTGCCTCTCCATCTTCCAAGCCAGCACTTTATGCCAAGCCTCCCATTACCACTCGTTTGGGTGATTGAATGAGCCTCCCTCTCTCCCCTCTTTACCCCCCATCCAAACTCTGCCTCCCTGCCAGATGGATTAATGCCAGATGCAAGCTTCTGCACCCTGACACCAAATTCAATCTCAGAGACTGAGTTTTGGGTGAAGCAGAAAAGAATCGCTTTATTGCTTTGCCAGGCAAAGGGGCCATAGTAGACTAATGCCCTCAAAACTGTGTGTTCCGACCTGGAGGGGATAGTGACGAGTTGTACCGTAATGGTTCAATGAGGGCGTGATCAGCTCGTGGACACTCTTCTGAGTGGTTGGTGGTGACGGTAAGTGGGAGTCAGCATCATCAACCTCTGGTTCCAATTTCCGGGGTCTCCGTGATTGTGGGCAGCATGCAGTTAGCTTCTTTCACCTGGTGGAGGTTTCAGTACCTGCAAAACAGCTCAAAGAGACTGTTATGTATATCCTTTGAGGGGGAACCAGGACCCTGCCCCAAGGCTGCAGTATTCTTTCTTGACTATTCCTCCCTTGTCTCTGCATCCCCTCCCTTGCCTAATTAGCAACTGTTTGAACCTGCCCGTTGGAACCCAGGGAACGTCACAGAGGCCAAATAAAGCCTATTTCCTGTAATCAAGAGATGGGGGACAGGGACTTCCCTGGTGGTCCAGTGGCTAAGACTCCACACTCCCAATGCAGGGGGCCAGGGTTTGCTCCCTGGTTAGGGAACTAGACCCCACATGCTGCCACTGAGAGTTCACATGCCGCAACTAAAGATCCCGCATGCTGCAACTAAAGATCCCGCATGCCGCAACTAAAAGATCCTGCATGCCGCAACTAAGACCTGGTGCGGCCAAATAAATAAATATTAAAAAAAAAAAATGGGTGCAGCCCCACAGGGTCCTGTTCAGTTCCAGGATCTAATGAGCTAATCTGACCTCTGTCTTCATAATTCTCCCTTGCCCTCAGGATAAAGCTTTGTGCTGTCATCCACAAGTTTGCATGGTCTGACCCCCTGAATCCCATCTCACACTACTATATCCACTCTCCTACTTCTGGCCCTTTATACATGCTGCTCTCTGTACCTGGAACTCACTTCACCTGATGCACTTGGAACCTTAGATGCCATCTCTCCATGACCCGACTGTTGTAATAATAACAACAGCTTCTACATATTGAGTCAAATGCCAGGCACTGTGCTATTAAACCTATGAGCTGACTTAATACTCCTAGGAGCCCATGAGATACAAAACTTTTTCCAGTTTTACAGCTGAAGACACTGGGCCCAGAGAGGTGATGGCACTTGCCCAAGGATGCACAGCTTAGCTAGCATTGCCTGAATCAGGGCTTGAACTCGGCTCTGTGTGACACTAAAATGGATGTTCAGTATGATCCAGCAATCCCACTTCTGGGTACCTATCCCAAAGAATTGAAATCAGGGGACTTCCCTAGTGCTCCAGTGGGTAAGACTCCACGCTCCCAATGTAGGGGGTCCGGGTTCGATCCCTGGTTGGGGAACTAGATCCCTCATGCATGCCGCAACTAAGAGTCTGCATGCTGCAACTAAGAGATCCCACGTGCCACAACTAAAGATCCCACATGCCTCAACTAAACATGCCACAGCGAAGATCCCAAGCGCCACCACTAAGACCCAGCGCAGCCAAAATAAAAATAAATAAGTAAAATAGATTGATATTCTTAAAAAAATCATTGAAATCAGAATCCCAAAGAAATAATTTGTACTCTCATGTTCACTGTGGCATTATTCACAAAAGCCAAGATAGTGAAACAACCTAAATGTCCATGCACAGATGATTGAAGAAGATGTGGTCCATCCATACAATGGAATATGACTCAGCCTTAAAAAAGAAGGAAACTCTGCCTTATGCAACAACATGGATGAACATGAAGGACATTATATGTTCAGTGAAATAAGCCAGACCCAGAGGGACACGTGCTGCGTGATTCCACTTCTCTGAGGTAGCTAAAAAAGTCAATTCATAGAAACAGAAAGTGGAATGATGGTTGCCAGAGGCTAGCAAGAGGGGGAAATAGGGTGTTGTTGTTCAATCGGTATAAAGTTTCAGTTACACAAGATGAATATGTTTTCGAGATTTGCTGTATAATACTGTGCCTATATGTTGCTGTATTGCGCACCTAAAATCTTGTTAAGAGGGTAGATTGCATGTTAAGTGTCCTTAACACATTTTGTTTTTCTTAAAGAAAGCATGCTCTGCAGACCCATCCCCGCTCCTGCCTCCCCATAGTGCTCCCAACATGTATCCACTCACATGCGAAGCTGGTGCAAGTCTTTGGGCTTCTCCACTTTGCCTCCGTCGTTGGAGATGCATGCTGCTGGGCTGCTGTGGTGGGAGGGGCTAAGGGTTTCTGTTTAGGGGTCTCAGACCCATCCCCAACTTAACACAGGAAGTATGACAGTCTCTGGGATCCCTAAGCCACTAGGAAAGACACTGACAGCCTTGAGGGACTGCATCCTTGGGGACCAGGATGTCTCACAGTTCATTTGGCAGTGTTGCAGGAAGGGGGACCCTTTCCAGGGCCCGAGAGTGGGCTCTCGCCTAACACTCAGAAATGAATTGTCCGAGGAGACACACGTGCTGACAGAGCAAGAGACTTTATTGGGAAGGGGCGCCCGGGTGGAGAGCAGCAGGGTAAGGGAACCCAGAGGACTGCTCTGCCATGTGGCTCACAGTCTTGGGGTTTTATGGTAATGGGATTCGTTTCCAGGTTGTCTGTGGCCAATCATTCTGACTCAGGGTCCTCCCTAGAGGCGCATGCATCACTCAGCCAAGATGGATTCCAGCGAGAAGGATTCTGGGAGGTTGGTAGGACATATGGACTGGCGTCTCCTCTCTCCTTTTGACCTTTCTTGAATTCTGCTTGGTGGTAGCTTGTCAGTTCCGCATTCCTTACCAGGACCTCCTGTTGTAAGAGAACTCATGCAAGTGGTGACTAGGGTTCCTGGCTCGGGCGGGCGGTTTCGGTCAGTGGTTCCCCTAACAGCAGCACAGGACAGAACCCACCCCAGCAGGAAATTCCTGGGAGGACGCTCAAGTTTCTCATGCCCCCGCAAGGGTAGATGCTAGATGCACTGGGTTAAATAGTGTCCCCCACAAAATTCATGTCCTTCCTGGGAGTAGCCCAGCTGTAAGGCAAGGAACCCCAAGGATGGCTGGCAACCCCCAGAAGCTGGAAGAGGCAAGGAAGGATTCTTCCCTAGGGCATTTGGAGCGAGCATGGCCCTACTGAGACCTTGATTTTGGACTTCTGGCCTCCAGAATTGGGAGACAATAAAAGTGTGTTGTTTTGGGCTTCCCTGGTGGCGCAGTTGTTGAGAGTCCGCCTGCCGATGCAGGGGACGCGGGTTCGTGCCCCGGTCCGGGAGGATCCCACGTGCCGCAGAGCGGCTGGGCCCGTGAGCCATGGCCGCTGAGCCTGCGCGTCCGGAACCTGTGCTCCGCAACGGGAGAGGCCACAAGAGTGAGGGGCCCGCGTACCGCAAAAAAAAAAAAAAAAAAAAAAGTGTGTTGTTTTAAGTCCTCCAGTTTGTGACACTTTGTGAGGGCAGCCCTAGGAAACTAATGCATAGGGTATCTCATGTAACAGGAAGAGGCAAATGGGAAGTCTAGATGGTTCCTCCTTCTCTCTAGGGCTCTGTGGTCTCATCCATACATCCCCACCCATCTTCCTCCTCCCGTCTCTCTCTGCCCATGGGCCCTTCCATGCTTCTCCCTCCCATACACCTTCCAATTCCTGACTAATAAGTTCAGGAATGCCAGGCCTGCCCACATTCCTACCGAGGAGATCTGATTGGCCCAGCTTAAGTCATGTATCCACCCTGACCCAATCAGCTGTGCCAGAGAAGTGGCACCACTTGGTGCCAGGGATGATCACCAAAATTGGAAACAACCAGTGTAGCCAGACGTTGACCAGTCAGATTTGAAGCTGGCCCCTGGACCACACCCTTCCCCCACCAATCCCAGGGGCGCCCCCAGAGTTAACACTTTGGATGCTAGATCACCAGGGCCATCCTAGGGGTCCAGAGGAAGCATGCAGCAAAAGGGGCGGGGAGTAACAGGCATTTGCCAATTAGCATAGAGGCTAGTTTAATAATTTAATGACCAGTATGGCCACATTCATGGATGTCAGCTCAATGTCAGTTCTGCTCTCTCAGAAGGGATGTGGGGAATGGAACTCTTTGAGAAGAGGTAGAGATGGGTCAGGCAAATGACATTCACCTCCACATCTCCATCTTCATTGCCCATCTCACACCCTCCTGTCTGGCCAGCACAGGCAAAGCTCTCCCACTCTCCCACTTCTGCCTCACCCCCATCCCTCCTAAGTCCCCATCAAGGTCACCTGCTTTGTGGAGACCTCCCTGTCCACCCCAGCCCCAGAAGCCAAGGTCCAGCTGGTTTATATGGGCCAGTGGGCAGAAGATCTGCGTGGTGGGGAAATTAGGGGATTTGGGAGAACTGGCCAGGACCGTGGGATGCTGGTAAATGTTTAACAACCAGCTCTCAAGGAGTGAAATGAATACCTGTGTTTATTATCAATTTTACTGGCATAAGTGTGTAGCACACAAGCTCCAACAATAAAATATAAGAGACTCTGCATTGCAAATTCCATACAGTCAAAACTGATTCTCACAGAATGCCTTCCTTGATTTTCTCCACTCTTGTACCCAGAGCCAATCTATGCTTGCAAGTGAGAAACAAGTGAGTGGAGGTTGATATTTTCCTTTAGAGACTGAGATGGAACAAAACAATAAAGATGCATGTTCACCCTTCACTTGCTTTACGATGATGTGAGCAACTTCTTTGCTAAATCAGATAGCGGTTTGAAAACACTAGAGAAAGACTTTCTTGATTTTTGGGAGTGCTATTCACAATGTAACAGTTACAGGTAAGAACCACTTAAGTGTAGGGACTTCCCTGGTGGTGCAGTGGTTAAGAATCCGCCTGCCATTGCTAGGGGACACAGGTTCGAGCCCTGGTCCAGGAAGATCCCACATGCCGCGGAGCAACTAAGCCCGTGCGCCCAACTACTGAGCCTGTGTGACACAACTACTAAAGCCTGCATGCCTAGAGCCCGCGCTCCGCAACAAGAGAAGCCACCGCAATGAGAAGGCCGCGCAGTGTAACGAAGAGCAGCCACTGCTCACCGCAACTAGAGAAAGCCCGCGTGCAGCAACGAAGACCCAACGCAGCCAAAGATAAATTTAAAAATAAATAAATAAATAAAAGAAAATAATTTTTTAAAAAAAGAACCACTTAAGTGTAATCTACATGTTGAACATCCTTTTCACCTGCACTTTAAGTATAGACAATCAACAAACAATAAATCAAGCCCCGACTTGTAACATTTGCCACTTCCTGTAGTGTAAATGCTCTCACCGTGGCCGATTTTAACCCATTATTGACCGGGGATGTATTAATGCCACAGGCGTTAGTTCCTGCAAAAATCCCCCGGTCAATAGTGTGTTAAGTTACTAGTGTGGTGACACAGAACACAGAGTTAGCAAGCAGTGTCCTGCAAAATGGCATTATCCAGTATTTCCACCACCAGATACAGTATAGGTAAAATACCTCAAGAGCACAGATAATAGTAACACGGGAATAATAAAATCCCTAAGGCACAGGGGAGTTATATAAATCTCAAGATAACTCACATTGTCTGGTATATAGTAAATGCTCAATATATAGAAGTCGTAACATATATAAATACTTTATTATCTAACATCACGTACCACCTCACACCTTCCCATATGCCCCAGTTACACAGGGTCACACACAGTCACGGTGTCAAGCCAGCGTACTAGACCGTCAGCTCGGCAAAAGCTGGGGGGTTTGTCTTGTCCTATTCATGGCTGTGTCCCCAACACCTAAAACAGTGCCTGATAAAATTTGCATGAATGAGTAAAGCTCACACAGCATAGTTACTTGGACTCCCACAAGCTAGCCCCATGAGTACCATGCGGGGGGGGGGTACTGGGAATGAGTCTCTATTTCTCACATATTAACATAAATAAGGATGGAGGGGAGGTCTTTTTTATTTGATGTTTCTCTAGCCCTGCACAGTGCCTGGCACGGAGCAGAAGCTCAATAAATATAAGTTGAACGGATTAATATAACGTACACTGTCTGAGCTCAGGCTCAGAATAAATACCAAGTGACAGAGGGACCCGGAGAGTCCTGGAAGAGGGGGTCAGCAGCAAGGACCCCGGCCCAGCCCAGTGAGGTAGAGTAGCTAGACCCCATCACCAGGGGCCCCAAGAAAGGAAGGCAAGATTCAGTCTTGGTCCAGAGGGTGGCACCTAGGCCTGGGGGTCACGTCAGCTGTATCAAGGAGAGTCCAGTGGGGACTTGGGTGTTCACATGGAAGAGGCCCAAGACCGTGGCGTCCGCTGAGAGCTGCCAGGCGCGAGGCTCCCGGACCGCGAGGCGCAGGTGGACGCTCAGGCGCTGTCCGGCATCCAGGTGCAGCAGGCCGCTCCGGAAACCAGCTGCTGAGTTCCCCGAGGATGGGGGTGGCAGGTCCAAGGTCAGGGCCAGGGCAGCGGCCCCAGCTTGGAGAGGCCGCAGGTTCAGGGCCACAGAGACGGAGCCGGAGCTGTTGCCGTTGCTGGCCATCGCACGCTTCAGCGCCAAGTGCAAGAAAACATAGTAGACTCCGGCCTGGGCCACCACCACCTCGTGTGTGTGCTTGTCATAGCTCACACCGGGTGCCAGGGTCACACCTGTCATCCCCCGCTCGCTGCACCAGTGCAGGGGCCCTTCGGTCAGCTGCACTGTGGGAGGAAGACGCAGGGCATGCTTAGCATGGGAGCATCACTGGGGGTTGAGGTCGCAGCCCTGGGGAGGGGAGGAGGGGCTCTGAGGGAGAGAGGACAAGAGGGAAAAGTGGGGAGGGGGGTATGAGAAAGGTAAGGGGACTCGGAGAGGGTCTCAGAAAGAGGGGGGGCTGGGGGAGGGGAAGGGGGGATAGAAGAAAGGAAAGGATTCCGAGGGAGGGGGAAGACTCTCTGGAAGAGGGAGATTGAGGAAGTGGAGGGGGACAGACTTCCAGGAACCAGGAGGAGGAGGAAATGTAATGCCAAAAAGGAAGAGGGGGGCTTCCCTGGTGGCGCAGTGGTTGGGAGTCTGCCTGCCAATGCAGGGGACACGGGTTCGTGCCCTGCTCCGGGAAGATCCCACATGCCAGGGAGCGACTGGGCCCGTGAGCCATGGCTGCTGAGCCTGCGCGTCTGTCCGGAGCCTGTGCTCCGCAGCGGGAGAGGCCCGCGTACCGCAAAAAAAAAAAAAAAAAAAAAAATTTTTAAAGAAAAGGATGATGGAGGGGGATAGGGGGCTCCTAGGAATGGAAGTATGGGGTTTGTAGAGGGAGGAGAGGGGGATGGGGGCAGAGTTAGCATAGAATGAAGGAAGGGACTCAGAGTGGGAGGGGGGGAAAGAGGAGGGGGGATGGAGAAGGGAAGGGGGGAGGGAGGGGGAGGTTGTGGAGGAAGGAGGAAAAATCCTAGAGGAAACATAAAGGGAGGGAGGAGGGGGTGGAGGGTGAAGGAGGAGGGACTCCAAGGAGAGGACAGGATGGGGAGAAGATCTCCTTAAGAGAGAAGGGAAGGAGGTGGCAGGAGAGTCTGGAAGGGGGAGGGAAAGGGGTGGGAAGAAGAGTCCCCAGAAAGGGGAGGGGAGCGGGGGAGGGTCTCCGGAGGGAGGACGAGGAGGGGAGTCTGGAAGGGGGAGGGGCAGAGGAAGGAGGTAGAGAGGAGAGTCTCCAGAAGAGGGGGGAGGAGGGTCTCGGGAAGAGGGAGCGGAGGTGAACGGGAAAGACGGTTTCCAGAAGGGAGGAAGGGAGACAGGGCTGGGGAGGAGGGGTCCGTCTCTCCCAGAGCCCAGTGGGAGAGACCCTACCAGGCTGAGATTTGCGGCATCCAGCCCCAGCTCTGAGAGGGCGGGGTCTGAGGTGGGCACAGATGGGAGTCAGAGGAGGAGGAGACCCAGAGAGGGGCTGACGCGGTTCTAAGAAGGGAGGGGACACTTTTCACAGAAGAGAGGGGAAGAGGGTCGGATTGGGTCACAGAGGAGGCCTCCGTCTCCTGGGGCTCTCCCTCTTAGTGCACCCTCCCCCTGTCTGGGGGAATCACTCACCTCCGTCGGCCACCACCAGCTGCGCGAACACGCCCTGCCGAGAGAGGACAAACGGAAAGTGGGTGGAGGTCCCCCCTCCCGCACCCGCAGCCCTCTGGAAAGTGGAGTGCCCGGGATCTGCGCGAGTCTTGAGCCTACGCTCCCTTCCCTTCCCGCTGCAAAAGAGCGCGCGCGCTCCCCCAGCCCTACTGTGTGCAAGGACAGAACCCCGAGGACTCAGGAGGGAAAAGAGGAGAGAGTCCCTCCAGGGGGCTTGGCACTGGGGGGTCTTGAGAGAGAAAGGGGGTACCCCAAGGGTCCGGGAGAAAACCTAGGTTCTCCGCGAGTTACGAAAGAAAGGGGGAGCCCCCTCAGTGGTTCGAGATAAAATGTCCCTCGGGGTCCGCAATGGAGAAAGTGCTCCCCTCTGGGGTCCCGGGATGAGATGGGGTCTCACGGGGGTGCGGGACGAGAAGGGTGCCCCCCGAAGTCCTGGATAAAGAAGCGGTGCCCTCGGAGGTCCAAGAGGGACGATGCGGGTCCCTCCACCATCGGCCTGGGATGCAGAAAGGACCTCGGGGTGTGGGGGGGGGAGCGAATGGAGAAGAGGTCCCGGAACTGGGTAGGGGTCTCTCCCGGGGTCCAGATCGGGCCGCATCTCACCTGCGGAGAGTCGGGGAGGCGGGTGCGGGCGTCGGGCGTCAGCTCCAGGCCCTCCGGGAGTCTCGGGCTGCGCGCGGAGCCGGGGACCTGCGATGCAGGAGCCCCGGGCGCGGCCCAGGCGCGCACCAGGCAGGCGGCGCAGGCGGCGGCGAGCAGCAGCAGCGCGGCGCTCACGGCCCAGGGCAGCGGGTGGCAGGAGCGGCCCGAGGGCGCGAGCGGCCGCTGAGCTTCGGGGTCCGGGGCGGCGTAGGTGCTGGAGTGCATGGCCGGCTGCGGGCGGCTGCGGTCCGAGGCCGCTGCACCGCGCTTTATATGCAATCCCGAAGCCCCCCTTTCCGGGGTGTGGCCCGTGGGGATCCCAGAGATCCGCCCGGTAGGTTGGTTCCCGCCCGCCCCGCCTCCTCCACGTTCTGTCCGAACTTTCCCTAACTTTCTCTTCCCCGGATCTCTCCCTCTCTGCATCTCCTTTTTTCTCTCTCCTTCTCTCTCTCTCTCTGTCTCTCTGTCTCTCTGTCTCTCTCTCCCTCTCTCCCTCCCTCCCTCCCTCCCTCTCTCTCTCTCTCCCTCCAAGCTCTGCCCCACCGACCCTTTCTTCCTAATTATCTCTCTTGTGTCTCCCCACTTATCTATCTCTGCGCCTCTCTGCTTCTCTGCCTCTTTCCCCAATTTCTTATCACTCCCTAGCTCCCCAGCACTGGGGCCCCTCCAGGGCTCTCCTAAACCCGGCACTTCTTCAGAGGGGTCAGAAGACAGCCAGGCCTCAGCCCCCTTCTCCTGTGGAGCATAAGTCCTCCCAGTGGAACCCTAAGTGCCCTGCTCAGCCCTCCCCCTCCCCTCCCTCTTTTGCCCCAGGACCCCTGGACCTTCCCTGGCCTGCCCCCGCCCACCCACCTAGACGCTTCCCATCAGGGGCCCCCTGGACCCCACAAGCAGAAGGCTGGAGAGTCCAGGTGGAGAAATTCCCCTTGTAGGAAAGGGACAGCCTTGAGTGAGGCAGAGGAAACTCAAATTTCCCGTTCGCTCTCCGGTGGTGGTGTGGGCGGGGGCGGGGGCGGGGGCGGGAGGAGGACCAGAGAAGCGGTCAAAACTCGGCCCCAAAAGAGGAAGCAACCCTGGACTGAGAGATGGCCAGCCCTAGAAAAGCCCTGGGCTCCCATAGAAGCCCTGCTCTGCCCAGACCAGCCGGCCAACTCCCTAACCCGCTCCAGGATTCACTTTCCCTATAGAAAATGGAAGGGTGGACCGGGCAATTGATCTCAGTCATCCATCAGCCGTCAGGGAAATGGGGGCAGGGAGGTTGGTTCAACTGAACAAGGATCGGATGCCGGCCCTGTATTCAATCTTGTATTAAGCCTCTCTGGGGAATTACGAGGAGACCACTGTGATGATACTGGCTCGTGTTGACTCACAGGTGCTGAACGTTTCCGTTTTACCAGCGGTTTATAAAGCACAAGGCCCAGACCAGCATCACCTGGGAACTTGCTAGCTCTGCAAATTCTAGCACCTCACCCGAGACCTACTGACATTCTGAGAGTGGAAGCCCTGCAATCAGTGTCTGAAGGAGCGTTCCAGAAGATTCTGACACTTGCCCAAGTTGGAGAATCCACTGCATGGTACCAAGGTTGTTCCTTCACACCTGCTGTCCCCCTGCCTGGAATGTTCTTTCCCCAGATCTGCGGCCAGCTGTCCTTCTGAGTAAAGAGGATGAATTAAGCTCCGGCCCCTACTTTCACTCTCTCCCCAAACCCCACTGCAGTGATAGTATAAGCGACTGTTTTAAAAGCTACACCAAAAATTGTAAGCCATCGGGGTGGAATGCCAAATATAATTTCCCTAGCCAAATGCCACAATCAGCACCGTGTCTCAAGCCTCAGTTATTGGTGACTGCCCCCCACCCCCGACTCCGAAAGAGAGTGTGGTGGGTGACAGCTAAAATAGAAGTGTTGGTCTAAAGTAAATTCCCAAAAGAGATATCAGCTCTGCTCCCCTTCAGGGTGGAACCACAGCCGTTTTGGGTTTTTTGTTTTTTGTTTTTTCCTCCAGACAGCGGATATGGCAGCGTTTCTGGTGGGAGGAACGCAGTTGATGGTAGAAGAATCACGCCAAAAGCATGTGTTAAACAAACGTGTGAACTTGAATGCAGGATTTGAAACTTTCCCACCTTGACCCTTGCCCCCCACTCAGCAGCCAGGCTCTGAAAGATGGGGATGGTGGGATCCTTTCTCTGAGGAATCTGACCAACCAGGAAGATAGATATAAAGATACTGAGGCCAAAAAGCCCTCCCCAGATAGCATTGCTCTGTCAAGAAGCTCACAGGCCACAGGCCAATCTGTTTATTATTAAGCCCTCCCCCACAGCAGTGTCACAGACAAGGGTTGTCTGAGCTGACAAAAAGGAATTCAGAGGACTCCCAGTCAACATCTCGGACAACCCAAATGAAAGTGTCTCTCTCTCAGGCCCTGGTTACATCACCCCGTGACATGACCTTACTAGCAGTTTCCACCATGTGAGATATTCTTGTTCATTTGTTTGCTCACTCATGGCTGTTTCCCCCATGAAACTGTTATCTCCCAAAGAGGAGTATCTCCACCTGCCTTGTTTCCAACCTAGAAAATTGCAGGCCTCGATCGTATTGACTGATTTAATGAATAAATGAACGCAGTAGAGCATAACAGTTACCAGCATGCGCTCTAGAGGTGGACAAACTGCAGCCCGACACCGAATGTTTTGATTATTTTCATTTTGAAGCAGCTGGGAAAAGTCAAAAGAAGACTCTTTCCTGATGTGCAAATCATGTGAAATTCAAATTTCAGTGTCCACAGATAAAACTGTATTGACACACAGCCACCCTCATTTGTTTCCATATTGTCTGTGGCGATTTTTGCAATATTATGGCAGAGTGGAGTAGTTACAACAGAGATTGTCTGGCCCACAAAGCCCCAAATATTTACTCTCTCTGGTCCCTTTCAGAGGAAAATTTGCTGCCCCTGTCTAGAGTCTTGAATTTTAGCGCTCAGATTTCTTGCTGTGTGATTTTGGGCAAGCTGCTTCACCTCTCTGAGCCTCACTTTTCACATCTACTAAATGGGAATAAGAGTAGGTCTCAAAGAGTAGCTGAGAGCTTGCTGTGAGCAGTGCCAGGCACACGGCAAATGCTCATTCCAGGTGAGCGGGGTCACTGACGCTTTTCTACAATTCCAATAAGCGGATGTAAAAACACTAAGACTCCAAAAGTTGAAGTCATCGATCCAAGGACTGACAGTGACTGCTCTGAACTCTCTCAATGCCGAGGGGCTTAGCAGAGTTCTATACACCCCCGCCAGAGCAGGGAAACAATGCCTGTCAGGGGAAGGCTCAGGCCGCAGCCGGGGAGCGCCATGACGTATTGTTGTGGTCGGGACATCTGAGATAGGCAGCCCCGCCCACTATGGAGCTCTCGGCATCAGCTGCCTAGCACCCCACGGTTTAGTACAGTTGCACCTCTGTGCTCAGCTGTCTCCCTGAGGTGAGCGTGGGCCCTGGTTTTCCTCACCTCTAGGGGAAAGGCCTGAATTCTCACTGTTGCCATCATAGGGCTCAAAGGAGGGATTGGGCAGGAAGCAGTTGGGGGGTGGCACCCTTCTTCCCTCTCGGAGGCCCAGTGAACAGGCACCTCCTCCAAGAAGTATGCCTTGATTTTTCCTAGCAAACTCACCTCCTTCTCTCTGGGTTCCCGACTGCCCCCCATCCCATATGTGGACTCCCCCAGGGTCAACCTTCCACTGGCGTGGATCTTCCACGTCCCCCAGGGGAAAGGCAAAGCCTGAAAGAGACCCTTAGTGATTGCCGGGTAAGTGCACAGTGAGAGGGCACGGGACCCCATGGGGGGCTGTGAACCAAGAAAAGAAGAAAAAAGAGAAGGGAAGGGTTGAGTGAGGTTGGTCTCCAGCCGAGGGGGTATCCACATGTGTTGAAGGAGGAAATCGATGCAGAGAGGGGAACTGTGTTCTCCAAGTTAGTCAGGTCTCTGGAAAAGCTGGGTCCAAGTCTCCTCAGCCCTGGATAGGCCAGGGAAACACAGACCTGGTACAGGAGTGCACCTGTGATATCGGGTAAACACGACAAGGCATGATGGCATAATTAGGCTTTGTGGAGTTGGGGTGCTTATCCAGCTACTCTGGAATTGTGTGTTTCCAGTGTGATGCGTGTTCAGGGATCAGGAAAGGGGATGGGGGGGGGGCCCATGCGTGCACCAGCGTGCTTCTGGTTGAGGAACAACAATAGCACAAGGTCCAAACCACTTAACTTCAAATCCCAGCTCTACCTCTTGCTAGTTGTATGATCTCGAGCAAATGCCTTCACCTCTCTGCCTTGAGGTTCCCATCTGAGAAGTCGAGCTAACACAGGGACCACCTGCTAGGATTACTGTCCAGAATCGAGAGCCAGAACAGTACCTGGCATACGGTAGGTGCTCTCCAGGACTAGTCATCACTGCTGCCAGTGGGGCTGACCGTCTGGTGCCTCTGCGTGACTGTAGGCAGGGGTCTGATCTTATGGATGAAGCACCAGGGTCCAGAAACAAGCGCTGACATCTGAGCCAAAAACAGGCAGGAAGTATTCTGAACGGAAATAGCCGAAAGAGTCATTGAAAGAGAAATGGTCAGATTATCACTCATAGAATCAGTTCAGGAATCAAGCTGTGGAGGAGGTTGAGTCATCTCTTTGGGGCTCATTAGAGATCTCTAAGGGCTAGGAAAACAAAGAATGTGGATTTGGTTTCAGAGCAAAGATACATTTGCATAGCACATATCTGGAAGGTATATTAAAAAGCTAGGGGGACTTAGGAGAGTGATCTGAAAAAGAGATCGTGGACCTTTCATGCAAGCTTCCGCCCACCTGCATTTTCCATGTTTGCTTTGTTTTGGTTTTTGCATGTGTGTTACATACAGAATGGTGGTCAGGTGTGAGCGCACAAAGAAAAAAACCAGTGGCCATACACACAAAAATTTTTTAAAGCGAAAAAAATAAGCAGAGAAAGAAAGAAACCGGTGGCCTTAGCTGTTTGGAGGAAGGGAAAATTTAACATCAGTGACATCAAAGGCAGGAAATGGTGTTTCCCTGCTAATGGCAGTGGAAGGATACAGGGATGGGGAAGACCCAGGCAAACCAGGGCGTGCCCTGGGTACCCCTCAGAGGGGCCCCGTCTGTGAAAAACCAGCTCATTCTGCTGGGAAACTAGCCAGCCTGCCCCAGGAAGGAAGCCCCAGCAGGGCTACCACCTGGAAGGGACTCTCCAACTGGCCCGGAGGGGCAGCCACCAGACAGATACCGGTGTACAAAAGACACCCCCATTCAGGCGGTACACAATCACACAAACCGAGACAGACACACAAATACACCACACAGACATACACACACTCACACACACACACACACTGAGACACATAATCATAGATACGCAAGAGTAGCCAACAAAGCTGGCCACAGACACACACAGAGATCCAAGAGATACATATTCAGAGCATAGACACCAAGAATAGAAGGACACACAATCGCAGACCCACAATCACACACATGCCAAAACAGTGGTGGAGATACACCACACAGGCACATGCTAAGACATGCCCAGAGGTGCAATCATAGATACACAAGATCAGCTGCCCAAGCTGGCCACAAGCACACAAAAGGACACATCCGTGCCCGTGATCACACATACCCACTAACGCATAGCCTGAAAGAGTCTCAAAGGCTCTGGGATGTGCATTCAGAGACAGACAATATCAGATGTCCAGAGACCACCAAAGGCACTCAAGTCACACACTGACACAGGCTGACCTGGAGAGACTGGCAGAGACACAAAGTACAAGAAACCCAGGCCCCGCCCCCAGTGAAGATCCAGGTCCCACCCTTCGAGCCATCCAAGATCCACCCCCCACAGAGGGGACCCAGGCCCTCCTTTTGGGGGCCTATCCCTCCCTCCCTTAAGGCACCTCTGGGTCCCTTTCCTTGGAAGCAACACCCAGCGTAGGCCGCGGGCGACCCCTGGTGGACCAGGCGCCTCAGTCCAGGGCTGCACTGAATGGGTCGTTGGGAGGGGGGCGTCTAGGCTGAAAGGAAGGAAAGGTGCTTCGGCATCGACTGCAAAGCCCGGAGGAAGGTGCGTGGCAACGGGGTAGCGGGGACACGGGCGGCCGGAGCGGGATCAGACGGCCTTGGACAAGGGAACAGAGCGTGGGAAGGAGTGGGATGGAAGACCCTCACCCATCCCCACTCGGTGCGATACAGGGTCCCCGAGGGGAGGGTGCTGCTCCGGGGACAGTGGAAGACGCGATAAGCCCGGCGGCGAATTCCCATTGGTCCGCGCCCGACCAATGAGGAACGGCGAGGGCTCCCGGAGGGGCGGGGCAAGACAGGACAACAGTTGATAGACATGGAAGGGACCCTCCTACCCAGCTTGGCTCTCAGCCCGAAAATGACCACCAGGGAATCGCCCAAGGTCTGCAATGCCCAGCGCGGAGACCGCTGGCCCAGGAGGACTCTCGTCAACTCCGATATGGCTTTGACCCGCGGAACCCTGAAAAAGGTGGGCTTGCCCCTCTCAGAGTTGATCCCAAGCTCCCAAGCCCTGCCCTCTCATCAGCCCCTCCCACTTCTATGTCATTCTCCCAGGCCCCGCCCACTTCCTAGCCATCATTGTCTCAAGCCCTGCCCACCCCCAGTCTCGCCCACTTTCCCATCATTCTCCCCAGGCTCCGCCCACTTCTCAGACAGCAACCTTCTAGGCCTTGCCCACTTTCCTACCCCACCCACTTTTCTACTTTCCTTCGTCTTGCACCATCCTCTCCCCGTCTCTGCCCTTCTATTGTCTTCTATCTGAAATCTTCCGCCCTGCCCTGGGTTACACTTTTCCAGAACTCCCTGCCCGCTTCCCAGTCCAGGCCTTCGAACCATCCCCATCCTTAGTCTGAACTTCCCTGGGGACACCACAGCCTGCGGGTCTCTGAGCATTTTGTCTGAGCATTTAGGCCCCGCCCATTTTGTTCCTCTCTCTACCTTCTTCCAGACCTCACCCATGCTTTCAAGACCTTACCCCAAATCAGTCAAGTCCCTGTATGGGTTGGGGACTCCTAGCTAACGGAGTCAGACAGGCCTCAGTTTCCCCGGCCCCTCGGGAAGGCCACGCCCCCTTGGTCATCTAATTACTGCCCTACAATGGGACCCCGCCCCTGCCCACCTTGGTCTTCACCATTCAGGCCAGCCTCTCCCCGCTGTATCCGGCCCGACTCTCGAGCTCTAATCCCAGCCTGGGTGGGCGCGCCCACCCCTTCGCCCCGCACAGTCGATAAGCTTACCACATACTGTCTTGGCCTTGCCCGAGCTGGTGGTCCGGTACCAGTGCCTGTGGCCGGGGGACCCGCGGAGAACCACCCCCGTGCCATCTGCTGCCACACTGCTGGACCGCCAAGCTGTTGGTGGCTTTGGATTTGTTCTGTCTGCTGCTGGGTGAGCCCCCTCCCCAGCGTCCTTGAGCGCCCCGCACCACCACCATGCGGACACCCAAGGGGCAGTGGAGGGGTCTGTCTTCCTGTCTTTATCTGAGGGTCGCTAGATTGGGGGCTGGCTGCCTGCCCTGGTGTGTGTACTTGGGCTGTGTGTCTTCACATCGGTGTGTTCATCAACATGTTTCTGGGATGTCTGGGTCAATGTGTGTTCGTGTGAATGGGGACGATAGGGACTCTCCACAAGTGTGACTTTGTGTGTTTACCTGTCTTCCTGGGTCTGGGTGCTGGGTGAGCATCTGGCTGTGCATCTTTTTTTTTTTTTTCAGTCTTTCATATGATTTTATTTTCTGCATGTCTCTGAGTTGTGGATCTGAGTCTATGTGTCTATAGTGGGGGAGGTATGTTTGTATTGTGTATCTGTGTGTATGTTGTGTGCAAGCCCCTGGGTCTATCCGTATGTCTGGGGCTGGTCTGTGTTGAACTTATATCCATGTGAATGAGTATGATTCTGTGTGTGTATGCTCATGCACACGTGTGTGCATGGGTATGTGTGTGTCCCTTCAGGTCTCTGGGTTGCATGTTGTGTTGTGTGTTGTATTGGTTTTCGGGGGTGTGTGTTCATTGTGGGTGACTCCTGTGCATGCACTTGATCTATGGGAGCCTGTGACTATGCATCTGGGCTGGGGGCGGATCCAATGGTATTTGTGTAGCCAGGTGTGTGTGTGGGTCTATATGGGCCTATGTGTATTGTGGGTATATTGTTGCATTATATGTCTGTGTGTGTACATCTGAATCTGGGTGTCTGGGTCAGACTGTGTGGTTGTATTGTATAATTGTGCATGTCAGACCCTGTTTGTTTGGGAATCTGCGTGGCCTGAGCTTGCTTAGGGTCTAGATGTGTGGCTGGCATATACCAGGGCCGCCCCCCACCCCCATTCCCCGGTGGGCAGAGCTAGTGACCAAAACCTCCTCATTGGGGAGGAGAGGCCAGGCTGGGATACTAGCTTTGCCCTTCCAGCCCAGTAAGGGAGCTGGGGACTGTGGGAGGCTGGGTTCCAGCTGCCTGGCTCCACTAAACTTCAGTGGGTGACAGGATGACAGGGTCAAGACAGGGGAGGGAGGCCTGGGTGTAGGCTTTGAGGATGAGTGAGCCAGACAGAGAGCCTGGCACCTGCTGGAGACAAGCCCCTTGGTCTGTCTGAATTCAGGATGGCAGTGTCAGGTGAGGGGGCCTGGACACTGCTCACACACAACTTTGCCACCAGTATCTCCCCTCCCAGCTCAATCAGCCACAGAGCCATGGATATAGACATGAACACATACACAGATCCCAGATACAAGCACACACACACACCAACACAACCCACACATCCATGGACACAATGCATAATCGCTCTCTCTCTCTCTCTCTCTCTCTCATACACACACACACACACACACACATCGCAGAGAGGAGCACACACACTCAGACATGTACCCATGTGTACCACAGACACCTATTCACACCACATACGCATGTCATAGACATAGATACCCAGCAACACACACACACATATTCACACACACACATGCAGAGCCACAATCATACACACATACATCAGGACACACACACATACAGAAAGAGCGAGCCCTTCCACACTTATCCCCTCCTTATCTTAACCCCTCACCCACCTCACTCACAGGACCCCACCAGTGAATGGGTCCCTGGGGCTCTGGCCTCCTCTGGCCTCCTGGCCATACTGTCCTCTCTGCGCATGTCCCCATGTCCAGCCTGTGGAGATGCCGGGAGGACAGACTGGCCAGAAGGCCTAAGGAGGGTAAACCTCAGTTGACCCATCCATGAGTGGGGTCATCTCCACCCCCTGCAGTCAGTCTCCCCATCGTGCTGAATGAGACCGGTTTGCTGGTACCCTACATCCAGGGCTTCTTTTGCAATGACACCACCATTGGATACCCCCGAGTGGCCCATTACATCATCGAAGACTCGGCACTCATAAAGATGGGCTTCTTCATCTCCATCTTCACGGTAAGAGGGTGGCCACTTTCACCTCAGGCCATGGTGACACACCATGGGAAAGTTCATCTGTTTTTCTGGCAAAGTGGAAACCCCCACCCATTATAGATCTAAGGCAGGAGGAAGTACCACCTCTTTTCCTACTGAAATGGGAAATCTCACTGCTCAATGGCATAAAACTCCTTTCCTTGAGGAAAAGGTTAGCCCCCCACTTTTGACATAATATAGAGGAAACACCCACCTCTCTGCCTTAGGTATGGAACAAGAAGTTCAGCCCCTGCCCCCCAGTGGACAGGGAAGCCCCATTCCTTATATGCAGAAGGCAGGAAGCAGTCCTGCCCCTTTTCTGGGGATCTGGGAAATCTCCCCCTTTCAAACATGGAACATCCTGCCTCTTTCTCCCAGTGACAAGGGAAGTTCTATCATTTTCAGGCATTTGGGAGGAAGTCTATCCTTTTTTCCTGGTATAACAGGAAGCCCCACCCCTTTCATATATGAGACAGGAAATCCTGCCTATGTCTGACATAAACTAGGGAGATGACCCACCTTTTTTCCTGGTATAACAGGAAGTCCTGCCCCTTTCAGATATGGGACAGGAAATCCTACCTATGTCTGACATAAACTAGGGAGATGCCCCGCCTCTTTTCCTGGTATAACAGGAAGTCCCGCCCCTTTCAGTTATGGGACCCCCCCCCCCTCCTTTTCTTGATGATATGGGAAGCCTTATCGGCTTAGGAAGTCCTAACCATTTCAGGCACAGGGGTGGGAGAAGTCACCCATCTGTGTGTATGTGTGGGATGGAATGAGAAGCCCCACCCTTTTGCCTGGTTTACTGGGAAAGAACAGCCTCCCTTCCATATGAACCTGTCTGAGACAAAGGGTTGGGGTTTTCCTACTCTTGTTGTGCCCTCGGCCCTCAGCAGTGACCCCTCACCCCTCTCACACGGCCCCACAGATCAGCCTGGGAGAGTTGATTCGTGTCAAGCTCTTGCAGCTGAGCTCGCCAGCCTTCATGAGCGGCACTTACACGGCCATGATCTACAAGCAGCTGGGCACCTTCATTTTTGGCGGCCTGGCCAGCTGCTCCCCGACCAGCATTGCCAAGATGACCACAGGTCACCTGCAGCCCCACTTCCTGGCCACGTGCCTGCCTGACCCAGCCTCCTTTGACCTCGAGAGCAGCTACGTCACCAACTACACCTGTACAGGGCACCCCGGAGACGTCCTCGATGCCAGGCGAGTGGGCGGTCAGGGAGGGGAACCCAGGAAGCATCCCCACCCCACCCCAGCCCCAGCTGATGTCCACCCTGCCCCTGCCTGTCCCCCAGGAAATCCTTCTATTCTGTGGACGCCTCCATCGGGATGTACTCCATGGTGTATTTGGTGGTGAGTGTTGGCCCGAGGTGGGCTGCACGCCCGGCAAGGCCAGAAAATACTCCATTGTCCCCCCGCCCGCCCCCACCCCATGCTTGGTGCCAGCAGTGCCAGACACAGCTTCCATAGAGCTTGTGTGTTCCCCCAGAGTCAGGAGGGCGAGAACGGGGAGGGCCCATCTTCTCTTAAGACTCATTCAGCATCCCTGTCCCAGAACAGCAACTTCCAGAACCCTCTGTCTCCCCCTCCCTGCAGCTGGAGAGGGCCCATGCCAGTCTGGGTCCATGCCCAGGGCTGGGCTCCACCAAGGGCAGGGGGAAGGGAAATCAGACCCAGCTGAGGTGTAGCTCTAAGTTTTGGGTAATAAAGTGGCAGGAGGAGCAGGGCGGGGGGTGGGGGAACCCCTGGGAAGGAGTCGATGACCCACAGGCATATACTCGGCTGGCAGAAGTGGATCGCACACATCGGAGCCAGCCCAGAGCACCTGGGCACTGTGGTGGGCAGACACAACGACACAGAAGCCCTGGCCACAGTGCACGTGATGCTACACGGCTGCCTTCACACCAGCAACGTTTTCTTCCTGAAAGGCAGCCCATTCGACTGCCAGCCGGCCCCCCTTTTTTTGAAAGACAAAGTAACAAAGTAACTACAGTCTCCTGTAGTGATAGCAGGGCTTTGGAGCTGGAATGTACATGCTCTAGTCCCAGCCTCAACTGTGTGTGATATTGGGTGAGACACTCAATGTCCTTGGGCCTCCATTTCCTCATCTGTAAAATGGGTGTGGAAATAGCGCTTGCCTCCTAGGGTTGTGGTTTCATGAGTTAACACATAAATGAGCTGACTCGCTCAAAGTATTTAGAACAGGATCTGCCCTAAAGGTCACTATTATCATTAATAGCAGGCAAAACAGACTCCCTCCGTCCCAGGGGAGCATGCCAACAACGCCAGGAGGTGCACAGACCGACCACACACAGCTAGGAGTCAGGCCTTCCCCTGATTTTATGGACCGAATGGTCAACTTTGTGAACAGAATGTTCTGGGTCTCGGGGAATTCCCCCACCTTTTTTTTTCTGTTTTCCATTTCAAAACCAAGAGCCCAAACTCTGCTTTTTGAGGGCCCCCTGATGAGGCCAACCTGCTTCGATTAGAGATCTGACACTGGCAGAAAGTGGCAGTGCCGGGTCACAGTATGAGCGTATCCAGAGGGCCTCACCTGACTCTTGGGAAATCATTCACCATCTAACAATTCTCCCAATATTAATAGCATGAAGTTCTCTTACAATGATGGTTTCGGGGGCCACAGCCCCTACCCTCTTTAGAGGCTGAAATCCATTTCCATATAAAACTGACAGGCTCAGACAGGCCGGTGGGCACAAAAACGCAGCTGCGGGGTGGAGTCCCTCTGGATATCTGCTCCCAGGGTTTCAAGGCGCTGCCCACCCGCCTTCCAGCTCTATGTACAGGCCAGTTCCTGGGGACAGAAAATCTGGCTCTTATGGCCCACCATCCAGCTCCTTTTCTTGTCCTTGGCTACATCCGGGTCTTGGACCATGGCACCACCCCTGCGATGCCATCTTCTGATTCTTGCAGGGAGCTTTGATGGCTTTCTGGGTGGTAAGTGATGCCATGGGGCACCTGGGTACCAGGGAGGCTCTGCTTGCCCGAGAGCCATTGGGTACACCTGGCACTCCTCATCTCCCAGGAAGGGAGCCCGGGAGAGGCCAGACTGAAGAGGGAGCGGCCTTGGGGTGTAGGTGACGTCAGCCCACCCCAACCCCTCCCCACTTCATCCCTGCGGGCTTTCTACATCTTGGGCGATGCCAAGTCCCAGAGTCTCCAGGTGCTAGAAGACCACCCATCCCCTGCTCGCCACTTTCCTCCTCATTTCCCCTCTCTGTATTCCTCCCCTGAGGGCCCTTAGGGAACCCAAGGGATGCCCCAATTCAGAGAAAGATAGAGGGCACCCATTGCTCACCAGAACCTGTGCTCTCCAGGGGGCTATCCCTACCAAGGTGGGCTAATGCAGGAAGCCCCACCTCCCTGGAGCTCAGCCCTGACCCCAAATCAGCCTTGCCCTGGTAGGGTGACACAGGAAGCCCCATTTTTCTGGGGCTGAACTCCAAATCGGCCCCTCCCAGCAGGGCCACTTCCACTTTTATGTTTTGATGATTCTTGATATATTAAATAATAAAATGCCAACACAGGTTTATGAATTTTTGACAGATATTAACATGTGTTGATGGACTTCCTATTTCAATCCGGGAACCGGGTCTCGGGGAACAACCGTAACAACATTTGATAACCTCAGAAGTCTCAATCAGGTTTCTCGACCTTGGCTATTGCCACTGGCATTTGGGGCCAGATTATCCTTTGCTGCAGAGGCCAGCCGTGTGCACTGTAGGACGCTGAGCAGCCTCCCTAGGCTCCACCCACTGGATGCCAATGACAGCCCCAAGTTGTAAAGATCAAAAATGACTCCAGACATTGTCAAGTTTCCCCTGTGTGTTGGGGGGGGGGGCGGGGGGTGGAGAATCACCGCCAGCTGAGAATTTCTGGCTTAGGGGATTCTGCTGACCCCCAGGAGACTGTGCTCCATAACCATCTGACCTACTGAAGTCCCAGGATGCTGTACACGTTTAAATCACAGAGAGAGGAAGTAATTCATAGATGCTGGGGGGAGGGGGAGGGGGGTCACCCTCGTTTGTACTGTCTGATCCATCAGGAGTTTATTCTGGTGTCTAGTCTGAGCCTAAAGATCTAACTCAGTTGTTTTTTGTTTGTTTGTTTGTTTGTTTTTCTCAAATAACAGTGTTTCTCAACCTTGAGCACTATTGACATTTGGACCAGATAATTCTTTGGGGGGAGGGGGAGACTGTCCTGTGCACCCTAGAATGTTTAGCAACATCCACTCACTAGATGCCAGTAACACACACACACACACCCATCCAGGCATAACAACCAAAAACATCTCCAGACATTGCCAAGTGTCCCTACGGGGCAGAATCGCTCCCTGTTGAGAACCACAAAATTGGAAGCCACTGGTGAGAGCGTGAGGTCCCAGCCCTTCAGCCTACCTGGCTAATCCCACCCCCACCCCGCAGTAGCCAGAAGCTGTGGAGGAGGAGGGAGAGGCTTCCAGGGATGGCAGAGCCGGAGGCTGCCAGCAGAAATTGGCCCCAAGAAGTCTGGCCTTCGCTTGTGGGGCAGCACAGGAAGTCTTGCCCAGTATTACAATAATAATTGTAATACTAATAGCTACGATTTATCGTTTACTCTGCGAGGGGAAACCGGGGCCATCTTGTTAACTGGGCCATCTTTGGACCCTCCTAACCGCCTAGAGGGTTCCTGACAGCCCCATCTTGCAGGAAATTCAGCCAGAGGGAAGCCAAGTGGCCTGTGCAAGGTCATAATAGTAATAAATGCAAAGGCAGGACGATGGATTGGAATAAATTATAACAATGGAGCAGAGAGGTGCCGATCTGGGGGGAGTAAGGCAGCCCGCCGGAAGCCCTCTATCCCCGCAGTATGTAATCCAGCTATAAGTCTTAATCTTTGATGTTCGACCCCAGGCAAGGCTGAGGGTGACCCCACCTGCGACAGACCCAAAGCCCAACCGAGGTGTCCAGGTGGAGCGAACAGTCCCCCCCAAACCTCCATCAGCTTCCAAAAGCATCCGCAGTCAAACATGGAAGGGAAATCGTGGTTTTACTTACTACCCAGCTTCAAGACAAGTCCTGCAGAAACCGACCGCCCCCTCCTCCCAAAACTGTCGGCTGCTCCGGAGCGGCCAGCTCGGCCCCACTAGGAGCCCTCTCGGTTAATGCGAGGGTCTGGCGAACGAGAACTAAACGGAATGGGGAGGGAGGCTTGGGACGGAGAAACTGAGGCAGGGTCGTTCGGGGCGAGAGCCGGGAGAGGCAGAATCTCCCGGCTGCTTGTTTACCGGGCGCTCTCCCTCCCCCCGCCCAATCCTGCAAAACCCGGGTCGCCAGGCCTGGCTGGGGGCGGGAGGGGTGGGATGGAGGAAGATGGTACTGTTGGTGCCTGAGAGGCCTCACCCCCCACGGCCTGGGGTGGGGGGCGCACGGAGCCCCGGCTCGCCCCAGCCCCTGCCCCCAGAGGTCTCCAGGCGGCAGGGGAGGGGTATCCGTCAATCCCCGCACCCTCCGTCCCGGGGCGGGACCGGGGGGCGGAGCGGGCCGGTGACCTGCAGTGACGCGAGCCCCGCCCGCTCTTATAGAGGCGCCCCGGGAGCGCAGGGACCGTGCTTCGCCGCCGCCGCCGCGTCCACCACCCGCCTCGCTGCCGCAGTTCCCAGCATCAGCACCAGCGCCGCCGCGTCCACCATCAGCGCCGCCGCCATGCGGGAGATCGTGCACCTGCAGGCCGGCCAGTGCGGCAACCAGATCGGAGCCAAGGTACGCGAGGGACCGGGCCTGGGGAGGCGGTCGAGAGATGCGGAGCGCGGTCCACCGAGCTCCGCAGAGCTCCTCCACCATGGGCCTTTTGGGGAACGGGGCCCCCCCGGAGGCCAGCACCCCAGGGACGGTGGGGAAGGGCGCAGGGGGCAGGGCCAAGCTGGGAACAAAGAGGCCCATGGGGGTGGGGCCCAGGCTTCTGTCCGCTTGCCACAGCTGGCCTCACAGCTGGCCCACTGTCCCCTCCGCACGCACAAAGAGACCCCGCCCCTCCCCACGGCAGCAGCCAGGGAGCGCTGACCCCAGCCCGCTGGGCTGCGGTGGTGAGTCTGCTCCACCCCGCCCCCACCGCTCCCTTCTTGCTGCCTCATCCTCGTCCGCCCACTCTGCCTCTAGGTTCCACACTCACCTTGCCTGGGGGACAGGTGGCAGCTAGGGAGGTGAGTGGGGGTCCTGAGTCCAGAAGATGGAGGTGGGGCAGACCTGGCCACCGGCTCCACCTTCTTGGTCCTTACCACCGCCCTCCCCCCCCCAGTTTTGGGAGGTGATCAGTGATGAGCATGGCATCGATCCCACTGGCACATACCATGGCGATAGTGACCTGCAGCTGGAGAGAATCAACGTGTACTACAATGAGGCCACAGGTAAGGGGCGGGGGGCACCTGCCAGAGTGGGGGTGGCGAGGGCCTGGGAGGGGACAGGATACTGGCTCCTGGCGCTGACCAAGCTGCTCTCCATCTGCTTCTCTGCAGGAGGAAATTACGTCCCCAGAGCTGTGCTGGTGGACCTCGAGCCGGGCACCATGGACTCTGTCCGCTCAGGTCCCTTCGGCCAGATCTTTCGTCCTGACAACTTTGTGTTTGGTGAGTCACCATCACGAGACACAGGCAGGGAAGCCCCCACTCCCCAGATTCTTTCACTTCCACATGCTTGGTGAAAATTCTTCACCTAGCATCTAGACTCAGGAACCCAGAGGCCAGCGGGGAAAGCGGATACACAGGCCACTGTGGGAATCCAGGGGAGGCGCAGGGTAGGGAAGGCTTCCCGGAGAAGGTAGCATTTTAATTTAACAGTATGGACCTGAGCCAGACTGCGGTGTTCAAATCCCTGTTCTGCCACATCATGCAGTCGACAAACACTTATTAGCACCTACTGCATACCAGGCCCTACTGTACCCCCTGGGAATATAGCCAAGAATAAAACAGATAAAGCTCTCTGCCCCCACCCCCAAGCTGGTGGAGGGAGCTGGGAAGATAAATAAATGGGAAGAGAAGAGAAATAATTCAAACTCAGCCACTGATTGAGGCATCTTGGTGATTTTGGACAGGCCCTTCAATCTCTCTGTGCCTGTCTCCTCATCTTTCAAACAGGGATTATACAAAAACTTCCTTTTCAGGATTGTGAGACTTAAAGCCACTAACACGTATAAAGAACTTAGAACAATGCCTAGCACAGAGGAAAAGATAACTAAGCATTTGATGTTCTGTTGTCATTTTTATTATCATTATCACTATTAATGTCTGCAGCCTAAAAGATGAATAGGACTAGGGTTGACCAAAAGGCAATGAAGGGAGGAAAGGTGTGTAAGACAGAGGGAACAGCATATGTGAAGACAGTGGGCACATTTGCAGCCCTCAGATTGAAGGGGCCTGCATGCTCTGAACAACCGTGTAGGAAACATTTCCTGGTACCTCTAGGTCAAGCTAAATGCACAGCCCCACCTGACATCAGGCCCCAGGCTCCCCCTCCCCCAGGCCCCTCCTCCTAGTACACAGTAGTTTACTCTGGAGTCTAGGGATTGACGGGACAAGCTATGTGACCTTGGACGAGTGACTTCCCCTCTCTGGTCTGTGCAAAGATTCAGGAAGATAATGATGGTCATGTGTGGGTATGACGCACAATAGGTCCTCAGGAAGTGGCTGTGGAAAGACTAAATGAGGTTGACCAGGAGATGTGAGGGATTCTAGGATGATTATGGGTGGCTCCAGTCGGGCCAAAAAGATACTGTGGCCTCTGATAGGTGAGGCAGGGGAAGTGGTAGAAAAGTGTGGACTCAGGAGCCAGACCACCCAATTCAAATCCTATTCTCTCAGAGGAGGTGACATTGAACAGAGACCTGAAGAGTCATTCAGGGGAGTACCTGGGGTTAGAGCATTCCAGGCAGAGGGCACAGCACGTGCAAAGGCCCTGGGGCAGGACCAGGCCTGGTGTGTTGGAGGAACAGTGAGGAGGCCCATGTGGCTGGAGCAGAGTGAGGGAAGGGGAGAGAGGGAGGAGGGGAGGGCAGGGAGGGGATGGGGGCAGGTCGTGCAGGGCCTCGTAGGCTGTAGGGAAGATTTGGGCTTTTATCCCCGGGAGGTGGGAATCCTGGAGGGCTGTGGACAGAGAAGGAACAGGACCTGACTCAGGTGCTCACCGGTGCCCTCTGGCTGCTGCAAGGAGAACAGACTGGGGGGAGGCTGTGGGAGGACTAAGGCAGAAGCAGCTCTACTGATCCAGATGGGCAGTGAGGGGGCCAGACCAGGATGGAAGCAGAGGAGGGGGCAAGAAGAAATGTTACCTGCTCACAAAAATACGAGCCAATATTCTAATCCTAATCCTTGTCCTCTGGAGCTTGCATTCCCCAGTGAAATTACAGACAATAAACATGATTAATTAAAAAAAAACAGGTTTATCACTTCTGCGGCGGGTAGCAAAGTCCTAAAGAAGGGGAAAGAGGGAAACGTGTAGGTATGTGAGGGAACAGCATTCCAGGCAGAGGGAACAGCATATGCAAAGGCCCTGAGGCAGGACTGTGCCGGGTGTGTGGCAGGACAGCAAGGAGGCCTGTGTGCTTGGGGCAGAGTGAGCGAGGGGGAGAGAGGGAGGAGGGGAGGGCAGGGAGGGGACGGGGCAGGTCATTCAGGGCCTTGTGGGCCGAAGGGAGGACTTAGGCTTTTACTGAAAGATGAAAGAACTGGGGTGATTTTGAGCTAAGGTAGAACATGATTTAGGTTTTATCAGAATCCTTCTGGCTGCTGGGTGAAGGGAAGCAAGGATGGAACCCGAGAGAACAAGTCATAATAATAACAATACTAATAGTAATAATGATTTTGTTATTATTATTCAACTACTAGGATGGCTGGGAGCGGGGTGGAGGGTGGGCTTTCCCCATATCAGCCTGGGTGTCCCCTCCCCTTCCCTCTTCAGGCCAGTCTGGAGCCGGCAACAACTGGGCCAAGGGCCACTACACAGAGGGTGCCGAGCTGGTGGACGCGGTCCTGGACGTGGTCCGGAAGGAAGCCGAGAGCTGTGACTGCCTGCAGGGCTTCCAGCTGACCCACTCGCTGGGCGGGGGCACGGGGTCCGGGATGGGCACCCTGCTTATCAGCAAGATCCGCGAGGAGTTCCCGGACCGCATCATGAACACCTTCAGCGTGGTGCCGTCGCCCAAGGTGTCGGACACGGTGGTGGAGCCCTACAACGCCACCCTGTCCGTGCACCAGCTGGTGGAGAACACGGACGAGACCTACTGCATCGACAACGAGGCGCTGTACGACATCTGCTTCCGCACCCTGAAGCTGACCACGCCCACCTACGGGGACCTCAACCACCTGGTGTCGGCCACCATGAGCGGGGTCACCACGTGCCTGCGTTTCCCGGGCCAGCTCAACGCCGACCTGCGCAAGCTGGCCGTGAACATGGTGCCCTTCCCGCGCCTGCACTTCTTCATGCCCGGCTTCGCGCCGCTGACCAGCCGGGGCAGCCAGCAGTACCGGGCGCTGACGGTGCCCGAGCTCACCCAGCAGATGTTCGACGCCAAGAACATGATGGCCGCCTGCGACCCGCGCCACGGCCGCTACCTGACCGTGGCCGCCGTGTTCCGGGGCCGCATGTCCATGAAGGAGGTGGACGAGCAGATGCTCAACGTGCAGAGCAAAAACAGCAGCTACTTCGTGGAGTGGATCCCCAACAACGTGAAGACGGCCGTGTGCGACATCCCGCCCCGCGGCCTCAAGATGGCCGCCACCTTCATCGGCAACAGCACGGCCATCCAGGAGCTGTTCAAGCGCATCTCGGAGCAGTTCACGGCCATGTTCCGGCGCAAGGCCTTCCTGCACTGGTACACGGGCGAGGGCATGGACGAGATGGAGTTCACCGAGGCCGAGAGCAACATGAACGACCTGGTGTCCGAGTACCAGCAGTACCAGGACGCCACGGCCGAGGAGGGGGAGTTTGAGGAGGAGGCCGAGGAGGAGGTGGCCTAGGGCCGCCTCCATCACTTCACATCAGCGCCCTGCTAGGATGCTGACCTTTGACCCCCCAAGAACCCCCTGCTTCACCTCCCAGCCTGACTCCCCTCTGACCCTACAACCTTGCACCTCTTCCCCGGCCAACCTTTGACCCTTGAGCCCCACTTTATCTCTGACCCCCTTGAACTCTCCCACCTTGGACACCCTCATGAGCCCAGCTTCACTTCTGACCCTACAAGCCCCACCTTTAACTCCATGTTCCCTCCTTCACCCCTGACCTCTCCACCCTTGACCTCCCCACGAGCCCCATTGCACCCCCCAGACCTATAAGCCCTGGTTTACTTCAACCCCTCCCTCTGAGTCTCTCCCTTCATCTCTGAACTTGCCTCAC
Organism: Delphinapterus leucas; assembly: GCF_059928025.1. Taxonomy (NCBI): domain Eukaryota; kingdom Metazoa; phylum Chordata; class Mammalia; order Artiodactyla; family Monodontidae; genus Delphinapterus; species Delphinapterus leucas. The sequence goes on from NW_028322234.1 coordinate 14,359,847, forward strand.
CTTTGACCCCACAAGTCCCACCCGCCCTCTGAACTGACCACCTTTCTGGCTTCCGTGACTCCCCATTTCCTTCCTGAATTCACTCCCGTCAGCTCCCGCCGACCTTGGTTTTCCAGGGGTGCTGCTGGGAGAGAAAGAAGCCCTGGAGCATGTGGGCAAGAGAGGCTGCTCCCCGACCCTCCCCCCGCCTCACCCTCAATAAATTAATTGTTGTCCTGCCGTGTTTCTGCCGAGTGTACTTTTCATCATCCTGTGGGAAGGTCACGTGAGGGCTCCTCCCTATGGGATGGAGGTGGGTGCTGAAGGAACTTCTAGTCTGGGGGTGGGGAGAGGGCAGAGATTTCAGAGTCAGACAGGCCAGGCTATGCCACTAACTCACCCTCTGGTGTTGAGCAAGATGCTGGCCCACTCTGAGCCTCGACTGGCTCACCTGTAAAATGGGCTCATATGTTTTCCCCCCACGCACCACCTCAAGGATGTTTGTAAGGACTCAAGGGCACGGTACCTGGCACTGGGTGGGTTCTTAGTGATGGAGATGCTGCCACTCTCTGTGGGCATTTTGCAAGAATGAAAAGCTGGAGGGAGGAGTCTCTAGGGAAGGAAGCTGGGTAGATGGCAGCAGGGGGTAGTGCCCGAGGGGCAGTCCTGCCAGAGTCACTGATATGTGTGAAGCACTTTGATGGCCTGGCACATGCCTTATGTCATAAACCTCACACCAACCCTGTAAGATCTGAACTTTTAGGGAATTCCCTGGCGGTCCAGTGGTTAGGACTCCTCTCTTTCACTGCAGAGGGCGCAGGTTCGATCCCCAGTCGGGGAACTAAGGTCCCACAATCTGCACAGCGTGTCCAAAAAACAAAGATCTGAGCTTCTAGAGAGACAAAGTATATAAGTTAGCTCTTGCTGAGTAACAAATTACCCACCCCCCAAAAAATGTAGGGGCTTAAAACAACAGCATTTATTTATTTTGCTCCCAACTCTGCAATTTGGGCAGGGCTTGGCAAGGCAGCTCATTGGTGCTCCCTGTGGCATCAGCTAGAGAATCCTGCTGGAGGCTGAGGGATCTCCTTTCAAGGTGGCTCACTCACATGACTGCCAAGTTGATGCCTCAGGGCTCAGCAGGGGCAGGTAGAAGAAGGGTGTCAGTACCTCTCCATAGTCTGCTTGGGCTTCCTCACAGCATGGTGGCTGGGTTCTCCAAGAGCAAACATCCTGAGAGAGCAAGGCAGAATTCATTGCATTTTTCTGACTTAACTTTAGGGGTTGCTTGGTGTCCTGAGGACTCCTAATTGAGGTGTTCACAAAGCCCTGTTTAGGTTCAAGGGGATGGACTACAGACTGCACCTCTTGAGGGTAGAGTGGCAAGATTCTAGAAGAGCATGTGGGATGGAAGATACAGCTATGGCCAGCTATGGAAGTTACAAAGTATCTTGTCCATGGTCCCATGGCTATGAAGTGGTGACCTGGTATTCAAACGCTGGCCGTTTAAGTCTAGAACTCTGATTGCATTTTATCAGCCAGGGTTCAGTGCAGGGACCATTCTAGGCATATCAAGCAGAAAGGGATTGGATACAAGGATTTAGGAGCTTACAACATCGTTGGAGGGGCTGAGAGAGGGAGCTATAGGCCAGTGCTTAAACTTTAGTGTGCAAAAGAGTCACCAGGACAGCTTTGCAAGAACACAGCTTCCTGAGTTCCACCGTATAGTTTCTGATTCAATGGTGGGGGGGGGGGGGAGACTTTGCATTTTTAACAAGCTCCCAGGTGATGCTGATAATGCTCCTATGAGACCACCTTTTGAGTAGCCCTGGAATAAGTTGGAACAGCACCCTGGGAGCTGCTTCTCTGCACAGTGGAGAATCAGGAGGCTGCCACCGGAACTGTTGAGTTCAGAAACACTGCCCAACACCCACAAATCCACAGAGATAGGTCCGCTAGAGTGCTGAACAAAAATTAATTAAAGTGAATTTAAAATAATTTTAAATAATTAAACACACACACAGAGTTCTGCCTCACTTCTACCTTCCAAATCTCTCATGAGCGTTTCTCATTGGTAGAACTTAATCTGCCTCCAGAACCAGAGCTGCAAAGAAGTCTGGGAAATGTAGTTCCCCCCTCCCCCAGCTTCTGGCACAGAGAAAGGCCAACGAGGAACGAGAGAGAGAGGGAAGGAGGGATGCTGAGAGCCAATTAACTTTTTCCACCAGGCTCTTCGCTGGACCACCAGCCCCAGATGGGGCCCCAGCCCCCTCCCTGGGTCCCATTTCAGCCAGGAGGAAGGAGAAGCATGGGGAAGGCAACCTGCGAAATCCAGCCTGCAGCTACCGTCATCTCAGCAGGCCCAGCCCAGCACTGGGCGGTGGGGCAGAAAGACGACGAACTAGGCAGTGAGCTTGGCTGTCTTTATTATCCCAAACCTAATGTGGCCCCAGAAGAACTCCCTGTTCTGCCCAACTAAATCCCCTTCGCCGAGAAATGGCACCACCTGTGTGCTCAAATCCTGCGTCTGGAAGTCAGCCTGGACTCATTGTTTTCTGGACCCAACACATTCTTCTTATCTTTTGCTGAATCTGATACCGACCAGGGTTCTTGGCCTTCCCCAATCAATAGAAATTGACTGGAGCCCAGACAAGAAATTCAGGCAAGGCTTTATTGGGGCACCTGCAGCAGCAGGAGGGAGCGAGAACAAACATTAATTTCCTTTGCTTGTTCACTTGCTGAGCAGGGGTGCAGGGGGGCGAGCTGGTTCTCTATATGGGGTGAGGGTAGCGGGGTGTGTCCAGGGGGTCGGGCCGGAGGGATGGCTTAGGTGGCTTGCCCACCCCTCTGGTGGTGTTGAGTGCACGGAGCATGCCCAGTACCCTGCTTTTGCTCCCAACACCCTGTTTTTGCTCCAGGCTTTTCAAAAGTGGCAGTTGGGTTTTCTTGGTCTCTTTGCATATTTTGGGTCCAGAATTTGCCCCAACTGCACAGGTACTGAGTTATTTTTAGTCCCATATAGTTTCCTTGTATTTTGTTGCTCAAAGAGAGGTGTATCCGGGGCCAAGCACTGCAGCAAAGGGTCCCAGGTCCCAGCCTGTCTCAAGTCGAGTTGTCTCTGTCTCCAAAATGTAACCTGGGGACTTCCCTGGTGGTCTGGTGGTAAAGAATCCGCCTTCCAATGCAGGGGACGCGGGTTCAATCCCTCGTTAGGGAACTAAGATCCCACGTACCACAGGGCAACTAAGCCCGCACGCCACAACAATTGAGCTCGCGCACCTCAACTAGAGACCCTGCGTGCCGCAAACTGCAGAGCCCACGTGCCCTGGAGCCTACGTGCCACAACTAGAGAGAAGCGCGTGTGCCACGAGGAAGAGCCTGTGCACCGCCACCAAAGATCCCACGTGCCCACAACTAAGACCCTATGCAGCCAAAAATAAATTAAATAAATAAATAAATAATAAAATAAATATTAAAAAAAAATCCTATCCTGAATTTGACCCTCTCCTCTCCAGCCGTCTATACTCTGGTCTAAGCCACCATTGTTGTTCACCCAGGCAATTCCCCCTCATCACTTCCCTGGGCTCCCTGCTGCCACCCCTGCCCTCTGCAGTGTGCAGCATCCTCCTTCTACAGCAGCCAGAGAGGAACCTTTATGTGCAAATCACAACCCTCCCTCCCGCAGCTCCCATGCTACTCAGACTGAAACCTAAACTTCTCACCTTGGTCTCCACTCGCTGATGACTGATGATGGCAACCTCATCCCCCTCCCCCTCCCCCCCTAAGCTCAAACTGCTGTGGCCTTTATGCGCTTGATCATATCAAGTTCAATCCAACCTCAGGGCCTTTGCACATGCCGTTCCTGCTCCTTCTTTCCCCCGAGGTGCACATGACCGGCCCCTTCTCGTCCACAGGTTTCAGTTCAAAGGACACCGCCTCAGAGCAGCCTTGCCTGGCAACTCTAAATTGTATCCAGTCACTCTGCCTCTTTTATCTTGTTCCATTTCCCTGAGAGCACCTACCAGTAACTCAAATTATCTCGTCTATTTGTAGGTTTGTTTCTTTTATCTGTCCCCTGCCCTACCCACCGGAATGTAAGCTTCAAGGAAACTTAACTACCTTGCTCACCACGTGCGTAGAACAGTTTATACCACACAGATACTCAGTAATTCTTTGCTGAATGAACGAGCAAGTGAATCCACGTGTCGTGAGGTGTATTGTTTTCCTCTTTTTTTTTTTTTTTTTTTTGCGGTATGCGGACCTCTCACTGTTGTGGCCTCTCCCGTTGTGGAGCACAGGCTCCGGATGCGCAGGCTCAGCGGCCATGGCTCACGGGCCCAGCCGCTCCGCGGCATGTGGGATCTTCCCGGACCGCATCGGCAGGTGGACTCTCAACCACTGCACCACCAGGGAAGCCCTTTTTTTTTAAAATAAAGATGTATGAAGTTTATTTATTTATTTATTTGTTTATCTATCGTCTGTGTGGTGAGGCTTGTGGGATCTTAGCTCCCTGACCAGGGATCGAACCCAGGCCCTTGGCAGTGAAAGCGTGGAGTCCCAACCACTGGACCGCCAGGGAAGTCCCTGTTTTCCTCCTCTTAAAGTGAGAAAACATGGGAATTCCCTGGCGGTCCAGTGATTAGGACTCCTAGTTTTCACTGCTGAGGGCCCAGGTTCAATCCTTGGTTGAGGAACTAAGATCCCACAAACCACGCGGTGTGGCCAAAAATTTTAAAAAATAAAAAAAAAATTTTTTAACTAAAGCAAGAAAACAAAGACACAGGGAGGTGGAAGGTGGTTTCTAAGATGGCCCTCCATGATGCCCGTCTTCCCCCATTCACATGCTTGTGTGATTCCCTCCCCTTGAGCATGGGCTGGACCTGAAGGTTGCTTCCAACCAATAGATGTAATATGGCACCAATATGGCAAAGGCGATGGGATGCTACTTCCAAGCCTGTGTTACAAAAACCTGTGACTTCTGTCTTGGTGAGCTCTCTATTGACTTCTCAGCTTGCTTGCTAGGGGGAAGCAAGAAGCAGGTTGGTAAGGTCCACATGGCAAAAACTGAGGGTAACCTCTGACCAACAGCCAGCAAGGAGCTGAGGTCCTCTGTCCACAATAAAATGAATCCTGCCAACGGCCACATCGTGAGCTTGGAAGTAGATCCTTTTTCAGTTGAGCCGTCAGATCAGACCACAGCCCAATAAGGACACCTTATTACAGCTGAGAGACCCTGCAGCACAGGACCCGCCTAAGCTGTGTCCAGAATCCCAGCCCCCAGGGAAACTGTCAGATAATAAATGTGTGTTCTTTTAAGCCACTAACTTTAGGGTGATAGGTCACACAGCAATAGATAACTAATACAGAGAGGTCAAATGACTTGCCTAAGGTCACACAGACATTAAAGAACTAAGTCAGGTCTTGAACCCAAGTCTCTCTGACTCCAAAATCATTCTCTAACCACTTCACTGACCCATCTCCCATAATCATACAGAGAACATATCAAAAGCTCCGTTCAGGCTTGACCACATACTAAATATTTCATGTGAATTCTCTCATTGAACCCTCACAGGATCTCTGAGGCAGGCACCATACTTACTTGTAACAAATAAAGAAACGGGGGGACTTCCCTGGTGGTCCAGTGGTTAAGACTCCACACTTGCACTGCAGGGGGCGCAGGTTCAATCCCTGGTTGGGGAACTAAGATCCCGCATGCTGCACAGCACGGCAAAAAAGAAAAAAAAAGATGCAGAAACAGGGACAGAGAGGGTCCCACTTTCACTCAGGGATGTGAACTCTTCCTTTATCCTCATCCCATGGGTTTGCCATTGGATTGAATTGGAGTAAATTTCAGAAATGAAGAAGGATTGGGGATATCTCTGCAAATGCTATGCCTGACTTAGCCCATTCAGGCTGCTAACAGAATACCATAGACTGGGTGGCTTATAAACAACAGACGTTTATTTCTCACAGCTCTGGAAGCTGGAATTTCAAGATCAAGGCACCAGAAGATTTGGTACCTGGTGAGAGCCTGCTTCCTGGTTCATAGATGGCCGTCTTCTTGCTGTGTCCTCACATGGTGGAAAGATGAGGGAATCTCTCTGACGTCTCCTTTATGAGGACGCTAATCCCATTCATGGCCTTCACCCTCATGATGTAATGATGTTCCAAAGACCCCCACCTCCTAATACCATGACCTTGGGGATTAAGATTTAGCAACGGGAGTTCCCTGGTGGTCCAGTGGTTAGGACTCTGCACTTGGACTGCTGTAGTCCCGGGTTCAATCACTGATTGGGGAACTAAGATCCTGCAACCTCCTCAGTGCAGCCCAAAAAATAAAAAATTTTTTAAAAAGACTTAGCATGTAAATTCGGGGGTGGGGGAGGAACACAAACATTCATTCTATAGCAAGGCCCAAGAGTATGAGAAGGGGAGAAGGATGCCCCGGGTACTCTGCACCCCTGATCCCCAGCCCTGGCTGAGATCCAGCTCCTCTTGGAGAGAAAGGTGGCACCGAGCTGTGTTCAGCCTCATGCACCTATGTCTTGGCTGGAGGGTTTGGAGGTGTGTGTGTGTGTGTGTGTGTGTGTGTGTGTGTGTGTGTGTGTGTGTGTGTGTGTTCCCATGCTGGTGCATCTGCTCACCTCTTCCTCCTCAGCATGAAAATGCCCTCGCACCCACAGTCATGTGGACAGGCACAGAATGAGAATCCCCAGTCATCCACATCTTCACTCAGCCTGATGGACTAGACACAAATTCCTAGGCACACAGACACGGCATTCACCCCCAGATACCCCAGGACATGGCAGGCCACATGTGGACTCATGCAGATACATGCCTATATCCACACAGATGTTCTCAGTACCTTGCAGGAGCCCGAGGAGTCTTGCAGACTCCTCTGCATTTTGACTCTCTGAGTCTGTCTGTGGGATTTTACGTGTAGGTACAGGACCGTGAGTACCTGTGTTGCGTCCTGCCTTTGTGCCTGTGAGTGTGTCTACGTATCTTTGTTTTTCAACATGACATCTGTCTGCCTGGCTGTCTGTCTGTTTCTAGGTCTGCAACATTGCTTGGATTTGTCTGGCTGTGTACCTCTCTCTGTGTTGTGACTATGTCTGGCCGTGAATCTGACTTGTGGCTGGGCCCTGACTGCGTCTGTCCCTTTGTTACTGCTCTACGTCTGTGCTCTATGCGCCTCTGTCTGTTGTCTGGGTCTGCTTCTCTGTTATTCCGTTTGCATTGACAGCCGTGGTCCCTGCAAGTGTATCTGCTGTCTCTGTCTGGAACTGGTTGCTGGCTGTGCCTGTGTGTTATCTCCTTGCACCTATCATCTGGATGGACAAGGACTTCTTTATGCGTGTGCTGTCCCGCTGTACTTGTTGGTTTGTGTCTGTGGCTTTGTGCTGCCTGTATCACTTGGTAGGTCTCCGTGTCTGTCTGCTGTCTGTGGCTGTTCTGGCCTGTTTGTGTTGGTCACTCCCTGGCCATGTGTGTGCTGTCTGTCTGTCTGTGCCTGTGTTCTGTCTGCTGTCTGTCTACCTTCCTCGTGCCTCCGTGTCCACTCTTCAGCCTGGCTCCCTCTGGTGGTACTGGGGGGAATGACCAGCGCAGAGGGATCAAAGGAAAAAGAGTTGAGGGAAGAGGAAGCATTTTAGGCAAACTGTGAGTCCTTGGCTGCCACGGAGAAGGGAAGGCTTGGGTGTGATGGCAGAAACCAGATTCAACCCTCCTGGCAGGATGGGGCTGGGGGTCTGGGCTCTGAGCTTGCACACCTCTTGCCCACCCATCCTGTAGAAGTCTAGAAGGCAGGACGCCTGGGTCTCTCACAGTGGGTGGGGGCAGGGGCCTTCCTCTGGGGACGTCACCCGTTAAACTTCCTCTCTCAGCCACACAGGAAGCTGAGCCGGCTCAGGGCCCAGCCCTGAGAAAGCACAGGCCCCCCCAGCACCCCTGAGGAAAGGGCCCCGCCGGGCCAGCCCTGCAGGGACCATGGGATCCACAGCTGAGTAAGAGCTGCCCCCTCTCCCATCTTCTGGACCAAGATTCCCAGACCAGGCCTGGGCTGGGGCCAAGGAGAACGAGGCTGCGGCAGGCCCGGGAGGGACCGCGAGCCACAGGGGCAGGTGGCTGGAATTAGGGGAGGACACTCAGCTGGCCTACAGTATGGACTCCGCTCTCAGGCACACTCGGGCCACTCTGGGACCTTCCACTCTCTCTCTCTCTCTCTTTCTCTCTCTCCCCTGCTCTCCGCTGGCTCTGTATGACTAAGTTTGTAACTCCCGAGCCTGTGCCTTTTGATGTATCTCAGGGATGGGGAGCCTGGCTTCCGGGGTCAGCGGGGGTGGGGGGGGCGGGCTCTGTGTGTCCATGTACAGGAGTGACTGACTGTGTGGGACTTGTGTCAGCGTGAGGATGAAGCTCAGTGTGAGGGGGTTCCCAATCTCAGGGACAATGTGTGCGCACTCACTCCCCGTTCTCTTCCTCTGTCTCTCTCCCTGAGCCTAAGTCCCGACATCCTCTGCAAGATGGATAGAGGGTTGGGGGCCAGGGCAGGAAGGCAGAGATTGCAGGGCTCCCGGAAGGACCAGGGCACGCTGCCCTCTTTCCTCTGATAAAAACTCTGAGGGCTCCAGGGCCCCATGAAGTCGCGTACACAGAGACACTTGGGCAGGGCCTCGCACATATACCCAGGGACCCTCAGGGCCACCCAAGAAAATGGGGATGTCATTCACCCTCACACTGGCTCAGCCACACATATGCACAGTCCTACCTGACACATGCCCTGGACAGTCTCATCCTTTCAGGCAGACACAGAATAGAATTGCAGACACACACACACACACAGTCACACACAGGTGCAGACACACACACAGAAGCAAATCCCTGGACACACTGAACCCTTTCCTGCCCCGCAGAAGGGGTCTCCCTGCCCTGTTTGACTGGTTCTTCGAAGCGGCCTACCCTCCCTCCCTGCAAGAGGGTGAGTCAGGGGCATCATTGGGGATGGGGGTCGAGATGGAGGGTGGGCCCGGGACCCTGAACTTAGGAGCCTGCTCTCTGTGCAGATCCCCCCATCCTGCGGCAGTTCCCCCCAGACTTCCGGGACCAGGTATGCAGGCTGGCTCCTTGCTCCCCAGGGGCCAGGGCCTGTCCCCCTGGGGGAGGGGACCCTATGTCTCAGACCACTGGGAGCTTAGGGGTGGAGCCCAACCTGAGTGGCCAAGCAGTGTGTGCTTCTCTCCACCCCCAGGAGGCTATGCAGATGGTGCCTAAATTCTGCTTCCCTTTTGATGTGGAAAGGTATGGAAGGAAGCAGACACCCAAGGACCCAGGGACCCAGACCTCTCACGGACCCCCAGGATTCAAACACCCAGAGACTCAGACAACAGAGATCATATACCCAGGGCCCCTCAGATTCAGAGACCCAGGGACTCAGAAACCGGGGGACCCTGACAAATAGTGACCTATACACAAAGGGACTCATTTACCCAGGGTCTCAGGGACCCAGGGCCTCAGAGAACCGGAGACGCTGACAACTAGGGACCTATACACCCAGGGCCCCAGACTGGTGGACGCAGTACTAGGAACATTGTCAGGGGCATGAACGGGAGGGGGGTTCACGGGGGTGGGATGCCCAGGTCTCTGAGAGCTTTTCCTGCCCCCAGGGAGCCCCCCAGCACCGCCGTACAGCATTTCACCTTTGCCCTCACGGACCTGACCGGCACCCGCAGATTTGGTTTCTCCCGCCTCCGGGCTGGTGCCCACAGCTGTCTCTGCATCCTCAGGTGTGGGATATGGGGGTCTGGGCCGGGGGAAGGGCCTCTGCCTACAGGCACTGCACGAAAGCTGTGCCCACCCTCCGCAGCCACCTGCCTTGGTTTGAAGTGTTCTACAAACTACTGAACACAGTGGGGGACCTCCTGGCACAGGATCAAGTGAGACCAGCTCTCCCTGTCATTCCCCGTCCCACCCCCACCAAGGCCCCAGCCTGGCTCTGAATTCCCAGGCCTGACCGAGCCCCTTTGGCTCCAGACCACCCAGCCTGAGTCAAGGCCCTCAGAGTCCCCACCCCGCATTCTGGCTCAGGCATCCCACCCCTACCCAGGTCTCAGAGGTCAACGAACTTCTTCTACATCTGCTGCAGCAGCCCCTTCCCGGGACCCAGGACTCAGTGGGGCTGGAGCTGGTGAGTACCCCCTCCCCCCTGGGCGTTGGACCTCAGGTGGCTTGGAGAGGCTGCACCCCGGTCCTGAGGACCACACACCACATCTCCCCCAGGGCAGCGGAGTGATGATCTCCAGTGCGCAAGGCATCCCGTCCCCTGGCCCGGGGAAGAGCATGCCGGTGAGCAGCGCTGGAGACACTGGAAGGTTGGGCACCCACGTGAGGCTAACCCCTTGACGGATCAGTCCCCCTATTAATCCCCCGCCAGCTTTCCTGCTTCGTGGCCCCCGACTCCGGCCGCCTGCCATCCATTCCTGAGAACGTGAGTGGAGACCTGAGAGGGCACTCTGGGAGGGGGGAAGAGGTCCGGAAACCCGGAGAGGGCTCTCAGATCCTGTGGTCCCTCGCGTCCAGCGTTCCTCTCTGTTCTTCAGAGGAACCTAACGGAGCTGGTGGTGGCGGTGACCGACGACAACATCGTGGGGCTATTCGCTGCGCTCCTGGCAGAGCGAAGGGTCCTGCTCACCTCCAGAAAGCTGAGCACCGTGAGGCGGGACCGCCGGGCCGGGGAGGGGCCGAGGCCTGGCTTGGCCCCTGGGGGCGGGACCATCGGGACGGATTCCTAGCTCTAACCCCACTGGGCGAGACCCGAGGGCAAAGTCCTGGCTCAGCCACTTTGAAGGTCAGGGTTGAGTTGAATCCTGGCTCCACCTTTATGGGGGAAATCAGAGCGGGCTGCGCTGTACCCCCTCCCCCGGCTTCAGGAGCGCTGAGTCCAGGCTCCACCCACTATGGGCCAGAACAAGACTGGCTCCGCCCCTCTGGAGGGTGAGATCAGAGAGGGCTAAATTCTAGCTCCGCCCCTAGGGGAGAAGGACGGGGTAGGTGTGGAGCTAGCGTTCAGCCTCTACCCCTAGGGGCGGGACTTGGGGGGGGGGGGGCTGAATTCTAGCTCCGCCTCTCTAGGGGTGGGGTCAGTGGGCTGAGTCTCTGTCCTACCCCTAAGGAGAGAGATTCTGGAGGGTTGAATATCAGCTTCCAGCCATAGAGAGAGGGACTAGCACGTGCTGAGTCCTGGCACCACCAGTTCCAAGCACTGTAATTTGCGGAATTCTTGGCCTTCACAAGAAAGGGGTTTGAGTTTTCACCTCTTACCCAGTAGCGGGTGGGGAAGGGAGGTGGAGGGAGACACGAGACTGGGGACACGGGATATGAAGCCGGGAGAGCCACCGTCCAGAGAGGGTCCTTGAAGCTGGGGGTCCAGGCCCTGACTCCACGGTCCCCCACCCATCCCCAGCTGACTTCATGTGTCCACGCGTCCTGCGCTCTCCTGTACCCCATGCGCTGGGAGCACGTGCTGATCCCCACGCTGCCGCCGCATCTGCTGGACTACTGCTGGTGAGGGGCAGGGGCTGGAGAGGGGCAGGGCTTGGGGAAGAGGCCTAGGGTCCTGGGCACCCGGGGGCGGCGCCTGCATGACCGGCCCCCTCGGTCTTCCGCAGCGCGCCCATGCCCTACCTCATCGGAGTGCACGCCAGTCTCGTCGAGGTAAGTGGGAACGGACCTGGATGGCAAGGTTGGGTGGAGTGCCCCCCTGCACCCCCAGGTATCCTCCCCTGTCGGGGATCCTCGGGCTCTGAGCGGCCATCGCCACTCCAACTCCCTAACACAGAGAGTGCGGGAGAAAGCTCTGGAGGACGTCGTGATGATGAACGTGGACTCCAATACCTTGGAGACGCCCTTCGACGACGTGCAGGCACTGCCCCCAGATGTGGTCAGTGACACCCCCTTCCACCCTCCTGCCGCATCCGGGAGATGAGGCTCCGCACCCGCCTGCTCAGCGCTGCCCCCTTGTCCTCCAGGTGTCTCTGCTGAGGCTGCGGCTAAGGAAGGTCGCGCTGGCCCCCGGGGAAGGGGTGTCCCGTCTCTTCCTCAAAGCCCAGGCCCTGCTCTTCGGGGGGTACCGCGATGCGCTAGTCTGCGGCCCGGTGAGCTTCGGGGACGGAGAGGGAGAGACCCCGTGGGTCCCTGAAGGATTCAGAATAAGAATACCTAGCGTTTATGGAGTGCTTACTCTGTGCCTCCGTTTGCTCATCTGTAAAATGGGATCCCAACAGTACCCACCCAAAAGGGTCGCGTGAGTCTGTAAATGGACATAAGCAAAATGCTCGGTTACTGCCTGGCACATCACAATGGATAAATGATAGGTTTTACCGCTGCAATTATTATTTCACTTAATGCTCACAACAGTATTATGAGACGGATACTCTTATGGTCCCATTCTACATATGAGGAAACCAAGGCTTGGAAGCCCCACAGCGGGTGAGTGTTGAAGCCAGGACTCTGATCTGCTGACTTTCAACCCTGACATCCCCTCCTCCCCAGTTTTTCACAACTATTCTATAAAAACATGGTCAGGGAGTTCTATTATCTGAGAATCTGATGTTGCTTCCGACTCTGCCCTGAACACAGCCGGAAGCTGTCCATTTCTCCCCCTCCTCTGTCTCCACCACGGCCTGGTCCCCATTGTTGGTTGCCTGGATCAGCGCGCTCGCCGTCACCATGAGTCCCCTCTCGCGGGCTCCCACCCTCCGCGCTCCGCAGTCTGACCTCCGTGCAGCCGCCAGAGGTCACCTGGGAGCGTCTGAGTCAGGCCCCGCCCCCTCCTCTGCCCACCGCCTTCCCAGGGCTCCCACCTCCCTCGGGGTAAAAGCCCAAGTCCTCCCTGCAGCCCACGAGGCCTTGCAGGACATCAGGCACACAGAGGCGCTCCATCAATGTTTGCTACACAGATGTAAGGTAGAATATGGGAAGCAGAATAAGGGATCCTGGAGAGCCGCGGGGAGCTTAGAATCCGAGTCCTTCTTCCAGGGCCAGCCTGTAACCTTCAGTGAAGAAGCCTTCCTGGCCCAGAAACCCGGGGCGCCGCTGCAGGCCTTCCACCGGCGGGCTGTGCACCTGCAGCTGTTCAAACAGGTGCGCCAGAATCCGGAGGGCGGGGCTGGGGCCGGAGGGGCGAGGCTAGGGGCGCAGACGCCCGGATCCGGGAGGCCGAAGCCGGGGCTGGAGGGGCGGACGCCTGGACCCAGTGGGCGGGGCGAGAGTTGGCCCGGCCGGATCCCCCCACTCCAGGGTCTCCGGGGTGGGAGAGACAGGACTGAACTCTTGGGTCCATAAAAATGGGAGCCCCTGACCTGAGTTCCCAGGGATAAGATCTACCTCTAGGTCCATGAGGAGGTTGGGATGGAACGAAATTATTGAGTCCCTAAGGCGGGAACCTCCTGGGTCGAGGGTGGAGGGAGAGAAGGCTGGACTCCTGGATTCTAGGGACGTAGCGGGGGAGGTGGAACCGGACTCCTGGGTTCTTGGAAGAACGTGGGATGAACTTCAGGGTCCTTCAGTGCGGGCTGGCTTCCAGCGTCCCTGGAGGTGGGGTCGACCTCCTCCAAGGTCACTGAGAGGAGGGGGGCCTGTCTGGAGTGGCAGAGTCCTACTCCTCCGACCCTGAGAGGAGCAGGGCCTGGTCCCTGAAGACAGATCTTGACTTGGGGTGGGGACGGGCGGGGAGACGGTGAACCTCTGGCTTCCTGAGGTGGGCTCCAGACTCCTGGGACCTAAGGTTGGGTTTCTGGAGGGGCCGGGGATGGCTTCTATGTCTTGAGGGCGAGCAGATCCCCAGTCCTCGCATTCAGATGTTTGGGGTAGCCTGATTCTCTGACCCTTTGCCCCACCCCCAGTTCATCGAAGGCCGACTGGAGAAGCTGAACACGGGAGAAGGCTTCTCAGACCTCTTTGAGCAGGAGATCACCTGTAGCGGGGCTTCCTCAGGTGAGCTCTGCACCTGGCCCCGGAGCCCCCCCCCCCCACACACACACCTGTGGCCCAGTCTGAGCCTGCCCACCCTGGCAATGCTCTCTCCTCTCTCCTCTCTCCAGGGACCCTTCGCTCCTACCAGCTCTGGGCAGACAACCTAAAGGTAGTAACACCGAACACTTTAGTGTTTATTGTGGGATTAAATCAAACCTACCACCGTCCCTACTATGCTCATTTATAGATAGAGGTGAAGAAATCAAGACTCAGAGAGGGAGGGGTGGGCAGGTGGGGTCTGCGATAACCCCACGTGCCCAAGCCTCTCTTCCTTGGCTTTCTCTCCCCAGAAAGGTGGTGGTGCCCTCCTGCATTCCGTCAAGGCCAAGACCCAACCAGCCGTCAGAAACATGTACCGCTCGGTGAGGCTGGGCTGGACAGGCCACTTACCAGGGTGACAAAGGCAGAGGACGGTTTAACCCCACGTTTAGAGCACACACAATTTATCAGAACTAAACCAGCAGTTAAATCATTTACCATGTTTCCTACTTTTATTTTCCATTGACTGTGTTCATTCATTTTTGTCGCATCAGGTCTTTCCTATTTAAAAATGACAACCAAGGTTCTTAGGCAAACATCTTTTGTCCTGAGACACCACAATCCCAGCTTCTGCCCTTGTGGTTGGTTTTTCTCCCAAGCCCCAGATTTTCCTGGGACCAACTTCCACAGCTCGCAATCGTTTGCTGGATTTTATTCTTTGCTCGGCTTTTGAACACTGACTCACTTTTACGACGTTCTGGCTTTGCCATTCCCTGTTTCATTTGGGGGTTATCTCCTCCAGTGACATTCCTTCTGTGTTAGTCAAAGGGGCAAGTTGGTATTGACTTCTTAGGGGGTACCGGGGGAACCTGAATGTATTTTGAGACACACAGGAGCAGATGGCAAGACAAAAGTGTCTTCGCGGATGGAGGGCTGAGTTCTCAAATGTCCAGGGTCAAATCACTCTGGATTCTCAGTCTCTTTCGGTTCCTCCGTAGGCAAAGAGTGGCTTGAAGGGTGTGCAGAGCCTTCTGACGTACAAGGTAAAGCCAGTAGCCAACGCCGCGGGGCAGCGGGGGGAGGGGCTCCTGGCTCACCCACCCTCTTCCTAGGATGGGGACTCTGGCCTGCAGAGGGGGGGCTCCCTGAGGGCCCCTTCCCTCACCAGCCGCTCAGATTGCCTGCAGCAGCGCTTGCCTATCACCCAGCACTTTGGAGAGGTAAGAGCCCCAACCCCACGCCCACGCATGTACCTGGACTTATCACCAAGTCCTTCTCCCATCCCGTCTCCAGCCAGACATCTCGACTACCCCCAAAATGGGGCGCCCACTCCCCCCTTCATAGAACCCCCTGATTCTGTAGCTCCTGAGGCCCCAGCCCTCAAATCTGTCCTTTGCAGAACCGGCCCCTTCGCCCCAGCAGGAGACTCCAGCGGGAAGAGAGACCTTCTGAGTCCCTGGGGGAGGAGTAAGACTCCAAGGCAGAGGGAGGGAGCAATGTTGGAAGTGGGGAGCCGGGACTCCTGGGGAAGTGGGCCCCAAAACTCCAGACCCTTCAGAGCAGCTGGTCTGGGGCAGATACCTGAGGCTGCCCATCCTCACCCAGGACACCGTCTCTGAGCCCTGAGGATGCCCAGGGACCGTTGGCAGAGGAAGCTCTGGATGGCAGCTTCCTTGGGTCCGGAGAAGAACTGGATTTGCTGAGCGAGATTCTGGATAGTCTGAGCGTGACAACCACCCGGAACAGCAGCCTGCGGCCAAGCCAGAGTTTGGACTGCTGCCACAGCCTGGTGAGAGCCCCCCCAGCCCTCCCCCATTTGCTCATCCAACCTGCCGGCCCCTCCTTCATTTAAAGGCCAGCAACGTGCCCATCTCTCCATCCCCACCCAGCCTGACATACCAGGGAGATGGAGATGGCAAGCAGATGACGAGAAACCACCAGGGCCCCAGCCCCTGTCCCTTTCTGTCGGCCTGCCGCCTCTGCACACCCCCCAGCCTTCAGATGCCACGAGCACCTCGAAGCACCCCACTTCCCAGCTGCCCTCAGAGGCCAGCCAAGAAATCATTTCTCCGTCCCAGTCTTCAACAGCTTCTGCAGACCCAAGCAGCAAAGGGGACCCCAGCTCCTCTCTCACAGAGCCCCAGCCTCTACGCCTCTCCCCTCCCCACGAGGCAACCCAGGATCCCACAGCCCAGGAGAGTCCCTGCTCCCAGCTCTCCACAGCACCCAGCCCTCGAGAAAGCCCCCCACTTCTGACCCCCACAAAGCCCAACTCGGATATTACCTGGACATCCCAAATCCTTGATTCTTTCTCGGATCCCGGTTCCCCAGAGAACCCCAGAGCCCAGCCTTCGGAGGTCCTGCTCCCAGAGCGCACGCACCTCCAGCCCCACGAGGAGCCAGGAGCGCCCAGGTCCCCTGATCCTCCTGCTAGGAACTGGCGGGGGCTCCAGGCCAGGAGCCGGCCCAGGGTTGCTGAGCTTAAAAAGTGTTTTGAAGGTTAAGCATCAGGGGTCTGGAGGAGACTCTGGCCCCTCAATAAAGCTGCAAGAGCCCAAGGCTTGTTCTTCCTGGTGGGTTTACCTGGGAGCCCTGTTTCTGCTCAGACACCCACCCGGCTCCCCACCTTCCCTCCCAAGGCAGCCTCCGGCTGGCTCTTAGGTACAGCTAAAAGCCTTTCCCTTCCAGGAAGCCCTCCCAGCCCCTAGGACCCTTGAGACCTTACATTCATCTCTCAACAGCCTATGTGTCTCCTCCATCTAGGCTAACTCCTGCCCCCACCAGTTCACAAAAAGGTTTTATTACATCACTCTACCCATTGTATAGATATATATAAAGTAAGCAGCCTCAGTCTCCCTTGCCTTCAAAGGCAGAGTCTTTGAAGCACCTTCTTCCCTTCTATTCTTAAGCGCTGGGTGTGTCTGATTGCCCAGAGAGGGCTCTGCCTTCCCCCAAGGTCACACAGCCAGGAAGGGTGTTGGGTAGAGGAAGGGGACCTAGATGGGCAGGCAGCCCCGCACCGTCTCCTTGTAGTCCTGGGGAGCCTGGGCCTCGGCTGCATGGGAGAACTGAAAGGAAAGGAGAGGGGGGGTGTCGGGCCTGTGTGGCAGGCAGACAGATGGCTGATGGTGCAGCAAGCGGGGAGGCAGGTCCGCAGCCCCGGCACCCCAACTGCAGGCAGAGTCAAGCAGAGGCGGCATGCTTCGCAGAGCCCGCCCGGCAGGTGCCCCGTGGCCCCCCCAAGTCCTCCGGAGCCATCAGAGGCTGGTGTGTCGGTGGCAGCTGCTCTGTGCAGCTGAGCGCCGGGCAGTCCTGAGCAGTGGAGGCAGCTGTGGCCAGCCCCAGCATTCAGATGAGCCGCTCCTCAGGCGGTAGCTTGAGGTTGGGAGGCGGTGGAGCTCGGGCACCCACCTGCTCCTCGCTGCTGGGCCGGTAGGTGCCCTCCGTCTGCCGCTTCTCCCGAAGCTTCTGCACCAGAAGTACCAGGCCCACGGCCAGGAGCAGGGCGGCCAGGAGGGAGAAGACCACGATGATAGCAATGGTGGCCTCCTGTGACTGTTGGCGGGGGATGGGGGGGGACACAGGTGTGACCCACCTGAACTTGGGCATCCCGTCCACCCCCGCCTGAGAATTATCTGGAAACGCTAATCCCCTCCCCCCGCACCCACCACTTTTGGTGACTGGCTTCCTCCACTCAGGGTTCCTGACCCCCATCATATCACATCTGGGGTTCCCAGGCTCCCCCACCTGCCATGTCTGGGGTCCTTCTCCCAAGCGCCTGCCGCATCTAGGCTCCTAGATCCCTCCTCCCCCTGCCTGAGAGGCATAGGGGGCTCCTGAACCCCCTACACTTGCCAAGCATGGTATTCTTTGTGTGTGTGTGTGTGTGTGTGTGTGTGTGCGCGCGTGTGTGTCTTAGTTCCCCAACCAGGGATCCAACCTGTGCCCCCTGCATTGGAAGCGCGGAGTCTTAACCACTAGACCGCCAGGGGAGTCCCGCCAGGCATGGTGTTCTTGCCCATCCCCTTCCTGGGGTTCTCGGTCTCCCCATTTGCCATGTTGATATTCTGGTCTCTCCCACTTAGGGTTCTCCAGTGCCTCCCCCACTGTGCAGCCTGCCGCCTCTGGGAATCTAGGCCCTCCCACCTGCCATAAGGGGGCCTCCCGAATAAAATCCCTGCCGCTCTTCTCCCACATATACCCCAACTCACCAGGGCCCCATTGGAGCCAGGGCTGGGGCCAGAGGGTGTAATTGTGCTGTTCCCACTTACAGTGGGGTCCGGTGCTGCAGGGCGGTGGTAGAGAAGATAAATGAATCCCCATCTATTCCTTCCCATCTGGAAGCATGTGCATCTTCCTGGGCCATTTCCCCTCGTTAGAACTCTGCCCTTTTGAGTCTTTCATTCTGTGAGCGGCCTCCACACAGGGGCTGGCCCCGCTGATTTTGCCCCACAGGGCATCCCTTACCCAGGGGAGCCCAGCGCTGAGTAATCAGCCAACAGCTGTCTGTAGTTTGCGCAGAGTTGGGGGCTATTATAATGGATGGTGTGGGGAAGCCCAACCCTCCCCCCAACCCCAGCCTCACCTCTCCGGCCCTCCCTCTGCCCTTCAGGATCTGGGCGGATCCTGCATTTCCCTGGAGTGTCTGACTCACACCTCCCCCCAGCCTCCCGAAACTGGAATACAGGGCTGAAAGGCAGCGTCCCCACCTCTGGTCAACCTGCTCCACCTGGGCTTGGAGCCCCAGGCAGGCCTCCTCCTGGCTTCCATTTCCCCCAAACTGCTCAACCCTACTGAGGCTCCGGACCGCAGGCCTCTTCTCCCGGCAGCTCACAATTCCGCCCAACTCAGGAATTCTCCTAGACCAACTCCAACCATCCAAGGAAGGACACAGAAATTCTACGCCCCCAGCCCTACCCCAGACCTAGGCATCGCATGCCCGCTCCTGGGTTCTTGCCCTCTCAGCGTCCCAGGCACCCAGCGCTTCTAAGCCCGGACCCCCAGTGCCCCCGACCTGTACCTACTTTGCCCCCAGACCCGGCCCCAGCGGGTCAGCAGCAGCGGCAGGCCGAGTGCCAAGAGCAGCCCCAGGCCGGGGCTCGCCATGGGCCGGGTGACGGGCTGGTGGCACCGGGGACGGGGCTTGTCGCGCGCGCCGCTCCTACCGCATCTCGGGCGGTGGGTGGGGGGTACCTTCGACCCCGCACCTGGGGGCTGGAAAGGAGAAAGGCCGGAGCGTGGGGGAGGGGGCCGGACCCGAGCGCAGGCCCCTGGGAGGGGCGACCCGCGCCGGCCACCCAGGAGTCCCGCCCCGCCCCCCGCCGCCAGAGGTCAGAGATTAAAGATTAACTCGGGGCGGCGCGTTCCTGGGCTGGGGAAAGGGGAAGGGAAGGGAAGGGGGGAGGGGTGGCAGGCCCAGCCGCGTGACCTGCCTCCCTACCTGGCCCGGGCGTCTTCGACCCCGCTCAGGGTCCCGATCCCGGTCCCTCGCTCGAACCCTCGATCCGTTGGTCAGTGGCTCGGTCGGACTCTTCCAGCTCCGCCGGCTCACGTGACCCGGAAAGTTTAGTCACTCACCTTGGAGGCGAGCGCACTTCCGGCTTGTGCACCTGAGCCTAGATGAAAGGGCGGGGCCAAGCGGGGGCGGGTCCGCGCCGCGGACGCACCTGTAACGGGAACCCAATCTCATAATCGGGAGGAGTGAAAAGGAGCGGAAGCGCGCAGGTGTAAAAGGGGCCTCTCACCTGCACTGCAGGTACATCTGTAGAATCGTCCAGGTGTGGAGACACACGGGGCATGGAGTCACCGATGTGTGAGGCACTCCTGTCTGGGGCAGACCGGGATGGGGAGCCTCTAATGAAAAAACACTGGTGTGGGACACACCTGCATGGGAACAAACGTGTAAAGAAATTTGCACGGATGTGTAAGAACACCCATGGGAGACATCTGCTTTGAATCACATCTCTTTGGAGTACAGCTGAATGGAAGCCTACCTGTGTGGAAAACAGCTGTATAGAACACACCTGCATGGTTACAAACACCTGGCTGAGGCACTTTGGCGCGGGGTACATCTATTTGGGGAATGCATCTGCATGGCTCACCTATGAAATGAACAAGACTTGCAGAAGGAATTCCTGTGTGTAAAGGTATTGGAAACACCTGTACGAGACATAACTGCATTTAAGTACACCTGTAGGGGACCCAGTTATATGGAAAGAGCCCCGTACGGGTGAATGATTAAATGGAACACACGTATGGCGGGGGAGGCTCTATAACGCATTCCTGGGTGGAGGAACACCTGTTGAGAAACATACCTGTGAGGTGAAGGAAACAGCTGCATTGAATTGAGTTCACACGAGAGGAAGACCTGAGCACGCCTGCATGGGGCACACTCACATTGAAGCACATCTTTGGGGGGGGGGCTCATGTGTTTTGAGGTCCACCTGTCAAGGATGCATCTGTGAGAAAACATTTGTTTGGGGCATCTCCGTGGGAAAATATCTGTACGGCACCTGCAAGGGCGACCTGTGAATGAAAACGTCTGTGAGGGGACCCTCTACAAGAGGCTCGTTTGAGCACACCTGTCAGAAGCTGAGTGGGAACCATGTGTGCCTTCACGATCGTCCTTTGGATAAAGGACGAAGATAATAAGACGACCCCCTCCTGGGGACTCTAGAGAGAAGAGTGATGGTTAAGGGAAAATTAATCCCTTCTAGGGCATAGAGCGATGTTGGGTAAGAATCCCAGGTCCAGTTAAATGTCTGCTTTGCCCCTTCCTGGGCATGTGGACTGCGGTGAGCGGCTTAACCTCCTGTTTCGTCACCTGTGAAGTGGGAAAGCCAGTCCCACTTACCTTATAGGGTTTTAGCGAGGACGACGCGAGGGGTGAGTAAAAGGCCAAGGCTTGTGCAAAGCAATGAATCAACGTTAGCTATTATTATTATTCGCTGTCAAAAGATCTGGGCGCTCCTCCCCCTAATGGCGAATCGAGAAACTGCGCCCTAAACTAGTGGGAGGGACATTTGGCAGGTGCAGCGAGCGCGACAGGCTGGGGCCCCGCTTCCAGCAACGCGGTCCTTATCCCCAGCCGCTCCTGGGACTCTGAGATTCCCCCCCTAGGCCGATCCGGAGAAAGCAGTCTGCTCGGCGTCTGGTTCCGGCAGAGGCCCCTTTAAGACTGCTAGGCGAGCGGGGGCCGCGGGGCCCAAGGCAGTGTGGGGTCAGTGGGGAGGCCCCGCCTAGATGGGTGAGCAAGGCGGGACCGCAGGGCACAGCTCCTGCGGCTCTGGCCAATAGGAAACCGACTTTGCAGCCGCGCCACGTGTTGATCTTCCGTTTCCCAGTCTGAGTGGGACCGAGAAAGGAGGCGCGCGGGCAGGAAGAAAACACGGAGGGAGAGCAAGGCGACTTGATTTTCTGCTTCTGTGGCCGCTTAGGCAATGTGAAATGAGCGGGCGGGCTGTTGCAGGGCTAGATGGCACAGAATTGGTTCTGAGTACGTCTAGGGAAACCGAGAACTTTAGTTCCTGAGGAGGATTAGTAGAGGAGGGAGGTCAAGTGGAAAGGGATTATGTAACCCAATCCCTGACATCTCCCTACCTCGTCCCCTTGGGCAGAGGGTAAACTGAGGCACGCAGAAACGGAACTCTGAAACCAGACCTGAGATCATTGATCTCTCGAACCCCCCTTCCCAGAATGAACGTGGTTGCTCCCTAGATTGTGCTAATAAGAGAGCATCCCTGACACGCCCCCCCAGCTCCGCCCCCATCCCCTCCCCCACCCAATGCGGAGGAGACGCAAGTTCTGGCGCGGGCGGCGACGGCTAGCAGTCACCGCCTCCTACAAGTGCCAGAGCCGGGCAGACAGCGCGGAGGCTGCGGTGGCAGCGGCCACGGAGCTGGCCCTCCGGGGCCCCTGGGGGGAGGGGGAGCTGTCAAGCCCCCGCTGAGGCCGCCGCTACCGGGCCTCCCCTCCCCCCGGGGCGGGCGCCATGCGGGGGGGCCCGGGCGATGCGGAGCGGCGTGAGCGCTGGGGTCGCCTCTTCGAGGAGCTGGACAGTAACAAGGATGGTCGCCTGGACGTCCACGAGTTGCGCCAGGGACTGGCCCGGCTGGGCGGGGGCAGCCCGGACCGCGGAGCACAACAGGTACCCCTCCTGGCTCGTGGCGCTGGAGCCCAGCCCGCGCAGGGTAACCCGAGCCGCTGAATGGAGCGCCGGGAGCAGCCCGGGACTGCCTGTGGCTGGACTCCAGGACCCGTTCCTATCTTGGGCGTCCTTGTCCCCTTCCCCCCTGCCCGCCCGTGTCCGGGCCTAATGGGCTCGCCCAAGACAGGACCACCGAGGCCCCAGGCCTGCAGTTTCGGCTGCCAAACCCGTCCCCCTCCTCCCTCGGGGTGAGGGATGTCTGCCTGGGAATGGGGCCGCGTGCGCTTTCCTGCCCACTGCCCGGGACACACCCTTCTCTGAAGTCTTTGCACAACCCGAGACACAAGGCCTGCACCCACCTCCAGGAGACACACCCTCCCCAGCCTCTATGTTTACATTCCCTTCCCTGTCCTTTCCTGGGCTTGGCTCTATGCCCCAGGCTGTCCCAGCCAAGGACCCAATCCTATCCGATGCCACCCTCAGCTGGGGATGCACCTATCAAAGCAGGAACTTGACCCCAAGCCCGTGCATGTGTCCCCCCACACCTGGAGGCCCAGATGCCACTGGACTGTCTCCATAGCACCCTGAGACCTCCAGTCAACCTCCCACTTTACAGATGGGAAAACAGAGGCCCTGCAGATGTTCAGTGTGGATGTCATTGCCCCACATTGCCCAGTGCTGTCTCCAAGGAGAGCTCTTGAAACTGCCATGTGGACAAGTTCATATAAGAGACACCTGGAAGGACAGGCTTTCAGAGACAAGAGCCCAAGTCCACCTACTCACTTCCCAGCTCTGTAACCTTGAACAAGTGACTTGACCTTGGAGAGCCTCATTTTGTTCACCAGGAAAACTGGACAACCACTGTCCACCTCACAGACCTACCTTGGCCTTGGGTATCTTATTGAGGAAAGAGATGATCAAGGGAAGGGGCGACTTCCCCGCCCTGGTCCTCTAGGTGCAGGGCTGGGGGAGGGGGACCTGGGTTCCTGGGGCATAAGCTTGTCTTGCCTCCTCCAGATTGGGGGAGCAGCTTCCCAGAACTCCTTCTGTCCCTTCCCCCCTTCCAGGGCATCTCCCCTGAGGGTGATGCTGACTCAGATGGCGGCCTTGACCTGGAGGAGTTTATCCTCTATCTGCAGGAGCGGGAACAGCGCCTGCTACTTCTGTTCCACAGTCTGGACCGGAATCAGGATGGTAAGGCCCAGGGATGGGGCTGTGGGGGCCCTGGAGATGCCAACGGGGTTAGAACTGGCAGTGCTAGGAGGAGGAGGGAGGGCCGCTTCTCCCTGATGACTCACAGGCTATTTTGGGAGCTCTCTTCACCCCCAGCTAGGTGGTTTGGGGCCCAGCCGGCCTATCCCACCTCCTTTTCCTTCTGGAGTGGGACACTATTATTTATTAGTCTTATTTTTCTGTGGGACAAAGATCCCCCCATATTGCTCCTGGATTCCCTATGAGACAGAGACACCCCCATCGCTTTTTCTGGGTGTCCAATATTGCCTCTCAACCCCCTGTGGCATAGGGACCCCCATAATTATCCCTGGATTCAATCCTTCATTCATTCATCAAACAGAAGACCCCCCCCAATATGGCCCAGTTCTACCCCTCTGATCCCAGTGGGTCAAGGACCCCCCCCATCCCGCCACAAACCTCACCTTGGGTTCCTGGATCCTCTGGTCTTCTTCAATATCCCCATTCCAAGCTGTCCTGGTCCTCCATCTTGGAGTCCCTACACACACACTTCCCCACCTCGGGCCCCCTCCCCAGGTCATATCGACGTCTCTGAGATCCAGCAGAGTTTCCGAGCTCTGGGCATTTCCATCTCGCTGGAGCAGGCAGAGAAAATCCTGCACAGGTGAGTAGCGGGGTGTCCAGAATCCCAGGTAACTCAGGTCCCCAAGACCCCTCAGCCACCTTGAGCCTCTGAGCCTCAGATCCAATCCCAAGGCAGTGGAGCTGAGATCTTGGCCCAGTTGCTTCCCCTCTCTGAACCTCAGTTTCCCCCTCTGTAAAATGGGGAGCTCCCAGTGCCAAGGAGCTCAGTCTACCCCCCCAAATCCACAAGAACCTCACTCAACTCACCCCTGGACCCAGGCACTGATTCTGTCCCACCTGTACCCCTCCCCCCGCAGCATGGACCGTGATGACACCATGACCATTGACTGGCAGGAATGGCGTGACCACTTCCTGTTGCACTCGCTGGAGAATGTGGAAGATGTGCTGTATTTCTGGAAGCATTCCACGGTGAGGTGGGGGGCGGCTGTCCCAGCCTGGTGGTCGGGCCCTCTTCACCAGGGCATGGGGGGAGGGGCTGGCTCAGGACTCTAGAAGGAGGAGCCCACTGGGAGCAGCCGAGGGATGAGGCTCTGCTCTCCTCTTCCTCCATCTGGGGCTCCCGGGACCCATTTGGGGAGGTCTCTGCCAGCTCATGGGGACCCTTCAGACTTACTGTGGGGCCTCTGGGGGTTCAGGGAAGAAAGGGCTCACCAGATGGGGCATCTGGTCTCCCACCCTCAACCACTTGGCTCTCTTTCTGCTGGTTTCTATTCCCCTCAATAAAGGATTCTGCTGCTGAAAAGACAAGTTAGGAAGCCACTGTCTTCAGAGGGTCTCACGGGATCTACTGGAACTTGGGAGGGAGGAAGCGCTCTGGATTGCCATTTCCGGGGTGGGAATCCTTGAGTGATGCATCTGGTAGGATCTGATGGCATCTGGAGGGGTCCATCCATGCGACCTGCTGGGATCCTCTTGGGAGATCCAGAGATTCCCACCCTGGGGGACCCATGAGGGGCTTGGTTAAGAAGTCTGCAGGTGAAGGATGCTAGAGGGGGGATGATCTCTGTGGGGGAGACCCCTGGGGATCTGGTGAGACCCCCAGGAGGGATCTGCTGGGCTCCATATATAGGAAGTCCCTGGTAGGATCTTGTGTGGCCCTGGAGGTATCTTCTGGAATTCTTACGTGGGAGACCCTTGGGTGGGATCCTTTGGAGGGATCTGATTGGCTCTGGAGGGATCTTTATGGGTCAGGGGCTTGTTTGTTTTGTCGTTGTTGTTTGGGGTTTTTTTTGTTGTTTTGTTTTGTTTTTTTGGCCGTGCTGCACGGCATGCAGGATCTTAGTTCCCTGATCAGGGATCGAACCCGGGCCCCCTGCAGTGGAAGCGTGGAGTCTTAACCACTGGACCACCAGGGAAGTCCCCTGTGGGGTAGAGACTTGAATAGGATGCTTTGATGGGATTTGGTGGAGATCCCCAGGAAGGATGTTATTATCTTTTGTGGAGACTGCAGGGCTGGATCTGGTAAGGGTCCAAGAGAGATCTCGGGCTCTCCAAGTGAGATTCACTGGTGGACTGGGATTCATTGCTGGGTACCCTGGGATTCATGGGGGAGATGCCCCAGTTTAGGGCAGAGTTGCATCCCCCCAGCCCCACTGGGGCATGACACCCCCAGCCTCTGCATCCCCAGGTCCTGGACATTGGCGAGTGCCTGACTGTCCCGGATGAGTTCTCGGAGCAGGAGAAGCTGACTGGCATGTGGTGGAAACAGCTGGTGGCGGGTGCGATGGCGGGTGCCGTGTCCCGGACGGGCACGGCCCCCCTGGACCGCCTCAAGGTCTTCATGCAGGTGAGGGGCCCTGGAGAGACCCACCCCCTTCCCTAGGCCTGGACCCCTGGAGGGGTCCCCAGAGCCACCTGGTCTTCCCACCCAGGTCCACGCCTCCAAGACCAACCGACTGAACATCCTGGGAGGCCTACGGAGCATGATCCAAGAGGGGGGCGTGCGCTCCCTGTGGCGTGGCAACGGGATTAACGTGCTCAAGATTGCACCTGAGTCGGCAATCAAGTTCATGGCCTATGAGCAGGTGGGGGCAGGCAGGGGGAGGCGTGGGCTACAAACAGGAGGCTTTGCAGGATTGGCCTGGGGGTGGGGAATGTCTGCAGGTCCCCAGGAGTGGGCATCTGCTCCCCTTCGGGATGCGCCCAGGAGGAGGACAGCAGAGGGAAGGTCCAGGTGCACTGAAGGCCCAATCCCTGAGGTCCCGCCACCTCTGTGTCTCCCTCTCAGATCAAGCGGGCCATCTGGGGGCAGCAGGAGACACTGCATGTGCAGGAGCGCTTTGTGGCTGGCTCCCTGGCTGGTGCCACAGCCCAAACCATCATTTACCCCATGGAGGTGAGAAGGAGGGGCCCTAGCAGAGGCTCCATTGCAGGGCTGGGGGCGGGCCTGCAATAACCATTTCACTCCAAGGTGGGATAAGCATTGGGATTATAACTTTGCTTCTTCTTGATTCAGACTGTAGCTCATTAGAGCAATGGTCTTTCATGTGTAGCTGGTCTGGGTATCACAGTAGTGTTGGTTTAGCTGTTTAAATAACAGTTGTGGGGTGCAGCCCTTTATGGATACGACTCATCTAAGGATACTGGTTTCCAGGATGCTTGTCCCCAAGGGAATCATTTCTAGGTGAAACCACTTTTGGAGAAATCATTTCAAGTTTCAGATTGTGCCAGGCATCACTTAGGATTCTGAGTGACGGAAAACTCAAATCACATAAATGAAGTCCGGAGGTGAGCAGTTCAGGGATGGTCTGGTGGCTTCAGAGTGTTAAGAGACCCAGGTTCCTTCCCTCTATCTTGTTCTACCACCTCAGCATGTGGCACCCACCTCATGGACTAAAATGACTGCTTGTGCTCCAGTCACAGCATCCATGCTCCAGCCACGAAGGAGGAACAGAGGAAGGAACACCTCCCTGCCTTTAAGGATGCTTTCTGACAGCCTTGCATACCTCTTCACCATCTGTTTCGTCAGCTAGGACTCAGTCACATGGCTACACGCCTAGGGAAACTGAGAAATGTAGTCTTTATTTCTAGAGGCTGTATTCTTGCTGAAAAGAGCAGTTTCTATAGATAAGGGAGAAAGTAACAAGATATTGGGAGACAACAGTGGGTGCCACGTGCAAGTCTGATAGGCGTAACCAGTTTGTAGGTATAGAGTTTGGGGGTAGAAGAAGATTCTAGAGCAAGTGGTTCTTCTATTTATTTATATTTTTATTTATTATTTATTTGGCCACACCAAGCAGCATGCAGGATCTTAATTCCCTGACCAGTGATTGAACCCATGCCCCCTGCAAGGGAAGTGCAGGGTCCCAGCTACTGGACCACCAGGGAAGTCCCACAAGTGGTTCTTTTAATTCAGTTATTCTCAGGGTATCTCCATCTAGGAGGTACAATTTCGAAGTGTCTTCATTCCTGGATGTAGTGATTCCGAAGGCAGCTTTTCCAGGGATAACCGGCTTCTCCCCAGGTACTGAAGACACGGCTGACCCTTCGCCGGACGGGCCAGTATAAGGGGCTGCTGGACTGTGCGTGGCGGATCCTGGAGCGAGAAGGGCCCCGAGCCTTCTACCGCGGCTACCTGCCCAACGTGCTGGGCATCATCCCCTACGCAGGCATCGACCTGGCCGTCTACGAGGTCTGTGGTCCTCCCTTCTCTGGGATCTGCCCTTCCTGTGGGGCTGGCTCAGTTGACCTCCATAGCTAGGGGTGGAGAAGCAAAGCACTGTGGGCCCTGGGATTCTGGGGAACTCCTTCAGGCATTGGACCTCCCCACCTGCCCCGCCACTCTTGCGCTTCCCACCGCAAGAACCTTCCATCTGTACTTTGGCCTTCCCGGGTCTCAGGACATGTGAAAGTCGGGGACCACTCTAGCTCCCACAGAAACGTGGGAGCAGGCGAAGATGAGCTTCAAAGATGCCCATCCCCCCCAAAACGTGGGTCAGACGCGCCTCCATCTCCAGGCCAATATCGTCTTCAAGGCCATTTCAGTCATTGCCGCCACCATAAAATCCATACCCCATGACCAGCGTCTCGGGGCCTTTATCAGGAGAAGCAGGAACTGGGAGTTTTTGCTGTTTCTCTTCCAGGGACCTCATCCATTGCCTTTCCCTTCTCCTGGTGGGATCACCAGGTTCTCCCAATTAGCACAGCCTCTGAAGTTCCCAGGCATCCCCCCACCCCGAGTCGTTGTATCCAGCCCAGCTTCATGGGTAGGCAACCTGTAGAGTCACCAACTCAGAAGGGCTCCACACTTGGTTGAATGCTTTGCTGTCACCCTCTTGAAATTCTTAATAATCTTTGAACAAGGGACCTCACATATTTTTATTTCGCACTGGACCCTGCAAATCACGTAGCTGGTCCTGATCTAAGATCCCCGGTACCTGCCATCCGTACCTGCCCTACCAGCACCCAGTGTCTACGGAGCCAAGTGAGACAAGGCTTCATTCATTCGTTCGTTCATTTATTCATGCATTCACTCATTCACCCGTTCACTTAGCAACCGTGTCCTCAGCATCCATGTGTTCTGGGTACTGTGCTGGCTGCTGCATTCAGGGAGTGCAACATAATTCTTGTCCTCCCGGGACACCCCTCCAATGAACAAAGAAGTCAAGTCAACCAGCAAGTAAGTAATTGCAGATCCTGGAGTGTTCTCAGAAGATAATAAACAAGACGTGCAATCGAAAGTAGCCATGGGCAGGAGGGGGGCGTGTCTAGGAATGTCTCTGAGAGGCGGTGTTGGAGTGATGAGTTGAATATATATCAGGAGGGAGTGTGAACAAGGGCACAGCCAATGCCAAGGTCCAGAAGCAGGAATGAATATGGCCTATTGGAGGAGTGGAAGTCTTTTTTTTTTTTTCCATTATGGTTAATTACAAGACATTGAGTA
This sequence comes from Delphinapterus leucas, assembly GCF_059928025.1. Lineage (NCBI taxonomy): Eukaryota > Metazoa > Chordata > Mammalia > Artiodactyla > Monodontidae > Delphinapterus > Delphinapterus leucas. The sequence continues at coordinate 14,388,700 of NW_028322234.1, forward strand.
TAGTTCCTGTGCTATACAGTAGGACCTTGTTGTTTATCTATCTTATATATAGTGGTATATATCAGCTGATCCCAAACTCCCAATTTATCCCTCCCCACCCCGACCTTTCCCCTTTGGTAACCGTAAGTCTGTTCTCTATGTCTGTGAGTCTGTTTCTGTTTTGTAGATAAGTTCATTTGTACCCTCTTTTAGAGTCCACATATAAGTGCTATCTTACGGTATTTGTCTTTCTCTGAATTACTTCACTTAGTATGATAATTCTAGTTGCATCCATGTTGCTGCAAGTGGCAACGTTTCATGCTTTTTTATGGCTGAGTAATATTCCACTGTATATATGTACCACATCTTCTTTATCCATTCATCTGGCAATGAACATTTAGGTTGTTTCCATGTCTTGCCTATTGTAAATAGTGCTGCTATGAACATAAGGGTGCATGTATCTTTTCGAATCATAGTTTTATCCAGATATATGCCCAGGAATGGGATTGCTGGATCATATGGCAACTCTATTTTTAGTTTTTTAAGGAACCTCCGTACTGTTTTCCATAGTGGCTGCACCAATTTACATTCCCACCAACAGTGTAGGGGGGTTCCCTTTACTCCACACCCTCTCCAGCATTTATTATTTGTAGACTTTTTAATGATGGCCATCCTGACCAGTGTGAGGTGATACCTCATTACAGTTTTGATTTACATTTCTCTAATAATTAGCGACACTGAGCATCTTTTTACATGCCTGTGGACCATCTTAAATGTCTTCTTTGGAGAAATGTCTGTTTAGGTCTTCTGCCCATTTTTTGATGAGATTGCTTTGTTGTTGAGGAGTGGAAGTCTTGAGTGGCTGGAGGGAGCTGAAGAGTCAGCAAGGACTCAATTGATCATGAGTTTGGGTTTCTCCTAAATGTGATAGGGAGCCATTCAGAGTCATGAGCAGAAATAAGACCTTATTCTGCAGCCTTAGTTCATTCATTCTTCACCCCAAAAGGGATTTCAGAGGTCTAAGAAGTTTGAAAAGCCCTGTGCCCTCTTGGCATTTCAAGATCTAAATTAGCCCCTTAAAGGCTCTGAGAAGTCCTGCAGAAAAGTGATTTACCCTTTTTTTTTTAAGCCCAGTGTTAGCCATACTTTTCCAGTCATCAGAACCTCTTTTTAACAGAACTGCTCTTAAAAACACCTATTTGGCAAATGCAGCTCCAGCCCCAAAAGGCGGCTATTAAAATTGCAAAGGCAGTAATGGTAAACGATTCTCATTTGCCCCTTCCATGCCCAGGCCAGACATCACCAATCCATCACAGCACTGAGTCCCTCTCAACACAGTTCCAGGCAGCCATTACCAATGCACTGGAATTGACTTAGGAAATGAAACCTATGAGCAATTCCAGTCCCAAGGCCAAAAAGAAGATCCTGGATTTACAGAGGCCTCACAGAAGGCTTCAGAAGGGATTGGCCAAGGGCACAGCTCTGGACTTGGGGGTGGCTCTGAATGTTGATTGTCACCTCTATCTTGTGGCTTTGGGCAAGTAACTTCTGTTGAGCCTCAGTTTCTCATCAATAAAATGGGAATTGTAGTGGTACTTGTCTTAGTTGGAGGTCTTCCAGAAGCAGGGATGGGGGGGCAAGTGGTTTTGGGGGGAAGTAGTAAGACAGGGAAGGGAAGGCAACCAAAAAGTATCGTGCTTTAGTATTAGTTTCCTAGGGCTGCCCTCACAAAGTGCCACAAGCTGGGTGACTTAAAACAACAGAAATTTATTGTCACAGTTCTGGAGGTTAGAAGTCCAAAATCAAGGTGTCAACAGGGCCATGCTTCCTCTGAAATCTGTAGGGGGTATCCTTCCTTGCCTCTTCCCAGCTTCTGGCCTTTGCCAGCAGTCCTTGGCATTCCTTGGCTTGTGGACGCATCACTCCAGTCTCTGCCTCTCTTGCCATGACTGTCTTCTCCCCTATGGGTCCTTTTTCTTCTTCTCCTCTTCTTCTACGGACCCCAATCATATTGGGTTAAGGGCCCACCCTATTCCAGTATGACCTCATCTTAATTCATTATGTCTGCAAAGACCCTATTTCCAAATAAGGTCATATTCTAAGGTTAAGACCCCAACACATCTTTTTTTTTTTTTTTGGTGGGGGATTCATTTAAACCCATAACAGTGCATTGTCAAGCAAGATACCACAGCAGACAGGTGGAGCTCAGTCCTGGTGGGGACCTCCGGGAGAAAGTGTAGAACATTCCCCCATCGGAGAGGCAAGGGAGCTGGGGTATTGATACACCAAGTCAGTCATCATTTGAAGGTTGCTTCTGGGGGTGCTAACTTCCCAGCACTGCCCACCTGTTCCTATGTGCTCAGAGCAGCCTTGCCTGGGACCAGATAAAATCCTCAGGCTGAGCCATGGATGCTTGGCCATTGGAGTCGGCAGGTTTGAGCTGAAGTGGTAAGGGATAAGGGGCAGGGTGGCCACCTTGGAGACTGTATGAGTTTCCAATGGCTGCTGTAACAAATGAGCACAAACTGTGGTTTAAAACATCACAAACTTATTATCTCACAGTTACGAAGGTCAGAAATCCAAAATGCATCTTACTGGGCTAAAATCACGGTGTCAGCAGGCTGCTTTCCTTTTGGAGGCTCTATGGGAGAATCCATTTCCTTACATTTTCCAGTTTCTAGCGGTGCCCATGTTCCTTGGCTAATGGCCCCTTCTCCATCTTCAAGGCCAACAGCACAGCATCTCCATCCCACCTCCCCAAGATCTCTCTCTCTGTCTCTCTCTGATCTCTGTTTCTGTCATCACATCTCCTTCTCTGACTCTTACAAGGAGACTTGTGATGACACTGGACCCCCCTGGATATCCTGGGATAATCTCCCGTCTCCAGATCCTTAATCCCATCTGCAAAGTCCCTTTTGCCACGGAAGGTACCATATTCATAGATTCCAGGGATTAAGGCAGGAACGGTAGGGGGGGCTGTTATTCCACATACCAGAGAGGGTTTAGGTGAGGTTTGAGTGAGAGCATGCAGGTAAAATGCTTGGCTAACACCAGCCATCACGGGATACAGAAGCCAGCCAGCAGGACCGCTGAAGCCAGGGTCCTGGTGTCACCCACCTCCAACCCACCCTCCTCCCTTTTCCACCCCTGCCAGACCCTGAAGAACCGGTGGCTCCAGCAGTATAGCCACGACTCGGCCGACCCGGGCATCCTCGTGCTCCTGGCCTGCGGCACCATTTCCAGCACGTGTGGCCAGATAGCCAGTTACCCCCTGGCCCTGGTCCGGACCCGCATGCAGGCCCAAGGTGAGGCCTGGGTGGGAGGAGGAGGTAGGGAAGGTCTCACGACTTGGGTCCACCTTCCCATCCCCAGCTCCTTCCCGTGAGAAGGCAGGGTCCTGGGCTGGGATCCTCCTGGATTTTGATGGCCTTGACTAAAGTCCCTACTTTTCTCTGGGCCTCAGTTTACCCTTTTGTGACATTGGGATGGGAGCCCTTTACCATAAGTAGGAGAACAGATAACAGCCAGTGCCGGAAGAGCATCCTAGCCATCTCAGCTGGGAGGCAGCTTTCCCAGCTGGTAACTTGGGTTCTAATTTGCAAGGCTGGGATATAGTGAGGTCAAAAGGAGGAGCAGGGCCAGGCTACGATTGTTTTACTGTATTTCTCTGTATTGCTCTTTTGAGGTTCTTTTTTCTTTTCTTTTCCCGCTACTATCCCTGAATCTTTTTTGAGAATTTCCTCGGGGATTTTAGCATTTGTGTTTTGTGGTTTTTGCCGGGGGTCATCCGTGCATAAGACAGATGTGGTCCTCCACCCTCAAAGAGCTCCCAAGCTGGAGAGGAAGGAATATGGTGAATAAATCATTCCACAATGAAGTATGGATTTAGGGTTGAATAAAGGGGAGAAGGAAAAGCTGGACTTAGACTGGGGTGCCAAGGAGGGCTCCCCTGAAGAGCTGGTTTGGAATGGAGGTTGGAAGGTTGAGTAAGAGTTAGCTGGGAAAAGGGAGAAGGAATTGAGCTCCAGGAAGAGGAAATTTCTGTGCCCTCTTCCACCTCCCCCTCCACACATAGCTGCTCTGTTTCTAGTCATCCCCAAACTTGGGGCCTCCAGATTGGGGTGAAGAGATGAGCAGCCAATTCCAAGGCCAGTAGAAGCCCCGACTCTGAGTGGTAGGTCCCACTGTTAGTCTAGCCTTCCTCCCTCCTGCTGCAGTTGCCGCCTGGCCCAGCCCTGGGGGGGAGGGGGGAGGGGGAAGCGAGAGGGGGACCTTTGGCCTTACCTGGCCTCCCCACCCCCTACCAGCCTCCGTCGAGGGAGCCCCCCAGCTGTCCATGCTGGGTCTGCTCCGTCACATCCTGTCCCAGGAGGGCGTGCGGGGCCTCTACCGGGGCATTGCCCCCAACTTCATGAAGGTTATCCCAGCCGTGAGCATCTCCTACGTGGTCTACGAGAACATGAAGCAGGCCCTGGGGGTCACGTCCAGGTGAGGGACCCAGAGCCCACCCCTCCCCCAGATCCCTCACCTCCATCGTGACATCCCCCACACCTCGGCCACTGGAGACCGAGGGCCCAGCCAATGGATCCCAGGTCCCCCTCCCCACGCATTCAGACCACAGGATCCCCACACTTCATCCACTGGGTCCTGCATCCCCACATCCCAGCCACTGGATCCCACGTTTCCCTCTCCCCCAACACGTACTGAGTCCTGGACCTCCACGTCGTAACCACTGGATCCCCCGCAACCCAGCTAATGGATCCTGATACCCCGACCACAGCAGCACATACCATGTATCTAAACTCCCAGACCCCAGCTGCCTCAGGCACCAGATCCAGTGTCCTCAGGCAGTACTGGATCCTAGATCCACTGGCAGATCCTAGATCCCCATGCTTCAAGTCCTGGATCTCCAAGCTTGGCCACTGGATTCTGGATATCAAGAAACCTCAGCGCACCGGATCCTGACAGTGCAATGCCTAGGTCCCGGGGCCCCAACCGCTGGATCTCAGACCCCCTCCATCCAGCCACTGGATTCCTGAATCCCTTTACCTCGACCCTGGGTCCTGGATCCCTCTGCTTCGACTCCCGGATCCCCACATTTCAACCATTATACCCTCAACCACCGGATCCCAGCTTTCCAAGCCCTGACCCACCAGATCCTCACTCCTCAGACCACAGTTGCGAGAGCCCAATGGCAGAGGAGCGGGTGCTGGCGACTACAGCTGTTGGACCCCAAATCCCTTCACTGCAGGCACTGGGTACTAAAACCTCATCCATAAGAGGCAGACCCTACCACCTCCAGGCACTGGATGCCAACCCCTTAACTCCTGGTTTCTGACCCAAGTCCTCCCAAGCACTAGATCTGGAACACTCAGACCCCCCCCCCCAGTCTAGCTCCCAATAGGCCAGTCAGTGTCCTGGATCCCACGCGCCCCCGTCCCAGACACACACCAGAGCCCGGAGACCTCTCCCCCCATGGCACAAACCCCATAGTCTACGGAGCCTCCAGGAAACCCAGGTCCTGGCCTCCCGGCTTGAAAACCCATGGGACTTGTCCACTGTCCTGACACGTCTCATGCCAGCCGCAAGGGGAGGAGATGCCTCTCCCAGGGCCTGCACAGACACTGGACCCCCTACCTCCCCAGCAAAGCCTGGACTGCAGGGAAACTTCTCTCTCAAATACTCCCCCAGCAGGGCCATGTCTCACACCCCCTTCCCACTGTCTAGGCTGATAACAACCCCCAGAGCCTGGGTCCCTTTGGAGGACCCAGTCGCTCTTTCTTAGGGGCTGGCAAGGAGGCAATCCAAGGCTGGGGACACATTAAGGGGGCCGCACACATCTCCCAGCACTGCCAGCCCCTCCCCAGACTTCAGAGTTGGAAGCCAGAAGCAGCTTCCCTAAACCCAAGCATCCAAGGATGCAAAACAAACCCCAAACTCCCCAGCCCCCCAAATTCATTCCAGGTCTATTTTTCTACCGGAGAGGAGCAGACATTCCATCCGCCCTAATTCCCAGTACCCCCACCCTGTATATTCTGCACTTTATATTTGGATTCTGAGCTTAGGCTTATTGGGGGACCCCTCTCTCCATTCCTTCCAAGTCCTTGGGGAACCCCATTAAAGGACTGTAAAAGAAGAACTTGGATTTTGGGGTGACAGGATGACCCCCCACAATGCTTCCACCTCCCCCACCTACACCACTCCCCACCTCCCTGCCTGTGTGTGTTATTTCAAAGGAAAAGAACAAAGGAATACATTTTCTAAGCTCTTTCATTGTGTTTTTTACTGAAAGGGGGTGGGTGGATGTGGGACCACCTCATACCGCCCACAGGGAAGGGACATGGGCCGACTTCCATCATACATTGTTGCGGGAGACCAGGAAATGACTCCGTGAGCCTCAGTTTCCACATCTGTAAAGTGGGTGTGGGGGAAGGTCCACATTCAAGAGCACTCCTAATTTTTCCTGTATTTTTTGTAATTACACAAGTGTGTCCTTTTCCTTGGGCTGCTTAAAAAGTTACCACAAACAAGGGGCTTAAAACAACAAAATTTTTAAAAATATTTTTCTATTGTGGTAAAATACACGTTACATAAGATTTACCATTTTAACCAATTTTAAGTGTACAGTTTTGTGGCATTAAGTCTATTCACATTGTCGTACAACCATCCCCACCATCCACCTCCAGGACTTTCTCGTCTCCCCAAACTGAAACTCTGCCCCATTAAACACTGACTCCCCATCCCCTCCCCCAGCCCCTAGCCCCCACCATCTACCTGCTGTCGCTATGGATGTGACTCCTCAAGGGACCTCTTAGAACTGGAATCATGCAGTATTTACCCTTTTGTGTCTGGTTTATTTCACTGAGCATCATGTCCCCAAGTTTCCTCCATGTTGTAGCAGGTGTCAGAATCTCCTTCATTTTTAAGGCTGAATAATATTCTATTTTATGGAGGGACCGTATTTTGTTTATCCATGCATCTGTTGATGGACACTGGGGTTGTTTCCACCTTTTGGCTATCATAAATGAAAGACAACAGAAATTTATTCTCTAACAGTTATGGGGGGTTGAAGTCAAAAACCAAGGTGTTGGCAGGGCCATTTTCCCTCTGAAGACTCCAGGCAAGGATCTGTTCGTGCCTGTTCCTAACTTCTGGTGGCTGCCCGCACCCCTTGGTGTTCTTGGATGTTAGACCCATCACTCCAATTTCTGCCTGTCTTCACGTGATCAAACTTTTTCCTATGTGGACTGTGAGAGTCATTCTCTAAGATGTCCCCCTATGATCTTTGACTCTTGGTGTTCACATTCTTGTGCAATCTCCTCTGTCATTGTACCAAGGCAGGTCTGTATGACCAAGGGAATACAGCAGAAGTGATGGTATATTACTTCCAGAATTAGGTTATAAAAGACATTGAGGGCTTCCCTGGTGGCGCAGTGGTTGAGAGTCTGCCTGCCGATGCAGGGTACACGGGTTCGTGCCCAGGTCCGGGAAGATCCCACACGCTGCGGAGCGGCTAGGCCCGTGAGCCATGGCTGCTGAGCCTCCGCATCCGGAGCCTGTGCTCCGCAACGGGAGAGGCCACAACAGTGAGAGGCCCACGTACCGCAAAAAAAAAAAAAAGAAAAGAAAAAAAAACATTGAAGCTACCATCTTGTTCATGTCTTAAGCTGCTATGTTTGGGGAGGGGGGTTATTTGTTATGCAGCAGTAGCTAACTGATACATATACACATATAGAGATATGATTTTTCACACACCCAGATAAGGGATCAAGCCTTGCTAACTATTTTGTATTTTTACTTCCTTTGAATTAATGATCAATGCCCAGAAGTGGGATTTCTGGGTCAAAGGATATGACTATCTCAGGGTCATGTCACTGGAAAAATTGTATGCAATATACACAGCCACCAACAAGGAATTAGCATTACCAGTTTTAATGCAGCCATGCCAGCACTGAGTATTACCACTTCATTTTATTTAATTGTGCCTGTTAACATTCATTTTCTTGTCCACACTCTTTTTTTTCTTCCAGTTTTGTTGAGATATAATTGACATACAGCACTGTAAAAGTTTAAGGTGTACAACATAATGATTTGATTTACACGCATAATGAATTGATTATCACAATAAGTTTAGTGAATATCCATCATCTCATATTAAAAATTATCTCATTAAAAATTAAAGAAATAGAAAAAAATGTTTCTTGAGAACTCAGGATTTACTCTCTTTCATATACAGCATACAGCTGTGTTAACTATATTTATCATGTGTACATTACATCCTTCATACTTATTTATCTTATAATTGGAAGTTTGTACCTTTTGACCACGTTCATCCAATTCCCACTCTTCCCACTCCCTGCCTCTGGTAACCAAGAATCTGATCTCTTTTTCTATGCATTTGTTTGTTTTTGCAGTGTAGTTGACCTAAACATTATGTTAGTTGCTGTTATACATTGTCCACGTTCTTTTAAACCGTTACACTGTGTTTGGGATTTAGGAGGCTCTGCTGACATGCAGTGTGACATCAGACAGGCTGCTTTCCCCTTTCTAAGCCTCAGTTTCCCCACCCACACTTTAAAGATGTCCACTGACATCTTTAAAGAGAAAAGAACTTACATTTATTAAGCAAGTACTATGTACCCTCACTCTGTGCTAAGCCCCCCTTAATGTAGATATGTGCTGAACACTTACTTTATGCCAGATCCAGTTCTGGACATGGGATGCAGAAGTGAATGAAACAAACAAAGATCTCTGCTCTCATAGACCCTACATTCCAGTGGGGAGAGATGAAGAAGTAACACAAGTGAGTGAATATGTAGCAGTGTAGATAGTCAAAGTGTTACAGAGAAAAACAAAGAAGGGAAGGGGGATGAGAAATACTGCAGGATTGAGTTTAAATTTTAAGTAGGGTGGTCAGAGAAGGCGTCAGGGAGAAGGTGATGCTTGAAGAAAGATTTAAAGATGGTTTAAAAAAAAAAAGATTTGGGAATTCCCTGGTGGTCCAGTGGTTAGGACTTGGTGCCTTCACTGCCATGGCCTGGGTTCCATCCCTTGTTGGGGAACTAAGATCCCACAACTCACGCAGCATGGCCAAAAATAAAAAATAAAAAAAGGAGTCATGGGGATGTCTAGGGAAACAGCACGTAAGACAGAGTAAACAGCCAGTGTAAAGGTCCTGGGGTAGTACCATGCCTGGGTGTGTTGGAGGAACAACAAGGAGGCCCATGAGGCCAGCGTGAGTGATGGGGAGAGAAGGAGGAGGTGAGGACAGAGAGAGGACAGGGCAGGTCCCGCAGGGCCTTCTGGGCCAAGGGGAGAACTGGGGCTTTTACCCACGGGAGGTGGAGCCTACAGGGCTGTGGGCAGAGAAGGGCGGGACCTGACTCAGGTGCTCACAGGCGCCCTCTGATGGCTGCTGAGGGGAGGACAGACTGTGAAGGGCGAGGGCAGGAGCTGGGGGGAACTTGGGTGATGGCCACTGCACTGATCCATGTGAGCGACGATGGGGCTGGACCAAGGTGGTGGCCACGTACATGGTAAGAAGCAGCCAAATTCTGGATATACTTTGAAGGTTAAGCCCACAGGATTTAGTGACAGACTGTGTGTAAGAGAGAAAGGGAGGAATCAAGGATGACCTCAAGGGTTTTGATCAAACAACTTTGAGGATGGAGATGCTCCCAACAAAGACTCTCATTGGATCCTATGACAACGCTATTTGGTAGAGTTACTCATTACTTCCAATTTCCAGCTGGGGAAACTGAAGCTCAGAGAAGTAAAGCAGGTACCCCGGGACTTCCCTGGTGGCGCAGTGGTTAAGAATCCGCCTGCCAATGCGGGGGACACGGGTTCGAGCCCTGGTCCGGGAAGATCTCACATGCCACGGAGCAACTAAGCCCGTGCGCCACAACTACTGAGCCTGCGCTCTAGAGCACGCGAGCCACAACTACTGAAGCCTGCGCGCCCTAGAGCCCGTGCTCCGCAACAAGAGAAGCCGCCGCAATGAAAAGCCCGCACACCGCAACAAAGAGTAGCCCCCGCTCCCCGCAACTAGAGAAAGTCCGCGCGCAGCAACAAAGACCCAACGGAGCCAAAGATAAATAAATTTAAAAAAAAAAAAGATGATTCTTTAAAAAAAAACAGGTACCCCAAGGTCACACAGCAAGAAGTGTCTGAGATAGGATTCAAACTCAGGTCCATCTGACTCCAAACCTATGCCTGTCTTACTTCGGGGACTAACTGTGTCTCTCTCTCCCAGAGCTCCAGAGCCTTCCCATTCTCCCCCACTTCCACCTCCTCTTGCCATGACAACGATACATAGTTTGTTAGTTTCCTATGGCTGTTGTAACAAAGGACCACAAACTTGGTGGCTTAAAATATTATTGTGGAGGTCAGAAGCCTGACACGGATCTCACTGGGCTACAATCTAGCTGTCAGCAGGGCTGGCTCCTTCTGGAAGCTCCAGGGGAGAATCTGCTAACTGGTCTTTTCCAGCTTCTAAAGGCCACCTGCATTCCATGGCTCGTGGCCCCCTCCTCCATCCTCAAAGCCAGCAGTGGCCAGTGGAATCTTTCTCACAACCAGGCCCTCTAACACTGATGGTTCTGCCTCCCTCTTCCCTGTTGAAGGACTCGTGAGGTTACATTGAGCCCCTGTGGTTAATCCAGAACAACCTTTCCATCTCCCCATCAGCTGATTCCGAGCCTGAATTCTACCTGCAAATTTAATCCACCCCCTCCCCCTTGCCATGTAATGTCACACGTTCACATGTTTAGAGGGGTTGGGATGTGGACCTTTCGTGGGCAGGGAGACACTCCCTCCCTCTCATATGCAGTGAGCTCACAAGGGCCTTTGTAACCTCATCATCCCCTGGGACCCAAATTTACAAGGCGTCCCTCCCACATGGTTGCTGGATGGGCAAACTTCTCACCAGGCGTTTGAACCTAAGTGTCCTGACCCTCCAGCTGCCATGGGAGCCCAACCTGAGGAAGGTCAGAAGGCTTGCTCGAGGGTCCAGACCCTGTTTAAGAGGGTCAAGTCCTTACTCACCAAAACTCACCCCCCTCCTTGAAACTGGGCTGCACCCATGTATATGGGTACGTGTTTGGGCACGTGCCTGAAAGCAAACTGGAGTATCTCCCAACACAGCAGCGGAGTTTGGGCACCATGGGCCTCCCAGAACCTCCAGCCAGGACTGCAGGGGGAGAAGGCTACGCTGCCCACACCCCTGCATGGCCCGCTCCTCTTCCAGCAGACCTGGATGGAATGCCACCTTGAAGCAGTGGGGACCGGGTAGGCCTTGGACTGGGAGGGGGTTCTGGAGATGTGTCTGGGGAAGGAGCTCCAGCCTGGCTGAGTGGGGGTGGGAGCCGGGTCTGTCCTGCAGGTGCTGGACACTGGAGAGCGGCTGATGGTCCCCATGGCTATCGTGGAGGTAGATAATCAGGGAGCCTTGTGGAAGTTTCTCCTCTCGGGAGCCATGGCTGGGGTGGTGTCTCACCCGAGCACGGCCCCTCTGGACTGTGCCAAGGTGTACATGCAGGTGCATGGGGAACATGGCGCTGGAGCTGCTGGGATGGGGATGGGCGGAAGTGGAGCTGATGGAGTTCAGGATGGGGGTGAGGGTGTAACCGGAAACAGGTACCAGGGTGGGGTGGGGACAGGGGTTGGAGTTGAGAGGATGGTACCAGGGACAAGGATGGGGTGGGGATCAGAGAACTGGGGATGGGGTCTTTGAAGACAAAATAGGACTGGAGAGGAGGAGAAGATGAGGGATGAGATGGGAATGTGAGTAGGTGTTGGGTTTGGGTCTGGGTCGTTTTAGAGAATTCTACGACTAGTGAAGGAAGGCATTGAAGAAGGAATGGGGATGGGAGCGGGTAGGTTTGGAGTTGGGCAGCTGGAGACAGGAGAGGTTGAGCTCCAGGCTGGGATGGGGATGGAGATGGGGTGGAGGTTTCCTCAGAGGGCCAGGGGCCTCCGTATCCCCAGGTCTACTCCTCCAAGACAAATTTCATGAATTTGCTGGGAGGTATACGGAGCATGGTCCAGGAGGCGGGGTGGGGGTGGGGGTGGGGGTGTCTGCTTGCTATGGAGGGGCAATGGTATCAACGTACTCAAGATCGCCCCGGAGTATGCCATCAAGTTCTCTGTCTTTGAACAGGTGGGGGGATGATCTGCTTTTCCCATCCCCACACTCAAGCCCTCACCTCTCCTGTACCCACGACCCCCAAAGCCCAGATCCTTATCCAAGACATATGTTCATCCTCCGGGTCCCAGACCCCTTCCCCTGGATGAGTTTCAGGAAGGAAGGTAGGTTAGTTATTCTCTCATTTTCCTCTCTCCTGTCCCAGTGTAAGAATTACTTCTGCGGAGTGCATGAGTCACCACCCTTTCAGGAATGACTCCTTGCCAGCTCCCTGGCTGTGGCCACTTCCCAGATGCTCATCGACCCCATGGAGGTAAGAGAATATCTGCCCCGTAGAAGATGAAACATGATGAGGTGGTAGCTGCTACTGCTTCCTCCTTCCCCTCCCCCTCTTCCTCCTCTCCTTCTCCATGTAAGATATGTATCAAACTTGTATTCCGGATGGCTACCTGGTGACCTCAACACTATTTACTGAATGGGTCCTCTCCTTTCCCCCAGCAATGACCCAAGACGCCACCATTGTAATTTACTAAATTGGGTAAATTACCTATATTTGTATATATTTGGGTTTATTTCTGACCTTTCTCTTCTTGTCGCTCTAGGGTCTCTTCATGCACTACTATCTTTTAATTTTTTTTTTAATGAATAGACTTTATTTTGTGGCACAGTTTTAGGTTTACAGAAAAATTGAGCAGAATGTACAGAGTGTTTCCATATACCTCTCGCACATACACAGTTTCCGCTATCATTAACATCTTGCATTTCGGTGGTACTTTGGTTACAATTGATGAGCCAATATTGATACATTATTATTAACCAAAGCCCAGAGTTGACATCAGGGTTCACCCTTTATGTTGTACTTGCTATGGGTTTTGACAAGTAGCCACCATAATAGCATCACACAGAATAATTTCACGGCCGTAAAAAGTCCCTGTACTACACCTATTAGCCCCTCCCTCCTTCCCCCAGTCCTTGGGGACCACTGATCATGTTACTGTCTATGTAGTTTTTTGTTTTTTTGGTTTTTTTTTTTTGCGGTACACAGGCCTCTCACTGTTGTGGCCTCTCCCGTTGCGGAGCACAGGCTCCGGACGCGCAGGCTCAGTGGCCATGGCTCACGGGCCCAGCCGCTCCGCGGCATGTGGGATCTTCCCGGAGCAGGGCACGAACCCGTGTCCCCTGCATCGGCAGGCGGACTCTCAACCACTGTGCCACCAGGGAAGCCCTGTCTATGCAGTTTTGCCCCACCATTTTTTCTTTATTTGGCTGCACCACGTGGCATGTGGGATCTTAATTCCCCGACCAGGGATTGAACCCGCACCCACTGCACTGGAAGCGTGGAGTCTTAACCACTGGACCACAAGGGAAGTCCCAGCCCCGTGTTTAATTTTTGAGACTTGATATTATGTCTTATTATTTTCCATCCCTTCTCTTCTTTATCAGTTTTCCAAGCTATTCTCTGTTGAGTTTTTCCATTCAAACTTCAGAAGCAATGCACCTCGTTCAGAACACAAAATCACCTACTGGTATTTGTTTTTTACTGGCATGATGTTCAATTCGTAGTTGAGTTTAGAGATTATTGCCATCCATATGATATCGGTTCTACGTATCCGAGAACATTTCCATTTGTTCAAGTCTCCTTTTTTGCCCTTTAATGGTCTTTTAAAGTTTTCTCCACATAATTCTTGCCCTTGTCTGGTTGTTTCTTTCTGTTTTTTTTTTTTTTGGCTGCTTTGGGTCTTCATTGCTGAGCATGGGCTTTCTCTAGTTGCGGCAAGAGGGGGCTACTCTTTGTTGCGGTGCACGGGCTTCTCACTGTCTTCTCGTTACGGAGCATGGGCTCTAGGCGTGTGGGCTTCAGTAGTTGTGGTGTGCAGACTCAGTAGTTGTGGTGCACGGGCTTAGTTGCTCCGCAGCATGTGGGATCTTCCTGGACCAGGGATCGAACCCGTGTCCCCTGCATTGGCAGGCGGATTCTTAACCACTGCGCCACCAGGGAAGTCCCCATTCTTTTATATATATATATTCTTTTCCATTATGGTTTATCACAGGACATTGAATATAGTGCCCTGTGCTATATACAGCAGGACCTTACTGTTTATCCATTCTGTATACAATACTTTGCATCTGTGAAGTGTTTTTGTTTTTGATTGTTGCATAAGAAATTACTGCACTCAGTAGCTTAAAATGATACGGATTTATTATCTCATTGTTTCTGTGGGTCACGTCTGGGCACTGGCTAATCGGGTCCTCTGCTCAGGGTTTGATCAGGTGGAAATCAAGGTGTCAATTGGGCTACCAATGAACCCATCTGAGGCTTGCAGTCCTCTGCGAAACTCCCTGGTTGTTGGCGGGATTCATTTTCTTATGATTGTAGGACCGAGGTCCTCAGCTCCTGGAGGCCACCCACTGTTTCCTGCCATGTGATCCTCTCCATAACAGTTTGCTTGTTTGAGACCAACCTGAGGGAATTCCCTGATGGTCCAGTGGTTAGAACTCTGCACTTTCACTGCTGAGGGCCAGGTTTGATCCCTGGAACTAAGATCCTGCAAGCTGTGGCATGGCATAAAAAAAAAGAAAAGACACAACCCAAGAGTGTTTCTGATGCTTCCAATCTCTCTGACGCCTTCTGTCTCCGGCAATAGACTCTCTTTTAAAGGGCTCTCCTGATTGGGTCAGGCCCACCCAGGACGATTTCTCTTGATTAACTTAACCGGTTAGGGGCTTTATTACATCTGCAAAATCCCTTCAGCTTTGTCATATCATGTAACCTGACCGAGGGGAGTGACAGCCCATCACATTCACAGGTCTCTAGGCATGCGGGCTTCAGTAGCTCAAGGGCAGGAGGGAGGGCATTAAATAGACAATGCTATCAGGGGGATGGAAATCTTGGGGACCACCTTAGAATTTTGCCTACCACACTCGGTGTGCTGTCTTTTGCACAACTGTAGAGCTGCCAATATTTTGATATTGGGGCATTTCATAAAAATTCCAGTAACTGGCTTCTTTCAGAAAATTGGCAGATCTGGCTACCTGGGGTCCACACTTGCGTGGCACTACAGTTGGCTGGCGTTAGGGCAGAGCTGCGGCAGACCCCACCCCGCTCACATCTCTTCCCTCACCCTTTTTTTTAAAAAATTTTTTGGCCACACCACGCGGCCTGCGGGATCTTAGTTCCCCGACCAGGGATCGAACCCGCGTCCCCTGCAGTGGAAGTGCGGAAGCTTAACCACCGGACCGCCAGGGAAGTCCCTTCCTCACACTCTTGGGCTGAGAGCACATACAGGCCGAGGCATCTGAGTTTGAAACTCAGCTGTGTGCGTTCCTGAGCAGTTTCCTTCTGTGTAGATGGGGACAGTGGCCATGGTTGGGGGTCACTGAGAGGATTAGATCAAACAAGCCACCTCACTCCTCATCCTCCCCAGGTGCTGAAGACATGGCTGACCCTGTGCCAGACTGGCCAGTACAAGGGGCTGCTGGACTGCGCCAGGCATATCGTGGAGCAGGAGGGCACCCGCGTCCTTTACCGCGGCTACCTGATGCTTGGCATCATTCCCTACACCTGCACCGACCTGGCTGTCTACGAGGTGTGGGTCCCGCAGAGGGGGGTGTCAGGGGCGGCGTGAACCCAGGCCTGTAGAGAGCTTCCTCCTGGCCTTTTCTTCTTCTTTTTTTTTTTTTGGCCACGTGGCATGTGGGACCTTAGTTCCCCGACCAGGGATCGAACCCGTGCCGCTGCAGTGGAAGTATGGGGTCCTAACCACTGGCCCACCAGGGAAGTCCCTCTCCTGTCCTTTTTCTCTTGTAGATGCTCAGGTGCCTCTGGCTGAAATCAGGCAGGGACATGGAGGACCCCAGTGGCCTGGTCAGTCTGTCGTCCGTGACACTGTCCACAACCTGTGGCCAGATGGCCAGTTACCCACTGACTTCGGTGCGCACCAGGATGCAAGCCCAAGGTCAGCCTGGCCCTAGAGGCGACCTCGCATGCCCCTCCCCACCTTGCCTCTGCTCTCTGAACTTTCTCATCCCCGCCCCAAACTGACTCCTAAACTCTCCATATCTGATCCTGACCACCTCTGCTGACCCCTGAATCCACCAAAACTTACACTCACCCCCAAATCTGATCTCAGCCCTTCAATTAACCCTGCACATCACTAAAACGAACATCCAGGGCTTCCCTGGTGGCGCAGTGGTTGGGAGTCCGCCTGCCGATGCAGGGGACACGTGTTCGTGCCCCGGTCTGGGAGGATCCCACATGCCGCGGAGTGGCTGGGCCCGTGAGCCATGGCCGCTGAGCCTGCGCGTCCGGAGCCTGTGCTCTGCGGCGGGAGAGGCCACAGCAGTGAGAGGCCCGCGTACCGCAAAAACAAAAACAAAAACAAAAACAAACATCCAGCTCCCAAATGACTCCCACAAACCTCCTTGAATGTGACTCAGGCCCCCATACTGACCTCAAGACATATACTCCCCAAATGACCTCCCAACTTCTCCACATCGGACCCAGCCCTCAATTGACTCCAGAAGTCAAACCGTTTCTAAATTTGCCAAATCTGACTCTGAGACATCCCCAAACTCATAACCACCTGCTGCAGTATCCTGGGAACTCCCCAGATGTGACCACCCCCCAAAGGGACTCTCAAACCCCTAAACAAATCCTCAAACATTCAAACAGGTCCTTAGCCCAGCACCCTGATCTTGAAAATGTCCCCAAACTATCCCTTAGCACAATCCCCAAATCTCTAGCAGATCTTAGAAATTGGAATGTTTTCTAAGATGTTCCCTACAACAATCTGAAAATTCCTGCCCCTCACTCTCCCCAAACTGACTAATTTCCTCTAAAAGTCTTCCAAACTTCTTTCCAACTGACACCCAGACCCCTTGCTCCTGGCTTCACTGACCCCCCCAACTTTCCAGCCCGCGCCCCCCTCCAGAATGCCCAGTCATCTCTGGCCCAGGCTCTGAGCTTGCCTCTGTCCCCGCAGACACCGTGGAGGGTTCGAACCTCACCATGTGTGGAGTCTTCCGGCAGATCCTGGCCCAGCAGGGCTGCCCGGGGCTGTACCGAGGTATGACCCCCCACGTTACTGAAGGTGTTACCAGCAGGTGGCATCAGCTACGTGGTGTACGAAGCCATGAAGAAGACCCTGGGCGTTTAAGCAGTGAACTAGGCATACCCTGGGCAGAAATGGACAGGAGGATCCAGTGTCCCCTGGCCCCAAAGAACCCTCCAGGCTTGGGACCCCGGGTGGTTTTTGTCAGAAGCAGGCTGGGGGCCTGGGTCAGAAGATTCCTGGAGGGACTTGCCTGGTGGCTCAGAGTTTAAGAATCCACCTGCCAGTGCAGGGGACATGGGTTCAATCCCTGGTCCAGGAAGATCCCACATGCCATGGAGCAACTAAGCCCATGTGCCACAACTACTGAGCCTGTGCTCTAGAACCCGCGAGCCACAACTACTGAGCCCGTGTGCCACCTACTGAAGCTCGCGTGCCTAGAGCCCGTGCTCTGCAACAAGAGAAGCCACCGCAATGAGAAGCCCGTGCACCACAACGAAGAGCAGCCCCCGCTCACTGCAACTAGAGAAAGCCTGTGTGCAGCAACAAAGACCCAACGCAGCCAAAGATAATAATAAATTAAATAAATAACTTTAAAAAAAAAAAAAGATTCCTGGAGCCTCCTCTCCAGGGTGCAGCCTGGGACTAGTTTGGACTCCAGTCTGACTCGCTGTGACTTGTCCTTGTTCCAGGGCAAATGGGTGAATGTGGAGACAACCAGGAATAAAGTGATGATTTCTGCTGGACGTGTCTGGGATACCTGGGTCCAGGAGGGCAACTGGGGATCTGTTATACCTGGGTCCAAGAGAGGAGCTGGTTATCTGGAATCTCTGGGTCTAGGACAGAACTAGGACTCCCTGGGTCCAGCAAGAAAGCTAGGGACCTGGAATCCTTGGTTCCAGGAAGTGAGCTAGGGACCTGGAATCCTGGGTCTAGGATAAGAGCTGGGGACCCGGTATACCTGGGTCCAGTGAGTAAGCTGGGAACCTGGAATACCCTGGGTCTAAGAAGGAGCTGGGTATCTATCTGGATCCCTGGGTCCTGGAGCGGGGATGGGTACCTTGGGCCCCTCAGTCCTGAATGGGAATTGGAAGCCTGGAAGAAGCCTAGGTCTAGGAGAGAAAATGAGGGCCTAGGATCAGAGCTTGGAGCTCGGATTCAAAGACCTTATGTGAAGCGGATGTGGGGTGTGGAATTAGAGTCTGGGATCCCTCGGTCCTGGGAGGAAACCAAAGGCCCTAGGCCCTTGAGTTCGGGAGGAGAGCTGGTTCCGTGAGTGCTGGAAGAGAAGTGGGGGCTCTAGATCCCTGGGTGGAGAGAGGAGAGGGGGTACAGTGGATCCCTCGATTTCCTCTTGCTTTGGGGCCACCCCACCCCCGGAAGCACCCGTCTCCAAGGCCTCAAGCAGGCCACGTGCATGGCCTACCCAGCCAGGTTCCTGGGGCGCTAACCCAGACGTCAGGCCTGAATTCCGGCAGCCGGTCGCCAATGCCCACGTCGGCTGCCATTCACTCCGGCTACGGCTAATCCCCTCCCGCCGTCTGGTGGCCGGCTCCGCCCCAATGCAGCTGCGCTTCCACTGGCTCCCACCAAAACGAAGCACCTTTATTTCCTTCATTGCCATTTGTCCGGAGAGGTGTCAGTCACTTTGCGCCCGCCCCCGCCACTCAACCATTGGCTTAGAAGACAGGACTAGAAAAGGATTCTGGTTAAGACCGAAAGTAATTCAGTCCAAACGCAAGCGCGTCACACAGATCTCGTCAGAGACTGGATACGTTGATTGCCAATCTCTATAAAAACCTCCTTCCATGTGTACTCATTGGCTTGCGTAGACGACTATCTCGCCGGACGCCCGCCCAGCCGTTCAAAGAAGCCTTTCGCCAGATCCCTCCTTCCTGTCCACTTGACTCTTCCGAGCCATCAATCCGGTTCTGAAGCCGCCCACCGATTCTGGAACTCCCGCTTCATTGGGCCTCGGGTCTTCTCGGATCTCCTAGATTTGCCCTCCCAGCGCCGGCAGCCCGCAGCCCACTGCCTCGGAAAGCTGTCGATCTCGCGGCACCTCCCGCCCACTGCCCCTCGCGGCACTCCGATTGGCCGCTCGCCTCCAGAGCCCGTGATTGGTGTCCCGGGAACAGCAGCCGCCTTCCATTGGCCCGGCGGCGCCGTCCGTCAAGCCGGCGTCGGGAGGGGGCGTCCCTCTCCCCCCTCGTCGTCTTTCCAGCCGCTGGGTTCCCAGAGTGCTCCGCGGCCGTGTGGAGCGAGGCCTTGTTCCCGCGTTGAGCCGCTGCTGCCGCCGCCGCCTCCTCAGCTTCAGCCTCCGCGCCAGGCCCGGCCCCGCCGCGCCATGTCGGACTACAGCACGGGAGGACCCCCGCCCGGGCCGCCGCCACCCGCCGGCGGGGGCGGGGGCTCCGGAGGAGCCGGGGGTGCCGGGGGAGGCCCGCCGCCGGGCCCGCCGGGCGCGGGGGACCGGGGCGGCGGCGGTCCAGGCGGCGGCGGCCCGGGCGGAGGGTCAGCCGGGGGCCCCTCGCAGCCGCCTGGCGGGGGTGGCCCGGGAATCCGCAAGGACGCCTTCGCAGACGCAGTGCAGCGGGCCCGCCAGGTGAGGAGGCCTTGGGCCTGAGGGGCGCGCGCGCGGGCGGGGGAGGGGGCGGGGTCACGTGCGCGCGCGGGGTCGCGGGGGGGCGGGGCCGCCGCGGGGTCACGTGGGGCGGTGGGCGGGGGCCTGGGCCTCCCCAGACACCTGGAGTGGGGCCCCCTCCGGGGGTGACCCCCTGCAGGGGGAAGGGTCGTCCGGGGTTCACCCAAGAGCGGCCCCTGGGTGTGCAGGGTACCTGGAGCGCGGGGACTCACTTTGGGGACTTCCCTCCCCCGTTAGGACATCCTCCACTCCTGGAAGCAGGGGGCTCGCCTTCCCAGGGAGGTCTTGTGTGCCCCCACTTCCCCATCAGGGTAAAAAGCACTGTTTGCCCCCAACCCGGTCCCATTTCTGCTTGCTCCCTAGGAAGGAGGGACTTCGGGGTAGGGGGGAAGAAAAGTCCTCTTGAGCCTGGAAAGTGGAAAGGGGACCCTTTGGCTGCCAGGCAGTGGCCAAGCACTTAGTTGAAATGGGGAGGGTGGGCCTAGGGACTGGCACTTTTTGATGCTTCTGGTGACTTGAAAGCATGGTCTGTCTCTTTTGGGGAGAGAAGGGAAGGGTCCCACCACTGTGTTTTGGGGCATGATGACTCCATGGAGGTGTCACATGCTGGTGTGTGACCTCCCCGGCTCCATTCTCGGCCTCCCCATGGCCTGAGGGGAGGAGGCCCATAGAAAGTGAGGAGTTTGTTGCCCTTTCAAAAGGAAGCTGACCGGGCTCAGGCCATTGAGTGCTTTCTCACTCAGGATTGTCCCCAAACCTCCAGGACACAGTGGGAGGTCCCGTTAGGGGAATGCCCTCTTCTCCTCCCAGCGTTGTCTGTGGCTTTCACCCCTGGGGTGGGTTAGGGTTCTAAGCTGCATTTGATCTGGTTGTCCCCAGACTGTCTTGATTGAGAAGCAACTATAACAAGGGGAGTTGGTGCTGTCATTTGGAGTGGGATAAGGCCTCATCTAGGCATCCCAAGAGCTTTGGCTCAAAGTGATTTTTTTTTTGTTTTTTGTTTTTTGTTTTCATTAAAGTATTAGAGGTGAAAAGATAGGTCCTCAGCTCATGGCTGTGTTTCTTTGGAAAACTTGTGATAATTCTATCAGCCGACTCTGGTCTTAAATTTGTTGGGTTGGAGTTTACTTGATGTTGCTGTTCGTGTGTCTAAAATGTAACATGTGTTCCGAGAAAGGTCTTCTGTTTTGGTCAAAATGAGGGTTTCAGGTGCCTTGAAACAAAAACTTTCCTAAGATTTGTTGAACAAATGCAAAGATTATGAGGGTGAGGGAGATAAAGGAAAATTGTGCTCTTCAGCATCCCAGAGGACCAGGAGCTTGGGCAAGTGAATGTCTGAAAGTTCTCCCTGGAGGAGGGGCCCTGAGGACCTTCCCTGGCACCTGAACTTCTGTTCCTTTCACCCTTAGAACAAGTCAGTGTGGATTACACTCTGACCACGAACAGTTTAGGCACAAATCTCATAGAGAAAAAGGAGTTTTGAAATTCCTGAATAACTCTTGAACTCTGAAGCCTTGGGTAAAAACTTTTTCTAGAAGGTCTTAACCCACAGGCTCTTACCGAAATCTGGGGGAAGCCACTCCCAGGCCAGACAGCAAGACCTGTTGGGTTTAATGAACCAGAGAAGTCGATCTAAGCACCATGGAGGGAGGTTTTGGGTGGTAATTTTTCTCTGCTTACAACTTTATTTCTAGATCGCAGCCAAAATTGGAGGTGATGCCGCTACAACAGTGAATAACAGCACTCCTGATTTTGGTTTTGGAGGCCAAAAGAGACAGTTAGAAGATGGAGGTAACTACCTGCTGGAGGGGCAGCGGGGAGAGAGTGAGGTGCCTTTGTTTGAATGTGGTTCAAAGTGGGGGGAGCCTGCTGCCATTTTGGTCTTTTAAAACCTCAGCGATCCCAGCTTTGTTGTCTCTCTTTGTTCGCGCTGCTATCCTGAGGTATCAGGTGGCTGAGTGGAGGGCAGATTGATTGTGACCAGGTCCAAGCTGTGAGTTCTCAAGACTGTTCCTCCCCTCCTGCCAAGCTAGGGAAGTGTTGGCAGTTCTCTCGAGGCCCCACATCAGTGCAGTGTGGTTGGCCCCGGGGCATGCAGTGTGACCCAGAGCAGCCCAGAGTATCAAGTCAGTGATCAGCCTGACTTCCCCAAGGCAGGTTTGGTCCTAAGCCGGAAGGACTCGGGTGCCACCATAATTTTCCCCGTTACAAAGGGCTTCTTATCCCTGAGTGCCAGGGCGGGGGATTGATGAAGTCTGGCCTCCCTCAGGGGTTCATCTCTGCTATTCCCCTGTCCTGGCTCTGCCGTGGGGGCTGGGGGACAGGACGATTGTCTGCCAGGACATGCGGCACCAGCATCAGATTTGAGGCAGCTGTGGGTGGGTGGGTGGGTGCTGCATCTGACATCCTCTTCTTTTCACAGACCAACCGGAGAGCAAGAAACTGGCTTCCCAGGGAGACTGTAAGTCCACTGGGTGACACAGGCAGAGGGCAGCTTCAGGATTTTAGGTTTCTAGCATTGGGGAGCTGGAATTACTGAGCAGACAACACCTCTCCTTCATGGAGGCTCTTGGTGTTTCTCTGGGGTCCACGAGCTTTAGAGAACCCAGAGCCTGGGAATTGAGGCAGAAACCTCAGAGTGTGTGGTTTTGAGGCGGGCTCCATTGCTTTCACTCGGGAAGGCTCGGAAGCACTGTGATAAGTGCTAGTTGCCCCTCGTGCAGGCAGGAATGCCTGGGGCCGGCAGTGTTTGGGGTCCCAAAGAGGAGCCAGGCCAATCTTTCCTTTGGATTTTCTCTCTGCAGCCATCAGTTCTCAGCTCGGACCCATCCATCCTCCCCCCAGGTAAGTTGTGATTTGGAGAACATGTCATTTCTTTCCTCGCTATCTCTGGCCTTTTGTACTGACTTGAGGGAGGGCTCTGTCTGAGGCCACATCATTTAGGGCTTTGTCTCCCTTGCTGGTCAACCAGGGAAAAGAATGAAAAGCAGAAGGAGCTTCATTTGTCCCTTGTACTTACTGTCTGTGGGGCTGTAGAGAGCACAGGGCTGTGGCTGTTAGCTGTAATGAGGAAGGGGGATCTCTGCATCCTCTTGCTTCCTTTGTTTGGAGTGGGGACAGTCAGAAGCACAGCTCTCCCTCCTCCTAGAAAAGGCTGGGGACTGACCTTGGCCTTCTCGTCTGTCTTCCGTAGATTCTTGTTCCCTGAGAGCTGGAGGAGCCGGGGGGTTGGGGTGGGAGGAAGGTCTTTCTTACCTTTTTGCCCCAGAATGACCTCAGTGAATCTGACGTAGAATCCTTTGTGAAGGACCCTGTTGTTCTTTTTTTTTTTTCAATTGGCTAAAGTTTTGTGAAATGCATTAAAAACAGCTTACTAGGAGAATGAAATGAAAAAGATACAAAACCAGTTTTTTTTGTTTTTTTTTTTAATTCAAATCTATAGACATCAGATGACACCATCAGATTTCTTGTGAAAGTGGCCCAAGTTCTCCTCCTTGCCCTGAGTCGGTGGAGCTGCACTGGCCCAGGGGTTCACGCCACCCCAGACCAAGCCTCTTGTGGCCCAGAAGGGGAACTGAGGCCCCGAGAGGTTGGGTGATCTTCTGTGGGCCGAGGGAGCCCCCAAGCCATTGTCAGACTCTGCTCGGGCCTGTGGGGGCTTGGTCCCCATGTCATATAAGGCAGGGCCTGTGGCTTTGGGGGTCTTTCTCCAGGATGCCCTCTGGCTCTTCCATCCCCCCTACTTCGCTCCTACTTGAGGCTGACTCTCGTCATCTCTCTTTGCAGGACTTCAATGACAGAAGAGTACAGAGTCCCAGATGGCATGGTGGGACTAAGTGAGTGTTGGTCAGCCGTGATCAGGGATGCCCGTTATCCCCCCGTCTCTGGGACAGTCTCCCAGGCGCCCCCGGCAGCCCGGGAACCTCTGGTCTGAAAGAGCCCATTTCATGCTCTCTCTGTCCCCATCCTCTCTGGCGGGGGGGACGGCGGAGCTCTCAAGTTGGCTGCTCCACCCCCCCACCCTCACCCCCCGAACATCAGCGGGGCCGGGACCCCCTTCACACAGTCTTCTCAGCACCAGGCTCCCCGCCTCAATCTCTGCTTTTGTTCTTTTTCTCCACCTAGTCATTGGCAGAGGAGGCGAACAGATTAACAAAATCCAGCAGGATTCGGGCTGCAAAGTGCAGATCTCTCCAGGTATGGGAAGCCAGATCTGGGCCAGGACAGGCGCTGGGCTGGGGTGAGCTGAGCTGAGCGGGGCTGGGGTGTGGGCGGGGGAGGGGGCGTGCTCTTGGGCTTTCTGTCATAATCCTCTGACTGCCGTGATTGGATAGAGGTGAAACGGGCTGGTGTTCATTGAGCACGTTTTATGTGCTAGGCTCTGGCGCCTCGAGGTGTAGCTGCAACTCTTATTCTCTTCAGTTTTCTGGTGAGTGGGGAGGGCTGGAATGCAGTGCAGGGAGCTGCACCCCAGACCCTGCTCTGACCATGTTGACACCTGAGCTAAACACCTGGTGGAAAACAGGCGGGAATGTGTGAGGCAGGGGAGCTCGTTAGGAAGAAGAGCTGAGGTCAGGCCTGGGTTCAAGTCCAGTTCTGCCTGCTCCTTGGCAAGTGCCTGCTTTGCAGGGCTTTCTGAGGGCTCGCCCTGCCTAACCCGTGCCCTTCATTGACTGGAAGCTGCTCGTCATCAGTGGTGATGGACAGGGCCCAGGTTTGGGACTTTCTGGAATCTGCCTTGCTTTCCATCTCATCTTTTTTCTAAAAGTTTTGCCTCCCTTACTGGATTGTAAGCTTCCTGACCTTGGCCTCGTGTAGAGCAGCCTCCCAAGTGTTTGGGGAGGTAAATTGATCTGTCAGGCCACCGCACGGTGGCAGAAGTAGCCACTGATTGTTCTGGAGGTATCCTCATCTCCATGGAAAGTCTTTTTGGTGTCTGCAGACCCAAGAAGGCATTGACCCTGTCTTCTTTTCTCTCCAGACAGCGGTGGCCTACCCGAGCGCAGCGTGTCCTTGACAGGAGCCCCGGAGTCTGTGCAGTAAGTCCCTGGCTGGGCCTGTCACTGACGAGGAGAGTGGCAGAAGCCCTCTGGATCCCTTTGAAGTTGAGGGTGACTCCCACACCATGTCTCTCAAGCCTTGCCCTCTCCAGGGGGCTGTCCTGACACTATGATTCCCATGAATCCTGAGATCTGGGGAACCTGGGCCTGAATAGCCCCACCCCTGAGGACAGGACCATTTGTCATCTGTCAGACCATGTGGGTTGGAATCGCCTTCCCTGGGACCTGGGTGGAGCTGCCAGGCCAGTCCTCTCTCAGGTGATGACACCCATTCTTCCCCTTCCCAGGAAAGCAAAGATGATGCTGGATGACATCGTCTCACGGGGTCGTGGGGGCCCCCCAGGACAGTTCCACGACAACGCCAACGGGGGCCAGAACGGCACAGTGCAGGAGATCATGATCCCCGCGGGGAAGGCCGGCCTGGTTATCGGCAAAGGTGGAGAGACGATTAAGCAGCTGCAGGTAAGGGAGTGGGCCGCTCCCCTCCCAAGAAAGCTTCCTCCCTGGGGCTGTGCGTCTGCACACCACTGCCCCCAGCCGCTTTGCCAGGGTCCTTCATCCTTTTTTATCACACCTGGCCCCCCACACGCCCCAGAAAGTCCTTTGAGAGCTCAGCACTGACTCTCAACCTTGGCTGTAAAGGAACGGGCTGGAGTGAAGATGATTTTAATCCAAGATGGATCCCAGAACACAAACGTGGACAAACCGCTCCGGATCATTGGAGACCCTTACAAAGTACAGGTGAGCGCACCCTGGGGGCTGGCGAGGGGTTCTGGGGCAGAGAGAGGGCAGGCAGGTGGGCTGGAGATTCATATGCAAGTGGAGAGGTTTTCAAGAGCGCTGGCTTTGAAGTCAGCCCAGGACTTGTTCTCTGCTGAACTCTGCCTCCTGGCCGTTTGTACGTGAGCAGGTGGCCTAAACTCCAGAAGATGGGGGTGCTCACCACATGTGCCTCTTAGGGCGGCGGATGAAGAGCTCGGCACACGTGGGCTGGTCCTTAGCTTAGGCCCGTGACCCCTGGGCACGCGGTGGGGCGGCCGTGCTTATGTGAGCGCTGTGCTTCGTGTGTTTTCAGCAAGCCTGTGAGATGGTGATGGACATCCTTCGGGAGCGTGACCAGGGTGGCTTCGGGGACCGGAATGAGTATGGATCCCGGATCGGCGGGGGCATCGATGTGAGTGCAGGCTTCCCCAGGTGGATGGAGTGCCAGGGTGGGCAGGGGGTGGGGGGTGTTGGGCAGCAGAGGGCCGTAGGCTGGGGACAGAGCCCAGCTGACTCTCCTGCGTCCCACCCACCCTCAGGTGCCAGTGCCCAGGCATTCTGTGGGGGTGGTCATCGGCCGGAGTGGAGAGATGATCAAGAAGATCCAGAATGATGCGGGTGTTCGGATACAGTTTAAACAAGGTCAGGGGCCAGCCGGGCATCCGCTGGGCATGTGGACATGTTGACCAGGTCTGTCCGCTGAGGAGCACTCTTGGGGTCCACTGCGGGCAGCTTGGCACCAGGGTTAGCCTGTTGAGCCTCTGCAGTGCCTCATTACTCCTAGACCAGCAGGACATGGCTTATCGCCTCCCCCCCGGTGGGACAGCCACGTGAAAAAGTGGGTGACAGGCAGGCTTTCCAAGTCGAAGGGGGGAGTGTGTTTTTCTCTCCTGTCAAATTCTCTTTTTTCTCTCCCCCACCCAAGGGCTCTCCTGACCAAGCCACCGGGGCCCCTGGGCTGGATTAGCTTGCACGGCCCCAGCTCTGGGCTCCTGCCAACCGCAGTGAGAGTGTCTGAGTGGCTGGTCTGTGGGGAGGAGGGACTCCTCTGCGATTTTGAGAGATATGTTGTCAGTTCTTAGTTCTGTCAAGTGCATCCGTTAGTTCTGGGGGATACCCGATGCAGAAAGAAGCCTCATCCACCACCCTGCCTTAGCTGGTTGGTTTCCTTCTCTGGCAACGTGGGCCCGCCGGCCTTTCTCGGCCCCTGAATACATGGAGGGCGGCGAGCAGCACTTTGAGGCTGAGATATTTCAGACACCTAGCCTGGCCCAGCTTCTGGCCTGAAGAGGCGGTGTTACGGGGGTTTGGAGTTGTGCTTCTCTTATAATTGCGTTTCTGTTCTCTGGGTGCTGCCTCAGATGATGGGACGGGTCCTGAGAAGATAGCTCACATAATGGGGCCCCCAGACCGGTGTGAGCACGCCGCAAGGATCATCAATGATCTCCTCCAGAGCCTCAGGGTGGGTGGCGTCGGCTGTGCTGAGAAGGGCTGGTGGGGACAGAGGGGCCAGGCTGGATTCCTGTGTTAATCCTCCATCTCCTCCCTGCCCTGCAGAGTGGTCCCCCGGGCCCTCCAGGGGGTCCTGGCATGCCCCCAGGGGGCCGAGGTCGAGGAAGAGGCCAAGGCAACTGGGGCCCTCCCGGTGGGGAGATGACCTTCTCCATTCCCACTCACAAGTGTGGGCTGGTCATCGGCCGAGGTGAGGAGCCCTTCCACGGGCCCCGTCCCTCCCCCGCTCTCCTCCCACCCTCCCTTCACGGCCTGTGGCTCCCGCAGGTGGCGAGAACGTGAAAGCCATAAACCAGCAGACGGGCGCCTTTGTAGAGATCTCCCGGCAGCTGCCACCCAACGGGGACCCCAACTTCAAATTGTTCATCATCCGGGGCTCGCCCCAGCAGATCGACCACGCCAAGCAGCTCATCGAGGAGAAGATCGAGGTGGGCTGGGGAGGGGCTCTGGGAGCCTGGGCCCGGCTCCTTCTCCCCCTCCACTGACTTGTCCGATTCTCTTTCCTCCAGGGTCCCCTCTGCCCAGTGGGACCAGGCCCCGGGGGCCCAGGCCCTGCCGGCCCCATGGGACCCTTCAACCCCGGGCCCTTCAATCAGGGGCCACCCGGGGCTCCCCCTCAGTGAGTATCCCTGCCGGCTCCCTGGGGTTTGGGGTGGGGTAGGGCTGTGCTGGCAGGGAGACTGGAAGACCCTGTGTCCGTCCCCTCCGCTGAGATGGCCAGCTCCGCCTCGTGGAAGTGCTGAGCGTTTGGCCCCAGACACGATCCCTGCTGGCCCCCTGTTTACAGACACATTCTTAAAAGATGCTACAGGTGTTGCCCCTGGTCTCCACCCACGTGTACATCCATGCATGGTGCGCTCGGGGACTTGCACTTCCTTGAGTCAGCACAGCCTGTGGCGTTTGCATCGGTCATCTCATGCCCTTCCCTGGGCCAGGAACCCGCAGCGCCACTCAAGGGGTGCTCTGGGTCCCCGTCCAAGCTGTGGCCATCCTCTGTGGGGACCCAGGAGCAACCTGGCTCATGTGTTCCCCATTCTCGTCTTGCAGTGCTGGAGGCCCCCCTCCTCACCAGTACCCACCCCAGGGCTGGGGCAATACCTACCCTCAGTGGCAGCCGCCTGCTCCTCACGACCCGAGTAAGTGGAAGGACCCGACCCGGGCAGGCGGAGAGGGGGCCGGCTTTCTGGGCCACCGCTCAGCCCACATGTCCTCCTCCCGCAGATAAAGCCGCAGCTGCCGCCGCAGACCCCAACGCCGCCTGGGCCGCCTACTACTCACACTACTACCAGCAGCCCCCAGGCCCCGTGCCAGGCCCCGCACCGGCCCCCGCGGCCCCGCCCACCCAGGGCGAGCCCCCCCAGCCTCCACCTGCCGGCCAGTCGGACTACACTAAGGCCTGGGAGGAGTACTACAAGAAGATCGGTGAGTGCCCGGGCCACGGCGGGGGATCGGGTCAGCCAGCAAGCAGTGGGCGGGTGGGTGGCCGTGTCCCCAGGCTGGGCTCTGACCTCGGAGCCTGTGTCCACAGGCCAGCAGCCCCAGCAGCCCGGCGCGCCCCCGCAGCAGGACTACACGAAGGCCTGGGAGGAGTACTACAAGAAGCAGGGTGAGCCGGCGGGGCCGCGGGGGGCAGGACCGGGCTCGCCCTCGTGCCGGCCACACTCACCCGCCCTCTGCCCCCCCACAGCTCAAGTGGCCACGGGAGGGGGTCCAGGAGCACCCCCAGGCTCCCAGCCAGACTACAGTGCCGCCTGGGCCGAATATTACAGACAGCAAGCCGCTTACTACGGACAGACTCCAGGTCCTGGCGGCCCCCAGCCTCCACCCACACAGCAGGGACAGCAGCAGGCAAGTGGGAATTGCCACCCTCCTCCTCCTCCTTTCTCCTTCCAACCCCCGGCTACCGTCCATCCTGCCTTAGTGGGTAGCGCCGGAAATCCCTTCCCCTGCGGGGTGTGTCCTTGATGCCTGCAGCGGGGGCCGCGTGGCCAGAGGTCTCCGGGAGTCCCCACGCGCCGGGGGAAGTGTGTGCTGGGTCCAGAGGTTAAACGAAGAGGCCTCCCTCCGCCGGCCCGCTTGTTCCTGTGTAACGCTGTCATG
Organism: Delphinapterus leucas; assembly: GCF_059928025.1. NCBI lineage: Eukaryota > Metazoa > Chordata > Mammalia > Artiodactyla > Monodontidae > Delphinapterus > Delphinapterus leucas. Next base: position 14,417,953 of record NW_028322234.1, read on the forward strand.
ATGCTGGGGGAGACGGCGCGAAACAAATAAAAGGAGGAACTGTTGAACTGGTGGGTAGTCCTGGGGGTGGGGGGCAGGCCGTCCGCTCAGATGCTGGTCGCCATCCTGGCTGCTAACTCACTCACTCAAAATCTGGCCACTTGGGAAGAAAATGGATATTTTTTCCCCGCTCTGCATTACTTTCATGGTTTTTGTTCTTTTGATTCTTTTATTTTTGAAACCACGATCTCTCCCCGCGTGTCCAAGTGACTGTGTGTACTGCAAGCGGCCCCGTGCGGCTCGGCCGTGGCCTGGCCGTGGCTCCTCCCGTGGCTCCTCCCGTGGGCTGTGGGGGAGGTGCCGAGGGGCCTGGGCCCTCCCGCTCCGCCCAGGCTCGGCCTCTCTGCTCCCGTGCCTGCCTTGTGTCCTGGTCTTGTCTGTGAAGTGGGCATGACGATCGCTGCCACCTTCCAACCTACCTCACAGGGGTGTTGTGGGGACACCGTGATCTCTGACTGTCATGTTGTGATGCGCCGGGCCGCCAGCCCTCCTTCCTGAAGACAGGGCCCCTCCCCCCTCCCCTCCCCTCCCCTCCCCTCCCCTCCCTCGCTCCCAGCCCTGAGCGCTTCTTTCCCGCCCTCCCTCTCTGTCTTTCTCTCTCTGTCTTTCTCTCTCTGTCTTTCTCTCTCTCTCTCTCTCTCTCTCTCTTTCTCTTTCTCTCTCTCTCTCTCTCTCTCTCTCTCTCTCTCTCTCTCTCTCTCTCCCCCCCCTCCTCCCTCTCCCTCCCTCTCTCTCCCCCTCCCTCCCTCTCTCCCTGCTTCTTCTCCTTCCTTTGTGTCACTCTCTCCTCCATCAGGGAGCCAGTCTGACTTCAGCCGAGCCCCGGAGCACTGACTAGACAGCTACAGACACATCCTTCGGCCTGCGCTCGCCACAGGCTCGGGAGAGGGGCTTCCTGGCCCCCTCCTCGCCCCCGTCCCCCAGTCTCCCGCCTCCCCTCCTGTAGTGACCAATTCCTATCTCTTCCCTCTCCGCAGGCTCAATGAATCGAATGAATGTGAACTTCTTCATCTGTGAAAATCTATTATTATTTTTTTTCCATTTTGTTCTGTTTGGGGGCTTTTTGTTTGTTTTTCTTCCGTTTGTTTGTCGAGAGAGCGATGGCTGCCAAGGGGGTGTGCTTGGGGAGCCCTCGCTGTGAGTGGCTTGGAGGTTGCAGCACAGGCGGTGCCGGGCTCTCGCTCTCTCGCTCTCTCGCTCATTCTGTGTGTCTCACATGCTTTTTTTCTTTCAAAATTGGGATCTTTCATGTTGAGCCAGCCATAGAAGATAGCGAGAACTAAATCTCTGCAAAAAAAAAAAAAAAAAAAAAATTAAAAATTAAAAAGCAAAACAAAACCTATAAAATTATATATATATATATTAAAAAATCTCTATCATCCCCACCCCCGCCCCACCCCAGCGTTCCTGACACTGCCTCTTTCAGGAGAGAGCAATTCATTCACTCCCTACTACCACCCTTGGCCCTCTTCATGTTTTTAAAATAAACTTTTAAAAAGGAAAAAAAAGTCACTCTTGCTATTTCTTTTTTTTAGTTAGAGTTGGAACATTCCATGGACCAGGTATTGGTATTGCAGGAACCCCGCCCCGCGTCAGGCAGCCCCGCACTCAGCCTCTCTGCTCCTCCTCTCGCTCTTCCTTCCACCCCAGCCCAGCTCCCCCGCCGCCCACCCCTCCCGCCCCCCACCCCCAGGACTGGTCTGTCGTGTTTCATCGGTTCAAGAGGACATTGAAACTGAAAACAGTTGAGAACAAAACAAACAAAAAATTGTATGGCAGTTTTTACTTTTTATCGCTCGTTTTTAACTTCACAAATAAATGATAACAAAACCTCCCCGTGTCTGCCGGGTGCCGTCTCTCTCTTTCTCTCCCCGTAGACTTTTGAAGCAGATGTTTGTTCTTTATAGATGTTGTAAAAGCCTGATGACGGTGATTGGAAATTACAAGCTTTGTGTTGTGTTGGTTTTTTTGTTTTGTTTTTTTTTTAACCGGAATTATAAGAAAAGATAGTTTTCTGCAGGCGCATTGTGCTTTCCTAACTCTGCCCCCCACCCCTTTTTTGGTTAAATAAAGTGCTTTTTGTCTAAAACGGCGTGCTGGCCGCAGTTGTGTTTGCAGAGGAAACAAGCTGAAGAGGAATTTGGCCCATGAGAGTGGGGTGTTGGCCCCCCAAAGACTGGCCGCCTGGTCTTGTAGGAAGGGAGAAGCAGGCAGAGCCCCAGCAGTGCAGTCCTCCCCCAGCGTTCCCGCCTCTGGGAACGTGGGGAGCAAGGCCCCCAGGAGGGTCCCCAGGGACAGGTGTTCCCATGGATACAGCCTGCCACCACAGCAAACCCATGGCCGGCCGTGCCTTGCGGGACTCGGCCTGGCCCTGATGGCATGTCTAGCTGTGGCCTGTTTGCTAGCGAGCCCTGAGGTGGAAACCTGGCCTGTTGAAAGGAAGGGCGTCCTTTCCAGTGGTTTGTGGCAGTCTAAGGACAAGGACAGGAGATGGGACGGTGGTCTGAGAGGCCACTTGAGCTGCTGGGCCCAGGGGTGAGCGTGCGGGGGCATGCTGTTTGCCTGGGGTGTTCCTCTGGGATTTAGGGTTGAAATCCCAGCACTGAGAAACTCAGCAGTCACACTCAGAATGTGGATGTCTGGGCCCGCAGGCTTCAGTAGCAGGAGCAGCAACAGCTGCCGCCTCCAGGTGGGGCTGCTCATGGCCCCCATGACCTTCCAGATTAATTAGGGACCTGTCCCAGCAGGAGTGCCCCTTGGTGGCCCCCAGTCAGACCACCTGTGGGGCAGTGGGCCTAGGAAAGAGGGAGGTTGTCGATCTGGGGTCACGTGGGGGAGTCAGCTTAGATTGGAACCCCAGGCTCCCCTCACCAGGCGTCTCACCTCAGGCCAGTGCACCCTTTCTGAGCTCTGGGGCAAGGGGAAAGTCGGAGCCCCCGGCCCTCTACTGACTCACTGCAGACTTTTGATGACAGAGCAGCACTTGGCAAAAATGTTTTCTGGAGCTGCTTCTGCCAAGATCTAGAGAAGGGGAGCAAAGGGGGGTCAGTTCTGAGTATCGCAGGGTCACTGCCCTCCACCCCTGACGGAGGGGGTGACAGGTTCACAGGCCCCTTTTAGTTGCTGGTAAAGGACTGAGAGGTGCACCCCAGGGCCGTGTGGATGAGGAGACGGAAATGGTCAGGAGGGCTGCCTTGCAAAGGCTATGCGTTACTAACAGCTGGGCACAAACTGTGTGGGATGCTGTCCCTGGGAACAGGCCATAGGACCAGGGTTGTGCCAGGCTAGCTCACCCCCTTCCCATCCCATCCTTGGTGGTTGAGGCTAGTTTCTCTCTTGCTCTTACCTTTGGTTGCGGGAGGGGAACAGGAATGACACCAGAGTTCTCTGTCCTCACAGCAGTGAAAGTACAGGAGTTGCATGGGTCACTTTAGGATTAAGATATCCCTGCTTTCTACCTTGAAAACACATGGCTGGCTTTGATTTGAGCTGTGGTTGACCAGTTGTCCTAATCTTAACGTGTGTGTGTGTGTGTGTGTGTGTGTGTGTGTGTGTGTGTGTGTGTGTGTGTAGATAGATTCTAAAATGTATTTAATTTTGCAGTTTTGGAGCCATTCTGTTTAGACCTTCTGTGTCATACCGGGGAGGCCACAGCCTGCACCCATTCTGCCTAATGGAAGAAATGGAACTCCCCAGTGTACATGCTGGGGAAACTGAGGCCCAGAGTTCTGGGATTCAGGGCTGCAGTATAACCCCTGTGCTGTTTCAGCTGGACTTGCTCCCCTGGAGGGCCAGGGGAGTGAGCAGCAAGCAGGGAGTACTTAGTTTCGGAGCAGGTTCTTCTGTTGGTAAAAGGCCAGGGTGGGCTCACACAGGGTGTAATGCATCTCCAGGCGCTGGCAGATGGCCAACTTGCAGTCAGAGGCCCGGCACTCCACCTGGCCCCGGTGCAGCACTCTCTGGACCATTGTCTCCATGGAGCAGTCAAACACGATGATGAGGTTGGGGGCCTGGCCCACCTAGGCACGCGTGAAGGGGGCTGGGTGAGGAAGAGGCTGGGCGCACTGGCCCCCTGTGTACCCCCGCCCCAGAGATCAGGAATCTAGGGTGGTGTGGCCCAGTAAAGAATAACCAGGCCCCTGGGTCCGTTTTACTTTTGGAGTTCCAAGTTTTTGTTTTATGTGTTTATTTTTTGGACAGGTAGGGCAAAACAACACCACTGGGAAAGGGCGAAGAGTCTCCTTGCTGTCCCCAGGCACCCAGTTTCACCCTCCCTGGAGGCAACCAAGTTCTCTATTTCTTGCGTTTCTTTCCGGAAGTATTTTACGCACTTGCCAGGCAGATCTGGTTCTGATGTTCTTTTTCCTCCTTTTTCATACAGATGGTAAAGACATTGATTTGCCCTTGATTTTATTCACTTAGTAAGCTGGAGATGGTTGCACATTGGCACATGAGGAAGTTCCCGATCCTTTTTAATCACTATATAGTATGCTGTTGTGTGGATGTGTTATGATTTACTTAACTGGTTCCTCGATGGGTATTTAGATTGAAATATCCCTTTTAAGATGGATTTAAGCAGTTTCTCCTTGCCTTCCTCTTGCCTAGACACTTTCATTGGGGAAAGTACAAGAGTTGCCAGCTCACCACTGTGCTGCCTCCCACTGCAGGGAGACCTCCCTGGGTCTCTGAGGCCGCCCACTGTGAGCCCCACCTCCTCCTACTTCCTCCAGAATTTCCTTGCAAAATAGAATCTGTCAGCACTTTAAAACAACAACAAAAACACAACCAAGTGGGATTCACTCCAGGAAAGCAAGGATGGTTCGATACAGTTGTGTTAATATCTTAAGTAAAGAAAAAGTCATATGAGAATTCTCAGAAACACAGAACAATTTAAAAGACAAAATTCACGCATTCCTGATTTGAAAAACAAAAAACAACACTCGAAATTGGTAAATATATCCTCAGCCAGCATCTTATTTAATGGAAACTTGCTCTCCTGCTGAAGTTGGGAATAAGATAAAATTGCCCACTCTTATTTGCCTGGCAGCGCAGTGGTTAAGAATCCACCCGCCAATGCAGGGGACATGGGTTTGAGCCCTTGTCTGGGAAGATCCCACATGCCGTGGAACAACTAAGCCCGTGCACCACAACTACTGAGCCTGTGCTCTAGAGCCTGTGAGCCACAACTACTGAAGCCCATGTAACTAGAGCCCTGCTCCACAACAAGAGAAGCCACCGCAAAAAGAAGCCCGTGCACCACAACGAAGAGTAGCCCCCACTCGCCGCAACTAGAGAAAGCCTGCATGCAGCAATGAAGACCCAATGCAGCCAAAAATTAATTAATTAATTTTAAAATAATTGCCCACTCTTGACGTTATGACTTAGTAAGATATGAGAGGATTAGCTAAAGCAACGAGATAAAAGAAAACAATGGGAGAAACCCGAATTGGAAAGGAGGAGATAAAATCATGTCTGTTTGCAGATGGTGTGATTCTATTTCTGGAAAACTCACAAAAATCAACAAACTAGTACAGACTTCAGAGAATTTGATAAAGTAACCGGATGTAGTATTAACATACAGAAGCCTACACGTATATGAAAATCACCAGTTATAAGAAAGAAGGCCCCGTTTACAATAACATTACAAGCAACGACAAAATATATATATATAAAACACTCAGGCAAAACTTTTCCCAAAACTGTGCACTGTCTTTAAAGGAAGATCTTTAAGGAAAACTTAGGTAAAATATTCCTAAGTGACTCAAAAGGAGACTGGAACAAAAGGAAGAGATACACGTTCTTGGGTACGAAGACTCAACGTTACAAAGCAGTCAGGGTGTTTCTAAATGAGTTTATAATCTTAATGTGATCCAAATGTGATTTTTTTAGTGGAGATGGGTTGATTCTAACATTCGTCTACAAAAATAAGCAGGAGTATCCAGGAAAAACAAGGCAAAGAAAAGCAATGGGCGGTGGAGGTGGGGAAGGGGGCATCCAACCTACCAGATATCAAAACATGGTAAAGCCGCCATCCTTAAACCAGTGCACAGGTGGACAGACAGACCCCTGGAACAGAATGGCAAGTCCAGAAATAGATTCGGGTGAATATGGAAAGTTGGTATGTGGCTGGGGTGCCACCTCAAGTCAATGGAGAAAGGACAGACTTTTAAATAAATGGTGTGGGGACAACTGTATTCACCATTTGGAATCCTTATCAAATTTCCCCAACCAGGATATGTTCCAGTGGATCACAGACATAAATGTAAGAAATAAAACTATACAAGTACTAAAGAAACCATGGATGAATTAATTACCTTATAACCTGGGATTGAGAAAAACAACAACCATGATGTCTCAAAATTCAGGAGAAATAACAGAAAATATTGATAAGTTGGATGAAAGTTTTTAAAATAATTTCTGCATGTGAAAGAGGCAATAGGGAGTTCCCTGGCAGTCCAGAGGTTAGGACTCAGAGCTTTCACTGCCATGGCCCTGGGTTAAATCCCTGGTCAGAGAACTAAGATCTCACAAGCTGTGCCACGTGGCAAAAAAGAAAAAAAAAAAAAAGGCACAATAAATCAAGGTCAAAAAATAATTGACAAACTGGACTGGGGGGAAAATTTGCAAACCATATCACAAACAGCTAATATACAAAGAGTTCCTAAAAATCAAGAAGAAAAAGACCAGTCCACTAGGGGGGAAAAAAGGGAGCAAAAGATGTAAAGACTGCACCAAAGAAGAAGTGAAAATGGCCCTAGAACTTTGGAAAAGATGCCCAACCTCATTCATCATAAGAGAAATGCCCATTTAAAACCACCGAAATACCATTTCACACCTAAGCAGGTTGACAAATGGCTGGTGGCAATGCGGAACAAAGAGGAGAGTGATGCCATCAATCAAAATCATCGACACATTTCTCTTTAACCCCGCAATTCCACTCCTGAGAACCCATCCTAAAGACGCTAGCAAAAATAAGCGCTACATGAAGGTGATTGAGTGGGGCATCGTTGGTAGTGGGAAAAGATTGTGAACGGCTTGCTGTCTGTGGGGCGTCAGAGGAGTAAACAGTGGCGCTGCCACACAGCGGAATTCTGGTTGTAAAATGGGGCAAGGAAGAGGAGGACTTCTTGACACTGATGTGACATCTTCAGGGTATATCTGAACATTAAAAAAAGGAAGCCTGCTATATGTGGAATGCTACTTTCTGTGTGCAGAGGGACACACACAAGCACGCACATGGTTTATATTTGCAAAAAGGACAATCCAAAAATTAAAACGGTTGCCTGCAGGGAAAGGAGAGCACAGTTTGGGGTGGGGGTGGATCTACCTTTTTATGTGACTTTGACTTTGGAATCATTACATGTAGTGCAAATTCTAATGTTTAATTTAAAAAAGCAATCCCCGGGACTTCCCTGGTGGCGCAGTGTTTAAGAATTCACCTGCCAGTGCAGGGTACATGGGTTCGATCCCTGCGCCAGGAAGATCCCACATTGCCGTGGAGCAACTAAGCCTGTGCGCCACAGCTACTGAGCCTGCGTGCGGCAACTACTGAAGCCTGCGCACCTAGAGCCAGTGCTCTGCAACAAGAGAAGCCACCACAATGAGAAGCATGCACACCGCAACAAAGAGTAGCCCCCCGCTCACCACTACTACAGAAAGGCCACATGCAGCAACGAAGACCCAACATAGCCAAAATTAATTAATTAAAAAAAAAGCAATCCCTAAACATCGAAAGCCAAGGTGAAATGAACGAACCCATGTGTCAATGTCACGCTGCAACTACACACAGAAAATAATTATCTCAAGGGACCCAGTGTTTTTGTGGTATGTCCACAGAGAGACCTATTGTAAAGGAAAACCAGAGCTGCAAACAGATCTTCCTTTGGTCGTTTTATTCTCAGTAGTTAAAATCGGTATGTTATTTGGAAACTATTTTGCATCTAATGGAATAATGCAAATGACAATGTCAGTGGTTTTAGGAACCAGATTTTTTAGGGAAAAGAGAAGAGAGAAGTAAAACACTGTGACATTAAGTGTGAGCTGGAAATAACAGTAGAACTTGTGATTTTTTTTTCCTTTCAAAAGTCTGTGTTTCCTAGCTCTGTCCACTGGAAAGGCCTGGAAATGATGACCACCCAGTAGCAATGAGTACCCCTGGCACCCAGATGGGACACCACTGAAAAAGGGCCTTCATGGAGAAATGGCCGATTCCAGAGCTGGACCGGAAATATGAAGGGGCGGGTGGCAGGTGTGAAATCTTGTGCAGTAAGAAAGCAAGAGGGTGAGTGTGAAATGGGGCTGTGTCCAGAGGACGCTATGCAATGTGAGAAGGCTACTTTTGGCCAAAGATGGGACAGCTTGAGCAACAACAAAAAAGAAGACTGGGGCTTCCCTGATGGCACAGTGGTTAAGAATCTGCCTGCCAATGCAGAGGACACGGGTTCGAGCCCTGGTCCAGGAAGATCCCACATGCCACGGAGCAACTAAGCCCATGAGCCACAACTACTAAGCCCGCGTGCCACAACTACTGAAGCTCACGTGCCTAGAGCCTGTGCTCCACAACAAGAGATGCCACTGAAATGAGAAGCCCGTGTACCGCAACGAAGAGTATCCCCCGCTCACCACAACTAGAGAAAGCCTGGGTGCAGCAATGAAGACCCAACGCAGCAATCAATCAATCAATCAATAAATCTATTACAAAAAAAGATTGATTATTGCCATCATCAAAAAGACTACATGGGGCTTCCCTGGTGGCGCAGTGGTTGAGAATATGCCTGCCAAAGCAGGGGACGTGGGTTCGAGCCCTGGTCTGGGAAGATCCCACATGCCGCAGAGCAGCTGGGCCCGTGAGCCACAACTACTGAGCCTGCGCGTCTGGAGCCTGTGCTCAGCAACAAGAGAGGCCGCGATAGTGAAAGGCCTGCACACCGCGATGAAGAGTGGCCCCTGCTTGCCGCAACTAGAGAAAGCCTTCGCACAGAAACAAAGACCCAACACAGCCAAAAATAAATAAATAAATATATATTTTTTAAAGGGCTTAATACATTAAAAAAAAAGACTACAAACAATAAATGCTAGAGAAGGTATGGAGAAAAATGAACCCTTCTCCACCATTGGTGGGAATGTAAATTGGTGCAGCCGGTATGGGAAACAGTATGGAGCTTCCTTAAAAAACTAAAAATAGAGTTACCATATGATCTAGCAATCCCACTCCTGGGCATATATCTGGAGAAAACCGTAATTCGAAAAGATACATGCACCCCAGTGTTCATAGCAGGACTGTTACATAGCAACCAAGACATGGAAGCAACCTAAGTGTCCATCAACAGAGGAATAGATGAAGAAAATGTGGGGCTTCCCTGGTGGCGCAGTGGTTGAGAGTCTGCCTGCTGATGCAGGGGACGCGGGTTTGTGCCACGGTCCTGGAAGATTCCACATGCCGCGGAGCGGCTAGGCCCGTGAGCCATGGCCGCTGAGCCTGCGCGTCTGCAGCCTGTGCTCCGCAACGGGAGAGGCCACAACAGTGAGAGGCCCGCGTACCAAAAAAAAAAAAAAAAAAAAGAAAGAAAATGTGTTACCTATATATATACACAATAGAATACTACTCAGCCATAAAAAAGAACAAAATAATGCCATTTGCAGCAACATGGTTGGATCTAGAGATTATCATACTAAGTGAAATAAGTCAGACAGAGAAAGACAAATATATGATACCACTCATATGTGGAATCTAATTTTTTAAAAATGACACAAATGAACTTACTTACAAAACAGAAACAGACTTACAGATGTCGAAAACAAACTTACGATACCAAAGGGGAAATGTGGCAGGGAGGGATAAATCAGGAGCTTGGGATGAACGCACACACACTACTATATATAAGATCGATAACCAACAAGCACCTACCGTGTAGCACAGGGAACTCTACTCAATATTCTGTGATAACCTATATGAGAGAAGAATCTGAAAAAAAAGAATATATGTATGGGTATAACTGAATCACTTTGCTGTACACCTGAAACTAACACAACATTGTAAATCAACTATACTTCAATAAATTTTTTAAAAGACTAATTGAAGCACTTTAAATACACAAAGATGCTTGAGTTGGTAAGGATGAGAGAGAACAAAACGAAGGAAGACCAAATAACGAACCTCACGGTCACCATCGGAGATGAGTACTACACCCAACCTCAGTCTGAAAATGGGCCCTGGTAGGGAAGAAGATAAGCATGTATCTCACCTGTCTGGTAGGAACTATATTTCAGGATAACCAAACAGCCCTGGTTGAGGAAGGACATTTCTTCTTTAGGGAAGAACTCCAGCTAATTGATGTGGGGGGAAAATGACTAAAAGAGAAACGTACAGCTTTCGAATTGATTCAGAATATGAATTAATTGATGTCAACAACGAATGAAACTGTAAGATAAGAGGCCGACAGGACATGTTACAGCAGCCCCTAGCTGACCCTGCATCAGTTTGTGAGGGCTGCCACACCAAGTACCAGAGACCGGGTGACTCCAACCACAGAAATTCCATGTCCTCACAGTCTTGGAGATTGGACATCTGAGATGGAGGTGCTGGCAGGGTGGATTCCTCCGGCCGCCTCTCCTTGGCTTGTAGATGGCCGTTTTCTCCCTGTGTCCTCACACAGTCACTCCTTTGTCTGTGTCCTAATCTCCTCTTCTTATAAGGACACCAGTCGTATTGGGTTAGGACTGATCTTGAGGACCTTTTAATGTAATCACCTCTTTAAAGACCCATCTCCAAACCCAGTCACATTCTCCAAATCCAGTCACATCCTGGGAGTTAGGGCCTCAACATATGGATTTGGGGGGTGACACAGTTCAGCCCATAACAGATCACTTACTAAGAGCAGGGCAACTGGGCATGAAGGAGCCTCCTTCCTGAATGATGCAGTACAAGCAAAGTATTGAACCACAGCGCTCTGCACCAAATTCACACTGAATTGGACAGAAAAGAACTGCAAGCACAACACGAATTCTCTTTTCCCCACTTTCCCAAGTTCACTGCCTGGGCCCTGGTGAACATTCAAAGACCTGGGTCCTCTTAAATAACACATTGAAACACATGGGAAAAAACCAACTATGGCAAAGAGACAACTAAACATTGTGTGCTATCCGATAGGAGTTCACATCACCACCTATGAAGTGCAGTTGAAAAAAATGGAATCTAAGTTCCGAGCCAGACTCTAGACATGCTACCAATTCACAGGACACATAGAGGAGAGGGGAGCATGATAAGAAAACAAAACACTCTGCAATCAGCAAAATCCTTGCTGTGCAAAATAAAGAGAACCAAAGACTAGGTTTCTTCAATAAATAAAAAGAGACAGGGGACTTCCCTGGTCGTCCAGCGGTTAAGATTCCACGCTCCCATTACAGGGGACCCAGCTTCCAACCCTGGTCAGGGAACTAGATCCTGCACGCATGCCACAACTAAAGAAAAAGATCCCACATGCTGCAGCTAAGACCTGACACAGCCAAACAAACAAATAAAATTTATTTTTGAAAATAGGTTTTAAAATTAAAAGAGAGATGGAAGGAACATAAAGCACGTTTACGCTACGCTGTAGTCTGTTAGGTGTGCCATAGCATTATGTCTTTTAAAAATGTACATACCTTCATTTAAAAATACGTTCTTGCTAAAAAATGCTAATCATTGCGCCTTCAGCGAGTCGTAATCTTTTTGCTGGTGGGGGGTCTGGCCTCTATGGCTGCTGACTGATCAGGGTGATGGTTGCTGACGGCTGGGGTGGCTGCCGCGACTTCTTAAAGTAAGACAACAGTGAACTCTGCTGCATCAATTGACTTCCTTTTTTTGTGCGGTACGCGGGCCTCTCACTGCTGTGGCCTCTCCCGCTGCAGAGCACAGGCTCCGGATGCGCAGGCTCAGCGGCCGTGGCTCACGGGCCCAGCCGCTCCGCGGCATGTGGGATCTTCCCAGACCAGGGCACAAACCCGCGTCCCCTGCATCGGCAGGCGGACTCCCAACCACTGCGCCACCAGGGAAGCCCCTGACCCTTCCTTTTATGAACCATTTCTCTGTAGCGTGCTGTGCTATTTGATAGCATTTTACCTGCAGCAGAACTTCTTTCAAAACTGAAGTCAATCCCCTCAAACCCTACCGCTGCTTTATCAACTAAGTTTCTGCCATATCCTAAATCCTTTGTTGTCATTGCAACAATCGTCACAGCGTCTTCACCAGGGGTAGCTTCCATCTCCAGAAACCACTCCCTTTGCTCATCCGTAAGAAGCAACTCCTCACCTGTGAAACTTTTATCCTGAGATTTCAGCAGTTGTCCCATCTTCAGACTCCACTTCTAATTCTAGTTCTCTTGCTGTTTCCACAGCGTCTGCAGTGACTTCCTCCACTGAAGTTTTGAACCCCTCAAAGTCATCCATGAGGGTTGGAATCAACTTCTCCCAAATTCCCGTTAGTGTTGATATTTGACCTCTTGACCACAAATCATGAATTTTCTTGTTTTTTTTTTTTGGCTGTGTCTTGAGGTATGTGGAACTTCCCCAACCGCGGATCGAACCCATGCCCCCTGCAGTGGAAGCGCGGAGTCTTAACCACTGGACCGCCAGGGAAGTCCTCATGAATGTTCTTAATGGCATCTAGAATGGCGAATCCTTTCCAGAAGGTTTCCAACTGACTTCAGAGGAATCACTGTCTATGGCAGCTATAGCCTTACAAAATGTATTTCTTAAAGAATGAGACTTGAAAGTTGAAATGATTCCTTGATCCATGGGCTGCAAAATGGATGTTATGTTAGCAGGCATGGAAACAACAGGAATCTCCTTGACCATCGCCATCAGAGCTCTTGGGTGACCAGGTGTATTGTCAATGAGCAGTAATATTTTGAAAGGAACCTTTTTTTCTGAGCAGTAGGTCTCAACAGTGGGCTTAAAATACTCAGTAAACCATGTTGTCAGCAGATGTGCTGTCATCCAGGCTTTGTTGTTCCATTTACAGAGCACAGGTAGAGTAGACTGGGCATAATTCTGAAGGCCCTTAGGATTTGGGGAATGGTAAGTGCGCATTGGCTTCAACTGAAAGTCACCAGCTGCATCTTGTTAGCTGACATCCCTAACAAGAGAGCCAGCCTGACCTTTGAAGCTTGGAAGCCAGGCATTGACTTCTCCTGTCTAGCTATGAAAGTCCTAGATGACATCTTCTTCCAGTCATAGAAGGCTGACGGGAATTCACTGGCAGTACAGTGGTTAGGACTCCGCGCTTCAGTGGGAGTGCGGAACAGTGGGCACGGGTTCCATTCCCGGTCAGGGAACTAAGGTTCCGCATGCCGCGCGGCGTGGCCAAAAAAAAAAAAAAAAATAGAAGGCTGTTTCATCTACATTGACAGTCTGTTTAGTGTAGCCACCTTCCTGAATGATCTTAACTAGATCTTCTGGAGAACTTGCTGCAGCTTCTACACCAGCACTTGCTGCTTCCCCTTGCACTTTGATGTCATGGAAACGGCTTCTTTCCTTAAACCTCATGAACACAGCTCGGCTGGCCTCACACTTTTCTTCTGCAGCTTCCTCACCTCTCTCAGCCTTCAAAGGACTGAAGAGAGTTAGGGACTTGCGCTGGATGAGGCTTTGACTTAACGGAATGTTCTGGCTGGTTTGATCTTCTATCCAGACCACGAAAACTTCCTCCGTATTAGCAATGAGGCTGTTTCACCTTCGTATCATTCACGTATTCACTGGAGTAGCATTCTTAACCTCCTTCAAGGACTTGTCCTTTGCATTCACAACTTGGCTAACTGTTTGGCACGAGAGGCCCAGCTTTCAGCTTATCTCAGCCTTTGACATGCCTTCCTCACTAAGCTTCATCATTTCTAGCTTTTGATTTAAAGTAAAGGACATACAACTCTTCCCTTCACTTGAACACTTGGAGGCCGTTGTAAGGTTACTAACCGATCTGATTTCAATACTGTTGTGTCTCAGGGAATAGGGAGGCCAGAGGAGAAGAGAGATGGGGGAACGGCTGGTCAGTGGAGCAGTCAGAACACACACAACGTTCATTGATTAAGTTCGCCGTCTTATATGGGTGCAGTTCACGGCACCCCAAAGCAATTACTACAATAGTAACATCAAAGATCACTGTTCACAGCTCATCATAACAAATATAATGAAAAAGTTTGAAATATTGCGAGAATTACCAAAATGTTACACAGAGATACGAACTGAGCAAAAGTTGTTGTGAAAATGGTGCCGATAGACTTGCCCAACGCAGGGTTGCCACAGACCTTCGATCTGTGAAAAAATGTAATAAAGCAAAGAGCATCAAACTGAGGTCTGCCTGTAGATGAAAAGGACAGAGACAAAGCAACCAATCGCAGTGGGCCAACCTTACTTAAATCCCGATTAAAACAAGATGCGAAAAGAAAAAGATTTTGAGGTGTTCACGGGAATTTGCATAATGATTGGTTATTTGATGACACGAAGGATATTAAGGTGTAATAACAGAAGCGTGATACAATTTTACAAAAGTCTTTATGTTTTAGGAAATATATACTAGAATATTCATGGATTAAAAAGAAAAGCAGATGGGATTGACGTATATACACTAATATGTATAAAATAGATAACTAATAAGAACCTGCTGTATAAAAAAAAAAAGCACAAAATGGATGGAACCTGAATCTATTGTAAGAATGCCTGTAGTTAACGTTCAGTGTACAGGGCCAATGAGGAATGGAAGGAGACAAATAATGCACACGGGACAATCCCAAGGATGAGAGTTTGTGCAAGACAAATGACCCAGAGTCTTCAACGAGTCAAGGGCAGGAGGGAAGCAGGGAGGGAGGACTGTCCGCCTTGGATTAGGAGACGCCCGGTGAGGACCTCGTTTTACTCATAAATCTGACCAGCTGGGAATCAAAGAGACAGTTTTCAGCTGTGGGGGCAATGCAGATGTGGATGGGGGCATCGGGTAGTCTCAAGGGATTCACATTAATCATGTGAGATGCTCTTGGGTGAGGAAACGCTCATAATGGGATTCGGGATGGGCTTCAGAACACATAATCGGCGGTCTTGACGTTTGGCACCGGTAAAGTAAGTGTGGCCAAACCATGATCATGTGGGACTTCCCTGGAGGTCCAGTGGTTAAGACTGCGCTTTCACTGCTGAGGGCCCGGGTTCGATCCCTGGTTGGGGAACTAAGATCCCATAAGCTGCACAGAGTGGCCAAAAAAACCAAAAAACACTCTTTTAAGCCAGAGCCCCATTTATCTTCATTTTGTCACTTCTGAGAGCCACACAGTTACCAAAGAAAAGCATGTCTCCTGTTCCTCTTAGTGTGAAGCCACCATGCAAGCAGGACCCTAAATGGGCCTCTGTGAAGGAGAGGGAGAGGGTGGGTATAGGGGGGATGGCGGGGGGCACAGAGGGCACATCCCGTCCACATGGTGAAAATCGTGGCCTCTATCCTGGCTTGGCCACCTAAATGGTGTGACCCGGGCAAGCTCCCGGATCCCTCAGTGAAAAAAGCAGGGTGCTGACTGTGCGGGCGCCTGGAACGTTCCGGAAGATCAGAGTTCATCTGTGCAGAGGGTCGAGACCAGCTCCGGGCTGGTAAAAAGCTCTGGAGGAGTTCACACTGCTGTTGCCATGGGGATGTGCAGGCCCCTGTGTTGCCAAGTCAGATGTTTTTCTACAGAAGCTGGGAGTTTTGATGTGGCATCTCTGGATTTTTGAAGGTTGGCCACTAATTTAAAACAAAAAAAGTGTCAAACACCGAAGAGTCCAAACTGAACATATCGGTGGATTCCATGGGGCCCGAGGGCCAGGAGTTTGTAGCCTCTGCCCTGATGCTTTGCAGCCACTTGGGGAGCCCATCCAGCTGGCATGGGTGACCGGGTGCCTACTTTAGGCCAGGCACTGGCCTGGCGCTGAGCCAGTCATTAGCCTGGCCTTTGCCCGCTAGGCTCCCAGACCAGGAGAGGGAGCCCAGTATTTGCCGTTTACCTTCATCCCAGGGAGCCCGACAGAATTGCTTTAGTGGAGGTGCGCACAGAGGGCGGGGCCCCACCGACGGCCCCTCCCAGCCCCTGTCGGCGCCCCGCTACGCCACGACCTTTGTCTGATTCCCTCCCTCGTGCCTGAATGTGTTTCTACTGGCGTCCAGCAAGTCCCAGGAAAGCCCAGAGGCCCCCAGCCTGCCGCAGTTTCTCTCTTCCTACTCAGGTGTCCGGATGGATGACTTTTCATGATGTTGGTCTTGCGCGTCTGGCTGGCTCCACCGCTCAGCTCTGCACAGGGGTCCCCCCTGGACCCCCCAAACTGAAGTAGCCCACTCGCACCTCTCCAGATGCCATTCTGTGTCCTGTTCTTCACTGCACTTACCGCTACCAGAAATGTGTTTTGTACGGAACGTGTTGCTGGTCCCTGTCTGCTGCATCCTAACAGCAGGGACCCCATGTGTCTGGTGAAGTCCAGAGGACTTAGCTTGTCCTCAAGAACTATTTCAGGCACAGGAGGTTAAATAAATAGATGAACGGAGAGTTACATTCCATCTTTACGGCCCAGAAATGATGCTAAATCCACCTGCCACTCAGTGGGCAAATAGTTTGTTTACCGGGCGCCAGGGACTGTGCGGGGAGATGTTAAAATGACTTTGTCCACGACTTCCCCGGCGGTCCAGTGGTTAGGACTCTGCGCTTCCACTGCAGGGGGCACAAGTTCGATCCCTGGTTGGGGAACTAAGATCCCGCATGCTGCGCGGTGCAGCCAAAAACACCAAACCCAAACAAAACAAAATGACTTTGTCCCCACCCTCGGAGAGCTCACCAGCTCTTCACCCGGGTTCTAGATGCTTCCAACAATCTCCTCACTGTCCCCTAGATAAGGCAAAACACAATTTCCCTGTCAACAACTCCTCTCCCCCGGGGTCTTGCCCCTTCAGATCTCCATCCAAGGTGGGGAGGAGACCCGGCTTCGCACCCTCGCAGGTGTTGGGGTCACTCACAATGTGCTCAAACTCCTTGGCTTGCCTCAGCTCCCGGGGGAAGCCGTCAATGAGGAAGCCCCGGCTGTCCGGGCAGGACAGCATGTGGTCACTGATCATATCAAGGACATGACACCCTGGGGAGGGAAGGGGAGGCTGCATTCGGGGCCCAGGGCCCCTCACCTGCAAGGTCACCTTGGCAAGTTCTGGTGTATTTGGGGGAACACCCACTGCTGGGGTCTCTGGAAGCACTTTTAAAAAATTTTATTTATTTTTGGCTGTGCTGGGTCTTCGTTGCTGCGCGCGGGCTTTCTCTAGTTGCGGTGAGCGGGGGCTACTCTTCGTTGTGGTGCGCGGGCTTCTCATTGCGGTGGCTTCTCTTGTTGCGGAGCACGGGCTCTAGGCGTGCGGGCTTCAGTAGTTGTGGCTCGCTGGCCCTTGAGCACAGGCTCAGTAGTTGTGGCACACGGGCTTAGCTGCTCTGCAGCATGTGGGATCTTCCCGGACCAGGGCTTGAACCCGTGTCCCGTGCATTGGCAGATGGATTCTTAACCACTGTGCCACCAGGGAAGCCCTGGAAGCACTTCTGAGAACGGGGCTTGGCCACGGTCCTCTGGGCGGGTGTCTGCCACATGCCAGGCTTGCTGGGCTCGTTTGCTCATCACTGTCATGAGGAACTGGGGTGATCTCCATCTTACAGTGAGGAATCGGGGGCAGAAGGGGCCACTGACATACAGGCCCGGGGTCACAAAGGGAATAAATACTAGCTAAGTTTACTGAGCATTTCTTAAGGACCAGGAACTCTGCCAAGTGCTTTATAGGAATGACATCACCTGACCCTCATCCCAGCCTTCTGCTGGGGGTCCAGCTGCTCTCCCATTTTACAGTTGAGGACACAGAGGCTCAGGGCAGCAAAGCAGCAGCCAGTGGCCCCAGACTTTGAGGCCCCTTGGCTCCCACAGGGCCTTTCTGGGAAGCTCGTCCTGAATGTATGCCCTTCATCCCTCTGCCCCCGCACCTGGGACCTCTCACTGTGGGCACCAGGAGCCCCTGCAGCATGACGTCATGGATCTTCTGGCCCCGCCGGGTGCCTTGTTGGGCCTTCTGCCACAGCAGCTGGCCCAGCCCCACGTGGCAGAAGCCGTACTTGGTCGCCATGTTCTTGCACTGTGTCTCTTTGCCGCAGCCTGGGCCGCCCATCACGAAGATGATCAGGGAGGACTTGAGGATGTCTGCAGTGCCCAGGCAGGAAGGAGGGACAGGGGTTGGTACCTGTAGGGGCCAGCGAGTGGGCACCACGGTGACTGTGTCCATAGCTCAGTGTGTGTACTTGGTGACACCGGACACAGGTCTGCTAGCAGAATTACTTCTGCCCTAGGGTGGCATCTGGGGGTGTGGGTCCACACCCAGTGGTATATCCAGGCATGGCACACATTAGTGCTGCTGCGGGTTGTGTGGATGAGGATGGGAACCCAAGCAGGCCAGGCCCTTTGCACGCAGCATATCCTTGAAGCGTCACAACGGCCCCATCATCCCATTTTACAGCTGAGGAAACTGAGGCTCAGAGAGGGGCAGGGACTTGTCCATCCCTCCCGTCTCACCCGTTTCCCGTCTACTTTTACTGCATTCCAGCCCAGTGGAATTGGCTGTCCCTTGAACTCATCACCCCGTTTCTGTCGTACCCACCCCCCACCGCTCCCCACCCCTGGAATTCCCTACCCTAGTTCCCTTCAGGACACAGCTCACCCATCAGGTCTTCTCTAAGCTCTGCCCAAAGAGCTTCCCACTCCATCATTCCCAGTCTTTTTTTTTTTTTTTAATAAATTTATTTTTGGCTACGCTGGGTCTTTGTTGCTGTGCGCAGGCTTTCTCTAGTTGCAGAGAGGGGTGGCTACTCTTTGTTGCGGTGCGCGGGCTTCTCGTTGTGGTGGCTACTCTTTGTTGTGGAGCATGGGCTCTAGGAACGCGGGCTCAGTAGTTGTGGCTCGCGGGCTCCAGAGCACAGGCTCAGTAGCTGTGGCACACGGGCTTAGTTGCTCCACGGCATGTGGGATCTTCCCGGACCAGGGCACGAACCTGTGTTCCTTGCATTGGCAGGCAGATTCTTAACCACTGCGCCACCAGGGAAGTCCCCCATTCCCAGTCTTAGAATCCCATTCCCTCCAGCAATGGCCACAATCAGTAATGACTCTGCCTGTTTACTTGTTCTTGTTTGTCTCCCCAGCCAGACTCTGTACTGCACGAGGACAGGGTCTGTCTTTCTCGTCCCTATATTTCTAGTAGTTGGCATGGTTTCTGACACATCGTAGTGGATGAGGAATAGATGAATGTCCGTAACTATCAGACACATCTATGGAGTGCTGTAGTCTATGATGCAGTTTTGTTGTCTTGCTTCCCTCCCCTTTTTCTTAGCCAACTCCTAGTTTAAACCTTCCCTCTTCCCTGAGCCCTCAGGGCCACCTGCTCTTTCCCTGTGGCAGCCCTGTTCCTCCTGGGTTGTAGATAGCATTTTCGGAGACTGTGTCCACTACACTGTAATCTCCAAGAGGACAGGGAGCTGGTTTGCCACATTCACCGTGGACTGCCCAGAACCCTGCACAGCAACCGCTAAAGTGGATCGCTGAATGATGACCCTGAGCATGCGCAGTTCTGTGACTACCACGGTGGGGGAGGAGGGGCGTGGGGGGGTGGACTTGGTGGGGTGGGGTACCTGTACTTTCCTGCCCTACACAGTCTCCTTCCCTTCCCCCCAGTAAGCCAGCCACCCCCGCGATATTACCCTTCTCCTGGGGCCTCAGGGGCCTGCCCATTTGGGGCAGCTTGGACTTGCACAGACCCATCCTGCCAGCAGCCCATGGGGTGATCGCGCCCCATCCCCACCTAGGCCCTGACCCCTCCTGGCTCGGTTCAACGTCCCAAGGGCCCCTGGCCCGATCATTTGGCGAGACGATAGGGTTACCCCCGGGGTTAGGGGTAAGAAATGAACCCGAAAGTGGCTCAGGTAGTGCCGCAGCAGTTGCGTGCGAAGAAGGCCTCGGTTGCTGTGGTAACGCAGCCTCCTCTGACTCACTTCCGGAGCGGAGTAGCGCGTGCGCAAAGGCGTCCAAGAGCCCAAGAGTTGGGCGAGTTTCTCCCTCCCCTCCCAAGATGCCCGCGGTGGTAAGTGGGACGTCACGTGGGGGGGCGTTCCCACGCGGCGTGATGGGGGTTATCGGCGCTATATATTGCGGTCAGCCAGCGCTCCAGGTGTAGAAAGAGTTGTCTTTAGCTCAGAGTCGGCTTCCGCGACTCGGCCTGCTAGAGAGCTTCGCTTCCGGTATAGGCGGCCGCGCAGGCGCAGGTGTGGCACTAGAGGCCTCCGAGGTTGACCGCTGACCCAGTGCCGCCTCCGGATTGATTTTCCCAGATCTGCTGTACCCCGGGCTTGGTGTCCTCTATTGGAGCCAGAGGCCCGACACCTTGAGGGTGGCTTCCGCGGGACCGAGGGACGCGGACCCCGGGGAAGGCGAAAAGGACGAGGTTCGGACCGGTCCCCGACCATCGCCCATCGCCCATGGCGGCCCTCGTAAGTGTGCGGCGAGGCGGTTCGGGGGGTCCAGGTGGTGGGTTCTGTAGCCCCTCACTCACTGTCCTGCTTTCTCTCCCCTCAGGGCCCCAGCAGCCAGAATGTCACTGAGTATGTCGTCCGAGTTCCCAAGTAAGTCCCTGACCCTCACCTCCCCCTCTTCCCTCAAAAAGGGATTAAAATCTTCACGAGCCTCCAGACGTGCCTGGCACCTCCTGATTCTCCTTCCAGGGCTGGGGTTGAGCTGAGGCCTCTGGGGCATCACTTTTTTGAATGGAGTGAATGAATGAACGAGTACATTAATATACAGTAAGACGCAGCCCCCTGCCTAGCATTCCCTCTGGCAGGAATGCCAACTGTGACTCTGCTGGGTGGATTCTTGTTGATCCTGCAAAATTCACTTATGGGATTTTCCTCCTTCAGGAGGCATTCCCTGCCTGCCCACCCCCCGGCCCAGGGCTGAGCTCCCAATTATCGCCACATCTTGGGTTCCTAGAAATCTTTGTCCCTTTTCTCTGAATGGGCTTGGGAGTATGGATCCCACTTCCCTGACAGACTGGGAACCTCTGGATTCTTTTATGGGTCCCCCTGGGTTCTTTTATGGGTCCCCAGCATGAGCACAGGCACAAAGGGCTGAGCCAGGGAGGGTTTACTGAATGAATGAATGATTGAGCACTGCCTTTTCTTGTCCATTCCAGAAATACCACCAAAAAATATAATATCATGGCTTTCAATGCAGCCGATAAAGTCAACCTCGCTACTTGGAATCAGGTAAGTCCCGTTTCTGAGGGCGTGAGAGAACCTGATCCTGGCCTTGGTGGTTGTAATAGTTGCTTAGTTGTGATAGTAACTAAGGCTTAGTATCCTCAGCTGTCCCTGGGTGGAGATAAGTGATGACTAAGGCCCAGGCTGAGCTGCTGGGCATCCCTGGGGGTGAGATATGTCTGGCCCTGCAGGAGGTTTCTCCTGAAAGGAGAAGTTGTGTCCACTGATGGGCATTTTTTTTTTTTTTTTGCAGTATGTGGGCCTCTCACTGTCGTGGCCTCTCCCGTCGCGGAGCACAGGCTCCGGACGCGCAGGCCCAGCGGCCACGGCTCACGGGCCTAGCTGCTCCGCGGCACGTGGGATCTTCCCGGACCAGGGCACAAGCCCGCGTCCCCTGTAGAAAGGTCTTTGGAAATTGTCTTAGTTTGTAGAGGCTGCTATAGCAGCATACCAGAGACTGGGTGGTTTATAAACAACAGACACTTATTTATCACAGTTCCAGAGGTTGGAAGTCCAAGATCAAGGTGCCAACAAGATTTGGTGTCTGGTGAGGGTGTGCTTCCTGTTTCATAGCTGGTACATTTTCACTGTGTCCTCACCTGGGAGAAGGGGGACGGAGCTCTCTGGAATCCTTTATAAGGGCGCACATCCCACTCATAAGGCTCCACCCTCATAACCTAATCGTCTGCCAAAGGCCCCACCCCAGATACCATCACACTGGAGATTAGGCTTCAACAAATGCATTTTGGGGGAATTCCCTGGTGGTCCAGTGGTTAGGACTCCACGCTTTCACTGCCGAGGGCCGGGGTTCAATCCCTGGTTGGGGAACTAAGATCCCACAAGCTGTGCAGCAAAAAAAAGCAAAGGCATTTTGGGGGGACACAAACATCCATCCATAGCAGAAGCCACTAAAGGCTTAGAAACAGAGAATTGTAAAGTGATTTTGCCAATGTGGGGTCGAGGGCAGGTGAAGGGGACAGGGCGGAGGTGAAGGCTCTGGTCCAGGTGAGCCGTGATGGGGTTTGGAGCAAACAGGTTATGAGAAGTGGCTGGGTTCTGGGGTTTCTTTCTTTTTCTTTTCTCTTTCTTTTTTTTTGAATTTTATTTACTTATTTATTTTTTATACAGCAGGTTCTTATTAGTTATCTGTTTTTTACATATTAGTGTATATATGTCAGTGCCAATCTTTTTCTTTCTTTCTTCCCTCCTTCCTTTCTTTCTAACTTTTCACTGGGAAATAATTTCCAACTTTCAAAAAGCTGCAAAAATTGACATAATACAGGGCTTGCCCAGATCCCTTCACCCACATTTCACCGAGCACCTTTTCGCCAACCAGGTGGCTTTGAGTGCCCGCCGCGCAGCTTCGGGGGAGGAAAGGGTGTTGGTGGTGGGATCAGGCCCCCGGATGAGAGGTGTTGCTTCCTGTCCTCCCAGGCCCGGCTGGAACGCGACCTGAGCAACAAGAAGATTTACCAAGAGGAGGAGATGCCTGAGTCGGGCGCCGGCAGCGAGTTCAACCGCAGGCTCCGGGAGGAGGCGCGGAGAAAGAAGTACGGCATAGTCCTCAAGGAGTTCCGGCCCGAGGACCAGCCTTGGCTGCTCCGAGTCAATGGCAAATCAGGCCGGAAGTAAGTGCCGCTCTCGACCGCACTCCGCGGGTGCCCTCGGCTGAACTCTTATGTGCCTGCTGTACAGCGGGAGTAACAGCCCAGGAATGACAACTCATCCTCCTGCGAAGGGTTTTACTTAGGTAGATGAGCTGACGGGATGCCCGGGCAGGAGCTCTGAGGGCCGGGATGCCCGAAGCCCGGGCTCTGGTTCTGCGGCACCCAGTGAGGGGCCACCTGGGGTTCGGGGGGTGGGGAGGACAGAGGTTAGGGGGATGAAGGGCACTCCGGCAGAACAGCGAGCACGAAGGCACGAAGCGCCGAGCCCTAGGGACTGTCACAGCGCATGACAGTGACAGGGTGGGCAGATGGATAGGGCGGTGGGCGCCAGGCTGCAGCTGGACTGTGGGTGGGCTGGGGCCCAGGGGAGCCTGAAGGCTGTAGGCAGGGAAGGGG
This sequence comes from Delphinapterus leucas, assembly GCF_059928025.1. Taxonomy (NCBI): domain Eukaryota; kingdom Metazoa; phylum Chordata; class Mammalia; order Artiodactyla; family Monodontidae; genus Delphinapterus; species Delphinapterus leucas. The sequence continues at coordinate 14,441,363 of NW_028322234.1, forward strand.
CACGCTGTAAGACTGCCTCCACTTGCGGGTGATGCCAGAGGCCAGGAGGGGGCTGGCAGTGGTTCAGCCCCCAGGAAGATTCTGGAGGCAAATCCGGAGGGGTCTGACTGTAGGGCCCGGTGCTCTTCATGGCCAGAAAGGACCATGACATGTATAATGCAAAGGAACCCTAAGCCCGCTCTGCAAGGTGGGGAGCTGTGCTTTCCAGATGTGGAAATCCAGGCTCAGACAGTCGAAGGGCCAGCCCAAGGCCTTCCAGCCTCAGATTCTGCTGGGAGGACTCGGGTGGCTCTGGAGAGGGGGTAGGCCTGGGGTTGCAGGGGGGTGTATGAGGGTGAGGCTGGTGCCTCTTGCTCTGGCCGACAGTAACCTTGAACTCCATGCAGGTTCAAGGGCATAAAGAAGGGAGGTGTGACAGAGAACACATCCTACTACATCTTTACCCAGTGCCCGGATGGGGCTTTTGAGGCCTTCCCCGTGCACAACTGGTACAACTTCACGCCGCTGGCCAAGCACCGCACGCTCACGGCCGAGGAGGCCGAGGAGGAGTGGGAGAGGTGAGTGAGGGGGCACGACTGGAAATGAGGTGCATCCCCCGAACATCGTTCCCGGTTGGGAGCTGGGGACTCAGTGGTGACCAAGCCAGATCTCACCAGCCCCTCAGGGAGCTCCCAGTCCAGTGGGGGAATGGACGTGGGACCATCAGGGATGCACGGGCGGTGCAAGAGCCAGGGATGGGGGAGTGGCTGAGCTGAGCCCTGGAGCAGGAATCGGCGAACAGGGTGGGGTCTCCCCGGCCTACATGGCTTCCCCCAGGCAGGTCTCACAGCTGGATCAACTGCTGGTAGAATACACATAAAATAACATTTACCATTTTTAAATGCACAGCTCAGTGGCATTAAGTACGTTCACACTGTCGTGCAGCCATCCGCCCCCTCCATCTCCAGAACTTTCTCATCTTCCCAAACTGAAACTCTGTCCCCATGAAACACTGACTCCCCAGCCCCTCCCCCAGCCCCCGGCCCCCACCATCTACTTCCTGTCTCTGGATCTGAGTCCTCTAGGGAGTGGAATCAGACAGTGTTTGGTCTTTTATGTCTGGTTTATATCACTGAGCATGGTGTCCTCAAGCTTTATCCACATTGTAGTGTGTATCGCTGCTTCATTTTTTAAAAATTTTAATTGTAGTAAAAAAATATGTAAAATGTATCGTCTTAACCATTTTTAAGTGTACCATTCAGTGGTGTTAAGTACATTTACATTCTTGTGTAATGGAGCTTCATTCCTGTTTTTTTTTTTTTTTCTTCCAGTTTAATGGAGGTGTAATTGACATCCAGCACTAAGTTCTAGGTGTACAGCATAATGATTTGACTTACATACACCATGAAATGTTTACCACAATAACTTTTAGTGAACACCCATCATCTCATATAAGTATAAAATAAAAGAGAAAGAAAAAAAAATTTTTTCCTCGTGATGCGGTCTCTTAGGGTTTACTCTCAAAACTTTCATATATAACATACAGCAGTGGTAATTAACCCTAATCATGTCATACACTATACATCGCTCGTACTTATTTATCTTATAACTGGAAGTTTGTACCTTTTAACCACCTTCATCCACTTCCCCCTCTTGCCACTTCTGGTAACCACAAATCTGATTCCTTTCTCTGTGAGTTTGTTGGTTGAAGTATCATTGACCTACGTCACTATGTTCCTAGTGTAAAACCTATTGATTCGATATTTCTATACATTTCAAAATGATCACCACGATGAGTCGAGTTGCATCATCACCATATAAAGATACTGTGTCATCGTTGACTCTGTTCCTATCCTGTACATTTTGTCCCCGTGACATTTATTTTGCAACTGAAAGTTTGTACCTCTTAATCTCCCTCACCTATTTCACTCATCCCCTCACTCCTCTTCCCTCTGGCGACCACCTGTTTGTTCCCTGTATCTATGACTCTGTTTCTGTTTTGTTATGTTTGTTCTTTTTTTTTAATTCTACATATAAGTACAGTATTTATCTTCCACATCTTGGCTATTGTAAATAGTGCTGTAATGAACATAGGGGTGCATATATCTTTTTGAGTTAGTGTTTTTCTTTTCCTTGGAAAGACACCCAGAAGTGGAATTTTGGATTGTACGGTAGTTTTAATTTAATCTCCATACTGTTTTCCACAGTGGTGCACCAATTTACATTCCCACCAACAGTGCACGAGGGTTCCCTTTTCTCCACACCCTCACCAACCCTTGTTATTTGTTGTCTTTTGAAAATAACCATTCTGACTGGTGTGAGGTGATATCTTATTACAGTTTTTTGGGGTTTTTTTGCGGTACGCAGGCCTCTCACTGCTGTGGCCTCTCCCACCACCGCAGAGCACAGGCTCCGGACGCGCAGGCTCAGCGGCCGTGGCCCATGGGCCCAGCCGCTCCGCGACATGCAGGATCCTCCCGGACCAGGACACGAACCCGCATCCCCTGCATCGGCAGGTGGACTCCCAACCACTGTGCCACCAGGGAAGCCCTCTTATTACAGTTTGGATTTGCATTTCCCTGATCATTTGTGATGTTGAGCATCTCTTCATGTGATTGTTGGCATCTGTATGTCTTTTTTGGAAAAATGTCTGTTCAGGTCTTCTGCCCATTTTTTTTTTTTTTTTTCTCGGTATGCGGGCCTCTCACTGTTGTGGCCTCTCCCATTGCGGTGCACAGGCTCCAGACGCGCAGGCTCAGTGGCCATGGCTCACGGGCCCAGCCGCTCTGTGGCATGTGGGATCTTCCCAGACCGGGGCACAAACCCGTGTCCCCTGCATCAGCAGGCGGACTCTCAGCCACTGCGCCACCAGGGAAGCCCTTCTGCCCATTTTTTAATCAGGTTGTTTGCTTTTTTCATGTTGAGTTGTATGAGTTCTTTGTATTTTGGATATTAACCCCTTATCAGATATATCATTTGCAAATACCTTCTCCCATTCAGTGGGCAACCTTTTTGGTTTGTTGATGGTTTCCTTCATCGTGCAAAAGCTTTTTAGTTTGGTGTTGCCCTATTTATTTTTGCTGTTGTTTCCCTTGTCTGGGGAGACATATCCAAAAAAATATTGCTAAGACCAATGTCAAAGAGTTTTCTTCTAGAATTTTTATGCTTTCAGGTCTTACATTTAAGTCTTTAATCCATTTTGAGTTTATTTTTGTGTGTGGTGTGAGAGAATAGTCCCATTTTCTCAACACCATTTATTGAAGAGACTGTCTTCTTTTCATTATATATTCTTGCCTCCTTTGTCATAAATTTATTGACTATATAATGTGCGTTCATTCCTAGACTGTCTATTCTGTTCCATCAGTCTATGTGTTTTTGTGCCAGTACCATACTGTTTTGATGACTGTAGGTTTGTAGTATAGTTTGAGAGCAGGGAGCATGATACCTCCAGCTTTGTTGTTCTTTCTCAAAGTTGTTTTGGCTACTTGGGGTCTTTTGTCTTTTCATAGAAATTTCAGAATTATTTTTTTGGTTCTGTGAAAAATGCCATTGGTGTTTTGATAGGGATTGCATTGACTCTCTAGATTGCCTTGGGTAGAATGGTCACTTTAACAATATTCATTCTCCCAATCCATGAGCATGGTGTATCTTTCCATTTGTTCGTGTCATCTTCAATTTCTTTCTTATAGTTTTCTGAGTACAAGTCTTTCACTTCCTCGGTTAGATTTATACCTAGGTATTTTATTCTTTTGGATGCGATTGTAAATGGGATTGTTTTCTTAATTTCTCTTTCTGATAGTTTGTTGTTAGTGTGTAGAAACACAACAGATTTGTATATATTAGTTTTATATCCTGCAGTATCATTTATCAGTTCTCATTGTTTTTTTGGTGGTGTGTTTAGGATTTTCTGTATATAGTATCATGTCATCTGCAGACAGTTTTACTTCTTCCATTCCAATTCGGATTCCTTGTATTTATTTTTTCTTATCTGATGGCTGTGGCTAGGACTTCCAGTACCATGTTGAATACAGCTTCATTCTTTTTTATATACTACCCATGAATTCTGCTCCTGTTGTTATATACAATCCTAAGACTCTCTTTATTTTTATTATTTTTAAAATTTTTTATAAATTTATTTATTTTTGGCTGTGTTGGGTCTTCGTTGCTGCACACAGGCTTTCTGTAGTTGTGGCAAGCGGGGGCTGCTCTTCGTTGCAGTGCACAGGCTTCTCACTGCATTGGCTTCTCTTGTTGCAGAGCACAGGCTGTAGGCACACGGCTTCAGTAGTTATGGCACACGGGCTCAGTAGTTGTGGCTTGTGGGGTCTAGAGCACAGGCTCAGTAGTTGTGGCGCACGGGCTTAGTTGCTCCGTGGCATGTGGGATCTTCCCGGACCAGGGCTCAAACCCATGTCCCCAGCATTAGCAGGCAGATTCTTAACCACTGCACCACCAGGGAAGTCCCCTAAGACTGTCTTTAAATGCAATCACATTTTTAAAAACTTTCATCACCACTCTAAATGGAAACACCTGCCATTAAAAAGAAGGCACCCATGAACTACAACAAAAGTGACGGATGTGACTGTATCATATGGCCTGATTCTGTTGCCTGAGAGAGGCCCTGAGCCCAAGGAAGGTGCTGGGGCATCAGCATCGCGTGAGGCCTTCTCCTGAGGGACTCTGGGTAGAGCGGGAACTGAAGGAGGGCCAGCTCTCCCTGTGTGATCTCAGGCTGTTGCTGCCACACATGTGCGTCCCCATGTGCGGGGTCAGCTTGTCCCTCTTCTCACCTACATGTGTCTGTGGTTCCCCTCTGGGGAATGCCCGGTGGAAGTGCAGGGTGGCACCCGGGACAAGGCCCAGCAACTGGAGGTGGGCTCTGGAGCCAGGCCCCTTGTCAACCCCTGCTGTGCCCCCCACCCACAGGAGAAACAAAGTCCTGAACCACTTCAGCATCATGCAGCAGCGGCGGCTCAAGGACCAGGACCAGGACGAGGAGGACGAGGAGAAGGAGAAGCGTGGGCGCAAGAAGGCCAGTGAGCTGCGCATCCACGACCTGGAGGATGACCTGGAGATGTCCTCTGATGACAGCGAGGCCAGTGGCGAGGAGGGTGAGGCTGGCAGAGCTTCCGTGGCTGGGGTGGTCGGCACAGCTGCCTGATTAGTGCCCGGTCATAATTTATCAAGGTGGCTCTGTGATGACTGAGAGGTTAATGTCCCTGAAAGGAAAACTTGGTTACTCATGGGCCCCTGGGCCCGGGAGCTTGTCCGCTTGGGGAAGCACCAGGGTTGGTAGGAGGCAGCAGGGAGCCATAGGAAGGCCTCGGCCACAGCCTCAACTGGGGTTTCCAAGGAAACGGCTTAGGACTGGCCAGTTTGAGTCATGCCAGTGGGCTCTGGGCCAAGGCATGGTCTCTGGCTGCCCAGGTGATACAGGGCAGGGATGGTGGCCCTGCGTGTGAGAGAGAAGGGGGTGGTGGGGGTGTGGAGTCGGGTTGGCCTGTGGGTGAGAGGTGCGCCCCTGGGCCAGCTCTTTGCCTCTTAGAGGAATTGGGGCCAGTCCTGGTGTCTCTCCCCAGGGGGCAAAGGCCCCAGAGACATCAGGTGTCATCGGACACACAAAGCGTGAAGTGTGCCCATCCGAGCCCCTCCCCTTGTCTCCCCTTCCCCAGGCGGCCGAGCCCTCAAAGCCAAGAAGAAGGCGCCACCCAGCAAGGGGGGCAGGAAGAAGAAGAAGAAGAAGGGGTCAGACGACGAGGCCTTTGAGGACAGTGACGACGGGGACTTCGAGGGCCAGGAGGTGGACTACATGTCTGACGGCTCCAGGTGAGGCAGGCAGGAGGCGGGTGTGAGACCCTGGGCCGGCCTGCACACGCACTCCCTCACCCTCGGCCCGCTCTCTGCTCGTCTTGCAGCAGCTCCCAGGACGAGCTGGAGGGCAAGCCCAAGGTCACCCAGCAGGAGGAGGGCCCTAAGGGCGTGGACGAGCAGAGCGAGAGCAGCGAGGAGAGCGAGGAGGAGAAGCCGCCCGAGGAGGACAAGGAGGACGAGGAGGAGAAGAAGGCGCCCACGCCGCAGGACAAGAAGCGGAAGAAAGGTGGGTGCACCTCCCCCGGCCGCGGCCCAGGCCCCTGATCAGGGATGGGGCTGGGGGGGTGGGGCCTCCGCTCCTGACGCCCCTCCTCTGGCCCCACGCAGACAGCAGCGAGGAATCGGACAGCTCGGAGGAGAGCGACATCGACAGCGAGGCCTCCTCGGCGCTCTTCATGGCGGTAAGGCCCAGCCCGGGGCGGGGGGATGGCGTGTCCCTCTCCAGACTCACATCCCCAACTCCGGTGTCCCAGAAGAAGAAGACGCCCCCCAAGAGGGAGCGGAAGCAGTCGGGCGGCAGCTCCCGGGGCAACAGCCGGCCCGGCACACCCAGCACGGAGACGGGCAGCACTTCCTCCACCCTGAGGGCGGCCGCCAACAAGCTGGAGCAGGGTGAGTCGCCCCATCCCACCCTGCCCGCCTCAACCTCTTGACCCCGTACTTGCCCTCCCTTTCAGCATCCTGTCTGCCTGCCCCTGAACCCCTTGCACATGTAATCCTGGCACCGCTGGCCCAGGGTTCCCCCAGGGGTCCAGCCTCCGCGCCCCAAGGCTCAGCCCCGCCTCTGCTCCCACAGGGAAGCGGACCAGCGAGACGCCGGCGGCCAAGCGGCTGCGGCTGGATACCGGGCCCCAGAGCCTGTCGGGGAAGTCCACCCCTCAGCCCCAGTCCGGGAAGTCCACTCCCAGCAGCGGGTAAGTTGGCGAGGATGGCAGGAGCAGGGAGGGGGCTTGGGGGGGGGCCTCGGAGGGGGCCTTGGGGACGGAGGGCCGCCTGCTGACACCCACCTGCCCACCTCCAGCGACGTGCAGGTGACCGAGGATGCCGTGCGCCGCTACCTGACACGGAAGCCCATGACCACCAAGGACCTGCTGAAAAAGTTCCAGACCAAGAAGACGGGGCTGAGCAGTCAGCAGACGGTGAACGTGCTGGCCCAGATCCTCAAGCGCCTGAACCCCGAGCACAAGATGATCAACGACAAGATGCACTTCTCCCTCAAGGAGTGAGGCTCCCCCCCAATAAACATGCTCTGTTTTCTAGAATCCTCGGGCTCTTGATTCCCACACTCACCACCTCCTGTCCCACTGCCCGTCTGTCACCCCACCCTCTGAGTCTGAGGACCCCAGTGTTTTCTCCATAGTTTACTTCTCTCAGTCTCCAGTCCCCTGCTTCTGAAACCTCTAGAACTTAATCCTCTCCTTACCCCTCAACCTCCTCCACTGGGCTTCTGCTGGGTGATATCTTTCAGGTCTTCCATTTGACCAGTTCTCTCTTCAGCTGTGGCTTATCCACCACCTAAACCCATCCAGTACTTAGTTTCACTGTCTGTTTTCCAGTTCTCCAAGTTATCTTTGTTTCTTTCTCAGATCAGCAGGTCTGTTTTGAGTGTCTGGCCCCTTCTGTTTTTGATCCCTTCTTTTGCATTTTTAGTTTTAAGCATCCTTGACTTACAGTCTCCATCACACTCACCTAGGACCTGAAGCTCACGGGCATCCTGCTGTATCCTGACTCCTTTTCATGATCTGTTCTCGTGTTTTGGGATCTGGGATGACGGACTCATGGCCAGCTTGGGCCTCTATCTGTGAGACTCCCGCATGGTCTGCTTTGCAGGCAAGTCCTTCCAGATGGTTTTTGCATACGCTCCCAGCAGGTGCCCCAGAAGTCCTGTCCTGAGCCCATTTTAGGTGTGGTTCTCAGCTTGTGGCTCTGTCCCTACATGGCCACAAAATCCCATACCCCCTTCTTGCTGATCTTGGCATCTGGCCCCTAGTTTTCAACTTCCCAGTGATGTTTCTGGGGCTTCCCTTAGATTCTTACAAGTTGGTTAGGCGTTTATTTTATCTAGCATTGCTAAGAGTGCTGTAGCAGGAGGGCTTTTTGAGTTCGTGGACAGTCACGTTGCTGGAAACGGAATTTGGCAGCAGGAGTACTTTTGAACCCCCGTTGGAGTGATCCAGCTGGGGGCAGGATGCCGGCCTGCCGTCTTGCCCAAGCTGGAGGCTGCGGGTGGAAAACTTTCCCATCCAGTTCCACGGGCCCTTGGCTGCCGAGCGGGAATGCCTGAGACGCCAGGTTAATTCCTAGGAATGTCCCAGGTCATTCCACCCTCCCTCCCCATCCTTCCGCCATGCCTTTTGGGAGAGAAGCAATGGCCCCTTGCCCTGGCAATTTCACCCCTGCTCTGCCTGCCACGTGGACCGAGGTCTAAGGCCTCCCCACCAGGCCGGGCCATGTGCCCCGGGGGTTCAGAGCAGGGGTCTCGCATTCAGCTTGACTTGGGTCCAAATCCCACCGGTGTTTCTTAATTCTGGGTGACTTTGGATAAGTGACATTCCCACCCCGTGACATGCCCACCCCCATCTGAAAGTAGTCTCCATAAACAGCGCAAGAACAACCACACCAAAATCATTGAGGCGGTCCCCTGTGGGTGGAGTTGAGGTCCTCTCCAGTCTCTTGCTGATACAAAAGGCAGCAAATAACCCTGAGCTTGCATCTTGCCTCACCTGAGGAGGATGAGTTCCTGAGCAGGTGTCCTGGATCAGAGGGATGTGATTTGCACTTTCTGTAGCAAATGCTCAGCGGCTACCGATTTACAGTGTCACCAACAGGCGTGCCCGTGTCACACACACACACACACACACCCAGCCGGGTGTAAGCAGACTTTGATGTCTGCCAATCTTGGGTGCACAGTCTCATCCGAGTTTTAACCCAGTCCCACCTGCGTGAGATTGAGCACCTCGTCAAACCTCCACAAGCTGTTCGTATTTCCCTTGCCTCAGAAGCTCTCGCAACTGCACAGTGCCAGGCACCACGTTACACACTATGCGTCTTCTGTCTGTCCTCCCCATGTGGGAGGGACTCTGGTTTAGCCCCCTTTCACGGCTGGGGATGGAGGCTCACTTCCCTGGGGTGATGGGAAGGGCAGGGAGGTCACCGGGACCAGGGTGGGGCCTAAGCGCCCCTCTGCTCTGATGCCCTCTGACCCTAGGGCAGGACTGAGGTCCCAGGGGGCTCAGGGTGGCCTTCTAGAGACAGGAGTCCCTGCGGGGTGAGCTTCCTGCCCCTGGTGTCCCAGCTCTTGGCTGTCCCCGGGCCTCTCCCCTTTCCTGTTTTGATGCTGGCTCCGCCAGGCCCGGAGACAGAGGCATGATGTCTTAATCCTCCAGGCAGGAGCCATGATGGATTCCCCGTCAGCTCACCCACCTGCCAACCCACCTCTTCCCCCTACCCACATCTGCTCTACCTGGTGCATGACACAGGGGCTACTGAGCCCCAGCACCCTGCCCAAGTGGGGAGAGCCCCCAGTGGGGGACCCACGGGGCCCCCCACCTCTCCCTCCAGACGGCAGGTCGGGTGGGGACCCTGGTTGCCCGCCCTGGGCTCGGCCCTGGCTGCCGCCACGACACTCATAAATCAGGGGGCGGAGGGGGTGTCGGAAATAGGTCTGTGGAATGTCTGGATGGGGTATGCGGGGGGTGTGCGCCCTTAACTCTTAGAAGGATGTGCGGTGTGGGGCAGGAGGAAAGGGACTGCCTGGGCCCCAGGTGTGGGACGCGGAGGCCTTTGTGACAGGGCAGCGGCCGGCAGTGAAGAGGTTATCTCCGCAGCTCAGGCCGGGGGATAAATTGAGGACGCAGGGCATCTCCACCCTCAGGACCTGCCCGTCACCATGGCCACAGGACGAGTCCTGCTAGGCTCTCTGCTGCTCCTGACCCTGCACTTGGACCTCCGCGGGGGCCCTGGGGCCTGGGGGGCTTCGGTGGCAGAGGAGGAGCTCTTGTCTGAGCCAGTGGTGGACAGAGGGACCTGGAGGCCGCAGCTGGGTAAGGACCCCCAGAACGCCGTGCGCTCCCCAACTCCTTCCCGCCCAGACCCTGCCTGCTGTCAGCTGCCCCCTGTCCCCGCAGGCACCCGCCCGCGCCGAGCCCTGGCCAGCCCGTGCCAGCTGTGGAGCCTACCCTTGCCCGTGGCCGAGCTGGGCTTGGGCTACACGTCGGAGGAGACGGTCATCTTCCGCTACTGTGCCGGCAGCTGTCCCCGCGGCGCCCGCACCCAGCACGGCCTGACGCTGGCCCGGCTGCGGGGCCAGGGCCGAGCCCACGGTGGGCCCTGCTGCCGCCCCACCCGCTACACCGATGTGGCCTTCCTCGACGACCGCCACCGCTGGCAGCGGCTGCCCCAGCTCTCGGCGGCAGCCTGTGGCTGCGGCGGCTGAGAATGCCCGGCCTGGGGCCCTGCAGCCGCTGGAGGAGCTCAGCTGACTTATTTATTGGAGGCTTGGATGCCGAGGCGAAGAGAAGGGGAGGTGGTTTGGGCCGCCAGCAAGGGGCACAATAAAGGAAACTGCTCCTCCAGCCTCGTGAGTGTGTGTCCTGCCGGGGATGCTCCCGATGGGTGGGCAGGTGGGGTCCCGGCTTCCCCTGCAGATTCCAGCCCCCAAAAACAGCCGGTGCCAGGAAGGCCAGCTTGTCCACTCTCCAACTTTATTCACAAACACGGTGTCTTTGAGCAGCTGTGGGGGAGGGCCCCGGGGTCAGCAGGGTGGGGGCAGCTGCCCGGGCTCCCCAGGCCCCATCCCCTCAGGGAGGGAGCGGCAGATCACAGAGATGCGTCGGCCCCGGGGAACCCGACGCTCCCCAAAAAAGGACTCTTCATCCCGAAGGATCTCGTGAGAGAAGTCATAACGGGCCGAACCCCTGCAAGAGAAAATAGAGGCTGTGGCCGGGTGGGGTGAGGGCAGCGCCTGTTCAAGGCAGAGCGCCTGCGGTGGGGGGTAGAGTCTGCCGTCAGGGCTGAATGAGAGAAGGTGTTCAAAGTGCTGGGTGGGCATCTCAGGAGTTACTGGTGGGGTGGGGGCTCCCTGGCTGCCAGTACCTAAGGATGTAGAGGGAGCCCGGCTCCAGCAAGAGTTCCAGCCACTCCCCTGGCTCCTGGGTGTGCACCAGCCGCATGACGCTGGGAGACAGCAGGGACAGACCAGCAATCGTGGATCCACAGAACTGGAAGAGGGGACACACTGGCAGGTGGGCTTTGGCCTGGCCGGCTCACCCCCAGCCGGGAACTCCAAGGCACTGGCCTCTGCACACCTTGATGCTGTCCACGTGTGGCTTGATGTACCCCCGAGGTTCCAGGTCCAGCACGTGCACCGAGGAGAGCAGGGTCTGGCCGGGGCCAAAGGCAGCTGCCTGCACACGCTGCAGGATGGACCGGCTTGCCTCTGACCAGCGTGACTTCTCTGTTTCTCGGAAGCCGTGGATGGCCTGCCCAGAGAGCTCAGGTCAAGCCTGGAAGCTCCCAGGGGGGAAAAGGGAAACTAAGGCACATTGTGGGGCTGGGGTGGGTTGGGGGAGAGGGTGGTGGAAGTGCAAAGCAAAGGCCTGGTTTTCCAGCATGACCCTTGACCCCCACCCTCAACTCACAACCTTGGTCCTATTTACCCCATGATGCTGGGTCTCAGACCCCAACCCTGACCCATCTGGGTCTGGCCTTAGTCCTTTTTTAAAAAAAATTATGTATTTTTGGCTGTGTTGGGTCTCCGTTGCTGCGCGCAGGCTTTCTCTAGTTGCGGCGAGCGGGGGCTACTCTTCGTTGCGGCGTGCGGGCTTCTCATTGCGGTGTCTTCTCTTGTTGCGGAGCACGGGCTTCAGTAGCTGTGGCGTCTGGGCTCAGGAGTTGTGGCACATGGGCTTAGTTGCTCCGTGGTGTGTGGGATCTTCCTGGACCAGGGATCGAACCCCTGGCCTCAGTCCTTTCTACCCACCATCAGGCTCCAATTCAGTCCCAGATGCCGTCCCTAATGCTGGCCCAGCTTCAATATTCACAACATGATCCCACCCAACACCAGGTCCACCCCCAACCCGTGACCCTCCCTCACTCCCTCCACACCGTTTCCCCCCCTAACTTTGGTCCTGTTCCCCAAACACCTCTCAGTTCCAGGTTCTGCCTCCAGTTATGACCCTGCCCTCATGTCCCAAGCGCTCTCCCTGCCCGCAAGGCCCCTCAGCTTCAAGACACTGCCCCCATTCCCAGGTCCCGCCCCCAGATATAGCCCCGCCCACCCAGGGCTCCACCCCGTCCCCCCCTAACGTCCCAGGTCCCGCCCCGCTGTGGCTCCGCCCCCAGCGCCAGCAGCCTCACCGCGTCCCAGTGATCGTACTCGTATCGACGGCAGCGCAGCTGCGGTTCCAGCTCGCAGCTCAGTATCTCCTCCTCGGCCGCGCTCAGGAAGCCGGGCCGTACCACGGCCGCGTCCCGTAGGCGGCTTAGCACGGCCGGCCCCGAGCCCCGCACCCAGCCCTGCCCGGCCACACTCCACAGCGCTAGCCGCCCACTCCCGGCCATTTCCCTGGAGCCGGGTCGTGGAAGCTGCCGGGGTCAGGAGCACGCCCCTGCCCCAGAGCCATTGGCTGTGGTTACGCCGAGTCCTTCCAGCGATTGGCGTTTCTCAGAGTCCCGCCTCTCGCTCAAGGCTACTGGTTGTTACTCGGCTTGCCCTCTCGAGCTATTGGCTCTCCCCAGAATCCGCCTCCTCTCCCGCGGTATTGGGCGCCATCGACCGCAGTGACTCAGACTAATGGCTGTGCCTAAAATCCGTCTTCCAGAGGGCGGGGCGGGGGTGGGGGTGGGCGAAGGCTTGATAGGGCCGGGGTCAGAGGTCAGGGGTCATAGAAGGATTGGGCCAAGGCTAGAGGTTAAGGGCAGAGTACAGCTAGGCTGAGATCTAGGGGTCAAGGGAGTGACGTCAAGGCTGTGATTATGGGCTGGGGCCAGGTTTGTGGAGTTAGGGGATTCAGTCAAAGGTCAAAGCGAGGCGCCTCCCGTTCCCCCTCTCTTTACTGGGTCATTCCCACCCCCATACAAACAGGCTGGCTCCCAGCTTAAAAACAGGACATAAACAAAAGATCCTCTTCCTTTAATGGTAGAATTGTCATGTCACCATTTTGCAGCCCTTATTGGAATATTGGTGGTTCTAGACAAGGACTCTCATTCCCTCCTAACGTCATGAAAGAGGGACAACTGGATTTAATGTGCCTCCTGCTAGAAGGCACCCTCAACTGAGAGGTCATTTGCCAAAAAGCGGAACGTGAATCCGATCAGATTTGTCTAGATTCATACACCAGGTTACCAGAAATACCAAGGACAGAATCGCATCATCAAAATTCAGACAGAGGGAAAGTCCACAAGACAAACAACGATGTTTCTCCAACAGGTGAATTTCAAGGAAAGAGAAGAAAAAGAGGGAGAGATTGAGAGATTAAGGGGAAACCTGCAGTAATAAGACACTTAAAGGTTTATCAACCAGCGGCAATGCCTGCACCTTATTGGGATCCTGACTGGAACAAACTAAAAAAAAGAAATAGTGACAACCAGGGAAATTTTGACATGGGTTGAATATTCGACCATGGTAAGTGTTGTTATTTTTTTAAAGTTTGAAAATGATATTGTGGTTGTCTTTTTAAAGATTCCTTATCCTTTTGTCTATTTATTTATTTTTTTAATTTTTACAGGTTTTTTTTGGGGGGGGGACACTGCTTGGCATGTAGGATCTTGGTTCCCTGACCAGGGGTTGAACCTGTACCCCCTGCAGTGGAAGCGTGGATTCTTAACCACGGGACCACCAGGGAAGTCCCTATTTACTTATTTATTTATTTAGTTTTAGCTGCGTTGGGTCTTCGTTTTTGGGGCCGGCTTTCTCCAGTTTTGGCGAGCGGGAGCTACCCTTCATTGCGGTGCACAGGCTTCTCATTGTGGTGGCTTCTCTTGTTGCGGAGCACGGGCTCTAGGCACTTGGGCTTCAGTACTTGTGGCATGTGGGCTCAGTAGTTGTGGCTCATGGGCTCTAGAGCGCAGACTCAGTAGTTGTGGAGCACAGGCTGAGTTGCTCCGCGGCATGTGGGATCTTCCCGGACCAGGGCTCGAAAACCCCTGTCCCCGGCATTGTCAGGCAGATTCTTAACCACTGCGCCACCAGGGAAGTCCCCCTATTTATTTATTTATTTATTTATTGGCTGCGTTGGGTCTTCGTTGCTGCATGCGTTGGGTCTTCGTTGCTGCACGCGGGCTTTCTCTAATTTCAGCGAGCAAGGGTTACTCTTGGTTGCGGTGTGCTGGCTTCTCATTGCAGTGGCTTCTCTTGTTGCGGAGCATGGGCTCTAGGCACATGGGCTTCAGTAGTTGTGGCACACGGGCTCAGTAGTTGTGGCTCGCGGGCTCTAGAGCGCAGGCTCAGTAGTTGTGGTGCACGGGCTTAGTTGCTCCGTGGCATGTGGGATCTTCCCGGACCAGGGCTTGAACCCGTGTCCTCTGCATTGGCAGACGGATTCTTAACCACTGAGCCACCAGGGAAGCCCCCCCTATTTATTTTTATTTTTTTAATTTTTTAAATTTGTTTTTGGCTGCGTTGGGTCTTCGTTGCTGTGCGTGGGCTTTCTCTAGCTGTGGCAAGCAGGGGCTACTCTGTGTGGTGCGCAGGCTTCTCATTGCGGTGGTTTCTCTTGTTGCAGAGCACAGGCTCTAGGGGCGCAGGCTTCAGTAGTTGTGGCTCACAGGCTCTAGAGTGCAGGCTCAGTAGGTGTGGCGCACAGGCTTCTTTGCTCCGCGGCATGTGGGATCTTCCCGGACCAGGGCTTGAACCCGTGTCCCCTGCATTGGCAGGTGGATTCTTAACCACTGTGCCACCAGGGAAGTCCCCCCCTATTTATTTTTCATTAACTATTTTTTTTGAATGAAAGATTCTTTAAATTCTGTAGTGCTTTATAATTTTCAAAAGTTTCACACACACGATTTCATATAATCCCATAATAACCCTTTTTTTAATCCCCTACGCCTATATTGCCCCTCTCCCCTTCCCTCTTCCCACTGGTAACCACTAGTTTGTTCTCTGTATCAGGGGTCCTCAACCCCTGGGCCGCGGACTGGCCTTTTTGGAACCGGGCTGCACAGCAGGACGTGAGTGGCAGGCAAGCAAGTGAAGCTTCATCTGCTGCTCCCCATTGCTCCCCATCGCTCGCGTTACCACCTGAACCATCCCCCCACCCCCAATGTCCTTGGAAAAATTGTCTTTCACAATTGACTAGTTTGTTGTACTTCTTTAGATTCCACATATTAGTGATACCATACAGAATTTGTCTTTCTGTCTGACTTAATTCACTTAGCTTAATACCCTCCAAGTCCATCCATGGTGCTGCAAATGGCAAAACCTCGTTCTTTTTCATGGCTGAGTAGTATTCCACCGTGTATATATACACCACATCTTCTTTATCCATTCCTCTGTTGATGGACACTCTGGTTGCTTCCATATCTTGGCTATTGTAAATAACGCTATGAACATTGGGGTGCATGTACCTTTTCTAATTGGAGTTTTTGTTTTTTGGGGATATATACCCAGGAGTGGAATTGCTGGGTCATGTGGTAGTTCTATTTTTAGTTTTTTGGGACATAAAGATTCCTTACCCTTTTAGAAATACATACCGAAATATTTACAGATGAAAAGCTGGGATTTTCTTCAAAGTAATACAGTGCCATGGGGGGTGGGGGGGAGGGACGAATCACATTTGGCCGTGAATTGGTAATTCTTGAGTTGGTGTGATGGGTACGTGAGACCTCATTATCCTAATTTCTCAACTTTTGTATATATTATAAGGTGTGCACAATGAAAAGTTCAGCTAAATGTATCCGATGAATGAAGCCAAATTAAAAAGTCCTCTGGGGCTTCCCTGGTGGTGCAGTGGTTAAGAATCTGCCTGCCAATGTAGGGTACACGGGTTCGAGCCCTGGTCCAGGAAGATCCCACATGTCACAGAGCAACTAAGCCCGTGAGCCACAACTACTGAGCCTGTGTGCCTAGAGCCCGTGAACCACAACTACTGAGCCCGTGTGCCACAACTCCCGCACGCCTAGAGCCCGCGCTCCGCAACAAGAGAAGCCACCGCAGTGAGAAGCCCGCGCACCACAACGAAGAGTAGCCCATGCGTAGCAACGGAGACCCAACGCAACCAAAAATAAATAAATAAAACAAATAAAATTTTTTTTAAAAGCCCCCTGAATTAAAAAGAAAAAAAGAAATTGACCTCAACACACCCTCCAGCGACAGCCCCAAGTTCTCTGTTCTCCTTGACAGCAAAATTCCTTAAAAGACTTGTTTAGCTCCAATATTTTCCAGCCCCTTCTCTCTGGCTCCACTCCAATCTGGTTTTTGGCCCCCAAAGCACCGAAAGTGTTCTTATTTATCTACGGCCACTCGTGATTTCCGAGGTCCAAACGCCATAGCCAGTTCTCAGCCTGACCACTAAGTCATAGACATGCTGAAGTCTCCTACATTTTTATTTCCAACCCTGACCCCAGACTTACCCATCCCCTGGGATGTCTGGGGCACTTGGACATCAAACGTCCAAAACCGGCTCCTGATCGTGGCCCCCAATCCTGCTCCTCCTGAACTTTCCCAGGAACGTCTTATCTTTCCTTCCATCTTTCTAGCTGCTTTGGGCCAACGCCTTGGAGTTTTGGGAGATGACTTTCTCTCTCAAATTTCACATCGCAGCTGACAGCCATGCCTGTAGTTTTTGTTTTGTTTTGTTTTGTTTTTGGCGGTACACAGGCCTCTCACGGCTGTGGCCTCTCCCGTTGCGGAGCACAGGCTCCGGACGCGCAGGCTCAGCGGCCATGGCTCACGGGCCCAGCCACTCCGCGGCACGTGGGATCCTCCCGGACCAGGGCACGAACCTGTGTCTCCTGCATCGGCAGGCGGACTCTCAACCACTGCGCCACCAGGGAAGCCCCTTGCCTTTAGTTTTTATTTATTTGAAAAATTTATTATTATTTTTGACTGCGTTGGGTCTTCATTGCAGTGTGTGGGCTTCGCATTGCGGTGGCTTCTCTTGTTACAGAGCACAGGCTCTAGGCACGTGGGCTCATTAGTTGTGGCGCACGGACTTAGTTGCTCCTCGGCATGTGGGATCTTCCCAGACCAGGGATGGAACCTGTGTCCCCTGCATTGGCATAAGGATTCTAAACCGCTGCGCCACAGGGGAAGTCCCAGCCCTGCCTTTAAAAGCTGGCTAGAATCTGACCTCTCTCACCACGTGTCCGGAGCCGTCAGCCTTCCTCTGGGTGATTACAAGTTTCCTCACTGGTCTCCTGGTTTCTGTGCTTGCCGCTCTGCACCCACCACTCTGTGGTTCCTTTTTGTTCTTCTTCTTGAAACCCTCTATGGGGCATCTCCCTCCTTGCTCAGACCTACCAGGCCTTTTACGACCTGTATTCCTCCCCTTCCTGCTCTCACCTTCTCCTCTCTCCCCCTCACTCTCTCCAGCCATCCCAGCCTCCTCGTGCTTCCGCCCATGTGCCAGCCACAGTCCTGCCACAGGGCCTTTGCACTTGCCATGCCCTCTGCCTAGACTGCTGTCTCCCAATATAGCAAGCTTGCTCCCCCCACCCTCTGCAAAGACCTCCTTCAGGTCTTTGCTCAAATGTCACCCTCTCAGCAAGGCCTTTGCAGGCCACCCCATCTAAAACTGTCACTCACACACACACACACACACACACACACACACGTTGCATACCTCTTGCCCTGATTTTTTAAAAAACTGTCTACTCCCACAAGAATGTAAGTTTCTTCCAGACAGGGATTTCTGTGTTTTCTTCCCAGTAAGTTGCGGCCTCTGGAGCAGTGCCTGGAATGTAGGCTCAGTAGCTTTGCTGAAGTTAGGAAGCTGAAGGTCAGGGTGTAGGCACACGTGTGCCGTGGTGGAGGATGGAGGGAAGCCACCACAGCCGGGAGCAAAGTCTACAAAGATTTAATTTAAAATCACAGTGTCTCAGCTGGGATACCCACCCGGAGGGGCACCCCCAAATCCAGAGTTCCTCAAGGGTCCCCTCTAGGCTCAGTGTCGAGGGCTGGGCAGGCCTGGCGCCTCCACTTTCCTCTGGAGGGTGAGGGTGAGGGGCAGCCCTCAGGCATTCGCTGGGGCAGGTTCTGCCACTGCTGCCGCCGCCGCCACCGGCTCCTTCTGCACCAGCTCAGGCTCGTCCTCACCGTCCTGGGGAGGGTGGACCAGAACCTTGTCCAAGATGCCAAACTCCTGGGCCTCCATGGGGCTCATGTAGCGGTCCCTCTCCATGGCTGACTCTGCGGGGGAAGCGGAAGTGGGATGAGGGTGGTTAAGAGTGGAGACCTGGGGCCACGTTTGGGTCCCCGATCCACCCAAGTCCTCCCTGTGTGATCTTGGCCTCCCTGTCTCTGTGCCTCAGTTTCCCCATCGGTAAAATACCTGTTTCAGTTTTTTGTGTGTGTGTGTTAACTTATTGATGTGTAAATGCACATCCAGGAAAAGGTGTGGATCATGGAAGTGGACAGTGTGGTGATTTTCAGACTGAACCCACCCACGTGGCTGGCACCTAGATCAGAGCCCCCCGAAACCCTGTCGGGGCCATGTCTAGTCACTAACTGTCCCCACCCACTACCCTAACAGTGGCCTAATGGCATGGATCCGTTATGCCAGTTTTTGCCCCTTAAACACATAACCACAGGGACTTCCCTGGTGGTCCAGTGGTTAAGACCCTGCGCTTCTACTGCAGGGGGTGCAGGTTCAATCCCTGGTTGGGGAACTAAGATCCCCGCATGCTGCGTGGCACAGCCAAAAAAATTAATTAATTAATTTAAAAAGTAAATCAAGAAACACATAACCACAGAGCATTTACTCCTTTTTCCACTCAGCACTGTGTTTCTGAGATTCATCCAGGCTGTGGACCGGTCCTCATGGCGGTGCAGCATCCCACCTCTTGACTAAACACCATCACTGACCACTCATTCCCCTGCTGTCAGGCGTTTCGGTATTTTCCCGTTTGGGACTATAGGAATGGGGCTGCATTCCTGACTACATCTCTGGACAGAAGCACTCAATTCCCTCGGTTATGCGCCGAGCAGAACAACCACGCATCTTTCTGCGTGTTCAGCCTCAGTGCCTGACAGCTTTCGGAAGTGGCTGTATGGTTTTCACTGCCGCCTGCAGTGGCTAAACGTTCCAGTGGCTCCACGCTCCCCTCAGCACTTGGGGGTGTCAGTATTTTCTGTTTGAGCCGTTCCAGTGGATTGAAATGGTATCTCATCGTGGCCTTGATTTGCCTTTCCTGATGATGTCATTATTAAACATCATCACCAGAAGCGATGAGCCTCTTGACTTCTGTCTCTTGACCACTTGGAATATTCTTTGTGGGAGACCCTGTTCAAAACCTTTGGACCTATTTCATTTTTTTTGTTTTGGCCGCGCCGCATGGCTTGCGGAATCTTAGTTTCCCCGACCAGGGATTGAACCCGAGCCCTCGGCCATGAAAGCACGGAGTCCCAACCACTGGAAAGCCCGGGAATCCCCCTGGACCTAGTTCAATGAAGTTTTGGGGAGGCTCCTGTAAATGAGTCTTTTTAAAGTGCTCAGAACAGGGGTTCTCAACGGGGGTGGGTTCTGATCCCCAGGGGATGCTGGGCGATGTCTGGAGACAGTTTTGGCCGTCACAACTGGAGGTACTGCTGGCATCTAGTGGGCAGTGCCTGGGGATGTGCCACACCTCCTACAGTGCCCAGGAAGGCCTCCATCACAGAATGATCCAGCCCTGGTGTCAGCAGCACAGAGGTCCAGAGGCCTGACCCGTACATATGTGTTTGTTACAATAAAAGGGAGCAGCTGGGGGCCTGTGTGGGGCAGGAGGGTGCTCACCGATCACGTGCAGGCTCTGTTTGGTGTGCTTGGCGTAGATGCTGTAGAGCTGCTTCTTGAGTTTAATGATTTCCTCCGCCTGGATGGCGATGTCTGTGGCTTGGCCCTGGGGGAACGTCCCAAGAGGGAGAAGGGGAGACTGGATGGGACTCGGGAGCCGCCCTGGGTGTCGGCTGCCAGTTTTCAAGCAGGTGGGACAGGGCTTTGTGAGTCCCTCCACAGCCTGCTTCAACCTCACCGCCTCCAGGAAGGCTTCCGGTATTAACTCTATGTTCTTAATTTTCTGCAGCTGGGGCCTCCCTGACCAGGAGGAACAGCCCCTCCCAGGGCAGCTAATTCCTAAAGATTTTCAACCGCTGCCCAGAGTACACTTTTCATGTGCAAAGCAGCCAATCCAAGCCCACATCCCCAACACCTCCTCTATTCTCACACCCTGGGTCACCATCCCCCTGCCCCATCGCCCCAGGGTACCAGACAACTAGGGACAGTCCCTACACCCCAGAGCCCACTGCAACTACTTACACTAGCCAGTCTTAAGCCTCGCTCATTCCTGCCCGCACAAACCACAATGAAGGCTCTTGCCTGCACTCTCCTCCCGACCAACCCTGGTGCCTCTCTCTCTGCGTGGCCCCCGTGGCCTGGCACACTCCCTCCTCTTGGGATCTGTGAGTAACAAACTGTCTTTTCAATGGCAGCCCTCTCCTGACCTCTTGGCCTCACTATACCTGCATATTAATAAAACCTACTTCTTTTGTTGTTGTTGGCCAAGCCACGTGGTTTGCGGCATCTTAGTTCCCTGACCAGGGATTGAACCCGCGCCCTCGGCAGTGAAAGCGTGGAGTCCTAACCACTGGACCGCCAGGGAAGTCCCCAAAACCTACATTTTAAAACATTCACACCCCCACGTGACTTCCGTCTGTCCGGCTGGTCCTTCTGTCTAGACCCCCACCCCCGTCCCCAAAGCAGTTCACGGGGCCCGGCACTCACCCGGGCGCCCCCGGAGGGCTGATGGATCATGATGCGGGAGTTGGGGAGCGAGTGGCGCATGCCCGGGGTGCCAGCGGCCAGAAGCAGGGAGCCCATGCTGGCCGCCTGGCCCACGCACCACGTGCAGATGGGGTTCAGGATGTACTGCATCGTGTCGTAGATGGCCAGGCCCGAGGTCACCACGCCACCTGTGGGTGGAGGGGGGCAAGTGAGGGGCTGTGCCCTCCTTTCCCTAGGGCAGCCTCTGGCCCTGGGGAGGGCTGGTGAAGCCCTTTAAAGCCGGGGTCCCAAACACAAGTACTACCAGGGATAGGAAGGTGACAGAAGCAGGTGACACAGGCCAGGTGGGAGCAAAAAATGAGGACTTGCTCCAGAGTGAGCTGACAGTTGCCACACATGCATGTGGGCCCAGGGCGGGGGCCAGATCTGCCAAATTTTCAAGATAAACTAGAAATTGGGAGCGTAGTGGCTAAGAGCGAAGGCTCTGGAGCCAGCCTGCCTGGGTTTGACGCCCCTCGCTGGGCAGTTTCTCATGTGTGACCTGGGGCAAGTTACTCAGACTTTTGGAGCTACAGTGCCTCCTTGTAGATTGCAAATAACTAAATAGTATCGATCACGTGAGGTTGTGTGAAGATAAAATGAGTTAAATGCCTATAAAGTGCTTAGAAAAGTGCCTGGCACAGTAAACGATCAATCAGGATTGGCTATTCAGGGAATTCCCTGGCGGTCCGGTGGTTAGGATTCGGCACTTTCACTGCCATGGGCCTGGGTTTGATCCCTGGTCAGGGAACTAAGATCCCGCAAGTTGCAGGGCACGGCCAAACAAAACAAAACAAAACAAAAAGTTTGGCTATTCTCCCTTTTCTTGTGGGGGCAGGATGGAATCTACCAATTTAAAAATCTCGACAACCAAGTCAGGTCGGTAAAATCGTTATTTGTGGACCTCCCTGGTGGCGCAGTGGTTAAGAGCCCGCCTGCCAATGCAGGGGACACGGGTTCGAGCCCTGGTCTGGGAAGATCCCACATGCCACGAAGCAACTAAGCCCATGGGCCACAACTATTGAGCCTGCGCTCTAGAACCCGCGAGCCGCAACTACTGAGCCTGCGTGCCACAACTAGTGAAGCCCACGCGCCTAGAGCCCGTGCTCCGCAACAGAGAAGAGCTACCGCAATGAGAAGTCCGCGCACCGCAACGAAGAGTAGCCCCCACTCGCCGCAGCTAGAGAACGTCCACGCGCAACAACGAAGACCGAACGCAGCCAAAAATAAATAAATAAATTTATTAAAAACAAAACAAAACAAACAAAACACGTTACCTGTGAGATCAAACAGGCAGGTTCAGGTGCCTGTTTAAAAGCAAGGGAAGAGGCAGCTTTTGGAGGTTTCGAGGCATTTTGGGGGGATTCTGAAGGAAGCTCTGCACCCTTTCTTGCTCCAGAGAAAGGACATCCCTGATTGGGGTCTCAGTCCCCAGGAGGACCCTGGCACCGGGGGAAGGCCCTGCTCACCGGGGCTGTTGATATACATGTGGATGGGCTTCTTGTTGCTCTCCGATTGCAGGAACAGCAGCTGCGCGATGACCAGACTGGCGACACTGTCGTCGATCTGCAAGTGGGGCGGGGAGGGGTGTCCCCAGATAGGGATGAAGGCATAAGGGAGGCAGTTATGGGTCGGCTGAGGATGAGTCAGGGCACCAGAATGGGGGTCAGAGCCCAAGGAAGATGGATCAGGAAGACTTCAGAACCCAGGAGGTGATGTGGTGCGGGGTGGGGGTGGGGGATCCAGACCCAGGTGGTTTGGCTTACAGGGAGGGTGGGGGTCAGTACACACTGGGCCCAGGAAGGGAAGGGGTAAGGAGGCTGGGGAGAGTGATTGGAGCCCAGGATTGGGGAGGAGGGTCATTGGTGAGGGAGCGAGTCAGAGATTAGGAAGGGAGAAGCAGAGGATTTAAGGAAGGCGTAGAAAGGGTACTAAGGGCCAGGAAGGAGGATCAGAGGGTTTATGTGCCCTGGAAGGGGGGTGGGTGTGGGTGTCAGGTTGGGACAAGAGCGGAGCCTAGGGAGGAACGTCAAGGGGGGTAAGTCCGGGGATCAAGGACGTGTGAGGGGGAGGGGAGCAGGGGGTCTGGTCAGGCGCAGGGGAGGATCCGCGCACGGGGCACTCACCGGGCCCATGACGCACACGATGCGCTCCCGCAGCAGCCGAGAGTAGATGTCATAGGCGCGCTCGCCGCGACCCTGGAGGAGAAAGATGGGGGTGAGGGTCAGGGTCCCTCCGTGCCCCAGCCCTCTCACCCCCGGGCCGTGTCCCCGCCTGGCCACTGTACCGTCTGCTCCACCACGATGGGAACGAGCGGGAGCGCCCGGGCCGCCGTCGCGTGCAGGCTCCGCTGCAGGGCCAGGCTGTTCTCGGGTGTCCGCTGCGGGGGAAAGCGGGCGGCGAGGCGAGACCCCAGCGCGGGGCACAGACCTGCCGCAACCCGGACCCCCCCCACCAATATTTGGGGCCACATCGCAGCGCAAGTTCCTCTGTAAGATGCCGGAACTACAACTCTCGGCGTGCTCTGCGCCCACGGCGCTTGCTCAGGAGGCCGCCCACTTCCGGGAAGCGTGGGGCCCGTTTAGGGGTGGGGCGAGGGTGGGGCGGAACCTGAAAGGGTGTGGCCAGAGAAGGGACGCTGGAGCGGAGTCGGGAACTACTTTAAAGCCGCAGTTTGTGTCTCTTTCCCAAAGAATCGTCATAGTCTTCTGCTCTTCCTTGCTTATTTCAAAAATCAATTCCGGGACTTCCCTGGTGGCGCAGTGGTTAAGAATCCGCCTGACAGTGCAGGGCACACGGGTTCGAGCCCTGGTCCGAGAAGATCCCGCATGCCGCGGAGCAACTAATCCAGTGCGCCACACCTACTGAGCCAGCGCTCTAGAGCCCGTGAGCCACAAATACTGAGACCGTGCACCACAATAAGAGAAGCCACTGCAGTGAGAAGCCCGTGCACCGCAACGAAGAGTAGCCCCTGCTCGCCGCAACTAGAGAAAGCCTGCACGCTGCAACAAAGACCCAATGCAAACATCAACAACAAAAAAATCAAATCTGTGCTCTCACTGGGCCTGGGCCTCAGCAGTGATCTTCTACCCTGGTGGGACCGACTCCTCCTGAGACCGTCCAGTCTCTGGTTACGCGTGGGACAGAGGGAGGGACCCCAGGATGCGGAAGCCCAAGGGAGGGAGTTGCGAAATTGGCCTGGAAGGTCAGTCTGGGAAGGCTTCTTAGGAGGAGCAGGCATTGGAGCTGGCCTTTGAAGGATGTATAGGAGTTTGTTAGGTAGGGAAAGCCATTCCTGGCAAGAGAGAAGACAATGGACAAAGGTGTGGGGGAGAAAGAAAGCTCCTGGTAAGGGTTGGGACCTCTCTTTGCCTCCACATCTTCTCAAGGTGGATTGTTTTTCATCTTTCAGTTCAAATGTCACCTCAGAGTTGTCCCTTATTTTGTCCCCAGAGCCTAGAACCTTGCCTGGCACACAGTAGGTGCTCATAAACTACACTTTGAACACAGAGATGAAGCAGTGATAAAGGAGGAAGGTTAAGAGCTGAAGGCTTTGAATTCAACTATACTTCAATAAAAAATAAATTTTAAAAATAAAAAGTTATGCCATTTAAGGTAACTTTTGGGGGTAAATTAAATATTTCAAAACTTAAAAAAAAAAAGTTTAGGGCTTTGGAGGCAGCTGCCCCACATGGCAAGCCTGGCTCAACCACTGACTTGCTGTGTGATCTTAGGTGCATTGCTTAACCCCTCTGAGCCTGCAGTTTCTCATTTGGAAGATGGTGATGGTCAAACCAATCTCACAAGGAAGGATTTAAGGATACCTGCTGCTGAGGCAGCATATTGACATCCCCTGAGTTTAAATCTTGGCTCCACTACTTACTAGTTGTGTGTCCCTGAGCCTTAGTTTCCTCTCTATGAAGTGGACATAATGATAATAACCTACATCCTAGGGTCGTTGAGCGTAAGGTCCTCAGAATGGGACCTGGAATGTAGCAAGTGTTCGATTTGTATTAGCTACTGATGTGTATTACTGTGTTAGATCAGCAGCCATGGGCATCCAAGAAGTCCTCCCAAATGAGAGTCCATTTGAGGTGGGTTTTGATGCATATGTAGGAGTTCACAGGCAGACCATTCCTGATTGCTGGACTCCAAACTTGATGCTGGGTGCCCTAGATAAGGGTAGTTTTGTGCCCTCTGTGCCCACAGGGGATCCCATCCTGATGGGGGGATAGAGCAGGACAAAGACACTCCCCGCCTTATGGAATCAGGGGCAGGATAGAGGGAAGGATATGGAAGTGGAAGAGTTTGGAGGAGGCCTTGGAGGCACCCCTGGTGCTGGGAGTGGTGTTTCCTCAGCAGTGACTGAAGAGGTGGGTGGGCAGCATGGGCTGTCCCAGTTTCTGCTGGGAGTGAGGTGGGGGCCCTGCCCAGCCAGTTCCCCTGAGGCATGAGCTCCCGCCGTGCCTCCGGGGAGAAGGGCTGTGCCGTCAGTTGCTGCAGCCCCAACAGTCACCCTGCCCTGACACTGCTCCACACCCCCGCCCTCACTGCCGTGGTTTCACCTGCTCTATCTAGGCACAGTTCAACTATTATACATTTCGTATCCGCCATCCCTGTCCTCGTAACTACCCTCAATAAGGCCTTCGTGAGTGTCGCAGCTTCACCCCTGCCCCGGCCTTGCTGTCGTTTCATTCAGCAGCCTGAGTGATCCTCACCACACAGCTTGCAGGAGCTCAGTTCCCTGACCAGGGATTGAACCCAGGCCCTCAGCAGTGAAAGCGCGGAGTCCTAACCACTAGAGCACCAGAGAACTCCCCCGAAGCTAATTAAACCATATCCCTCCCTTACCTAAAACCCTCCCCTTGGTTCCCCATCACCCCTGCTGACCTCTGCCCTCATTTCCTTCCACCCTCCCTTCCCCGCTTGGCTCCAGGGACCACACTGGCCAGCTTTCTGCCGTCCAGCCACCTGACCTCTGCTCGTGTCCTCTGCCTGAATCTTGTTCGTTCCCAAAAGTCTCCGCTCAAAAGCCACCTCCTTGGAGAAGGCTTATGAAGTGATACTTATCCGTACTTTGGGCAACGCCTTCTGATATATTCTATTTTATCCTCTACTATTACATTTCTTTTAAACTGGGGTTTCTCAACCTCGGGACTATTGCCATTCTGGGTTGCATGGTTCTTTGTTGGAGGGGGGGCGTCCTGGGCACTGTAAGATGTGGAGCAGCATCCCTGGCCTCCACCCATTAGATGCCAGTAACACCGTCCCCATCATAACAACCAAAACCGTCTCCGACATTGCCAAGTCACTGCTCCCCGCCCACCCCGCCCCCGGGGCAAAATTGCTTCCAGTTGAAAATCACTGATTTAAATTAAAGTGGGTGGGGACTTCCCTGGTGGCACAGTGGATAAGACTCTGCACTCCCAATGCAGGGGGCCCGGGTTTGATCCCTGGTCAGGGAACTAGGTCCCACATGCATGCCGCAACTAAGAGTTCACATGCCACAACTAAAGAGCCCGCCTGCCACAACTAAGACCAGGCACAACCAAATAATTAATTAATTAATTAATTAAAGTAGGTGGTGACCTGAAATGAAAAAAAAGCAACTTTTGAACAGTACCTGGCACATTGTAGGCACCCAAATATTTAATGAGTGCCTGATTTCTCCAAACTTTGTTTGCTCTGAATATTCCCAGTGAATGAATGAATGGTGTGGGGGAGAGGAAGGATCGATTCTGACTCTTGGCTGCAAATCAACCAATCCGGATTTGGTTATCACTCCGTGATCAGAGAGGAACTCCAATCACTGCTACCTTTTCTGGGGTGAACGCAAAACAGGCCTGTTGAATTGATAGGAATTGAAAACTTAAAAAGGAAACAGAAACCCTGAGGTCTGAAGAGGCTGTGGGTAAATGGATTCTCCCATTCAAAGGCTCACCGAGACATTGCTACAGCTTCTCTGGAAACAAAGTTGACACCAAATTTCAAACTCTCATAATCTACTTCTAATGACTCATTTTTAGGAAAGGATCAAAGGTAAGATTTAGCCACAGGACTGTTTATGGCAGAACAGATCTTCCTTGGCTAATGATGGCGTTACATCTGATAAACCCATTGTAGGTTGAAAACATGGTAAGTCGAAAGTGCATTATGGGGAACTCCCTGGCGGTCCAGTGGTTAGGACTCGGCGCTTTCACTGCCGGGGCCCGGGTTCAGTCCCTGGTCAGGGAACTAAGATCCCACATGCCGCGCAGCCCACCCCCCTGCCAAATGCATTACAAACATCGTAGCTTAGCCCAGCCTACCTTAAATGTGCTCAGAGCACCTGTATTAGCCTGTAGTTGGGCAAAATCATCTAACACAGACCATTTCATAATAAAGTGTTGAATATCTCAAGTAATTTGTTGAATACAGATGGTCCCTGATTTACGATAGTTCAACTTACAAGCTTTTGACTTTACAATGGTACGAAAGTGACATGCATTCAGCATTTCGAATTTTGAATTTTGATCTTTTCCCAGGCTAGAGGTAGGTCCGATACTCTCTCTCTCTCTCTTTTTTTTTTTTTTTTGGCCAAGCCCCACATGGTTTGTGGGATCTTAGTTCCCAGACCAGGGATTGAACCTGGGCCACCACAGTGAAAGCACCGGGAGCTAACCACTGGACCACCAGGGAGTTCCCCCGATACTGTCTCTTGATGCTGAGCAACAGTAGGGAACCACAGCTTCCAGCCAGCTGCATGATCGTGAGGCTAGACAACCACACGCTTACAACCATTCTGTACCCAGACAACCATTCAGTCTCCCTTACAGTCTGGAGGTTGGCATGCAGGGTGGGTAGGGGGGTTGTGGACCACGAAGTCTCCAGAGACCTCCTCCTTCCAGCTCACACCTCAGCCATCCCTGGGCTGGGCCCCTCCTGTCTTCAAGGTCCAAAGTACAGCTTCAGCTAGCACTGAATTCCCATTCCAAGAAGCTGGATGGAGCAAGGGAGGAAAGAACAGGCAAGGATGCATGCCAGCCAATCTTGAAAGAAGGCTGCCCCTCACCCCTCCACTTTTTTGGGGTTGCATAGCATTCCATTCTATACAAGACCCTTAATTAATTAATTTATTTATTTTTTAAAATTAATTTTTATTGGAGTATAGTTGCTTTACAATGTTGTGTTAGTTTCTACTGTACAGCAAAGTGAATCATCTATACATATATATATATATATATATATATATCCCCTCTTTTTCGGATTTCCTTCCCAGTTAGTTCACCACAGAGCATAAGTAGAGATCCCTGTACTATACAGTATGTTCTCATTAGTTATCTATTTTTTACATAGTATCAACAGTGTATATGTGTCAATTCCAATCTCCCAATTCCTCCCACCCTCCCCCTTCCACCCTTGGTATCCATACATTTGTTCTCTATGTCTGTGTCTCTATTCCTGCTTTGCAAATAAGATCATCTATACCATTTTTCTAGATTCCACATATATGCGTTAATATACGGTATTTGTTTTTCTCTGTCTGCCTTCACTCTGTATGGCAGTCTCTAGGTCCATCCACGTCTCTACAAATGACCCAATTTTGTTCCTTTTTATGGCTGAGTAATATTCCATTGTATATATGTACCACATCTTCTTTATCCATTCCTCTGCTGATGGACATTTAGGTTGCTTCCATGTCCTGGCTATTGTAAATAGTGCTGCTATGAACATTGGGGGGGCGTGTGTCTTTTTGAATTCTGGTTTTCTCTGGGTATATGCCCAGTAGTGGGATTGCTGGGATATATGGTAGTTCTATTTTTAGTTTTTTAAGGAACCTCCATACTGTTCTCCATAGAGGCTGTATCAATTTACATTCCTACCAACAGTGCATGACGGTTCCCTTTTCTCCACACCCTCTCCAGCATTTATTGTTTGTAGATTTTTTGATGATGGCCATTCTGATCAGTGTGAGATGATACCTCACTGCAGTTCTGATTGACATTTCTCTAATGATTAGTGATGTTGAGCATCCTTTCATGTGTTTGTTAGCCATCTGTATGAAGAAGACCTTTAATTTATTGAATCAGTCCTTTGTTCGTGGGTATCTTCTTGTGGTGATTTGTTTTTAATCTTACCAATCATCAGATTTGTCTTATTTCTTTGGCCATGTTGCGCGGCTTGTGGGATCTTAGTTCCTCGACCAGGGATCGAACCCGGGCTCCGACAGTGAAAGCACTGAATCGTAACCACTGGACCGCCAGGGAACTCCTAGATTTGTCTTTTTTAAAAAAATATTTTAAAAAATTGAAGTATAGTTGATTTACAATGTTGTGTTAGTTTCAGGTGTACAGCACAGTGATTCAGTTACACATATTTTCTATGTATATATGTGTGTCTGTGTGTGTGTATATATATATATATATATATATATATATTCTTTTTCAGATTCTTTTCCCTTATCAGATTTGCCTTTTGAAGAGAGCCCCTGGGCTTGATCTTCTTTGTCTCCATCCGATCTGCTCTGTAATCTCATCTAGTCTCCTGGCTCTAAATACCTGTGTACCAGATGCGTCCTGTGTTTCTCTCTCCTGCCCAGACAACTCTCTCTCCCAGACCTTCCTCCCTGCATCTACCGGGGAGGTCTAATCAGGCCCCTCAAAATGTTTGAGATGGGTTACTAATCTTATTCCTCGCCCCTGTGCATTGTTCCTTCAGCCTTACACTCATACTAAAAAACCCAGAGTCATCCTTGATTTCTCTCCCCAGATCTGTTGGCTAATCCAGTTGGTTCAACGTCCCAAGTTTATCCAGAACCCAGCCCCCTCTCACCAGTCCATGCTGCTTCCCTGATCCAAGCTACCATCATCTCCTACCTGGACAATTGCAGTCACCTCCTCCTCCCATTTTTCTCAGCTTCCATTCCTGTTCCCTTGCAAACTGTTCTCCCCCCAGGGACCAGAGGAATCCTTTTAAAACTTAAATGAGCACATGTCATTCTAAGAACCCTCCTGTGGCTCAACTTGTAGTCCTAATAGTCTGCAACTCTCTACACAATCATAGATGCCCCCTCCTGCCCCATGACTCCCCTCTTACCTCTGTCCCCCTCGCTCACTCCACCGTGGCCACACTGGCCTCCTTGCTAGTCCACTAACCAGTCAGGCACACATCAGCCTCAGGGCCTTTGCACTGGCTGTTCCTGCTGGCTGGAATGCCCTTCCCTCAGACATCCCCACGGCACCCCCGTCACCTCCATCGAGTCCATACTCGCTGTCCCCTTCTGACACCTGATTTGTGACCACAAGCCCCACCATCATCTCCCAGCACACTGCACCCCCTTTCCCTGCTTTACTTTTCTTTACAGAACTTGTGAGTCTCATCCTTCCCTACTCAAAGTGTGCTTCACCGACCAGCAGCATCAGTATCACCTGGGCTCTTGTTAATAACACAGACTGGGGCTTCCCTGGTGGCGCAGTGGTTGGGAGTCCGCCTGCCAATGCAGGGGACACGGGTTCGTGCCCTGGTCCGGGAGGATCCCGCATGCCGTGGAGCGGCTGGGCCTGTAAGTCATGGCCGCTAAGCCTGCGCGTCTGGAGCCTGTGCTCCGCAACGGGAGAGGCCACAACAGTGAGAGGCCCGCGTACCGCAAAAAAAACAAAACAAAACACACACACAGATTGTTAGGCTCCACCCAGACCTACTGACTCAGAGCTTGCGTTGGAGCAAGATCCCCAGTCCATCCACAGGCACACTGAACTTTGAGAAGCGCTCCCATTTGATACATTGACTGCTTATTTTGTTTACTGTCTGTCTCTCCTGATAAAAACATAAGCTCACCAGAGCAAGTGTGACCGAAAGTGGGGTCCGGCTGCTCAGCACTCGAAAGCCAAGGTTGGTGGAAAGGAAAGTTTTGGAGGCTGGCATCCCAGGGGAGAGGGCAGACTCGTGTCCAAAGGCCAACTCCCCACTGACAATCAATGGGCAAGAGCTCTTAAAGGGGAGTTTCAGGGGGGTATGGGCAGGAGAGGGCTACATGCAGAAACAGCACAGTCATCTTGAAATTGGTCCTGCGGTGGTCTGATCCGTGTCATCTGGATTGTTTTAAGTACAGTTCGTCTTCAGTCCCACGGTGGGTTTGTCCCCGTTTCCTTGAGGCCAGTTCTCAGAATCGTGGCAGCCTATGTCATGGCTACAGCCTGGTCATCATGTAGTTAATAACTTCTTTCACCTCGTGGTTTCAGTGTCTGCAAAACAGCTCAAAGGACGTGGCTCAGAATAGCATCTATAGCCCTTGAGCGGGAACTAAAGGCTCCTCCTTTAGGGAGGACTAAGCTAGTATTATTTGGTCTTGTTGCACTGTTTTCCTTTGCTCCTACATTTTTCTCACTTCTCTTATTAGGCTTATTCTTTGGCTAAAGTTTTTCTACAGACAAAAGGCAGGCTGAGGACATGGGGTGGGGGGAAGGTCCTGCTCCATTTCACAAGGGTTTTTCTCCACTTTTTTCGCAGCTATACTTCAGCTTCTAGAACAGTGTTCAGCACATAGTAGGCACTCAGTAAACATTTATTAAGTCAGTGAAGGAATGGCTAGTGGGTGGACAGTGGGTTATGTGAGGCAGTGGCGGAGGCAGATGTACCAGCCAGGGTTGTAGGTTGAAAGCAACAGAAATTGTCTTAAGCAAAAAGGGAATCTTGTTCGGAGAAGAGGCAAATGTGCCCCAGAAAGAAGGCAGCTGACAAGGGGAGCTAACCGCTAAGGAAGTGGACGTGAGGAGTACAGATAGCATCACCGGGTAATACAACATGCAGGATAGCAAATGATGACGAGAAACACCATCATAATCTAATGTCCATTACAAGGGAAAGGGGGAAATCCTTCCAAGGGCCCTTTCAATCCTACCAAAGACCTATCTACTGAAACATTGCAAGTTAATGCTCTGAAGCAGAGGCATCTTTTTTTCTGTCCTAAACTACACAGATATCAAGGCAGTAACACTTGGAGCCGTGTAAATTTAAAGAGGTGGGAAAATAGGAGATATTTAAAGCAGGACCAGAGAAGCACGGCTGACTCTGTGGAAATGGACCTGTATTTGGAGAGTTCTCACAGCAAAACTGGGATAATCATGCCCTTCCCAGAGGTGCTGTGAGAATTATAGGTGAAAACCCTTTTAAATTGTTAAGGGCGAGCTGTTGTTATTATTATGACCTAGTTGCTACAAAGGCCTCTGTGGGTGTTCATGTACTTCTCTAGCTTGCACCCCTCACTTTTGAGCCCCCCTTTCTCTTACCTTCTCTGCTTGGGTTGGTTTTTTTTTTTTATTAAAAGATATCATATGTGCAAAGCGTCTGACCAAAAAAACCCGGAGGAATCTTGTAGACACCAGAGGTTTCCCAGCATCTGTGTCAGTCTGGAATCTCCACCTTGGAAAAAAATAGGCAGAAGTTTCCAGAGGCTGAGCATTAGGGGCAATTTGGCTAGGAGGTCACAGCCACCACGGTGGACACTGCTACAAGGAATGAAGTCCCCCCTCCCAAAAGAAATAATTGGATGTTGGAAAGCCAAAAAAGAAAAAAAACCCACAAAAAATAAAAAGACATGACAGACATCTTCTACAAAGGGAGATCAGCGACAGGGCAGGTGTAGCCATTCAAAAGAGAAAGATGGTGGAGGTACAATCTATAGGGGAAGGGGGATGGATTTGTGAAACGTTTAGGAGGAACAGACAGGGCTTGCAGATTGTGGGATCAGTTATTCTCCTCCAAAAGTCATACTTCTCCTTTAGCAGTTACCTATTGCTGTGTAACATATTACCCCATAATTTAGTGACTTAAAATAATAACAATACATTAAACATTATCATTAAAAATAAACATTATCTCATAATTTCTGTCAGTCAGGAACCTACAGGCAGCTTAGCTAGGTGTTCTGACTTGGGATCTTTCCTAAAGTTGGGGTCGAACTATCAGCCAGGGCTGTAGTCATATCTAAAGGCTCAACTTGGGAACTCCCTGGCGGTCCAGTGGTTAAGACTTGGCACTATCACCACGGTGGTCCAGGTTCAATCCCTGGTCAGGGAACTAAGATCCCGCATGCCTCGAGGCCCGACCAAAACTAACTAAATAAATAAAGTGTCAACTAGTTGAAGGATTTACTTCCAAGATGGCTCACTCACATGGCTAGCAAGTTGGATGCCAGACAAGTTGGATGGCTAGCTACTGTCAGGAGGCTTCAGTTCTTCCCCATGTGGACCTCTTGGTTAATTGAGTGTCCTCACAACATGGCGGCCAGCTTCCCCCTAGAGCAATCGATCCAAAAGAGCACAGTGGAAGCTGTGATATCTTAACAACCTAGCTTTGGGAGTCAGACATTGTTACTTCCACAGTATTCTAGTGGTCACACAGGCTAGCCACAACTCAGTGTGAGGCCGGGGACTATGCCAGGGGTGAATACCAAGAGGTGGGCATCATTGGAGATCATCTCAGAGGGTGGTTGCCACACCTTTCCATCCTGGGACTGCATTTCTCAGCATTCCTTGCATCTGAAGAGTCATGTGGTGAGTTCACCAGTGCGCCTTGCAAGGAGATGATGTATGACCCTTCCAAGCCAAGGAGCTTTAGAAGCAGGTATGACTTCTCCCCTCGCTTCCCCTTCCACCAGCTCTTGCAGCTGAATGCAGTGGCCTGATAAAGATGGCAGAACTGCAGAAGGAGCCTGGGGAGGGAGCCATCTGCCAATCAGGAACATACATTTTGTATTTTAGATGACCGAGGAACAAACTTCCATCATATCGGAGTCATTAAACATTTTGGGATTTGTTCGTTGTAGCAGCTACTATTACGTAATTAATTCAGGAGTGGATTGAATGTGGTGGAGGAGGGGAGGGAAGCTTCAGATCTTTCTGGCTGGGGCCATTGGGTGCATGGAGGTGCATTTTACTGAGATGGGGATGTAGGTTTGGGGGAAGATGGTGAGTTAGTTTAGGGCAGGGTCTGTCAACCTTGGCACTACTGACATTTGGGGTTGAATAGTTCTTTGCTGTCGGGGCTGGTCATCCCATGCACCTGGCCTCCTTCCACTAGGTGTCGGTAGCATCCCCCCAATCATGTCGACCATAAAGGTCTCTAGGCATTGCCCAGTATCCCCGGTTGAGAACCACTGGGTTAGGATCTGGTGAGTTAGGGCAGCCTGTGGATATCCAAGTGGAGATTTCCAGGAAGCCGATGGTTCTGTAATTCTGGCACTCAGGGAGCATGGGAGAAGGTGAGATCTCCTCTTCTCCACCCTGCCCCAGGAACAGGTTGGAGTGAGAAGAGGGAACCAGGACTGGGGGTGGGGGCAGTCACAGGTCCAAGGAAGAGAATGGATCAAGCAGAAGAACGAATCTGGCAGGTGCACAAGCTGTTGAGATCAGCCATCAGCTCCTTTTTTTTTTTTTTTTTTGCAGTACGTGGGCCTCTCCCGTTGCAGAGCACAGGCTCCGGATGCGCAGGCTCAGCGGCCATGGCTCACGGGCCCAGCCGCTCTGCGGCATGTGGGATCTTCCCGGACCGGGGCACGAACCCGTGTCCTCTTCATCGGCAGGCGGACTCTCAACCACTGCGCCACCAGGGAAGCCCCAGCTTCTTTTTTTGTTTTGTTTTGTTGTTTTGTTTTTTTGGCTGGCTTTCGGGATCTTAGTTCCCCGACCAGGGATCGAACCCGGGCCCTCGGCAGTGAGAGCGAAGAGTCCTAACCACTGGACCGCCAGGGAATTCCCAGCCATCAGTTTTAGAAGCATCAGCTGCTTTGGGAAGCCATTGTGAGGGGGAGGGGCATTTAAATGGGGTGTCGGCAATGAAAATGATGTTGTGCATTCATTTTTATTGACATGGAAAGAGTCCCATGGTGTATTTTTTAAAATTATTGGAGTGAAACATACACTCAGTAAAGTGCAAACATCTTAACTGTACAGCCCAGTGAATTTTTTTTTTAGATGGGTGTGTCCCCGAGTAACCATCACCCCGTCCAAGATCTAGAAAGTTCCTCCATGTCCCTTCTCAGTCAATACATCCTGGACATCTCAAGATAGCACCATTTGATCCCCTTGATGTAATTTGTAAGGGGGAAGGCAAGCGGGTAATAAGACAATGCTGACACCACAATCTCACTGTTGCAAATGTATGTGGGTGGGACCACACACCCCTAGACTAGATGCTAAGAGTCTGTGAGTGCAGGGCTTCAGGTAATTTTTGTTTTCTTCTTTTTATTCATTTGTGGGTCATATCATGAGCATGTTGTGCTTTTTTAAAAATCGAGGTGAAGGGCTTCCCTGGTGGCGCAGTGGTTAAGAATCCTCCTGCCAATGGAGGGGACTCGGGTTCGAGTCCTGGTCTGGGAAGATCCCACATGCCACGGAGCAACTAAGCCCGTGCACCACAACTACTGAGCCTGCGCTCTAGAGCCCGCGAGCCACAACTACTGAGCCCGCGTGCCTAGAGCCTGTGCTCCGCAACAAGAGAAGCCACCGCAATGAGAAGTCCACGCACTGCAACGAAGAGTAACCCCCGCTTGCTGCAACTAGAGAAAGCCTGCGCGCAGCAGTGAAGACCCAACGCAGCCAAAAATAAAATGAATGAATTAATTAATAAAAAATAGTTAAGGGGTGGTGGAGTAAGGGGAGAGAGTCCTGGGTTCAATCTCTACCCCACTACTTATTTCCTGGGGCCTTGGGTGAGGATCTGAACGTTTCATAACTGCATTCTCCTCACCTGACAAATGGGGAGAATCCTCTTCTGGTCAAGTGATTAGGTACATCATAAAAGTCTCTCTCTGTTACTTTACCCCCTATACACACACACGCACACACACACACACACACACACACACACACATGCATGCACGCACACACACACACAGGCTCAAAAATGCTGTCCATCTGGTAGACCAAGCCTTTAAAATTCGGTATTCATGACAGGAACACAATAAAAAATGGTGGGAAACCATGAGGGTTTCTAAACTTAAGTCATTCAAATGTGTGCCAGCTATACAATCATGAATAATTTTATTCTAAATCCCCTCATTTAAAACATTTAAATACATTTATTTTAAAATAGAAAATTTAAATGACTGCCATACATGGAAAAATGGAATGACATACCAGAAATTGAATAAAAAAGTACAGTGAAAGCAAAACACTGTTTTTAAGTGGGGGGAGAGGAGCCCCACTTCTCCATATGCTCCTGGTAAGCTGCCCTAGATATTCACAGATGACTGCCTCAAAATGCCAGTAGAACCATCAGCTAAGCCCATCGGACCCCTGACCCATTTCTGCCAGTTTCTCAATGAGGCCACGACTCCATCACCCAAAGACCAGAACTCTGTACATTCCTATTTTTTACGTTCCCCCTTCCCTGTCCAAGTTGGTTTAAAGTCAACTCTATTGAAGTATAATATCCATTTAATAAAATGTATCCGTTTTAAGTGTACAGTTTGATGGGTTTTGACAAATCCATGGTGTCACCATTACCCCAATCAATACAGAGAATATTTCCATCACCCCCAAAAGAATCCCCTGGGTCCCTTTGCAGTCAACCCCCATCCCATCCTCATCCCCAAACAACCATTGATGCAGTTTCCTGTCACTCTAGATTAGATTTCTCTTTACTAGAATTTCATATAAATGGAACCATATAGTATGTACTCTTTTGTGACCGGCTTCTTTCATTCAGCATGATGTTTTTGAGACTCACTCGCGCCTTTGTGTATATTCATTGATTCATTCATTCCTCTTCATGGCTGAATAATATTCCATTGTATGGATGTACCAGAGTTGATCTGTTCTGGATATCTGGGTTGTTTACAGTTTGGGGCTATTACAAATAAAGCTGTTCTGAACATTAGTGTATAAGACTGTGTGGGGGAAAAAAAGAAAAGAGGGAATTCCCTGGCAGTCCAGTGGTTAGGACTCTGCACTCTCACTGCCAAGGGCCCAGGTTCAATCCCTGGTCGGGGAACTAAGATCCCACAAGCCATGGCATGGCCAAAAAAGAAAAAGAAAAGAGAACTGAACTTCACCAAAAAAAAAAAAAAAAAAAAGATTTTGTATGAGCATACATTTTTGCTTCTCATGAGTAAATACCAAATGTGGAATGGCTAGATCATATGGAAAGTGTATTTAACTTGGGAAGAAACTGCTGCATCATTTTCCATGCCTAGCAGCAACGTCTGAGAGTTCCAGTTGCTCCACGTCCTCGATATCGTTTTGTATGGACGAGTTACTGTTTTAAAATCTTAGTTCTTCCAGCAGGTGGTGTAGTGATATTTCATGGTGGTTTTCCTGTTCATTTCCCCAATGACTAATGCTTTTGAGCATCTTTTCATGTGCCTTGTGGCCATCTCTGTGTCTTCTTTTGCAAAGTATCTGTTCCAAACCCTTTGCCGTTTTGTTTGTCTTTTTTTTTTTTTTTTGGCCGCGCCAGGTGGCTTGTGGGATCTTAGTTCCCTGACCAGGGATCAAACCCGTGCCCCCTGCAGTGGAAGCGTGGAGTCCTAACCACTGAACCCCCAGGGAATTCTCTTGTCTTCTTCTTCTTATTGAGTTGTAAGGGTTCTTTATGTGTTCTGGCAATAAGCCCTCTGTCAGATATATGTATTCCAAATACCTTCTTCCAGTTAATGGCATGCCATTTCATTTCTTAAATGGTCCTCCTCAAATCTTGAGATGCTTCCGTTGTGCCAGAAGTCATGGTCCTTCATAAGCAAAATTCCCTGTATTCTCAACATCTTCAGAGATCACTCGCTTTACCTTCTCGCCCTAACAGATGCCTGGCTCTTTCCCAAGGACCGGAAGCTCTTAAGTCGTGGCTATTTTTTCTCCAACTCTTTGCACTTTTGTGCCTCTTGTGATGAAGTGGGTGTCTTTGCCCCATCATTGCTCCTAACTCTCCCCTCAAACTCTGCAGCTTCGAGTCTCAGGCCGTCAAACAATTCTCTCTACTACCTGTCCTTGCTGCTTTGTCTGTCAACCCTCAGGTCACCCCCTCCTCTACTATTTTCCCTCCTGGTTCTTTTCTTGAAAACTCACCTGGGCATAATTCTTAGTGATTTCAGGATCCACGTGGGCCAGGGTTTCCCAACATTGGCACTGTTGACATTTGGAGCCACGTCATTCTTGCTTGTGGGGTCTGCCCTGTGCATTGTGGGGTGTTGAACAACGCCCCTGACCCCTACCCACCCAACGCCAGTAGAAAACCCACCACCCCTAAGTGTGACAACCAAAAATGTCTGTAGATGTGATCAAATGTCCCCCGGAGGGCAGACTCGCCCTTGATGGAGAACCATGGAGCTTGATGATCCTTCCAGGTGTGTGACTTTCAAATCCTTTAACTCTTCTCTCCCAATGACCTCGTCCTCCCCTCTACCTCAGCCTCCAGCTCTCATGGTCTTATTTTAGACCTTGACGTGTACAGAAATTGCATCCCTTTCCGTATTCTCAAACACTCCACTCATTGACCCACACTTCTTTTCTTTCCATCTCACTCCTTTTGGTGTTCCTGTTCAAACAATCCTTTAGCTCTGCTAGAACCTGTCATCCATGGATCATTGCCCCCTTCCCCTGTGCCCTCACCCAGTGTAGAGTCATGGTCTGTCATTACAATCCCTCCTTGACATATACCCTCAACTCCCTCCTCTATCTCTTCCTTCATCCCATTGACCTGGCTGGACTTAGTTAAAGCCAACACTCCATCCACTCCTCACCTGTACCTGGGCAGTCTCGCACACAGCCGTGCCGACTGGTCTCCCTTGAGACTCTAGACCTCTAATCCGCTGCTCAGCACTCCTACCACATCCCCCAGTCCCTTCACTCGCCAACTCTCTCATAGGTTAATGTCCTACCTTCCGTCTCCCCTCAAGCCTCCCCCTCCCTCCTGACTCTCAGCTCTGGACCTCACCTCCTACCTTCTGCAAAAACAAAGCCACAGAAGAGGACTTCCACGGCATCCCAGAACACCTACCCATGTCCCTTCATCTGGGCTGTCAGCGTTGCCTTCTTCTTTGTTATTGTGATGGAGCTGTCCATGCTTCCAGCCAAGGTCAACTTTCCACCTACACCCTGGATTCCATTCCACTCGAGGCCATCGCTCTAACAAGTTTCTGCTTTCTCTCATAACAGCAGACATCCCCTCTCTTCTCCATTATTGCCATTAGCTTATAGACATGTGATAATTTCTGTGAGATATATATCTGTATATCTATATATAGATATATATTTCACATCTTCTCTATCCACTCCTCTATCCACTTCTCTATCCACTTCTCTATGGACACTTAGGTTGCTTCCACATCTTGGCTGTTGTGAATAGGGCTGCCGTGAACAGAGGGGTGCATGGATCTTTTTGAATTAGAGTTCTGTCTGGATATATGCCCAGGAGTGGGATCGCTGGATCATATGGTAGCTCTATTTTTAGTTTTCTGAGGAACCTCCATACTGTTCTCCATAGTGGCTGAACCAACTTACATTCTGGGGGGAGGGGCACAATTTAACCCATAACCCAGCCTTGGAGAGGGGGCTGGGAAGGGACAGGCAGAGTCTCTCCCCGTGGACCACAGTGATCTCAGCTTTGATGTTGAAGAGAAACGTTGGCCTTTGGGGCTAGATTTACAAGTCTGAATCTTTTGAACCTTAAAATCTGGCAGAAATCCCAGCTGGCAATATGTCTCCTCAGTTCTGTCACCATTCCTCTGCAGAAGAATAACAGAAGGTGTGAAAAAAGGTTAATCTCAGAATAACCATTGGGGGTTAATGGATTTCGGAAGAGAAGGCACTGAAAGATACACTTCACAGAACTTTCTCATTCCAGGTAGGAACAAGACAGAGGTTTGGTTAAGGAGATACTTGCAAGTCAGTTGTCAGATTGAGCAAAGAAAAATGCAGAATGCCCATTTCGGTGTGAATTTCAGATACAAAAGAAATCATGTTTTAGTGTAAGCCCATCCCACGCAATATAGAGGACACACTCATACTAAAAATTATTCACTGTTTATCTGAAATTCAAATTTAATTGGGCATCCTGCATTTTTTCTGGCAACCCTTTTCCAAACGAATAATGGAGTTAATCCACGTTAGAAGGCTATTGTGATGGAGTTTTTGAAACTTTGAGGCCACTTCAGGGTGTGGGTGAAGCAGAAACAGTTCACAACACACACTGACCCCAATGAAAACCCAATGCGACTCTTACAAGGTGCAACCCCCCCTTCCCCGCTCTGAGGTGACCACTTCTCTGGATTTGGTGTTCGCCATTCCTTTGCTTTTTTTTTTTAAAGCATTTTATCTCATATGCATGTCCCCCTAAACCTAAGGCAATATTAAAAATATTGGCCAGGGCTTCCCTGGTGGCGCAGTGGTTGAGAGTCCGCCTGCCGATGCAGGGGACACGGGTTCGTGCTCTGGTCCGGGAGGATCCCACATGCCGCGGAGCGGCTGGGCCCGTGAGCCATGGCCGCTGAGCCTGCGCGTCCGGAGCCTGTGCTCCGCAACGGGAGAGGCCACAACAGTAAGAGGCCCGCGTACAGCAAAAAAATAATAATAATAAATTAAAAAAATAAAAATAAATAAATATATTGGCCAGGTCTTAACCCTTTAGCTGCTGGGTCGTGAAGAAGTCCGTAGGGTCACAGGGGCAAAGCCAGGGTGCTCAGGAACGTGCTGGAGTGAGGGAGGCTGGGAGCAGCAGCTACCTACCAACCAGTTTTGCCGTATGTTATCAACTGGTACATTCATACAGAGGTGTGCCTGCTGGGTAGCAGCCCTGCCCTAAATACTATTTGTTGAATGTAGCCTTATTTTCTTTTAATCATTCTATAAACAGATATACTGTTTTATGACATGGTTTAATTTCTTTCTTTTGTTTTTGTTTTGGCCCAGCACGATCTTGTTGGGAGTCATTCTCATTAATGCGTGTCTCTGCTGTTCATTATTTTATGTGTCATCCATTGAATGACTACCCCACCATTTATTCATCTAGTCTACAGTTCAGGAATATTCCAGGGTCTTGCTATGGCTAGCAGGGCTGCTCTGAATAATCTTGTACATGAAATCTGGATCCACGTGTCAGAGTTTCTCAGGGGGACGTAAATCTGGGAAGGGAGTTCCCAATCGCAGGATCCGTTCATTTTCAGCTTTACTGGACCTGTCACAAAGAGTCAAGCTCTCTTTCCACGGGGCAAGGTTGTTCCTGGGGAGCAGCTGCTGTGCCAGAGACTACATTTCCCAGTCTCCCTTGAAGCTAGTTGAGGTCATATGACTTGTTTTGACCAATAGAAAGTACGCCAAAGTGAGGTGTGTCTTTCAGGACTGAGATGGTTAAGGATGCAGTGTGTCTTCCTCATGCTGTCCTTTCCTGCAAGGGCTGCTCTGAAAGCTTCATACCGGGCGGGTGGAAGCCACATGTTGGGAATGGAGGCATCACAGACGGAAGGAACCTGGACCACTTGACAGACTGCCTTCCAGGGTAGAAGCACACATTCAGTGGACTTAGCTTATGTAAGAAATAAACTTTCACTCTTAAGATACCGAGATCTGCTGTAGTTTCTTATTCCAGCAATTGACTGACTCTGCCCAGTAATATATTAGATCATGTGAAATTGTTTTCCGAAATGGTTGCCCACCTCACACTTCTCTCAGTGAGGGATGAGCGGTTTCCTTGCTTCTCATTCTCACCAATGCTTTTAATTTGCCAACTTTATTTTTGATTTTTTTTTTCTTTTCTGGCCGCGCCACACAGTTTGCGTGATCTTAGTTCCCCGACCAGGGATTGAACCCAGGCCCTGGGCAGTGAGAACATGGAGTCCTAACCACTGAACCACCAGGGAATTCCCTTAATTTGCCAACTTAAAAAAAAAAAACTTTCTATCTTGAAACATTTCTGTTGCAACAGAAAAGTTGCAAGAAGAGTTCAATGAACTGCGGAGTAACTTTCACCCAAATTTACCAATCACTAACATTTTGCCATTTTCCCCTCCCCCCCTCTATTTTTGAAGAACTATTTCAAAGCAGCTTGTGAGCATCACGTCCCTTCACCCCTAAATATTTAAGCATGTATCTCCTAAGAACTAGGCCACTCTCTTACATACCGATTCATTTATCAAATTCAGAAAATTTCTACAGATATAATAGTATTATCTAATCAACAGTCCGTATTCAAAGTTCACCAATTGCCCAGTCATGTCCTTCATGGCCTTGGGCATTTTCAGACTTTAAATTTTTGCCCCTCTGCACCTGTAACCATGATTTATTTAAACATCATCTTTAAATGAACTCACTTTTCAAAAAGGTAATTACATACATTTATTTCAGGAGGCAATTTTACATTGCTCCCCTAAATGGAAAGCTAGAAAAGTAAGGAAGTAGAAAGCAACTCTAAAAGCTCATACTAGTGTATATGCGCGCACACACACACACACACACACACACACACACATCTCAAGAAAGGGAAATTAAAGGCCAAAATGCTAATAATACTGAGGATATATCTGAGTAGTTAGGGTCCTCATATTTTCTTGTATTTTTAAATTTTTGATAGTAAGTTGCTTTTCTTTTTTAAAAAACTGTACTGTTAAAATATATCTTAGAACTTTAAATTGCACTGATTTCAATTTTCATGATTGTGAGCTCTTGGTCAAGCTTTGTATGTGCCATATATATATATTTTAAAAACCTAATTATTAAATGAAGAACCACACAACAAAACAAAAATAAATGCTTGGGACTTCCCTGGTGGTGCAGTGATTAAGAATCCGCCTGCCAATGCAGGGGACACAGGTTCGAGCCCTGGTCCAGGAAGATCCCAGGTGCCGTGGAGCAACTAAGCCAGTGCTCCACAACTACTGAGCCTGCGCACTAGAGCCCGTGAGCCACAACTGCTGAGCCCGTGTGCCACAACTACTGAAGCCCGAGCGCCTAGAGCCTGTGCTCTGCAACAAGGGAAGCCACCACAGTGAGAAGCCCACGCACCGCAACGAAGAGTAGCCCCCTCTCGCTGCAACTAGAGAAAGTCCGCGCGCAGCAGCGAAGACCCAACGCAGCCAAAAATAACTAAATTTATTTTTAAAAATAAAAAAATAATAAAATGTTGTGTTAGTTTCAGATGTACAGCACAGTGATTCATATATATGTATATATATGTATATTCTTTTCCCTTATAGGTTATTATAAAATATTGAGTATAGCTCCCTGTGCTATACAGTAGGTCTTGTTGTTTAAGTATTTTATATATAGTAGTGTGTATCTGTTAATCCTAAGCTCCTAGTTCATCCCTCTCCCCTTTCCCCTTTGGTAACCGTAAGTATGTTTTCTAGATTCCACATATAAGCAATATCATATAGTATTTGTCTTTGTCTGGCTTACTTCACTTGTGATAATCTCTAGGTCCATCCCTGTTGCTGTAAATGGCATTATTTCATACTTTAAAAAGTTATTTTATTTATTTATTTTGGTTGTGTCTGGTCTTAGTTGCAAGCACACGGGATCTTCATTGAGGCACATGGGATCTTTTCGTTGTGGCACACGGGCTCTTTGTTGTGGCATTCGGCCTTCTCTCTAGTTGTGGTGTGCAGGTTTTCTCTTCTCTAGTTGTGGTGCATGGGCTCCAGAGTGCACGGGCTCTATAGTTTGCGGCACTAGGGCTCTCTAGTTGAGACACGCAAGCTCAGTAGTTGTGGCATGTGGGGCTTAGTTGCCACGTGGCACATGGGATCTTAGTTCCCCGACCAGGGATTGAACCCATGTCCCCTGCATTGGAAGGTAGATTCTTTACCACTGGACCACCAGGGAAGTCCCTCATTCTTTTTTATGGCTGAGTAATATTCCATTGTATATCTATATACCACATCTTCTTTATCCATTCCTCTGTTGGTGGACATTTAGGTTGATTCCATACCCTGGCTATTGTAAATAGTGCTGCAATGAACATTGGGGTGCATGCATCTTTTCGAATTGGAGTTCCCTCCAGATATATGCCCAGGAGGGGATTGCAGGATCATATGGTGGTTCTATTTTAAGTTTTTCAGGAACCTCCATACTGTTCTCCACAGTGGCTGTCAATCACGCTGTTTTAAAAAATCAATATGGAGAAGCCAAAAGGTGATATTAAATTTCTAGCCCACAAGGGGAGACCAAGAATTGTTAGAGAGGCTCTGAAGACACACTAGCATTCAACCGAGCTTTTCTCATTGGCTGAATCAGCCAGAAAGAGACATCAAAAGATACTGTCTTGGGACTTTCCTGGTGGTCCGGTGGTTAAGGCTGCATGCTTCCATTTCAGGGGGCATGGGTTTGATCCCTTGTCAGGGAACTAAGATCCTGCATGCCACATGGTGAGGCCCCCCCAAAAAATACTAACTTTCTCATAATGGGATCCAATGTTCTTTAAGGCCATAAAGGGGTGCATGTCCCACACTTTGGGGAACATTGTCTTCTCCTTGTGTGTGACTCTGGGGCAGGTCACT
Organism: Delphinapterus leucas; assembly: GCF_059928025.1. Classification (NCBI taxonomy): domain Eukaryota; kingdom Metazoa; phylum Chordata; class Mammalia; order Artiodactyla; family Monodontidae; genus Delphinapterus; species Delphinapterus leucas. Next base: position 14,485,634 of record NW_028322234.1, read on the forward strand.
TGAACCTTTGAGAGCCTCCGTTCTCTCATCTGTGAAGTGGGAAGGCACATCAGCCATTTGAGGGGCAGCGACCTTGGTGATTAAGAACAGTTACTTTGTTTTGTTTTGTTTTTTCTCCATGCCATGCAGCTTGCTGGATCTTAGTTCCCTGACCAGGGATCAAACCTGGATCCTGGCAGCGGAAACACCAAGTCCTAATCACTGGACCACCAGGGAATTCCCTAAGAACAGTTACTTTTTTTTTTTTTTTAATTTGGTTGCGCTGGGCCTTCCTTGTGGCTCGTGGGCTCCTTAGTTGTGGCATGCGAACTCTTAGTTGCGGCATGCATGTGGGATCTAGTTCCCTGGCCAGGGATCGAACCTGGGCCCCCCGCATTGGGAGCTCGGAGTCTTAACCACTGTGCCACCAGGGAAGTCCCAGAACGGTTACTTTGGAGACCCAGGTTTAGTTCCACCCCTGGAGCTCCTGGGGTATCTGAGACAATGAAATGAGACAATTATTAACACAGTGGTTAGAACTGCTCATAAACATTAGCCCAGCACTGTCCGGTGGAAATCTTATGTGACCTACACGTGCAACTTAAAATTTTCTAGTAGCCACATCTTGGAAAGTAAAGAGGAACAGCTAACGTGAATTCTAATGACAACATGATGCTCGGTGAAATAAGCCAGACACCAAAAAAAAAGACAAGTACTAAATGATTCCACTTATAGGAGGTCCTAGAGGAGTCCAATTCACGCAGACAGGAAGTAGATGGTGGGGGCCAGGGGCTGAGGGAGGGGGACAGAGTTTCATTTTTACAAGATGGAGAGTCCTGGAGATGGAGGGTGGGGATGGTTGTCCAACAATGTGAATGTACTTAATGCCACTGAGCTGTGCACTTAAAAATGGTTAAGATGGCAAGCGTTATGTTCTGTGTATTTTCCCATAGTTAAAAGTAGGAATAAAACTTAAAAGAATTATAGTGAAGAGGGCTTCAAGATATGGAAGGCTGTTAATGGCATTTTAAGTGAAAAAATTAGGAACGACATACAACGGCACCCAAATCTTTGTAAAAAAAAAAAAAATAATACGAATGATTGTTTAAGCTTAAAACCCTAACCCTAACCCAGTATTAACAGCAGTTATCTCTGGACTGTAAGATTATCAGCGAGTTTCATTTTCTCTTGGCAGCTCTTTGTCAACCTCCTCACCACCCCACTGGCATCTACCTCCCACCCTTTCAAGCCCCATGGGAACTGATCTGGGGTGAGATGCCCGTGTCCATCATGGACAGAGTCCCATCCACTGCTTCAATTCCGATGAGGTGAGGTCCCCATTCCCATCCCCCACCGTGCTGTCAAGTCCATCCTCATCCCCGAACCCATCCCAATGTTGTTCTCCAACTCACCCCCAACGCTGTCCACGTCCCCGTCCCCATTTCCATCCCCAACGCCTTCCATTTCCAATGCTGTCTTTAGCCTCATCTCCAATCCCAACTCAGCCTCCACCCTCCACCCCAACCTGATCCCCAGGCCAGTTCCCAACCCTGTATCCATTCTTATCCCCAATTCCATCCTCGTGTCTATCTCAACCTCAATTTAGTTCAGCCCCAGCCCCCAGCCCGCTCACCCTCTTCTGTGAGTAGATGATTGGTTCTCTCCAAATGTCCACATCCTTGTTACCAAAACTTGGGAATATGTCACCTTCCATGGCAAAGGTGTCATTGAATTGAGGATCTTGAGAGGAGGAGATTGTCTCGCATTGTCCTTGTGGACCCAGTGTCATCACAAGGGTCTTTTTTAAATTTTAAAATGTATTTATTTATTTATCTGGTGCACCAGGTCTTAATTGCGGCATGCAGGATCTAGTTCCCTAACCAGGGATCGAAGCCAGGCCCCCTGCATTGGGAGCACGGAGTCTTAGCCACTGGACCACCAGGGACGTCCCCATCACAAGGGTCTTTATAAGAAGCTCCAGATCAGAGAAAAGAGGTAAGATTATGGCATCAAAAGAAGGGATGACGCATTTTGGTTTTCTTTTCTTTTTCCTTTTTTTTTTTTTTTTTTTGTCTGCGATGGGTCTTTGTTGCTGCACATAGGCTTCTCATTGTGGTGGCTTCTCTTGTTGCGGAGCACGGGCTCTAGGCGCACAGGCTTCAGTAGTTGTGGCACGCAGGCTCAGTAGTTGTGGCTCGCGGGCTCTAGAGCGCAGGCTCAGTAGTTGTGGTGCACAAGTTTAGCTACTCCGGGGATGTGGCATCTTCCCGGACCAGGGCTCGAACCCGTGTCCCCTGCATTGGCAGGTGGGTTCTTAACCACTGCGCCACCAGGGAAGTCCCGGATGATGCACTTTGAAGATGGAGGAAGGGGCCCTGAGCCAAGGAGTGCAGGCAGCCCCTAGAAGCCAGAGAAAGCCAGGATGTGGATTCTTCCCTGGAGCCTCCAGAAGGAGCCAGCCCTGCCCACACCTGGGTGTTTGCTCCATAGGACGCCTTCCGAACTCCTGATCTCCAGGACCGTACCATAGTAAATGCGTGTAGTCTCAAGCCACTGTTTGTGCTAATTTGTTGCAGCGGCCATGGAGACGCATCACCCCTCCACCCAAGCTCTGGCCCTTCATACCTGCTCGCTGGTAGAGGGCGAGCACCACCCCCTCAGCACCCACACACCTGTCTCACCGTCCTGTTGCCCCTGTGCGCGTGTGCAGTACAGGGTGATTTCCCAAACTCCAGGCTGCAGTGGGCGTGGGCACCTGTTACCACCTTGCTTCCGGCTGCTAAACCCTTAAGCAAGATCCAGGAGAGCCAGATCCTGATGGCTGTGTCCTCGCCCAGATTTGACTAGGGAGGGACACAGGAGGCTGTCTGCTTCCAGCTGGGCTGGGAGAGGCTGGGGTGGCAGCGGTGGCGGTGTGTGTGTGTGTGTTTTAATATTTATTTTTTTATTTGGCCATTCCAGGTCTTAGTTGCAGCACATGGGATCTTTAGCTGCCTTGCGTCATGTGAGATCTAGTTCCCTGACCAGGGATTGAACCCGGGCCCCCCGCATTGGGAGCCCAGAGTCTTAGCCACTGCGCCACCGGGGAAGTCCCAGTGGTGTGTGTTTGCTCTCCTGGTCCACCTGGGGAAGGAGTTTGGGGCCAGGACTATGGCTACAGGTGGGGTTTTTGCTGATCTAGGGGAGTAGAGAGCCAGGTCGAGCTTTTAATTCAGGCTCTGGAAACTTCTGTCACCTCTAAACGTGACGTCTTTCTCATCCCTCCGGAGGATCTCGAAGGCGGCTCTCTGCGTATCTGGAAGAGTGTGAACGTGGAAGCATTTTACACCTTGTAGATCAGGGATCCCCAACCCCCAGGCCGTGCTCCCCATCGCTCGCATTAAAGACTGAACCATCCCCCCGGCCCCTTCCATGGAAAAATTGTCTTCCACGAAACTGGTTCCTGGTGCCAAAAAGGTTGGGGACCGCTGTTGCAGATGATGATCATGACGACGGTGGTTTAATAGCCTCTTTCCATTCAGTGCCAACTCTGGGCTGAGGCCTCAGCCCACACAACCTCAATAGTTCCCAAGTTTCGAATTTACAGAGGACCCTCGGGGTTTTCCTATATCCACCCCCCACCGAAACTCTTATTTACGTAAGATATTTTGTCAAATAACACCCCCTTTAAAAAGCTAAATTAATTACTTTTTAAAAAGTGGTGAAATATACATAACATGAAATGTACCACGTTAACCATTTTTAATTCTTAAAGCCCGCGTGCAGCAATGAAGACCCAACACAGCCAAAAATAAATAAATAAATTTATTTTAAAAAGTGAAATAAATAAATACCATGTAAATAATATCAAGACAGTCTAGCTGGATACTGTTGCCTGCTGAAGGGCTTTTTAACAAACAAAGGGATTAAATGTTGAGGCATAAACATGTATTAGCACCAACTGAGCCCCTCTCCTGGAACTATTGAGAACTGAAAAGGGAGTAAGTAGATTTCTCGCCACACAGTTCAGTGATTCTCAATGCAGGGCCACCATCAACAAACATTTTCTTCCTAGGGAAATGCTGTATCAGCTCATTAAATCTTCACAGTAGGCCTAAGAGGGAGGTACTATTATTATTCCCATCTTACAGGTGAGAAAGCTGAGGCTCAGAGAGGTGCATTCACTTGCCCAAGGCCACACAGCTTAGGAACAGGAGGAACTCAGAATTCAAACTCAGGCCTGTCTGACTCTCAAACCGGAGCTTTCCACAGCCCTGGGAAGCCAGGACTGGGGACCCCAGGCCCAGAACTCCACAGATTCCTCCCCTCAGGGATGCTTTTGTGGAAGCTGGGACACTCTAAGTGTATGAGGTCTTGTCCACCCAAGAGAAATGGCTTCAATCCAGCCTAGCCTTCCATAGCACAGACAGGAAGATTGAAGCCCCCAAAGGAGTTTCTATCACCAAGGATTCCAAGGGAGCTGAGCGGAGTCTGTTGGGGCAGGTGTCCAGCTGTTGGCCCTAATCTGGGAAGCAGCAGCGTGGAGCTTTGGCGATGTCGAGGTAGTAAAACCTAATGGTTAGAAGCTTGGAGTCTGGGGAATTCCCTGGCAGTCCAGTGGTTAAGACTTGGCGTTTTCACTACGGTGGCCCGGGTTCAATCCCTGGTCGGGGAACTAAGATCCTGCAAGCTGCACAGTGCGGTCAAAAAAAAGAAAAAGAAAAAATAAATAAATAAAAAAAGAAGCTCGGAGTCTGAAGCCTGCCTGTTTTCACATCTTGGTGTCATCACCTTGCATGCTCTGTGCAAATGACTTTGCTCTCTGCCTCAGTTTGCCCATCTGCAAAGTGGGGATGGCAAAGTACTCATCCCAGTGGGATCATCATCATCATTACTTTATTTTTTTTTAATATTTATTTATTTATTTGACTGCTCCAGGTCTTAGTTGCAGCATGCGGGATCTAGTTCTCTGACCAGGGATGGAACCCAGGCCCCCTGCATTGGGAGAGTGGAGTCTTAACCACTGGACCACCAGGGAGGTCCCCATCACCATTATTTTAAATTACTGTTCCAAAAAACAGTCCCCCTAACTCCCGCTCCTAGGGGGGCAGGGAAGGGAGGCCCCCTCCCCACTCACCCCTGCCCTGCCCTGCCTGGACAGTGCCAACCCCTCTGCTTATGCCCAGGGCAGCGGCTGGCCGCCACCACACGGGACAGGCTGTCCTGGTGCCACCAGGGAGCCGTCCAGCAGGTTTTTCCTCTCTGCCTGCTGTGGGGCACCCCACCGTCTCTTCCCCGCCTTTGGCTGGGCCCGGCCCTCTCTAGGCTCCCGTGCTCCTCTCTGCCAGACGCAGCCAGCGGATGGCAGGCACTGCGTCAGGATGCCCAGCATCTTCGCCTACCAGAGCTCGGAGGTGGACTGGTGTGAGAGCAACTTCCAGCACTGGGAGCTGGTGGCCGAGTTCTACAACACGGTGAGGGCCGGGCGGGAGCCTCTGGTGGGACAGAGTCTCAGCAAACAGGGGTTCAAACCCCAGCTGCTCCACCTCCCCGCTGGGAAATCCTACCCGAGCAGCCGCCTCTCTGAGCCTCAGTTTGCTCATCTGTTAGGCAAGGCCTGCCTTCTGGCTTTCATTCATTAGACTGTCTTTATTAGGCGTGAGGCTCTGTGGTAGGTTTTGGAAATGCAGCCGTAACCTGGAAAAGAGCTGCCTCTGCCCTCCCAGAGCAGAGGATACAGGTGCGACTCCAGGTGTCCACAACCCAGGATGATGGTGCTGTAATGGGAGGTGCACAGGCAGCTTCTGGGAAGCCTAGAGGCAGCTCCTGAGCCATTGGTGGAGGGGTTATCAGGGAGGGCTTCCTGGAGGAGATGGCTGTGTCTGCCTTGTTCTCAGCTGTATCCCCAGCCCAGGGTGACCAACTCATCCCAGTATGCTGGGACTGTCCTGGTTTTAGCACCATAAGTCCCGGGTCCCAGGAGACCCTGCAGTTCCAGGCAAAATAGGATGGCTGGTCATCCTTCACCCAGCCCCTGCTGTCAGGACCACACTGGAAGGGCTCAAAACTCTTGGATGCCTCAACGGCAATGGCATTTAACCAAAGCTTGAAAGATGCAAGCGACCAGAGACACGTACAGTTATCCTGTGCGGGGTGCTGGGGACACTGTGGTGAATAAGGCAGTGGGCTTGCCTTCCTGGAGCTCCCAGATTGGTGGATAATGAGACAATGCCCTTTGCTCTGTGCCCTGCACATAGTACCTGCTCAATAAATGGTGAGCATGAATTCACGCAAATAATGGCCTTTACCGAGCACTTACTGTGTGCCAGGCATTGCCCAAAACATTTCGCCTGAAAAAACCTCATTTAATCTTCACCATGACATTGGGAATTAGGCAGCATGTATAGTATATAGAGTTAGTTAATCCCATTTTCCAGATTAAGAAACAGGCATTCAGGGAGATTGAAGGATATGCCCAGGGTAACTGTGGTACTTAGAGGTGGGATTTGAACTTGGCATATCTGGAGAGGTGTTTTTTGGGGGGAGGGGAGCTCAGTGTCAGGTTGCTCTGACTCTGTTACCTTTGACCTCACCACTTCCCAGAGCTGGGAGGCAAGAGTTTGAGATTCAAGGGGTCCCTGAGGTCGCCCCAGCTTTTGCTTCTCCTGAGCCAGAGATACTGACCCTTTCTGGTCCTCGGTGGCCTTCCCTATAAAATGGGAGAGGGTTGAATGTGCTGGTGCCTGGAGGCTGAGAAGAGGGTGTGGGGTTCTGGACTCCTCCTCTCTGCGTTCTGTAGTCCGGAAAGTTCCCTGTCCAGCCCACCCCTTAGAAGGCACGGAGAGAGGGCTGGCTCAGATGTGGGCTGCTTCCACATCCGTGCGCTCTCATGCAAAATTGCCCTCCATGACATCCTCCTTCAACCTTTTTTTTTTTTTTTTTTTTTTTTCCTGCGCCTCAGGGATTGTGGGATCTTAGTTTCCCCACCAGGGATCGAACCCGGGCCCTGGCAGTGAAAGCGCCGAATCCTAACCACTGGACCACTAGGGAAGTCCCTTTTATTTCTTTATTTTATTTTATTTTTTTGCGGTATGCGGGCCTCTCACTGCTGTCGCCTCTCCCGTTGCGGAGCACAGGCTCCGGACGCGCAGGCTCAGCAGCCATGGCTCACGGGCCCAGCCGCTCTGCGGCATGTGGGATCCTCCCTGACCGGGGCACGAACCCGTGTCCCCTGCATCGGCAGGCGGACTCTCAACCACTGCGCCACCAGGGAAGCCCGGGAAGTCCCTTTTAAAATTGGAAACATCATCCTTAGCACATGGACCACACAAAAGCTGTAACATTTTCACTAATCTTTGTAGGGCTTGAATAGATGTCAAACTACTAGGCAGCTTTTAATTTTTTAGTTTTAATTTTTAAATTTTATTTTATTTATTTATTTTTGGCTGCATTGGGTCTTTGTTGCTGTGCGCGGGCTTTCTCTAGTTGTAGCGAGCGGGGACTCCTCTTCATTGCGGTGCTTGGGCTTCTCATTGCGGTGGCTTATCTTGTTGCAGAGCACGGGCTCTAGGCTCAGTACGGGCTCAGTAGTTGCTGTGCACGGGCTTAGTTGCTCCGCGGCATGTGGGATCTTCCCGGACCACGGCTCGAACCCGTGTCCCCTACATTGGCAGGCGGATTCTTAACGACTGCGCCACCAGGGAAGCCCTAGGCAGGCTTTTAAAAGCATGCTTTTGGTCTAGGTATGTCAATGAAAGACCACATATATAGCAGAAAAAAATTTTAAATCTGTTCACATGGATTTTGTCATGATCCACTTAGGAATCACAGCTCATAATTGGAAAAGAGTGTTCTCTGAAGAATCTTTTGCTTTCTCGTTGATCTACGTGCAAGAAGCTCTGAGCCTGGGGTTGGAGGAAGTAGAGCCCAGCCCAGCACACGGTCAGGGTACAGACGAAGGACGCACTGGAGGACTCGGCTTCTTAGAGGAGGGCACCTAGGCGTTGGCTTTTGAAGGATGAATAGGACCTTGCCAAGTAGGGCAGGAGTCTGGGAAAGAGAGCAGAAGAGAAGAAAAGGGTGTGCTAAGTCCTGGAAGTAAAAGAGGGACAACCAGTTTGGGAAAGTATGTCTCTGTGGCTAAAATATGGGGAGAGATAAAGATGAAGTTTTCAATGCTGAGTTGGAGTGTTTGAAATTTATCCTGTATTCACTGACGGACTCATTCATTCAACAAAAGTGCTGTAAACCAACCTGTGCTGGGTGGTGCTGGGGTCCCAGAGAGGCTCAGTGCCCCCGGGTTGTTGGGCTGGTGGTTCAGAATTAGAAATGGACACCCCCACAGTTAGCTAGTGGCAAAGGGAGAAAAACAGGGGGCAGATGTGGGATGGTGAGGAACCATGGGGTGGAGCGTGACGCCTCTGTTTGTTGAATGGGGAGGGAACCTTGATGCTTAAGGAATGAGTAAATGTTCTCTAAGGTATATGGGGCAAAGGAAACAGCATATGCAAAGGTCTTGAGGTGAGAGAAAAGAACTGTTAGCTTCAAGCCAACGCCCAGGCTGCCTGCCTGAGGGGGAGGAAACGAAGGAGAGAAAAAGTGCTAATGAGGTTTCCAGGGGCTAAATCAGGAAAGCAGCGCAAAAGGGTGCGTGCTGCATCGTGAGGGCACGCGGGAGCCATGGCTGACTTCGGAGCATGAGAGAGTTGATGATCTGGGGGCAGCTGGAACACCTGGCTGCGTTTCACAGTCTAACCGAGAGCCAGGAAGGGCGATCCAACAGGAACAGAGGTCGGGGGCGTGGGAGGGGCTGGGGCAGGTGAGGCAGGGGGAGAAGTCAAGGTGTGGGCCGCTCTAGTTGGCACCTGTTTGCTTTGGCCTGATGGCCTCCAGGTGTGGCCTCCTCCTGGGCTGCTGACAACTTAGGAGAGTTTCAAGTGGTGTGGGGAGATGTTTCAAGGCCCCCCCGCCCCAGGCTCTCAGAGGCAGCTGTGCTGCTGAATTTCTTGCCTGGGATCCTGCCAAAGCTTCAGAAGCTCCGCATCTCATCCTCTCCAGAAAACTCCCTCTCAGATGCTCAGATTCAGAACAAAGGGATGGTGTGCCTGGCGTGGGGAACTGCATAGGAAAGGCATAGGAGTGGGGATGAGTAGGGGGTCTGGGGGTGGGTGGGTATCAAAGACACAGGGAGATGAGAGTGGGGAGGGTGTAGGCTGCAGTGCGCACCTCCGACAGCGTCCCCACCTTCTTTTCCGATAGCCTTGGCGCTCTTGGCCTCTGCAGTGTGCTAGTAACTCCAGTCTCTGTCTTCCCTGGATGCTGTGTGACCCAGGCGGGAGGCCCGCCCCTCTCTGAGCGCCTGGCTGTGACCAGCAGGTCCCATGAGCTCTAAACCACACCTCCCTCTTCTGCCTTTCTCCTCCTCAAAACTCACAGCAACTAATTACAGGGCACCTCTTGTATGCCAGGTCCCGCAGAACCGAGGAGGGCATGGTTCCTGCCCTCAGGGAGGAGAGATGCGATTAACTGAATAATTGCACGCATGAAACTGGTGACCATGCTCATGATACATCCCAGACCCAGACTCGATAGGTCCCTCTGGGCCTCTCTTCTCCTTCGGAAAAACAGGCATCGCTGATCTGCAACCTGCTGGCCTCCCGGGGCTGACACAGGGGTCAGATTGAAATGACCCCTTTATTTCACTCTTCATTCATTGGGAATTGGTGCAGCCAGTCACTGTTTCAGCTCTGGGGACACAGTGGTGATCAAAGCAGACAAAAATGCCTGCTCTCGTGGGGCTGGTGTCCTGGGGGATGGAGGAGACAGGCAATAAACAGGAGTCAAGAGTATAGGATGCCAGGGGGTGGTACACGCTAGGGAAGAAAAACTCATTCATTCATTACTTTTTAAAAAAAAAATTAATTTTTGGCTGCATTGGGTCTTCATTGCTGCGCTCAGGCTCTCTCTAGTTGTGGCGAGCGGGGGCTACTCTTCGTTGCGGTGCACGGGCTTCTCATTGCAGTGACTTCTCTTGTTGCGGAGCGCGGGCTCTAGGCGCGCGGGCTTCAGTAGTTGTGGCTCGCGTGCTCTAGAGGGCAGGCTCAGTAGTTGTGGCGCACGGGCTTAGCTGCTCTGCGACGTGTGGGATCTTCCCAGACTAGGGCTCGAACCCATGTCCCCTGCATTGGCAGGCAGATTCTTAACCACTGCGCCACCAGGGAAGTCCCCATTCATTCCTTTTATTCAGCAAATATTTACTGAGTACCTATGCAAAAAGGGGATTTCTGTGAGGTGCTAGTAATTTTTGACTCATAGGACCATGGAGAGGATGATACAGCTACTGGACATCCCTAATGTCCATCAGTGGATGAATGGATAAACACAGTGTGCTCCATCCACACAATGGAATATGATTCAGCCTTAAAAAGGAGTCAAGCACTGACACATGCTACAACATGGATGAACTTTGAAAACATGAATCTCAGTGAGAGAAACCAGACCCAAAAGACCACACAGTATGCGATTCTGTTGATACGAAACATCCAGAACAGGCAAATCCACAGAGACCGAGAGTGGATTCATGGTTTCCAAGGGCTGGGGGAAGGGAAGGGAGAATGATTGCTAATGGGTACAGGGTTTCCTTTTGGGGTGATGAAAATGTTCTGGAATTAGCAATGATGGTTGCACAACATTTGAATAGATTATGTACACTTGAAAAGAATGAATTTGATAGTCTGTGAGTTATATTGTAATTTAAAAGATAGAGGTATTTAAAAAAACTCACAGCTCCTGGCACATCCTAAGCACTGAATAGTTGAAGCTATTATTATTGTTGTTGTTAGGAGTAAATATAGCACAGAGAAATGAGAAAGTTTTCATATATTAATTTTATTTGACATTAATTTTGTTAATGTCAAATAAAAGAGCACTGCACTCCTCATAAAATTCTTATTCTCCGCATTTTACAGATGGGGGAAATAAAGGCTCAGAGAGGGTACATTTCCTTCCCAGGGTTGCACAGCATGTGACTTGCAAGCGTGTGAATGCTGAGAGTGCCAGAGTTAAACCCCGGCCACCTAGTCTCAGAGTCTCTCACTTATGCACAGTGCTGTGAGGCCACTCAGTTACTGAGTGATTAACAATGTCGTGTGCATCTTAATTCATGCAAGTAAGTCCCATGCGGAGAGGGACTGTGGCTGGTGGTCCACGGCCCCAGCCCAGCACTGACACTCATGTGCATGAGTGGAATGGATGCATACGGGGGTCCTCGGCAGGTGACAGGGCCAGGGGTGGGTGGTGGGAGTTTGAGCTTTGGCACTGGGGAGCAAGAGAAAGGGGAGGTTTGGCCATGTTTTTTTTTTTTTTAATTTTTTGCTGTAGTTGATTTACAATGTTGTATTAGTTTCTGGTGTACAGCAAAGTGATTCAAATATACATATACTTAGATATATACATATATATAAAAAGAATATATTCTCTTTTTCTTTTCTTTTCTTTTCTTCTTATGGCCGCTCCATGCAGCTTGCGGGATCCTAGTTCCCCGACCAAGGATTGAACCTGGGGCCCCGGCAGTAAGAGTGCGGAGTCCTAACTACTGGACCACCAGGGAATTCCCTTTTTCACGTTCTTTTCCATTATGGTTTATTATAGGATATTGAGTATAATTCCCCGTGCTGTACAGTAGGACCTTGTTGTTTATCTATTTTATATTCAGTAGTGTGCATCTGTTCATCTCAAACTGTAGTTTATCCCTCCCACCCCCGGCCATGTTTCTTGATTTGACTGAGTCAACATATTTTTCTTGAGTGCATGCCAGCCTACTGGGTGCCCAGCATGATAGACTTTGGGGACACAGCTGGGGATAAAACAGGTGTTTCCTGTCCTCTTGGAAGTCACAGTCCGGTGGGGAGGGCAGAGATGATAAAGCAGTAAGCAGTGAAAAAGACTGAGGTGAGGCGTCTACTCAGGTCAATCCCCTTCCTTCCTTCCTTCCTTCCTTCCTCCTCCTCCCCACCTTCCCTCCATCTCTCCCCCTTTTCCTCCTTCCGGTCCTAAGGATCCAGCCACATTCACTTACCAGACGTCCTGCTGGGTACGGGTGATCAAAACATCAAAGCATTCTAGAATAATAGTCACCCCATGGTACACAGCACATGCATCAGACACATATGTGCATTATTGACACGTATTCTTTGCATGCATTATTCGCTACAAAAATTCACTGAGCACCTACTGTGTGCCAGGCACTGTCCTAGACACCTGGGGTTTGTAGCAGTGAACAAAACTGCCGACCCCCCTGGTCCCGTGGCACTCAGTTCTCGAATCCTCACCGTGGCGCTCGGAGATAGGGCCTCCGTTTTATAGAGGAGGAAACTGAAGCATAGAGCATCCCCCAAACTCTGACTGGATACACCGTAAAGGCAGTGACTTTGTTTTCAGGCACTGGTGAGATCCTTGAGTATGTAGTAGGTACTGAAGGAATGATTGTTGAGCAAATGACTGAATGAATGAATGAATGAAAGTGAAGCCACCTGCTGGGGCTGGGACCCAAGGAATCCAGCTCACCTGTGTCCAGAGCTCAGGACTGGCCACGATCTCGGGCGGGTACCTTGCCTGCCTCTCTGAGTCTGGGTAGGGCCGGTGGTTGGGAAACGCGGGGGCCCAGCCCCAGAGGGCAGAGAGGGAGACGCTGGTGTCAGGGTGGTCTCTGATTCTATCACAAACCCCGGCGGCATTCGGAGCCCATTAGTTATAGGCGTTGCCCGTTGCTCTGTCCTCATTCTGCACACTCAGGGGCATTATTGAGAACACCTGTCTTCATCCTGCAGGCCACTTAGCATGGAGCATTGATACCAACCACAAGCCTGTTATTATTATCTCCTTGAACAGTAACAAGAGCAGCAGCAGCCTTTGCTATTTCTTGAGCCACAACCATGTCCCTGGCGAAGTAGCTTTTCAATGCCTGGCCTCATGCATCCCCCTCCCCCCAACAACCTTCATGGTAGCATTGATGATCCTCTCCTACTTCACTGGTGCAGGAAAGGGGGACCCAGAGACACCAGATCACACAGCCAGGAAGCAGGGGAGCCCCCTCTTCATCTTCACCACCCATCTAGTCCTCCAATCTTTCAAAGCAGGGGGTCAAAGCAAACTTCGGAGTCCCCCAGAGCTGTGCAACCTCAGAGAAATCACTCCACCTCTCTGAGACTCAAGCTCCCCATTGCCAAACAAGAACTAGAAAGTTGGACCTTGAGGGGGTCAGGCTGTCAATAGATTGGAAAGTGACAGTTGGAGCACCTTCTATTCAGAAGTTTCTAGATGCAAGACTCTCTGCCAAGTGTTTTCATGTGTGTGACAGGTGATCCACCTGAATTATTTTGAGATCCAGCCAACAGGATTTATTGAGCACCTACTATATTCTGGTTCCTGAGGTTATAATGGAGAAGGGGGAAGCCACAGTCCCCATTCTCAAAGCCAGGTTTAGCGGGAGAGCCAGATGGTTCCAGCCAGACAAGTGTCAGGAAAGTGGGATGGCACAGGGCCACAAAGGAAGGCCACCTGACCCTGCCTTGGGGGATTAGGAAGGCTTTAGGGAGAAAGTGATGCCCAGGTTAAAGGCGGAGTAATTGGCCTGGCGAAGAGGGGTAAGGGGGAATGAGAGTGTTCCAGGCAGTGGGAACAGTATGTGTGAACTCCTGGAGGTTAAAGTGTGGCTTATTCAGAACTAAGTTATTCCTTCCACCCAGATTATAAAATTGAAGGTGGAGAAAGGTGAGTTATGGAGGGAGTTTATAAGCCAAGCTTAAGAATCTGGATTTTATAGATGAGAGTCACGGACGTGTTTTAAGTGGAGGCTTAACAGTTTGGGAGGCTGGATGGCTCAGCATCTTCAGGCATGCCTGATTTGCCCAAGGGCTGCCGTTTGGTTGAAGACAGAGGGAACATCAGATTTGTTTGGGGTTTTGCCCATTCAGTATTCATGGCCCCATTTTCCCTTCATCAACCACCTGGTTATGGCCTCGATGGGATGGTCAATCAAGGTGGTCCCCCTCCTCTGGCCAAGGATGGGATGTGGCCCTGGCTACACTCTCCAGAATTTGAAGCTTGGGCTTGGACAGAAGGACTGGACACAGTTGTTTTCATTCATACCCAAAATTGCCCCCTGAAGAGATTGTCCATTAGAGGGTCAAAGCTGTTCCGGTTTCTGGTTTTCCTTGTCCTCTGCAATTCCTTTGATTAATGAGCTCCCTATAATAAATGAATGAATGAATGAATGAACGAACAAATGAATGAATGATTTGGTTAATTAAATAAGTAAACACACACACACACACACATTTATATTTATAGTGTAAGTTCACCAGAATCATTTTCTGTTGCTTGCTACCAAAGAACCCTAGCTAATATTACCAGTGCTGATGGGTTTGTTGGATTCAGGCAATAGAATGGTAGCTTAAGCAAAAACCAAAACAAAGAAACAAACCAAAGGGGGGCGGAGGGGGAGAAAGAAGGCGTTGGAAAGATTGTAGGATATCTTAGAAAATGGAAAGATGAGTTATTTTGGGAAGGCTGCGACCCAGGGTAGGTGTGCAGGATTCAGAAGAAGGGCAAACACTACCCTCGAGTATTTGCTTTTTTTTCCTCACCCTTGTCTTCTCGTGGGTGGCAAGATGGTTGCCATATTTTAAACATCATGACAATATCCCAGGGCCTCTTTAGAGAGTTGCCAACGGTGCAACACAATTATGGTGACTCCCAGGCTTTGTGTCTGCTCCAAGTTTCAAATTCCCCAAAGAAAAGTCTGATATCCTGCTTTGGGATAGGTGTCTATTCCAGTGGGGTAGGATCTCATGATACAGACAGGGCAGGTTGGGGGTGTTCTGTGTTCTGGGGTAGCCACTGTGAACTGGGTGATCCTCCTGGAGATGTGTTTGACTCTGTCCATTGACAAACACCAGAGAACTTGGCATGGAAAACAAGGACATAGGTGGGACCATGGGCTGGGGAACCAGTTTGCCAAGCCTGGGTTCTCAAACTATGACCTTTGAGCTGGTTCTCCCATTGCCCCAGGAGAGCTGTGGACTTTCCTGGAATCAGGAGGCCTCCTGTCTTGGGAACCTGTACAGGTGCCCAGGACCTAGGCTAGTAGATGCTGACATTGTATCAGGTGAATGATTTTCCCCACACCCACCACTGTGCCCTGTATTTTTGAGTCAGCATCGTTAATACTGGGGTTCTAAAAAATAACAGAGCATCCTAGTTAAGAGGGTGCTGTTTCTTCACTTTCTAAGATGGAATGCAGACAATTTAGGAGACCTTTACAAGGGGAAGATTTTTGGGGGGAGGGAAGGGTGTCATTGAGTGAGCAAGCTGGTTGACCTCAAATTGGCAGGTGGATTGAGGCCATGAGAACACCTGTTTCTGAGCCCATGTGAGATACTCACTGTGACCCCAACATATCTGGGGGAGACTTTGAGGGGGCATCGAAGTCCTGCATCAGCAGTTGGGGACTTTAAGCCGTTGAAATTCTGGTGCAAATGTTCTTGTGACCTTAATTGTATTTATGAGTCCAGTGAGGTTTGGGGACCTTTGGGTCAACAGCGTGAAGAGGCAGGTGGTGTTATGCATATGTCAGAAATGCAGAGATGGCAGGTTAAGGGATTGAAGTTACCTTCTCAAGGCTCCACAGTTAATGAGCAAGGGAACATGTATCCAATCCCACACCACTTGGATCCCAAAGGTCGTTCATTGGAATGCTTTGGTTTCAAATAAAACACCCAACTAAAACAGCTTAAATAGAAAGGACAGTATCTTTTTTTTTTTAATGGAAGTTGGAGGTAGATGGTTCCAGAATAGATTAACTCAGAGCCCAACATCATCAGGCTACTTGGTTCTTCCCATCTTTCTTCTCTGCTATCCCTGGAGAAGTGGTCCTCAAGATATTGTCCAAGCGCCACCCTGCTTGGTGTCCTTGAGACCCTTTCAGGGTTTCCTCAAGGTCAAAATTATTTTCATAATAATATTAAGGTATTATTTGCCTTTTCCCACTCTGATTCTCTCACGAGGGTACAATGGAACCTTCCAGAGGCTGCATGACGTGTGATGACATCATCTATCTGATGGCCAAACGAATGTGGGCTTGTGTAGTCACGTGTCTTGAAAGTTTTGGGGTTTTAGTTTCTAATAAGGTAAATCTTGATAGATGTAACCCACACAAGCAAAAGCTCTTCAGGGTCCTCAGTAATATTTAAGAATATAAGAAGTTCTTGAAACCAAAATGTTTGAGACCACTGTCCTCAAGTATTTGTTTTTCCTGTCAACCTTGTTTCCTCATGGTTGCAAAATGGCTGCCGCATCTGAAACATCACAACAATCTCCAAAGGCCTTTTCACTCAGTCTGATTTCAGTAAAGAGAGCTTTCCCAGAAGCTCCTCATCAGATCTTCCATCATGTTTCATTGGCCAGAATTATATCACACATTCATTCCTTAACCAATCCTTAGCAATAGGGATGATCTATGCCCTGGGGCTAAATCCTGCCTCCCTAAAAGCCATGCCTTCCTGATGCCTGAACAAAATTCTGGATTATTTAACAAGGAAGAAAGGGAGTATCTATAAGTTAAGACATAAGTCCAGCTGCTGTAGCAGAGACCCAAAATAATAATGGTTTAATGAAGATAGAAATTTGTTTCTCTCTTACATAACATCCAATCATAAGCTCCCCAGGGCTGGTGTGAGAGCTTTGGGGTACCAGAGATCCAGGCTCCTTCTATATGGTTGTTTTCCCATCTCTAGGCTATTGCTGTCATCTGTGTGGCTCAAGAAGCTATCCCACCACATCTGCATCCCAGTAGAAAGGGATTAAGGGGAAGGCACACCCCTTCCCTTTAGGAAGACAACCTAGAAGCTGTACTTATGTCTTGTGCCCATGTCTTACTGGCCAGAACTCAGTCACATGGCTGTGTGGAGCTGCAAGGGAATCTGGGAAATGTAGTCTTTAGCTTGGTGGCCTTGTTACATAGAAGAAGGAGAGAATCAGATTAGCTTGTGCCCATTGTTATTCCCCTTTGCCTCCCAAGAAGGAAAGGTCTTCCTAATACTGAACCAAATCAGTTTGGTTAAGGAGGAAGAAGGGAGGATGGTTGTTGAGCGCTCAATTCCCACTGTCTGCCATAACTACCATATTCTTAGTGGTCATTGTTAGTTATCTGAATCATGTGTTATTATCAAACATCGATTGAGGTCTATGAAGCAGTTTCTGCTTCTGTGATAAACAGCACTCTGATTCTTGTCTCAAGAAACTCACGTGGGATCTCGCTTCAAATCCTGGATTCTCCAGTTACTGGCTGGGTGACCTGGGCTGGACCATTTGACCACTCTGAGAATCAGTATCTTCTTCTATGGTGTGGTGATGCACAACCTAACTGGCAGGGTTGTTTTGAGGATGAGAAAAGATTCTGGGAATAATAAACCTTGCCTGGGCCCCAGAACATTGTGAATGTCTAATTATAAGGACGCAAATCACTAATCCACAGACAACATAGCTGTGCAATCATGGGGTTCTGGACAAGGCATAGCTGTGCGGTACCAGCTGGCCTCCATGCACCTTTCTCCTCTCCTACCCCAGCCCACAGTAATATTTCCTCTTTGTCTCAGCTAGCTAATGTTGCATAACAAATCACCCTAAAGTTTAGTGGCTTGAAACAATGACCACTTATTTATTTATTTATTTTTGCTCATGAATCAGTAATCTGGATAGGGTTTGGCAGGGACAGCTCATCTATGTTCCACATGGCAACTGTTGGTGTGACTTGAAGGGGGGAAGGGGACTGGAATCATCTGAAGGTTCATTCACTTCTGTGTGTGGTAGCTGGACTGGGAAGAGTCAAACTTCTGGGGACTGGAATAGCTGGGGCTCCTCCAGCATCTCTCTCGATCTCTCTGTGGTCTCTCCACATGGTCTCTCCAGCATGGCAGCTTTAAGGGTACCCCGTCTTCTTGCACGGTGGCTAGAGCTCCAGTGTCTCGTGCTCTGAGATAGCGACTATCAGGTGGAAGCCACTGTACTTTTTTTGACGCAACCTCAGAAGTCATGCCCCATCACTTCTGCTTCCTGCTCTTTTTAGAAGCGAGTCACTAGGGTATTGCATTGTCTTTCCTTGTCTACAAGGCCAAGGCCAACTCATGACCACCAAGTTTGCATTTCAGTCCACAAGACGTAGAGTGCAAGCCTTAAGCTGCTTCTTAAGGACTGACCTGGAAGCAATAGGCTTATTTACATTCCTATCCCATTGACTAGGCCAGGTCCCAAGGCCACAGTGAGCTGCAAGGAAGGCTGGGATATGTAGTCTTTCGTTGAGTAGTTGGACGCCCAGCTCAAACTTGGGGAACACTATTGCCAAAAGGAAAATGTGGAAAGTTAGTAGATAGACTTTGCCACAGGCATTGAATGAATGAATGAACCCATAGAATAATGGATGGAGTTATGGATCTACTGATGACTGGTTGGCTGTTAAGTTCAGCTGAAAGATGGATAGACCCTGGGTTGATCAACTGCCTGAAAGGTGATAGGTGACCGACTGGGTAATGACTAAGGGCAGCCCCCCTCCTCGTCCTCTGTCTGACAACCCCCTCCCCGTATTTCCCCCTTCCTTCTCCAGTTCAGCAATGTCACCTTCTTCATCTTTGGGCCTCTCATGATGTTTCTGATGCACCCATATGTCCAGAAACGTTCCCGCTACATTTATGTCACCTTCATCCTCTTCACAGTCGTAGGTAGGTGGGGGGGTGGGACAATACGGTAGTGGGGGCGGGAAGGGAAAATTCCCTTGACCACCTGCCTTTGTCTTTCGCTCCAGGTCTGTTCTCTATGTACTTTCACATGACACTCAGCTTCCTGGGCCAGATGCTGGATGAGATCGCTATTCTGTGGCTGCTGGCCAGTGGCTACAGCATATGGATGCCCCGCTGCTACTTCCCTGCCTTCCTAGGGGAGAACAGGTGGGGCGAGGGCCGGTCCTCTGTCGATCTTGCTGGAGCCCACCTATCCTCTGGGTCCCCTGCCCAGGCCCTCTTGGGGTGTTTGGAACCCTTCCCCTCAACACCCCAGGACTTTTTCCTGACCCTGCCTGATCTAACTGGACTTCCAGGGACCCCTCTTCTGAGTGCACTTGCGACCCCTGGAAGTCCTCCCCTTATCCTACTGCTTATTTGGAATTCTTCCTCTGATCCCACCTGGATAGCTGGGACCTTCTCCAGACCCTGTCTGAACCCACTATGGGGTCCCAGAACCCCATGCCTAAGCTTACCTGGGGCCCACAGACCTCTTCCCTGAGCCTGTCACCTGGGTTCCCCGGAATCTTTCATTGGATCCTCCTGGGCCCCTTTTTTTGACCTCAAGACCCATCTGAATCTCTCTCCTGACCCTGTGTGACCCACTTGAGCCTTCCAGGACCCCTCTCCTAATAGCCACTGGGACCCCTGTAGTTCCTTCCTTAATCCCACCCGGCTCACCTGAATCCCTTGCCTGAACTCACCTGGGCTCTGGAACCCTCTTCTGACCTGACTAAGCCCCCTTGAGCTTCCCTGAGACCCCCTTGTCATCCTATCCATCCCCTACCCCAGGACTCCCTTGGGACCCTGCCTGTGCCCACCTGGGTTCCCTGGGAAATTTCATGTGATCCTCCTGGGACCCCTGAGACCTTTTACTGAGCCCACCTCGGAGTCTTAAGACCATTTTCTGAGCTTCCCTTTTCTCATCCATCTTTGCGACAAGAGCACCCTATTGCTCTGCCTAAACCCCACAGGAACACCCCCCAACCACCCCCGACGGCTGAGCCCTTCTCTCCCCAGGCCCCAGTACATCTGCCTGGTCATCACCGCCACCGTGGTCAGTACCTTCCTGTCCTTCCTGACGCCCATGATCAACGCGTACGCCCTCAACAGCATTGCCCTGCACATCGTCTACATCGTGGCCCAGGAATATAAAAAGTGGGTGGTGGCTGCAGGTGCCCGGGGAGGGGGCTCCCCTTTCCCTTCCAAGAACCACACCCTCCACCCCCGCCAAAAACCCCCACAACACCTCACTGTGTTAAAGAGGTGATGTCCCTTCCCCAAGATCATTCACCAAATAGGGGCAGGACCGGGATTTGAACCTAAGGTTGTCTCTGACTGCAGAGTTTGTCCCTTTTATTCTGAAAACCCCCGAACACACATACAAGTGGAGAGCATTGTATCACAAACCTCCGTGTGCCCACTAACCAGCCCCAGCAAACATTAGCATTTTGCCGACCTGCGTTCTATGCTCCCCCCAGATTTCATATAATGTCAACCATTCATGGTTCAGGGTTTCACTCACCTGATAAAGAATTATTATTTTTAGCCCATACTAGGTCTTAGCAGGCTAGAGAGGGGACTCTCAAATGGGGCCATTTGAGGAGAGTTGAATAAAACGTTTCCTTACAAAGGAGAGGGCAGACTGTAGGAAAATCACTAGGGATCATTTAGAAGCTCTGTGTTAATAACGGCGGGATTCTATGATCATCGGGAGACCTGGGATGGGGAGTGATGGGAGGGAGTGATTGCAAGAATCTGGAAGGAGAGAGCTAGCAGAGGGGGGTCGCCTTGGCAAGAGCTGTGGCCTCCAGTTGTTGGTTGTAGCCAGCCCGAGCCAATCCCACAGGGAGGTTGTGTGGACCAAATCCAGGGGCTCCCTTGTCCTTGGGCTTCCAGTTGGGTTGCCCAGTGGTTTCCAGTTGGGTTGGCCAATGGGGAGCCCCAGTGGGGAACCAAAGGGTGGATGGAGGATACTGTTGGAATATTTATTTCGAGGTCCACATAGCTTAGCTCCCCTGCCCCTGCTGCCCCCTGAGGCACAGGGCAGAGTGGAGAAAGGCAGGGAAGGATCTAGAGGGACGAATAGAAGATCCTTCCTTAAAATAGCATCTAATACCCATTTTGCACTGAACTTTCCTCAGTTTCCCAAAGACATCTTCTTACACCTGGTCTTGTTTAAATCAGAAGGCAAACACAGTCTCTCAGACCTTCTTTATTCCATAGCAGCCCCTCCCTCCCTCCCTCCCCCCTCCCCCTTTCTTCACGCCTCTGATTTGATAACAGAAACTCGATCGATCGTTTGTCCTGTACAACATCCTGCATTATGGATTTGGCTGACTGATTGCTGTGGTTTCTTTCTTTCTTTTTCTTTCTTTCTTTTTCTTTCTTTCTTCCTTCCTTCCTTCCTTCCTTTCTTTTTCTTTCTTTCTTTTTCTTTCCTTCTTTCTTTTTCTTTCTTTCTTTTTCTTTCTTTTTTCCTTCTTTCTTTTTTATTTCTGTATTTCCTGAAAATTAATAGATCTAGATTTACATTTAATTTTTTCATTTCATGTGTGGCACTGGGTGCTGCTTGTTCCAGCCAATTAAGACCCCATGATGAATGGTTGTCCCATGTTTAGTGCCATTAAGATTGATCAGTAGATTCGGATGTTGTCATCCAGACCCTTCATTGTAAAGTTTTCTACTGACCTTTCCCCTAATGATTCCAGCAGCTGTTTCATGCCGTCTCCATCCGTGATCTCATTAGAGGGTGCAAAAGGGTGATTTTCAGATTCTGTTATTCCTTCTGCATTGATTATCTGGAGTTCATCCATCCAGATAGAAGGACTTTTGCTCATCAACCTTGAAATACAGTTTGGACAGGAAAGACAGGATAGGGCACTGATTCTTTCCCTTTTAAAAATCAATTTCTAGAGCAATGAGTCGGTGCCTTAGCCATCTCTAGTAAGGAACAATGAAGTGGTTTTTTCTTTAAGTATTATTATGAACTCATGGGTGTTTATATCTCTGAAGTGTTTCAATCCATTGCAGTCACTATCCTATATTTTTAACTTTTTATTTTGAAATAATTACAGGCTCAGAGCAAGTTGCAAAAATAGTACAGAGTCCTGTGTACCCTTTACCCAGATTGCCCCCCTGCTCCCCCAATGGCAGCATCGGATGTAACCACAGTCCAGCCTCAAAAAGGAGGAAATTGACAATGGGAAAATACTGTTAACTAGATCACAGACTTTATTCAGAGTTCACTAATTTTAATGTTTTTTTTCTTTTTTCTTTTTTTTTTTGGCCACACTGCCCAGCATGCAGAATCTTAGTTCCCTGACCAGGGATCGAACCTGTGCCCCCTGAAGTGGAAGTGCAGAGCCCTAACCACTGCACCGCTGGGGAATTCCTTAGATTTCACCAATTCTTATGATTTTTTTTTTTTTTTTTGGTGTTCAAACTGTCCCATTTTAGGCTAGTGGGCAGGGCTTGTGCTTTTACCCATAAAGGAGTTACTGCCCCATTAATCCCTGATAAACTGTTTCCTAAGGGACAATGGGTTAGCTCTGCTGTTTGGGAAACACAGATTCTAATCTTGAGTTGTCCTGAGACATGGCCTCAGAGAATACACCCTCCCACACACAGACATATATTCTCATAGCCACATAGACATAAATTCTCATGCACCGACCCACAGGGGCACACACACTTACACCCCAAAACACGAACGCGGAAAGCCTTGTTGGTTACGGGTTCTGCATTCTGATAAACCTGAATCAGACCCCACTTACTAGCTGTGTAACCTTGGGGTGGGGCTGGGACATACTTAATCTCGCGTGCCTCAGTATTCTCATCTACAAAATGGGAATAATAGCATTGTTGTGAGGACCCGGCATCTTGTAAGTGCTCAGCAAGTGTTGGCACAGATCTGGCCCTCTCCCCGCTTGCCCCCTTGATCCTTCCCTCCTCCCAGCCTCATCTCCTTGGATGGAGGAGTTTCCCATCAGCTCCTTTGGGCCCTGCTAGCTGAGTCAGGCTCTGATCTCCCTCCTTCCCTCCCTAGGACCAGTAATGAGGAGCTTCGGCATCTAATTGAGGTCACCATGGTTTTATGGGCTTTTGCGTTTACTAGCTGGATCAGTGACCGCTGGCTTTGCAGTTTCTGGCAGTGGATTAATTTCTCCTACCTGCACAGCATCTGGTAAGCATTTGCCCTGTGGCCTTGGGCCTTAGAAGCAGAAACTCTCAGATGCCAGAGCTTGGAGCAGGAGCCTGGGGGCAGGGTGGGGAGGCACAGATACTGGGATGTGTGTGTGTATGTATGTCTGTGTGTGTTGGGGGACGGTGTAGTCAGGAGATCAGGTCCAGGAGGTCCTTTGGGATGGTCAGGATCCATGAGAGGTAGGGAGAGGTGGGGATGGGGGCGTCAAGCTGGCTGCAGGGGCATCTTGTCCCGTCGTCACCCTGTCACGTAGGCATGTGCTCATCAGCATCACCTGCCCCTATGGCATCGTCATCATGGCCATGGTGGATGCCACGTACGAGATGCCGGACAAAACTCTCAAAGTCTGCTACTGGCCTCGGGACACTTGGCCCATGGGGCTGCCCTACGTGGAGATCAGTGATGACAACAAGAGCTGCTGAGGTCCGCCAGCTTCTTGACCACCCAGCTACCTGCATCCTGAGGACAGAAGCCTGAATGGGGAGACTGAGAGACACTCGCAGTTCCACCCTCCAGCTCCATTTCCCCATCCTCCTGGCCCTCCGTGGCCCCATCCTGAGGCAGGGGATGGACTTCACAACCTCTCTGTGCTGTAGTCTGATGACCCTGGGCGGCTGCCTGGCAGAGCTCCCCTCCACAACCTGCCCCTGTTCTCTTTCACTTCCTCTTCCTGGTTCACTGTTGTCACGTGACCAGGCTGGATGACCTGGTGCTGTGATTCTGTGGCAGCCACTGGGAATGACCTCAGGCTGGGGCTTGGTCCCCGGGCACCTTATAAAGAGTGGCGGTCACTATGAGACTCTTTGGACCTGTCTTTGGCTGTGCAATGTCACTGGTACTTGGGGGGCATCCCAGAGAAGGGACATGTTTTCCAGTCACCTCATTCTACACTCACACATGCGTGCAGAGACCTCACAGATCCTCACACAGGCTCACACCGGCTCCCATGGAGTTGTGGGGTTGACAGCAGAGCAACTTGGAGGCCGGGACTGGGTGATTTGGGTACTGTTGGGGCACGGGCATCAGTACGGGAGCTGCAGTGGCCGGTACAGGCTCTCAAAGCGAGGGGAGAAGGGGAGGGTGATTTCCATGGCGGTTAAGAGCCCAGGGCTTGGAGTCAGGCAGATGTAAGTTCGAATTCTGCTCCACCATCTCCTACTTGTATTATCCGGGGTAAGCGATTTTTTCCTGCCTCTGAAGTTCAAGGACCATGTCTGTAAAACATTCCTTCCTTCCTGGGATTTCTGTGTAGATAAAACAAGATAACATATAAAGTGCTTAGCATGGAGTCTGGCAAACATCCATCCATCTACTCATTCTGTAATTTGTCCATCCATTTATCCATCCATCCATCTTTTGAACTGTCCATTGGACTATCCATCTAGCTATCCTTTAATTTACTCATCCACTAATTTATTTCTTCATTTGTCCATCCTTTTATCTGTTATCCATCTTTTTTATCTACTGCTTATTCATTAATGTATCATCCATTCATTGAACCATCCATGCATCCACCTGCTCATCCACTTATCCACCCATCCATCCATCCACATATTTATTATTCATCCTTCCATCACCCATTACTCATTATCCTTCCACCCATCCATGTATCCAACTGTTAACTATCCCTCCATCCATCTATGTTTAGCCATCCATTTATTTTCATTTATCCTTCTGTCTAACCATGTGTTTATTTATCCATCCATTCATCCATCCATCCATATTCAGCCATCTATTTATTCATTTATCCATCCAAATCATTCAGTCGTCCCTCCATCTATTTTCCCACCTGTTCATTCATTCAGTCAGTCATTCATCTCTTCAACAAATATATACTGAGTTCCTACTATATGTTTGACACTAGTCCTTGGGGATATATGACAACAAAGACATGCAAAGTCCCTCCCCTAATGAGGAGACAACATTAGATAAATAAAAAGACACATAACCAAGGCACTGATGGGTGCTGCAAAAAAGATAAAGCATGGTGATGTTCTCAAGACCATGGGGTGGGGAGCGCCCATTTCAAATGGATGATCAGTGGGGAGCGCACTTTCCAGCTGAGCCCTCAATAACGAGGAAACCAGCCATTCCAAGAACCGGGCAAGACCATTCTGGGCAGAGGGAATGGCAGGTGTGTGAAACTTTTGGGGTGGGAATGAAGTGGAACAACATAAAGGAAGCTGCTGTTGGAGCTTAGTAAATGAGAGAGAGTTCAGAGTAAGAGGTTCTTAACCTGGGGGGCCGGGATGGATTTCGTATCCATGAACCACTTGACGTTCTCTGCAGAAGATGGGTTTCTGGGCATGTTATCTAAGCCCCTGGACTGCATCACTCCAAAAGGAGAAGAAGCAAGACCATCTGGCCTGCTGGAGAGATGGGGACATTGGAAGGAGAGGGGCCCCTCATATTTACATGTCCATGACACACAGCATTGAACCTAATAACCCTCGACCCCCCTCCCCCCCAGATAGACAAGAATAGTCTCATTTTATAGATGTGGCTCAGAGAGGGCAAGCAACTTGCCCAGGCCCCCACAGCCTGGACTTGAGCCAGGACTGTCCTTCCCCCAAATTCCTTGCTCCACAGTGAGTCAGAAGAAAGACTGTATTTGGATCTCAGGTCTCCTGCTTCTGGGTCTTTCTGACTTTCTTGTTCTAGAAACCAGAATTTCTTCACCTATGGCCTCAGGATGGATTGTGGTGGGAGGAGGGGGTGGAGACGGTGGGAATTTCTACAGACTTGTGAATTGTCTGCAAAATGTTGTGTCCTGGTGTTTCTGGTGGGGAGAGCAGCTGTGCTTCCATGCTATTCTCTAAAGGGCATCTGACACTCTGATAGTTAAGAATCTCAATTCAAACTCTTCTGGGGGCGGGCGGGTAGAAAAGCACGTGCTTCCTAATCCTCCTGCCTCTATCCGTAAATACATGGCCATGATTTGTCCCCAGCTTCTGTCTCCTGGCCCCTGCTGACTCCTCCTTACAGCCTCCTCTTGGGGCACGGAGGCAGTGGGCAGGTAGGCAGGAGGTCTCGGTACTCATCCAGTGTGTAATTCTAACTAACCATGGGACCTTGGCAAGTCCCAGTCTCCATCATGGAGGACTCTGGGTGGCAAAGGACAAAATGTTCAACTCTAGCTGGCTGGAATGACAAAAGGATAATCAGCATATATACCTTTGAAGTTAGCCTGCTGCTGGTGTGGCTGGATCTGGGCTTCAAATGATGTCACCAGGGCCAGGTTCCCTCCATCCCTCTGGTCTGCCTCATGGGTAGGAGGTGGCTGCCACTAGGCTTCTAGCCTTCCAAGTAGAAAAGTATACACTAAAGCTCCAAGAGCACATGAAAAGATGCTCAACATCGTTAATCATTAGGGAAATGCAAATCAAAACCACAAATATCACTTCACACCCACTAAGTTGGCCATAATATTTTTTAAAGGCAGTAGATAAGTGCTGATAAAAACATGGAGAGATTGGAACCCTTGTGATTTGCCGGTAGGAATGTGAAATGGTACCGCTGTAGTGGAAAAGAGTTTACTGGTTCCTTAACAAGTTAAACATAGAATCACGATGTGATCCATCAGTTCCACTCCTAGACATATACCCCAAAGAACTGAAAACAGGTATTCAAACAAGTATGCATACAGAAATGTTCATAGCAGCACAACTGATAAGAACCAACAGGTGGAAACAACCTAAATGTCCATCGATGGATAAACAAAAGTGGTGCATTCATACAATGGAATATTATTCCTCCTTAAAAAGGAATGACGCTCTGACACATGATACAATATGGATGAAGCTTGAAAATATTACACTCAGTGAAAATCCAGACACTAAGGGCACATATTCTATGATTTCACTTATATGAAATGTCTGGAACAGGCAAATCCATAAGGGAGGGCAAAAGCAGATTGGTGGTTGCTAGGGGCTGAGAGGAGGGAATGGGGAGTGACTACTAATGGGTATAGGGTTTCCTTTTGGGGTGAAGAATAGGTCTTGGAAAACTAGATAGAAGTGATGGTTACACAACACTGGGAAGGTTCTAGATGCCCCTGAATCATACGCTTTAATACGGTTCATGGTTAGTTTTACGTTATGTGAATTTTACCTCAATTAAAATTTAAGAAAGCTCCCAGAGTCACTCTTGGCTGGTGTTAGGTCATGCCCTCTCGCACCCGCCTCCACCGATCCCGGTAGCGAGAAGGATGCAGCCCTTGGAGTGGCCAGACTTGGGCATGTGCTTCCTCTGTGGAGGGTGGGGAGCCTCACTCTGACTGTGAGTCTGATTGGGGGGAAGAGGGAGCAAGTGGGGGTCGAAGTCCTCTCTTAAGCTTTGTGCCTGTCATGAGTTGGCATCCTCCCAGAAGGGCTGCCATTTAAAAATTCACACAAAGGTGACTTACAGGCTCATACTGGAGGGAGCCCTCAGATCAGGGACTGTTGCCAGAAAATAAAAAAGGGAGAATGGGGGCTTCCCTGGTGGCGCAGTGGTTGAGAGTCCGCCTGCCGATGCAGGGGACACGGGTTCGTGCCCCGGTCCGGGAAGATCCCACCTGCCGCGGAGCGGCTGGGCCCGTGAGCCATGGCCGCTGAGCCTGCGCGTCCGGAGCCTGTGCTCCGCAACGAGAGACCACAAGGGTGAGAGGCCCGCGTACCGCAAAAAAAAAAAATAAGGGAGAATGATGCTAGGAGGGAGAAAATTGCAAATGTCCAGTGTAGTGCCCTTTTCTGGGGAAATGCCTTGTTGCACATAGTTTTGGTCTGCTCCAAAACCATGCATGGCTCCCCACTGCCTATGGGATAAGAGACAAGTGTCTCAGTGTGACATTCAAGTTCTGCTCTGAGTTGAAGTTAATCTGGGGTAGGTCTCCAACACCCCACTAGGCTCTGCTCCAGCTTGGTCTTATTCGATACTGCTATGAGTGGCTGTGTGTACATTTGTGGCTGGCAGGAAACGGGAAGGTACAGGAAACGTGCTGAAGGCCAGAAAGAGGGTTCCAAAAAAAGTCTCCGAGGGCTGAACCACCTACAAGGTGAAAGGTAGGGGAATTAATACGAAGTCCTCCCTTTGGGTGCAAATAAACTGGACCACTAGAGGGCGATAGAAACCTAATATAGCAGTTCAGTTACAGACTGGAAGCTAGACTCCCCAGGTCCAAAATGTTACTTTCTAGCTGTGGGACTTGTGCCTGATAACATGTATCAATCATGCGTTCTGCCAAATGCTCAGATTACCATGTGCTTTTTGTTTCTTAAGATCTACTCCCTTTGCTCACACTGATGTATTTAAACAGGAAACATTGGGTCACTTCCAGAAGTCATTTGTCATAGATCAAAAATAACCATAAAACTAGATACAGTAACAACAAAAAGTGTGATTAACTGCAGCTCAGTGATTCTTTTTTTTTTTTTTTTTTTTGGCTGAGTTGGGTCTTCCTTGCTGCACGTGGGCTTTTTCTCTAGTTGCGGCCAGCGGGGGCTACTCTTCCTTGCGGTGCCCGGGCTTCTCGTTGCGGTGGCTTCTCTTGTTGCCGAGCACAGGCTCTAGGCACGCGGGCTTCAGTAGTTGCAGCACGTGGGCTCAGTAGTTGTGGCACTTGGGCCCTAGAGTGTGGGGGCTTCAGTAGTTGTGGCACATGGCCTTAGTTGCTCCACGGCATGTGGGATCTTCCTGGACCAGGGATCAAACCTGTGTCCCCTGCATTGGCAGGTGGATTCTTAACCACTGCGCCACCAGGGAAGTCCCATTAACTGCAGCTCAGTGATTCTTAACCCAGTCTGCACATGAGAATCCCCAGCTGATTTTTAAAAAATTTTTATCGAATTATAGTTGATTTGCAATGTTGTGTTAATTTCTGCTGTACAGCAAAGTGATTCACTTATATATACATATATATATATATATATATATATATATATATATATATATATATATACATTCCTTTAAAAGTTCTTTTCCACGGTGGTTTATAACAGGATGTTGAATATAGTCTCCTGTGCCATATAGTAGGACCGTGTTGTTTACCCAGATGATTTTAAAGAAATGTCAGGGGCAGGGTGGAGATACAGATAACAAACTAGTGGTTACCAGAGGGAAGAGGGCTGGTGGGAGGGCCAAAATGGGTGAAGGGGATAAAGGGGTACAAACTACTAGGTATAAAAAAAAAGTTACAAGGATGTGATGTATAGCACAGAGAATATAGCCAATATTTTGTCATAACCTTATATGAAGTATAATCTATAAAAATATTGAATCACTATGTTGTACATCTGAAACTAATATAATATTGTAAGTCAACTATACCCCAATTTAAAGTCTATACTCCAGACTGATGTAACCAGAATCTCTGAAGGTGGGCCTCGGGCACTGGTATTTTTTGAAGCTCCTCGAGAGACATCAATGAACAGGCAGGGCCCTGTACCAGGTAAGTCACCTGTCCCAGGGTCTGAACCCTTGGTCTGTTCTCTTGCCATTAGGAAGATAAGAGGGTGCCAGAGAGGAATTTAAGAGTTGTGAACACCAAGCCAAGACTTTCTTCTTGAAGGAATTAGAAAGACTAGAAGAGAAATCATCAGGAACTAACCTTCTCACGATGTGATTCACTATTATTTCATGTCACGCAACAGACATTTTTTTTGAGCAGCTACTATGCACCAGGCAGTGTGTTCAGGGTATAGGGAGCAGAGTGAGCAATGGGGAGATAGGGGAGGTCTGTGCCTCCCTGTCCCCCTCATCTGTGACCTTGTAGATATTTATACAGACTTTGGGCTTTACTTTATTTAACAGCAAATTAAATAAAGTTTATCATTATCATCTATAATTACCCAGGACCTGGTCTTCAGATATTGGAGTTAAGAACTGTGGAAGACGGTATATTTTCCAGAATGGCTGCAACCACATCTCCCATTCCACATGTTCTTCTTACAATGTGACCTTTATGCTCCTCTGTGAAGGAGCCCTTGAATGTGGGTGGGCTTAGTCTATGGTGGAAGTGACTCCATGTGACGTCTGAAGCTAGTTCATCCAAGGCAATGCAGCTATCTCCTGATTTTCTTGGGACACTCACTCTTGGAACCCAGCCGCCATGCTGTGAGGAAGCCCAAGCCACCCTGTGGAGGAGCCCACATGGAGAAGAACCAATAGCTGGCAGCAACTTGCCGGTGTGGTGAGTGAGCTGTGTTGGAGAGATTCTTCAGCCTCAGTAAGTTCACATCATGAGGGGCACAGAGAAGCTGTTTCTGCCAAGTCCTGCCTGAATTGCAGATGCTTGCAACATCGGGATAACGTATATCAGTCATGCATTCTGCCAAATGCTCAAACTACCATCTGCTTTATGTTCTTCTCTAAATCTACTCCCTTTGCTCTTACTGAAGTCAATAGGAAACATTGTGTCACTTCCAGAAGTCATTTGCCATGGATCAAAAATAACCACAAAACTAGATACAATAACAACAGAAAGTGTTATTAACTTCAGCTCAGTGATTCTCAACCCAGTCTGCACATGAGAATCCCCAGCTGAACTTAAAAAAGGGGGGAGGGGGAGGGGGCCCTGTCTTACTCCAGACTAATGAAACCAGAATCTCTGAAGGTCCAACAACTGGGTCCCAACACTAAATGATTAGTGTTGTTCTAAGTCGCTCAGTTTAGGGTGATTTGTTATATAGCAAATGACAAACAGAGCAATATTGTGCACAGTGCCACCTTCTAACTTACTATCTAAACATTCTTCATTCCTCCGAAAGAAATCAGAATTCACCTTCCATGCAATTCAAGTCTCAGTTTCAATCTCCCCCCCCCCCCGCCGCCAACCACCGCCACCAGGAAGTCTTCCCTGATATCCTTATTCAGCAAACGTGTACAGATGCTCTTGTGGGGGAGGCTGCTAGTAGGCACTAAGGTAAGACACAGGGCGGCAGATATGTAGCTCTGGACTCTCGGTGGGTCCCTGGCTCTGCCATATACTCAGCATGGGACTTTGGGTAACTCACCTCCTCTGGGCCTCAGTTTCCTCACCTGTGAAATGGGGGCAACGACACCTACCTCTTACAATTGTCAAGATGAAATGAGTTTAAAATTCATCCTCTGGAGTTTGTGTACAGCAGGTGTTGGCTAGGACATGGCCATGCTAATGACAAAATGGAGCAGCCCTCTGTTTACCTCCAGAGGAAGGAAAAGAGTGGTTCAATTTTAGGCAAAGGATGCATTTTTTTTTTTTTTTTTTTTTTGTGGTACGTGGGACTCTCACTGTTGTGGCCTCTCCCGTTGCGGAGCACAGGCTCCGGACGTGCAGGCTCAGCGGCCACAGCTCACGGGCCTAGCCGCTCCGCGGCATGTGGGATCTTCCCAAACCGGTGCACGAACCTGTGTCCCCTGCACCGGCAGGCGGACTCTCAACCACTGCGCCACCAGGGAAGCCCAAAGGATGCATTTTTAACATTTTTACTTTTTATTATAGAAATGTCCCACATGCAGAAAAGCATAGAGACCAGTTTAATGAAATCCCGTATGCCCGTCACTTAGATTGAACAATTCTTAACATTTGCCATATTTGCACTGTCTAGTTTTTAAATTAATGTATTTTAAAGGCGATTAGCCTGGGGGCATTTCACCCCTATGCAGCTTTAAAAAATAAGGCCATTTTCCTACACAACCATAATTCCATGATCACACCTAACAAAATACAAGTTTAAACATAATGCAATATAATTCAAGTTCAAATGTCCCCAGTTGACACAGCTGGTTTGTTCAAAGCCAAGATCCAATGAAGTACCCAACATTGCATTTGGTGTGACACCATCTCTTTGAACTCTGGGCGGTCCTCATTTCTTTCCTCCCATCCTGTTGACTCCAGAAAGCCAGGCTGTTGAGAGTTACGCCTTCTGGACTTGTCTGATTGCTTCTCATGGTGTCATCTGCCATGTGCCTCTATCCTTTGTGTTTCTTCTGTAAACTGGAACTAGAGGTGTGATTCAAGTTAAACGTTTGGGGCATGAACACTTTTTTGGTGCTGTGTATTTACCATTGCACCTAGTAGGAACTTGTCATCTGCTTGTCCCACTGCCCTGCTGCTAAAAGTCACTGAACAAAGGTGGCAACGGTATGATGCTTCCATTGGAAAGTTATTTTTTCCCTCTTTGCATCTAGCAGGCAATCATGAGGAGATCATTGGTGGACCTGATACTGTCCAGTCTCCCGTGAACCTTTCAGTTAATCGTTTTAGCATCCATTGACGACTCTTGTCTGTGATGATTAGTTCATTAGGGGTTTCAAAACAGTGATTTTTCTGTCATCCTTTTAGCATTATTTGTTGGCATTTTTCTGCAAAAAGGGCTTTCTTCCCTCATCAACTGGAGCTGGTTTCATGCTGTAAAGGCTTGGTAAGTGAGGAGTTCATACAATTGTCACCTTCGAAGGTGACAAATGTGCTTTGTTGTTTTAATATCACTATGGACTCATGTATATTTGTATGTTCACAGAGTTAAATGGTCCTTTTTTTATTGTGGTAAAAACATATACAACATAACATTTGCCATTGTAACCGTTTTTAAGTGCACAGTTTTGTGGTATTAAGTACATTCTTATTATTGGGCAACCATCCCCACCATCCATCTCCAGAACTTTCTCATCTTCGCAAACTGAAACTCTGTCCCCATGAAACACTGACTCCCCATCCCCCTCCCCCAGCCCCTGGCCCCCACCATCTAGTTTCTGTCTCTATGAATTTGACTCCTCTAGGGGCCTCATGTGAGTGGAATCAGACAATATTTGTCCTTTTGTGTCTGGCTTATTTCAATGAGCGCAGTGTCCTTAAGGCTCATCCATGTTGTAGCACATGTCAGAATTTCCTTACTTTTTGAGGCTGAATAATATTCCATTGTATGGACAGACCACATTTTGTTTGTCTGTTCATTCATTGATGGGCACTTGGGGTGTTTCCCCATTATCCTTTCTAATGCTCAAAAAGTTATACCTGATCTAGTCAGAGCTCCAGGGAGGTAGTTTTGAAAACCCCCAACAATTCAGAATCTAATCTAAGGATAGTTTCCAGATGAGTAAGAGGGAGGAGGCTGAGTTCCTGAAGCTTTTCTTTGCAACAACTGTAGCTTAAAGGTTCTTCACTGCCTGCTTCCTTCAGAGACAAATTTCTGCACTACCCCACCCCCAGCTGGCCACACACCCAGTTTCTGATTCCATAAATCAAGAGAAACCAGAAATTGCATTTGTAACAAAGTTCTCAGAGATGCTGAACCTCCTGGTTCAAGGACCACTTAGAACCACTGATCCACTTACATCCAGTTACAGGATTAAAAAAAAAAAAAAAGTTAAAGTTGTACCCACATTAAAGTTGCTGCTGGGACCTCCCTGGCGGAGCAGTGGTTAAGACTCCGTGCTTCCACTGCTGGCAGCATGGGCTTGGAGAACTAAGATCCCACATGCCACGGCGCGGCCACAGAAAAACAAAACAAAACAAAACAAAAACAATAAATAAATAAACAAAATAGATGATGATTAGGTATAATTATGAAGAATATCTAAAAAAAAAAAAGTTGTTGCATATTTTCTCAGCATGACCTCCACCCTCCCCTCTCCCCCCACGAACCAGCTCGCCCTGCCCTAGATTAAAAAGTACGGTGTTACTATGTATTATGACAGTGATCTGGCCCTCTTCAGAGTTTTTGTTTGGACTTACTTCTATCCCAAAATAACTGATTTTCCGGCGCTGTTCTTCAGCGCAAAGCACAGGCCACACCACCTAATGAATACTTGCCTGACACTTAAATGAGAAGTGGAGGGGGGAAAATAGCCAAACAAACAAAAAACCCTGATTTCTATTTATAAGAAGGGATTTAAAATAACTGCACATCGTAGGTAGAAGTCCTAAGGTCCAAGAGACAAGTGGCTTACAGGATCCTGAAAAAGATGGGGCCATATGTTTACATTCGATATAAACAGTTTACAAGTCGCGGTATATTATCATGGGTAAATTAAAAAACGGTTTTTGGAGGGATTAGCATGATAAATCTCGTGGATAAAATGAGAACTTCTCGGTTATGTCAGTGCAGCAGATTTTAGATTTGTATCATTCAGATTACCACGTACTAGCATCACAACGTGATGGTCCCCATTCTACAGACGCAAACTGAGATTCAGGGTAAGAAGGGAGTTGACCATGATACAGTTCCAGGATTGGAAAATTAATCTTCAGTTCCAGAGCCCAGGTCTCATTCCATCACACAGCAGCAACACGTGGCCAGGAAACAAAAGTGTCCCTGGGGATTCCTCCCTACCGGGGAGGTTGGGGCCCGGGGGAGGCTCAGCCCCGGGGAGCTCCGGTCACTGGGCAGCGCCCCCTGGGGCCACAGTGCGCAGGCGCGGCGCTCCCGTCCCGCCTCCGCCCCCGCCCCCCTCCACGTGCGGCGCACACCTCGCGCTCCCCTCTGCGGGGCTCGCCTCGCGCCTCCCTCCCTCCCTCCTCCCGCCCCTCCGGTCCGGGCCTCCCATTGGCTGCGGTCTTCGTCCCTCCGACCGCAGCCCGGCAGGCCCCCGCCAGGCCGGAAGTCCCGCCCCACAAGTTGCCGTCCACGTCGTCGACTGGCCTGGGCAGCTGTCAGTCCGGGCAGCGGGCCCGAGTCGGCGGCGGGGGCCCGCAGTCGGTGCGCGACCCGGGTTGGCGGTGGTTTCCGGTTCCGCGGGGCTGGCGGGCGGGCGGGCGGCCGGGAGAGGCGGCGGCGGCGCCTGACAGACAATGAGGGCGGCGCGGCGGCGCTGAGCGGCGGCGGCGGCGGCGAGCGACGCGGGGCCCGGGGGCGGGGCGGGGAGCCAGCCATGGACAATCAGGTGAGGAGCGGCCGCGCCGCCGCAGCGCGGCCCGCGCCGCCCGCCCGGCCCTCTCCCTCCTTCCCTCCCTCCCTCCCTTACCCGCCCGCCCGGCCGGGCCCGACCCTCCTCGGTCCCGGCCTCCCCGCCCCCGCTCGGCGCCCGCCCGCCCAGCTTTGTGCGCGCCCGCAGCTCCCCGGGCCTTTATGTGGGGCGGGGGCGCCCATCCCCCATCCGCCACCCCCGCCGGGTCAGAGCGCCGCGGACCCCCCTGGGAACCCCGGTCCCCCGCTGCTCAGAGTCCCCTGGGAAGCCCCTCGGAACCCCGGTCTGGCCCAGATCCCCGTGAGACACCCCCCGTGATCTCCACTTCAGCCCAGAACGCTCTGGGACGCTCCTCGGGACCCCGGCCTGGCCCACATCCCCCTGCGACGCCCCTTGTGACCCCAGTCCGACCCAGCGCCCCCTGGGACATCCCTCGGGATCCCGGCACAGTCCTGAGTCCCCGCAGCCCCCCCGGGGGCCCCTTAGATTCCTCTGATCCGGCCTGTACCCCCTTTCCTGTCTGAATCCAGGGCCAGTCGGTGTCTCCTGCCTCCTCTGGCCCCTTGGCCCTGAATCCTCTCAAACTCCCGGCATTAAACCTTTGCTGGGGTTTGAGTTCCCCACAACTCCTGGGGCCTTGGTCTGCAGCCTCCTCCTTCCTCGAACCCAGGCCCACGCTGACCTCTCTCCCCTCTGGTCCTGCCCTTGCCTCAGCCTGAGCATCTGTTCCTCCTCAAACCCTGGTAGGGTCCCGGGTCTTTTCCCACCAGGACCCAGGTGTGCATTGAGTGGTCCCCTTTTTTGGACCTGGGCTTTCTTCTTCAGATGCCTTTGACCCACTCTGCTGCTCAGCCCCCTCTGCTTTCAGGCCCTGATCACTCTCCCTTGGACCGCAGGGCCCCAAGGGTCTGTCTCTTCACCTTCAGACCCTCTTGACCAGGTCCAGGGACCATTTCTGCTCGGACCTGGAGCCTCCACGCCCTTCAGACACCAGATGCCTCACTCCCCTCAATTCGGGCCCTCTTTGCCCCTGTGACTCTGATTTACGCTTCCCCACGTTGTCCCCCAGTCCAGGTCTCCTCTCTCTGGTTCCTGTAACCATAGTCGTCCTCCCTGCAGAGACCTGCAGTCTCTTCTGAACCCGTGTGTCTCTCTCCTTACGTTCAGGGTCGCCCACTTCCTCCCAGCATCCCCTAGTCTGATGCTGTGACTTTGACCCACTACCCTCTCCCCCTAGCACACCCCATTTTCCCTGCCTTCCCCAGCATCTTGGAGCCGCCCCCGAGAGCCTTGCTGCAAACCTAGGGTGTTCCCCAGCCTCCCTAAACTCTCCCCACGGCCCCTTTCCCTTCTCTCTGGAAACCCTGAGCCAGTCCTGGCGAACCCAAGGCTGTTCTCCTCTTCAGTACCCAAGCCCCTTACCCCTCCCCAAGCCCTGGACCATTGCGACCCCCGACATAGGATCATTTATTTCTTCACCCTCCCCTGCTGCCCCTGCCTTCCAGGGGCTCGAAGCCAGGAGAGGCAGTGTGGGGGCAGTGGGGCTGGCAGCTGAAATCCCCGCTGTTAGGGCACGTTGGGGCATCCCTGGCTGCCGGTGCCACTCAGGCAGCTCTGGCTCGTAAGGTGCTGTGTGGCCGTGGGGTTTCAGGGTTGGGGGGTGGGAGACCTCCCCCCCCCGCCCATCCCAGCCGCCTGGTGGCCCAGGATCACTGAGACCTGTGCTTGGGGGCACCCTCTCACTGCGATTTCCTTTCAGCCTTGGTGTTGTACCTCTTTCTTGAGAAGTAGGGAATAGTTCATGACAGCTGAATGGGGGATTTCTGCAGAGTGGTGTGAGTTCATTTCCCTTGAAGGGACAGAGCTCGTTGCCTCCGATCTGTATTGAGTTAAGAAACACAACAAAATAAACCTTCAGTGTCCACTTTCAAGGAAGCTGGCCCCTGGGGAAGTCTTGCTGGGCACCCTGTGGGCGTAGAGCATGGCTCCCGCCCCTCACCCCACCCGCCGGGCCCCCCCGGGGAAACATCTCAGGCCCAGCTGTGTCCATTCCCCTTGTGATATGTGGCGCCCTGGCTGGTTGGGTGGCTGTCATCTGTATGAGCGGAGCGGTGAGAAGCGGCGGCGTTCTGGGTCGGTGACAGAGGGAGACAGCCGTCCTGCTGGGGGTGCAGGGAGCAGGTGAGCACCCTGGGCCAAAGAGAGGTACCTCGCCACTGCCCAGCGCGGCAGCAGCTATCACTTGGTGGCTATTTAAACTTAAAAGTACGAGAACGAAAAAGTCAGTTCCTCAGTTGCACCACCCACATTTTAAGTGCCCGGGAACCACCACTCCTGAGGTGCCGGCCACCTCATTGGGTAGCACGAAGAGGCGACCTTTCCATCAGGGCAGAAGGTTCCACTCGACAGCGCTGGTCTGGATCCTTGCACACGTTTTGACAAGTGAAACCGGTCCCAGAGGAAAGCTTGAGCCACCCAGGCGTCTGACTCTTCATCCCAGGCTGTGTTCTCATGCAAATTTGGGAGAGGCCCAGGAGCTCTGTCCCTTCTTTAGGGGGCAGCAGCCCCTGGGGAGGCAGGAGAGAAGGGGCGGGGGAAACGCTGTGAATCCAGCAGAGTCAGCCTTCTCTGTCTCCCCCATGATGCCCCAAACCTGTGAATGCCTCAGTATGATGGGAAACAACGGGGCTTCCCCCGCTCGCCCAGGCCCGCTTGCTCTGGGAGACTTTGGTTCTCTTGACCTTCCTGTTGTGTTCTCTAGAACTTGCAGGCCCAGCTGAGAAGGGGGATTCTGCATTTGGCTCTGGCTCCCGGGAAAATGTCATTCTGGTACCCTTTGCCTTGACCACACCCCCATCTGTTTGATCCCTTGACCTGTAGCCTGTACTTACACGTCTGTCGTCTGCGGGATTTGTATTTTTTTTTAGGGGGGACGTGGTGATGTATTTTTGGGGGGCAGGTCTTTGCTCACGCAGGGGTCATGGCTGGGAGCCATGTGATTTATCTCCAAGGATGGTGGGGAAGGAATGGGCGTGGTTACAGACTGAGCAGCTGCTGAAAAGATGGAAAGGAGGCTGGGAAGGGAGCCTCAGGGGGCGGGGGGTTGCCTAGGGAGCTGGAAGTGGTATCAGCGTCTGGGGAGTCCTGTTCCCCAAAGGACCAGGGAGTCCTCCCTTCACAAAAGCATTGGGCCTGGCTGCGAGGTGGGCAGCCGACCCGCTGAGCCACATGGTTGAACTGACGCTGACTCTTCATCTCCAAAGTTTGGATTTGAGAACAGCTGCCTGTGACCATACTCTGCTGTTGCAGAAGGGAGGTTTGTTTCTCACGGGGAAGGCCCATTTCACGGATGTGCAAACGCAGGCCCAGGACAGCCCTGCAAGGAGTCGAGGCCTGGTGGGATGCTTAGGGAGCGCTCGCTCTTCCCCCAGACCTTGCATAGAGAACCTCAGGACTGTGCAGAGTGCTAATGAGGGGGTGATGGGGTCCTCCCCCACCTGGCTCTGAAGCTGTCCCAGCAGGTCGATGCCAGGTTTTAAAGTTGTGAAGCAACTTGTTGTAAAGTGCTTGAGAGCGGGGACCAGAGTTCTGCTCCCCTTTGGGTCCCTCGTAGTTTCTAATGCGAAGATTTGCACTTAGCTTCGCCAACTGTTGGTTAAATAAAAGTGACTAGGAATCACTGCCTTTGTCACCAGGCCCACCTGGCATGGTGACAGATGCCTTTATTGGGCTTGTTCGTGTTCAAAATCTCCCAAGACTGCTCTCTGGAGAACTCTGGGGATGGCCGACGCATCATCTACATGTCTGTGTGCGTTTCGTACATATTTAATGCATATCCTGTCCCAGGCCTCCCTGGTGGGCTGGTAGGGGTGAGGCTTCCCAGCAGCCTGACAGCCCTAAAGATTGTGGGTGTATCTGCACACCCTCACGGTCTGCACACTTACCTTAGAGAGTTTCCAGAGGCACATTCATTGAGCCCCTTCTTGTCCCTTTGTCATTAACCTGGTGCCCTGGGTCAGAGAATTGAGGCCGGATGGAGCCCTAAAAGAGTGTAGGGGCAGCCACCAGCCCCCGTGGGCCAGCCGTTAGAGAGCCAGGGCCTCCTGCGGCTGTCCTGAGAGGTCCCAGCCTCCGGGCAGGCAGGCTCCACTTGAGAGGATTGTCTCAGAGGGACGGCCGTCCTCTCCCTGTCTTGTGCTCTGATTCAGTGTCTGCTCCCGGGAGCCCCCCGCTGGGTCTAGAGGGAGAAAGTTCTGTGAAGAGCGCTTACTTCGGGCTTGTGTGGCTGCTGCTCTGTGGGCCCAGCCCCTGTCCCCCTTTGTGGGTGTGTGGACCACGTTGCCAGTGACCCTGCTGGGTGTCATCAGACTTGGCAAAATCGTCCCAGGCTGATCAGGGAAAAGACCCCTGGGTGCTTCCTCCTCCTGGGAGGGGAGGGGATTGCGCATCTGAGGGAATTAGCTGCAGTAGCCAGACTCCAGGCCTAATTAGGCCACTTGGTAAAGTGGGAATTCCCGGGGTGGGGGGACGGGGGGGGGCATCTGGTAAAGAGAATTCCCACCAGAAGATCCGGGGAAATCTTACAGATACACTTGTTGAAGACCTGTCTCCTGGGGCCGGGCTGAGGGCAGGGTTCGAGGGATGTGGGAAGGATCCCGGGAAGCGAGGGCTGTGAGGCCGGCAGGGCTGTTGACACCAGGCTGGCTCTGTCTCTGCTGGGTGGGGCCTCCCCTTCCACACCTGCAGGGGTCTGTGCTGGCTGATCCGTCTGCCTGGCTCGCAGGACTTAGGATTCTGGCCCTTGGGTTCCAAGTGCCCGCCGCCAGTTGGCCTGGAGCGAGGCCAGTGCCCAGCGGAGGCCCTCAGCCCAAGCTTAACTGTCCCTAGATGGCCCTGGGAGCCCTCGTGCCACTCCATCTCATCTCAGGTCTTAGGGATGATTCCCCAGAGGTAGAATAGTTAACCCTTTCTGGAGCAGCCTGGAAAGTGCCCCTTTGTTCTGGGCTTTTGTGGGGGCAGTGGGTGGCGAAGTGGCCCTCAAGATGCTGGGACGTGGCAGTGACCAAGGCCGGGCCCTCCCTCTGGAGGCTCTGCGAGGGGCCTCCCAGCAGCTGCGGGGCAGGTGAGGGACGTCATTCCAGGCAGCGCGGACTTTTTTTTTTTTTTTTAATTTATTAGTTTTTCTTTTTTCATTTTTTTTTTGGCTGCATTGGGTCTTCGTTGTTGCACACGGGCTTTCTCTAGTTGCGGTGAGCAGGGGGGCTACTCTTCGTTTCGGTGTGTGGGCTTCTCATCGCGGTGGCTTCTCTCGTTGCGGAGCACGGGCTATAGGTGCATGGGCTTCAATAGTTGTGGCACATGGGCTCGGTAGTTGTGGCGCACGGGCTTAGTTGCTCCGTGGCATGTGGGATCCTCCTGGACCAGGGCTTGAACCCGTGTCCCCTGCATTGGCAGGCGGATTCTTAACCACTGCGCCACCAGCGAAGTCCAGCTCGGGCTTATTAATCCAGCCAACAGCGAGCCTCTCCAGCAGGCACCCTTCCTGGAGAAGCAGCTGACTGATCTGCTTCAGTTCTCCAGTTCTGCTGGACGAGGAAGGAGTCCAGGTGGAGTAAGGAAGGAGGGGGCAGAGCCTGCAGAGGTGGAATTGTCGGAGGTGGAATTACCGTGACTCGCCGAGTCGGAGTAGTTGGCCAGGGCTCAGCTTTACTTGCCTCCGCTTCGGTGTAGCTTGAGTGTCCTACGGAATCAACAATTTCTTTTCTAATATAGTGTCCCCAAATCTGTGATATTCCACCATCTTTACTTCTTAGAAGATTCCAGCATTCAGGGGAGACTTCTCCTGTGTGCACTGGCGTATGCAGTCATTGGCACCTGGGGTCTGGGGGTGTCGGGACTGAGCTGGCGCTGGCCCCTGAGGCAGAGATGCCGCCTGGGCAGAGCTTTGGGCACGGCCCACCGGCTGCAAAGATTACCCATCGCGCTTCAGAACCTTCCTGTTTACTTTGGCCTCTGGAGCGTCTTTTTGGCGCTTCCATTTTCCCCCTCGGATGGAACTGTGGTCTTCCCTTCTTTCACAATCACTGCTCTGCCGGGCTTGCTCATGTGTCCTGGGTAGGAACCCCACGTGATGAGAAATGCCGGGAAGGCAGCTGGGGTTGGAGCAGGGTTGTTAATCTCCGGATTGGTGAACAGCAGAATCTGAGGGGGCATCTCATCACCTAGGAGTTAACTCGAAAGTATTGATACCAGAAGCCATTCAACAGTGTCCTGTTGTCATTGTGATTATGTGGATCTGGTTTCCCATAATCCAGGGATTGTCTCCCGACTCCTCAGTGTGAAAACAGGTCAGAGAGAAAAGCAGAGTTTGTTACACACCCGTAAGTGTATGGGGGCGATTATGGCCTATTTGGGATCATGTAAATATTGTTGGGTGTTGTTTATCTTGAACGTTGTCCATAAGCAGCGTTCTGCGGATAGAAGCTTGTGGTTGATTCGAGCATGACTTGTTTATCCAGACGTCCAGGCCTTTTCTCCAGCTGTCAGGGGGGTATTTCCCCCCAAATGTCCCCACCCCCCCACCCTCGCTCCACCCACCCGGGCTCCATGGGCATCATCACAGCCACCCAGCTGCCTGGTCGCCTGTCTCTCCATCTGCATCCGCCCTTGGGTCCTCCCAGTTCTCCTGTTTCAGGCTCCTTTTCCAGCCACTCCCTATGGTTGCCTCCCAGCAGGCTTGTTGTTGTTGGTGTGTCTGTCCTTTTTGCCTTCAGCCCAGACTGTGTACACAGTTGCTGGGGTGCTTTATCACTTAGATGCTGTTTCCTCCAATCCGTCACCTGCGTACGGTTGGCTGTCATTTCTCTAGTGTGGAATCTAAATGCTCCATCCGGATCCCCACCCCTCCCCCGAGGGGACCGGTCCCAGGGCTCTCTGCTCTTTTCCCAAGCAGCCCCACGGGGACTGTCGTCCTGTGCCGGCGGGGTGGGGGGCTCCTGCCCTGTTTTTACAGTTGTCTCACTAAGTACCCACTGCCTCCTGCCAGTCCATGCGTCAGGGCCACCCTGTCCTTATCTGTCACCTTGGCCCTTCCCTCTTGGAACGAATGTACCACTTAGAGCTCACTGATCTAGGAAGCCTCTCTGGTTTAATCCAGTGTTGATGCCTTGTGCAGCGTGATTCCAGGATAGAGGTTAAAAGGACGGGTGGGGTGTGGCCCTGGGGGAGACAGCAGTGAACAGTCAGGAGCAGGGTTGGGATGAAGTGGCACAGCGGAGTTGGTTGTACACAGACTGCTGTGGAGACCAGGGTCTGGTTGGTTTCCGGTGTGGATCTATCAGAAGGGGCTCTGGAGAGAGTAGCACTTGAGCCAGGGCTTAAGGGACAAGTGGCATTCCAATCAGAGAGAAGTGAGTTAGGGCGCCCCCAGCTGTGGGCCGGAAGGAGCAGAGGTGGATGGGAGTGGACGTTCCCAGTATGTTTGGGGATGGCTGGTGTCTGACTGAGTTGGGATGCAGGGTGTGTGCGTTTTCCTGTGCTTCCTCGGTTCTCAGCCTCTAAGGCCTGGCCAGAACTTGGCAGCATCTTCTTTGTGCACGAGCATGTGTGTGTGCACGTACAGGGGACTGCAGCGCGGAAAACTTGCACGGCTCTGCGATATACTCTCTGATCTTGGGTGAAAGCATGGTAAACGAGGAATACCCCAGACTTGAGGAAGCACAGGTGCGAGATGGGAGGTATGCTGAGGCCTGCGGACTCGATTCT
The DNA here is from genome assembly GCF_059928025.1 of Delphinapterus leucas. Taxonomy (NCBI): domain Eukaryota; kingdom Metazoa; phylum Chordata; class Mammalia; order Artiodactyla; family Monodontidae; genus Delphinapterus; species Delphinapterus leucas. The sequence goes on from NW_028322234.1 coordinate 14,528,258, forward strand.
GACCGAGAGCGGCGGGCCACGCTTTCCCGGCAGTGACCGAGCAGCGAGGGGTGGAAGAGTGGGGAGTACGCCGGTGGTGGGTCTGAACAGGGTTTTGGAACCCAGAGAAGAGGCAGGTCCTGGAGGGACTGTGGCCCCAGGGGTGCCTGGGGTCCAGTGGTGAGAAAGAGAGTGCAGAGGGAGGTTTCTGGTCTGGGCCTGGGCTGTTGAGCCCGACAGGGGAGTTTCCTTCCGGATGCGTGGGATGCAGGCCGCTGGCCCGCTTGTCCCTCGTTATCTCAATACTTCGGAGCAAGTGTCCACTTGGCCTCTGCTTTCTTTGTAACGTTCTTGATTTTGATACTAGGTGTCAGGCTGTATCTCTGTGAAGTCCAGAGAGGGTTTTAACAGGCCAGAGCGGATGTGTACAGTGGGTCCCTGTCGGCGGCTTCAGCTGGCCTCGCTGGTGCAAGTTCTACGAAGGGTTGGGGCTGCCTGCTTAGCGTGTGTGTGTGGCGGGGGGCTGGCACGAGCTGCTTCCTGTCTCAGGCGAGTGGCCAACGTGTGTGAGGAGGGCAGCCCGAGGCCGCGGGCCCACCTGCACCTGTCCCCAGCTGGCTTCACACTTGCCCCCCATTCTCACTGTGAACTGCTGTTCTGCTTTGAAAACAAAGCCAGCGTTTGTGCAGGTGACTCGGGTGACCCCAGGGGCCTCTGTTTTCCAGGAGGCACTCTGTGGGATGATGGAGAATGAAAATGCTTTAATCAAGGATGGAAGGATGGCACACTGGCCAAGGGAGTGGCCTTTGGGTGACACACACACACCTGGGCCTGAATCTCCCTACAACTCAGCCACCTCGTGTGTGCCACTCAACAGCTCACTCTTGGAGCCTTGGTTGCCTCATTCGTAGAACGAGGTACAGTCTGCCCTCCGGATCCGTGGGTTCTGCATCCACACATTCAATCAGTTGTGGATCGAAAATATTCGGGAAAACGATTCCCGAAAGTGCCAGTAAGCAACCCTTGAATTTGCTGTGCCCCAGCAACTATTTACATAGTACTTACATGTAGTTACAACTATTTACCTAGCATTTACGTTGTACGAGGTATTGTAGATGATTTAAAGTATGCAGGAGGATATCCGTAGGTTACATGTAAGTGCTAAGCCTTTTTACCTAAGGGACTTGAGCATCCGTGGATTTTGGTATCCTCGGGTCCTGGAAGCGATCCCGCATGGGTACTGAGGGGCGACTGCAGTGGCACCACGGGTCACGCTGCTGTTTTCCAGGAGATCTTGGTGAGGGTTGCTACTCCGGGCAGGGAGCCATTTGCAGTGAGCCAGTGCAAGAGGAGAGTAGGCAGACTGCTAGCAAGATGATGTCTGATCATGGAGACTGCTGAGAAGACTGTGTCAATAAAGAGCCATGGGGTGGTGGTGGGTGCTTTCAGGTTGGGTGGTCAGGGAGGGCTTCTCTGAGGAGGTGACAGTCAAGCCGAGACCTCGGTGACAGGATGGAGCCAGCCGTGGGGAGGCCTGGGGGAGAGCATCCGAGGCAGTGGGAACCACAGGTGCCAAGGCCCTGGGGCAGGGTGGGGAGGAGGCGCGGGGGGCCCCCCGTGGGCCTCCTGGGGAGCGAAGGCATGCACAGCCGTCCGGGCCCCGCCCACCTGAGCACGTGCAGGCTCCTGCTCCTGTGAACGCGCTGCCCCTTCGCGGACTCCCTTCACTTACAAGCTCTGTAGGCCGCAGGGGGCCAGGGGGAGGGCACGGCCTGCAGCACCCTGCCCTGGGCTCTGCGTTGACCCTGTGCCCGCCTCTCTCTCCCTGCAGTGCACTGTCCAGGTCAAGTTAGAGCTGGGACATCGTGCCCAACTACGCAAGAAGCCCACCACGGAGGGCTTCACGCATGACTGGATGGTGTTTGTCCGCGGCCCTGAGCAGTGTGAGATCCAGCACTTCGTGGAGAAGGTGGTCTTCCGGTTGCACGACAGCTTCCCCAAGCCCAAGCGTGGTGAGTGTCCCCACTCTGGCCGCCTGCCCTCTCCCTGGGGAGCAGGTGGCCTGTACCCCGCAGCCCGAGGCGAGAGCTCGCCCTCCACACAGGGCCTCCACCATCCCTTCTGCTTCTCCCTCGGCCGCGGAGTTGGCTGTAGGGAAAACCCAGCGGAGGTGGTGACAATATCTTGTGTCATCACTTAGACTCAGGCTCTGAGAAGCTTCCAGAGAATGTAGCCCTGTGGTTGAGGGTGGGAAGGGCGACTTACACCCCCTGGTGAGTAAGCAGGAAGCTGCTTACTGGGCCCACGTTGGAGGAGAGATGCCCTTTAGAGAGCCCGTGGTATGTGGGGCAAAAGCAGAAAAGGCTTGCGTTTCGCCGCTGCCTCCTCCCTGGCTTCACCCCTCAGAGCGCCCGGCCATCTGCGAAGTACAGGGTGACATGCGGCCCGGCTGTCTCACGGGGCGGAGAGCCGGGAACTCACCGAGGGCGCCCGATCAGAGACCACTTCCTGGGGAATTTGGAGCGAAGTTGGAGGCGATGTTGGGAGCTCTGTGGGGGCCGGGCCCTGTCTCCTGTTTTTACCATTCGGTCCCCATGTGAAGCCCAGCCCGTCACAGGGGTCTTGAAAATAGTTCTCGAATGGATGCGTTGATAAAGGAACAAAGGACTCTGTGCTCGGAAAGGGCTTCAGGGCTGGGAGAGCCGTTGCTGGGCTGCTGCCCCCTCTACCCGCAGTAGGTGGGCCAGGGGGCCGGGGGTCATGCTGTGACAGCATGGAGCCTCGGGTGGAAGCAGGAGCCCGTTCCGGGACCTGCTGGGGGCCTGGGCCGGCAAGTGTCTTACTGTCCAGTGGGGAAGTGACGTGTGTTACAGGAGTAGAAACTCCTGGTTCAGAAGTAGCTCGAGATTCTTTTTCTTCTGGATTCTTCCATCAGCTTTCCGCTGTTCCTTTTCCTTCGTTTCTCCTTTCCTGAGTCTTCAGCTTCTCTCCCTTTTTCCTTTTTCAGTCTCTGAGCCTCTTGGAGAGAGCCCATCTGGTTCCTGGCAACAGCAGGTATCTGTAAAGCACCTGCTAATAATAATAGTAGTAATACATGCCACTTACCAGGCACATCCTGCTCACAAGCTCTTTTCGTTCACCCCGCGACCCTCTTTTACAGATGGGGAAGCAAGCTCAGGGGGCCAGGTAAGCTGCCTGTGCTTTAAAGCAGGGGTCTATGCTCTGTGGGCTGGATATGCCCGTTTTTCTTGGCGCTTGGTCACGCCTGTTCATTCGGGGGGAGCCCGTGGTCGCTGTGCCCGGACGCAGAGCAGAAGCTGGGCTGCCCCCTCCTGGCCCAGGTGCCTGCTTTCCCAGACAGCTGCCCCTGCGGTTCCTTCACCACCGCCCTCTCCCGTCCCTCCCTTTCTCTCCGGGAGGGGCCTCAGATGGTGACTCCTAGCCACCTTTCAGCTGCTGGTTTCATCTTCCTCCCCTCCGGTCCTTAACCAAGCAGCCGCTAGAAGTAACACTCAGAGCGGCCTACGTTTGTCCTGCCCTCGCTCTGTGCTGTCCGATGCAGGGAGCCCCCCAGGATCCCCTCCCATATCTAGATGTGGAAACTGAGGTCCTGAGAGGCCCAGTCACCTGTTTGTGGTCACGAGGAAGCGGCACATTCTCTGAGCTCCCGATGTCTGAAACGTGGGTTTTGAGTGAAGCGCACTCTTTTGAAGTGTCATTTTGCAGGCAGAGTTTCAGTAGGTGAATCGTGCATGTTTGCAAAGTCTGTGCGGCCTGTACACAGAGGGCACCTGCGTCACGTGTATCGAATGGTAAATGCTCACTCGCCATTTGCTTAGTGGTCAGTGAAAAACAGATCAGGTGAAGCAGCCAGTGAATTTCTTATAGGGCTCCAGCCTCTGAAATTATACTTTATGTGCTTAAAAAGTATCTTTTACACCAAAATATGCACCCGTAACAGACCCAGCAGAGATGTGCCAGATGGGATGTTCCCACCTCCCAACTCATCAGTGGTGGTATCACCCCAGGGGCAGCATTTCTAGGCCTTTCTGGGTCGTGTCCTTTCTTAACACCTTAAAGCAGTAAAAGCAAATTTGCTTCTTATCTCTAGATTTTTCACATTTGTTTATTAACTTACTAGCGTGAAGGGTTAGACTTTCTCCTAAGCTTCTCCCCCTTTCATCCCCGACAATTGAGGGGTTTGTGTCTGGCCATATAGTTTGCTGCTGTATCCTAAGTAATACTTAGGTGCTTACTAAGTATTCGTTGAGAGAACGAATGCATTCTTTGATGCTGTCAACTTTGGCCAAGGTCTCCTGACTTTCCATTTAGGAAGAGAAGGGCAGGAGCACCCCGTCTTCCTTGAACCTTACACCCCTCCCTCTGGGAGCTACACTTGACTTCGTTAAGGTTGCTCCACTCCAGGATTAGAGATTAAGTCTAGAAGTTGGTAGCTGGCAAAGGGCACTGACCGTAGTGACTCTCTCCATTGTCGGGCTGGTCGGGATCCTCTCTGAACTCTGGGCCACTCCAAAGAGAACGCTCAAGCTCATGTCAAGGTCAGATGGGCTCTTTTTATCATCCTTGGTTAAAATTTGGCCCCGTTTACTGCGCTTCATATTTGTCCCTTTGCTTCTCTTCCCATCCTTGCACTGTGTCTTTTTCATCAAAGGTGCTTTGCCTTTTTTCCATCCTCCCAGCATTTCATTTATTCAGTGGAGTTTTTTCCCCTTCGAATTATTTCATTCTGGTCTCTTCCTCCTCTAATCAGAACTGGCTCCTCTTTAGCCATCACGCTGGGACTTTCCTTTTACTTTTCTCCTGGGGGGATTTACCTAATACCCTTATGTTTTGGTTTATTTTCCTGTTTTACTAGAATAATTTCTCAAGAAGTTTCCCAGGAGATTAATTACTGAAGCAATTTCCAAAGAAAGGTGTGTGGGGAATAAACTCCCTGACTCCTAGCGTATTTGAAGTGCCCTTGTTCTGTTCCCACACTTGAATAGTAGTCTAGTTGGGTGTAACGTTCTAGTTGGAGAATTACTGTCACTTAGAGCTTTGGAAGTGTCGCTTCTTTGTCTTCTGAGAAGTCTGGTGCTATTGGGTTCTTGTTCTGTTGCAGATGACCTGTTTTTTAGTTTTTTGTTTTGTCTTTAGAAGGACTTAAGATGGTTTTTATGACATTGTTTCTGGGGTCTTTTTTGGTTGTGTGTTTGTTCATCATGTTGGACATGTGGTGTCCTTCATTTTATTTTATTTATTATTATTATTTTTTAAAATATTTGTTTATTTATTTGGCTGTGCTGGGTCTTAGTTGCGGCATGCTGGATCTTCGTTGCTGTGTGAGGGATCTTTGTTGCCGCATGTGAGCTCTTTTAGCTGTGGCATGTGGGATCTAGTTCCCTGACGCCCCTGCGTTGGGAGCGTGGAGTCTTAACCACTGGGCCACCATGGAAGTCCTGGTGTCCTTCATTTTAGCTTCTATTTCTTTGACAATTTCTTTCCACCTATTTAATTTCTTTTTTCGCATTCTAGGATGCTTATTACATAACTTCTCTATGTTTAAGTCTTTTCATCTGTAAAATGGGAACAACTGCAGCTGCCTCACAGTGTTGTTGCGAGGATTAAATGAGTTAAATGTGTTAAGTGCTGAGAATACTGCCTGGCATACCGTAGGAGCTTTATGAATATTAGCTGCTGTTGACATTTGTTTAATCTGCTGAGTTGTTTTTGCACCTTTCACCCTTTAAAAAAAATGTCTTTTTGCTCTACATTCTGGGAGATTCCATCGGCTTTATTTTCTGGTCTTTCTGTTGAATTAAAAAATTGTAAGTACTATATTTGTACTAAGGTCTAAGAGCCCTTTCTTACTCTCTAATTTTCCTTTTTAAAAGTATTTTGTTTTCATTTGTTGAGCAAGTCTTGCATCTGAGGGCATTGACTCTAGGTTTTTGTTTTTGTTTTTGTTTTCCTTTTCCCAAGTTCTCTTGTGGTCCCCAAAGTATTCCTGTTTCTTTGGCCTCTTTCCTCCAAGTGGGAACTCTTACCGAGTGCTCTGTTCAGGGCAGGATGGGTTCGCTTTACCAGCGGTTTCTGGTTAGGGACGTGGGTCCCCCAATTTCCTGAATGAGAAGGGCCTGACTCAGGGGGTGGGCTGGGGGAAGGTCGCAGGAGGGATACCCAGGGCTGTTGTTCCAGTCACAGCCGCTCTGTTTGGCTTTTTTTTTTTTTTTTTAATAACTGCTTTACTGAGGTATGAGTCACACATGATAAAATTCACCCTTAATGTGTACGATCCTCGTGTCTATTGTGTTCATACAGTGGCTCAACCATCACCTCTCTCATTCCAGAACGTTTTCATCACCCCAAGAAAAACCCCTAGCCACCCGCTCCCCACCCCCGCCCCCCACTGCACCTGCGGATGCCCTAGCCCAGGCCTCCCGGGGCTCAGGCCCCCCCTGCAGCGCCTGTGCCATGTCCCCGGCTGCAGCTTCCTCTTCCTGTTTGCTTGCCCGGCATGCTCTCACCCACTTTCTGCCTTCCAGAAAGTTCTTGACTGCTCACATCGCCTCCCTCCCCGTTACTCTCCCGGCATTATTTGGTTTCCTCCTGGCCTCACTTTGCTTGCCATGGGCCCTCAGGTGGGACGGCAGGCAGGCCGGTGGCGTCTGCTCGGCCTCCCACGTCTGGAAGCCTGTACTCTGGCCCCTGTGCCCCGTCTCTGAACGGATAAGGTGGTTTTCAGCCTGGGAGTGCCCGTCCTCCGAGAGGCCTTTAGAGAGGGATTGAGAAATGCAAAGCAGGGTCCCTTCCCTGAAGGGGTTTGTCGTCTGGTAGAGAGATGAAGATCAGAGGTGACATGAGTGGAAGTAAGTGACCTGGGGGTCAGAGGCCGAGGGAAGCCAGGGCTGTCCCTGCGGGAGGGGGCCCTGACTCGGGCCTTCATGGCTGAGGGGATTCAGACTGGGAGTGGGTGGGGGGAGATGGACATTGGGGTGGAGGGTGCAGGCAGGTCCCCGGCCCCTCCCTCCTCTGCTGGGAGATTGTGCAGCAAGAACAGGCCACCCTTCCTCTCTGCTTCCTCTTTCCTTCCTGGATGCAGGTTAATTCAGCAAGCAAGCAGGTGCCCGGCCCTGTGCGAGGCCGGGGCACATGAGGCAGACTGCAGGACGCTCACAGTGGGGGGGCTTGGGCACTAGGCGGGCAGGGTTCGTGCAGGTGGAGAAACCCCCCCTCAGTCTGCTCAAACAGGATCGAGAGACTCGGGGAGAGGCGGGCCGTGACCTGGCCTCCCTGCCCACATTTCTTCCTGTCCCTGGACAGGCCTCTCCCTTCAGTAGATGACCTGACAGAGGTGTGACATGTGGCCCGCTCAGCAGTATTTGACAGATACGTAGTGAATGTTTCCAAAAGGCCTGGCCATGGTGCTGGCTCTGGGGGTGTCACACTGCATGAACCGGAGCTCGTGTAGGATTGAGGAAGGTGGAGACAGTAAGCACAAGGAGTGCTGAGACCCAGTGATACAGGACGCTCGGGGCCGGAGGAGGGAACCGCAGCCTGGAACTTGATGGGGGACGGGGGCTGCTGCTCAGTGAAGGGGTCCCGGAGGAAGTGGTCTGTGATCTGAGAGGGGCAGCGTGGCAGGGCTGGTGAGAGATGAGCCTGGAGGGCATGGAGCCCCGTGCAGGCCCCCTGGAGTGGCTGGAAGTTGGTCCTGAGGGCAGTGAGGAGCCGTCAGGGGACACAGATCTGTGATTCAGAGGGGTCCTTCCCGCGACCCCTGCAGAAGAGGCCTGGGAGCAAGCCTGAGGCAGGCGGGCTGGTGAGGGGCTGGAGCGGAGGCTCAGGGCGCCAGGCAGCGGGGTGCAGCCCAGAGATGTTTGGAGGTGGCCTTCACAGCGCTTGGTGGCGGGCGAGCTGTAGGGGCAGGAGGGGCTGAGGCATCCTCGGGGGAGCGGTGGACAGCTGGGGCCCTGACCTGCACGACGCCGGGAGCCGCGGGCTTCAGAGGGAACGAGGAGGTGTCTTGGGGCGGGCTGCTTCGGGCATGCCCAGCCAGCACCGCCAGGAGGCTCTCCGAGGAGCAGCAGAGTAGGAGCTGGCTCAAATAGGGATTTGGGGCCGAGGTCGACCCCACAGTGTCCCCGGGCTGCCTGGGCCACCGCCCATTGACCCAGCCTGCAGGCAGGGGCACTCCTTACTTCCAGGTGGGCTGGCCGTCAGACTGAAGGTGACAGAGCTTACTCCTGGGGACCAGAGGTGTCCCCTTGGCCTCTGGCGTCAGCTGGGCACCTGACATCGTCAGGCGCGGATAGTGGTGGAGCGCATGCACGAATGAGCGAGTGCAGCGTTTGGTAGCAGTAATGACTCTGTGCAGGCCCCGAGGTCAGGTGACAGTGCTCAGGGCGCTCAGCCGAGGCAGCCGGGCTACTGCTGCCCCCACGGGAGGCTATGCTGCAGGGGCGGTGGGTCCTACGGCCCGGTCGGGACGGCCCCACTCGCCCCTGGCAGGGAAGTCCGTCCAGGTGAGCACGCCTCAAGCCCCGGTCTGTGGGGACTGGAGCCTGAAGCGCAGGCTGAGCCCTCCTGGGGGGCGTGGGGGGAGCGGGAGCTGGGCTTGGAGGGCAGGTGGCTGGCGCAGGGGCAGGGGGAGCCCCTGGGGCCGGCTTACCCGCCAGTCCGCGCAGCTCGCTGGAGCCCCGCCCCTATGGTTTGCAGAACGGGGTCCTGTGCAAGGCTGTCCAGCCAGCCCTGGCCTTGAGGGTCCCCAGTTACTCTAAACCCACCCCCTCACCAGTTTTGTTTGCGCAGATAGATGAGACACGTGAGATATTTGAGGTATATGATATTTTAAATGATTTTTTTTAAGAAAAATCTTACGAGGTTTTAATTTTTAAAAAGTCATGTTTCTTTTTTAAAATTAATTAATTTATTTATTTTTGGCTGTGTTAGGTCTTTGTTTCTGTGCGAGGGCTTTCTCTAGTTGCGCCAAGCGGGGGCCACTCTTCATCGCGGTGCGCGGGCCTCTCACTGTTGCGGCCTCTCTTGTTGCGGAGCACAAGCTCCAGACACGCAGGCTCAGTAGTTGTGGCTCACGGGCCCAGTTGCTACGCTGCATGTGGGATCTTCCCAGACCAGGGCTCGAACCCGTGTCCCCTGCATTGGCAGGCAGACTCTCAACCACTGCGCCACCAGGGAAGCCCTAAAAAGTCATGTTTCATTATGTTCCAATGCACTGTTTTCTGGCAATTTCTGGCCCCCTTAAGAATTACAGTACAGACATACGTGTGTAAAGGTTTTAATCGTTGGCAGGATTTTTTCCTATCTCCCGGTCTGGTTGCCTCAGGAGAGGGGGGGGTGGAGGACAAGGGGGATTTGATCTGTACAGTTCTGATTTTTTTTTTCTTACATGCGGGAGAACAATATTGTCACGTTACTTGCATAATGACAGCATACCTGTCAAAACATTGACAGTTCATCCTGGAGGGTGAGACTGCGGGAGATTGTTTTACCTCTATTTTACTGTTCTTCTTAGTTTCTTTCTCCCCCTCCCTCCCTCTCTCATCACTCGTCACCTGGGAATGCTTTGCTTAGGTGCTGAGGTGGGACCCAGGCGAGCCCCTGCTGGGACCGGGCCATCTCCATCTCCATCTCCTGGGGTCCATGTCCCTGGCCCCAAGCGGGGCCTCAGTGTCCATGTTTGAGTGGGTGATGGCAGGAGGAGGGTACAGCAGAGTGCCTGCCCTGCTGGGAGACCAGGGGCCCCCTGGCCCGGCACCTCGCTGAGCCGCACTGCTGTGCTGCCCTCAGTCGGTTGAACCTGTGTGGCCCGTGGCCGGTGCTGGCTGCACTGCCGTAGCTGGTCTCGTGCCCCTTCCCCAGCGCTCTCCCACCCTGGCACCACGGGGTCACCTTTCTACTGCTCCGCTGCTTCTCTTCCTCTTGACCCCTTTGACATGGAACAGGGCCTGGGGTTTCCCACGCTGGGGGAGCTGGCCTCCTAGTGCTGACAGCGGTTTTCCCTTTCTTTTCAGTGTGCAAGGAGCCCCCCTACAAAGTGGAGGAGTCGGGTTACGCAGGCTTCATCATGCCCATCGAGGTGTACTTCAAGAACAAGGTAGGAGCCCGGGTAGCGGTAAGGAGGATGCACAGCTCACACAAGGGCCAGTGGGACCGGCAGCGCCGGGTGACAGGGTGGATGTTGGCATGTGTAGCAGAGACTGCATGTTGGGCGCCCACGGGAGGAGCGTCGCGCGCATCCCTCCCGTGGTGGCAGGGCTGGGGAGCAGGGCACGTTGCGGCAGCAGGTGGGGGAGTACCGGGGCATGTCGCCATAAGTCATCCTGAAAGTGGCAGGGTCCCCGGCTCAGCTGCCACGTGTTGGGGCGGGGCCAGAGTCTGTGGCCTGTCCTAGAGGGGTTGTCACCTCGCGGGAGGAGGGGCGAAGAACTGGAAGTTATTAGACGTCTGACAGTGGGCTGTTGGTTGGATGCACTTATGCATCTTCTGAACAGAATCTTTGATGACCTTGGGGGAAAGAGCTTTTAATGTTGTTGAATGAGGAAAGCAAGTTATATGTGTGTCATTTATAGAAAAAAGGAATTATATACATGCAAGATGTTAACAAAGGTAATCTGGGTGGCAGGATCACAGCGGGGTTTTGTATTATTTCTCCCCATATGTATTTTCTAAACATTTACAATGAAAAAATAGAAATAGCCATAGACCGTTCAGGCTGCTGTAACAAAATACTACAGACTGGACGGCTCATAAACAACAGAAATTGTTTGCTCAGCGTCCTGATGGCTGGAAGTCTGGGATCGGGTGCCGCCGTGGTCGGGTGAGGGCTGTCCTCCGTCCTCTGGGTCACAGGCTTCTAGCTGTGCCTTCACAGGGTGGAAGCGGCGAGGGGCCTAGGGGCTCTTTCTGGAAGTGTTAATCCCATTCCTGAGGGCTCCATTCTCGTGACTTAAGACCCTCCCAGCACCATCACGTGGGGGGTGGGAGTCAGCATAGGAATTGGCGGGGGACACATTCAGGCCATAGCTTTTTTTTTTTTTTAAGCCCAGTAACCAACATTTAACAGTTGCCTCCCTGGCAGCGTGCCTCTGCTGATCCTCACAGGTGCCACCAAGCGGCCAGCAGTGACCTTCGCTGGCTCCAAGGTGGCCGGCTGGCTGCTGCTTCTCCACAAGTCCAGCTAGACTGGCTGTGGGCGGCTCTGCCATCTTTCAGGAAGGACATCCCCCTGGGGGGCCCGAGGGTGCCACCACTCACTTAACGAGCCCCTTGCTCTGAGAGCCCGTGGCGTCAGAGGCCTCTGGGGTGGAGCTCAGGTGGGCACCCACAGCCCCCTGAGCACCAAGGGACATCTCAGCGGGTGCGGCTCAGCGGGATTTGGCGGCGGGGCCTGTGGGTCATCCCGAGGCTCTCTGGGCGTCGAGGCCCGAGAGTCCCGGTGACTGGCCACTGTTGAGAGGAGAGCCCAGCCTGTCCGCACGGGTGGGGGATGGATACTGCACCCTGAGGGGGCTGGTGCCCTGCAGCTTAGGGACCATGCTCAGGGAGGCCTCCTGCGGCCCCGGGAGCGTGGAGAAGGGGGCGTCCATGTGGGGCGGGGTGCCAGTGCTGGGGTGAGTCCCGGGGCCCCCCGTGGGGAGGCTGTGCAAACGGGATGCTGATTGTAGCCCCTCTGGGTGGTTGGGGAGACAGAGCGAGTCCATTGGGAGGGAGCGCTGAACTGCGGGTGCCTTGGTATCTGCAGGGTTGGGTGCTGGGTCCGGCGTGGCCCCGTGAGCCCTTTCTCAGGATAAGTGCTGGGTGCTCTCCTGTGCCCTGCGTCCTGTCACTAGAATCCTCTGTTCCTGGTGGGGGCGTTGCCCTCAGGGCTGTAGCGGGCAGCCCTGCGCTGCAAGGCCCATCGCGGGAAGGGGTGCAGGTCCTGTCACGGGTCCTGTGGGGTGCGTGTGCTGTGCCAGGCGCTCTGCTGAGCGGTGCTTATTACTTAGTATCCGGACAGGCCCCAGAGGATGGTGATCTCCCCAGTCTGGATGAAGGGGCACCTGGATGCCCAGTTGTGTGGGCAGGGCTGCACCATGATTGGCGGAGCTGGGGTTTGGACCAGCAGAGCGTGTGTTCACACATGCGCACCCATTGCTTCAATACCCGAGACAGGCGTGACCCGGGATGACAGCTCCTCATGAATTCTGTTGTTTACTTGCTTCTGGGTGACAGGGACAGTATTGTTTTATGTATTGTATGGTACAGCTGTTGTCTAAATGTGGGTCCCTGTTGAGGGACGTGTGTGGAAAAGTGAGTGCCAGTTCATGGCAAAAGCAGCTTCTGTAGGCGTGGGATGCATGTGAACCAGGGACATCGTGAGAGCGTCTGCTGGTGACTTTCCCCCCCTGCCATAGGCAAGGGCTGCCGTTGGCTTTCAGCCCTGCCTTACTGTCCAGCTGTCAGTAAGGTGAGCTGGTCTTTGTCCTGCTAAGAAGAGGTGGGGCAACTGTGGACAGCCCACTTCTCTTGGCCCCAGTTTCTCTGTCCGCGAGATGGGTTCCTAATTGTGTCTGCTGCTCAGGCTGTTGGGAAGATTCGGAGTGATGGAAGCTAGCGTGTGGCCCAGTACCCAGCACAGAGTAAGGGCTTCATCCACGTGTGTCGTTGATGTCACTGCTGGGTCCGCCTGGGTGAGCAGGGTGAGTGGAGCAGGCGACCTCTGAGGCCTTCAGGCCCCAGGATGACATGTGGCCTCTCCGGACAGTGGGGGGATCTGCACCCAGAGCAGAAAGGACACTTTCTCAGACGCGGGATGTTTTCTCGTGTGAGCGTGACCTCAGTGGCACTAGCTGGAGAAATTCTGTGTTACGTGGTGTTTGGCGCTAAAACTTATCTGAGGCCACGTTCCGTTTGACCTGTTGGCAGGATGTTCTTTTACAGATAAAGCCCTCCTTTCCCCCAAGCGAAAAAAAGAAGCAGTGTGGGGGGTGGGTCTGTCTGACTTAATAAAAGTAATCTCTGTGTCTTCTTTTTTTTAATACTTTTTAAATATTTATTTATTTATTTATGTGGCTGCGCTGGGTCTTAGTTGTGGCACGTGGGATCTTTAGTTGCCGCACATGGGCTCTTAGTTGCGGCACGTGGGACCTAATTCCCTGACCAGGGGTGGAAACCGGGCCCCCTGCATTGGGAGCGTGGAGTCTTTAGCTACTGCGCCACCGAGGACGTCTGTTGAGCGGTTTTAACTCACATGCTTCTGACTCCAAATGCACGGTGTCCTTCCCAGCACGTCTCCTCCGGCTCTGATTCTCCAGAACCACTGGAGTGCCCAGCAGTTCAGTTCGCTTCTGACACTAGCCACTTGAATTAGCGCAGACCTGCAGGTCAGGGGTCAGCCCCACAGGGCTGTCCCCAGTTCAGACGACAGCCACAGGTCTGCGCTGCGCCTCCTGTACTTCTGATGGATCAGCTATTCATCGGGGGTTCCCACAACCCCCTCAGGTTCTGGAATTTGCTGGAACAGCTCACAAAACTCCGATCAGCATTTTACTCCCTGTTTCCGGTTTAGTGTATGGGATGTAATTCAGGAACAGCCAGGTGGGAGAGAGGCAGAGGGCCTGGTGTGGGCAGGAGTGGGCTTCTGGGGCCTCTCCTTCCATGCACCGCCCTCCTGGCACCTCCACGCTCACCTGCCCTCCCTGAGGTCTCCGAACCCCATGTTTAGGGGTTTTATGGAGGCTTCGTTGTGTAGGCATGAGTCAGTCATTGGCCACTGCTGACTGACTCAATCTCCAGCCCTCCCCCTCCCCGGAGCTTGGAGAGGCTGGGAGGGGGGATGAGCTTCTAATCAAGACTTGGTCTTTCTGGGGACCAGTCCCATCCTGAAACCATCTAGGGACCCACCAAGAGCCGCCTTGTTAGAACAAAAGATGCTCCTGTCACCCCGTCACTCAGGAAATTCCAAGACCGGGAACTGAGGACAAATGCCAAATATCTTTCTATGATGCCACAATTGTAAAATAAAATTTTTATTGAGGTGAAATTCACGTAACGTGCAGTTAAGCGTTTTACAGTGTACAGTTCAGTGGCATTTAATGTGTTCATAATGTTATGCAGCCACTCGTCCCCCCGACCCTCATCTCTGGGAGCCTCTAATCTGCTTTCCGTCTATGGATTTGCCTATTCTGGGTATTTCATACAAAACGAATCATACAACATGTGTCTTTTTGTGAGTGGCTTCTTTCACTTAGCATAGTGTTTTCAAGGTTCATTCAAGTTGTAGCATGTGCCAGTACTTCATTCCTTTTTATGGCTGAATGAAATATTCCACGGTATGGAGATACACACGTATATACAGTCGATTCTCGTTACTCGAAATAGCTATGCTCTCTGTAAGGTCACCAGGAACATTGAGTTAGTGAAAACTGAACGGTTGCTACAGGGGGCCTAAAGGGTTAAGTTCCTGCGAGCCTCTGGTCACAGTTTTGTCAACTGGTGGATGCATAACCTTGTTTCCTGAGTGCTTCTGTTTGAAACCTCCTTATTTACTGTACACTGTTGATTCATTAACATTGAACTCACAGCCCAAGCACCATCATTCATGCCTGAACCAAGCTTGTCCAGCAGACATATTTTCTCTGTAAGGCACATCACAGCCCTCCTGGGCTTGGGAACCCTAGACAGCACTTCAGCACTGTGTGTGGGGCCATTTCAGATGGCAGAAGCACAAAAATTTGGTAAAAATGGCACTACATACGTGGTGAAAAGGCCACTCGTTCAGTGTGAGAACTGCACAGGAAGGCCGAGTGCAGCTTGTTTCACAGCAGCCGGGGACGAGCCTGCAGCCAGCTGCTTTCTCACCACGCGGTGCCTGTCTGCAAGTGGACATGAAAGCCACGAGGACTGATTTTGGGTTTATAGGTAATTTTAGTGACTAGCTGAATACAGAAACAGGGAACGCACGAATATTGAAGATCCACTCTGCCACAGTTTGTTTATCCAGTCATCTGTTTGTAGACGTCTGGGCTGTTTCCGCCTGCTCGCTGCTGTGACTCATGCTGCTGTGGACGTGCGTGGACGCGTACATGTTTGCGTTCCAGTCTCCAGTTCTGTGGAGCGTATGCCTAGAAGTGGAATTGCTGGGTCATGTGGTAATTCTGTGTTTAACTTTTTTGAGGACCTGGCAAACTCTTCTCTACATATTCCCACCAGCAATGTAGGAGAGTTCCTATTTCTCCCCATCCTCAACAGTGCTTGTTATTTCCTGTTTTTGTTTTGTGGTAGCCATCGAAGTGGATGTGAAGTGGTATCACGTTGAGGTTTTGATTTGCATTCCTTAATGACAGTGGTGTTGAACATCTCACCTGCTGTTGGCCATATATGTATCTTTGGAGAAATGGCTGTATACATCTTTCGCCCATTTTTTTAAATATTTATTTTTTTAATTGTTGTAAGAGTTTTTAATATATTCTGGGTATTAAACTCTTATCGCATGTGTGATCTGCAAATGTTTTCTGCCATTCTTTGGGTTTTTATCACATTCTGATAATGTTCTTTGATACACAGAAGTTTTTAATTTTTATGAAGCTCAAGTTATCTACTTTTCTTCTTCTGTTACACTTTTGGTGTCAAATCTCAGACTCCATTGCCAAATCTGAGGTCATGAAGATTTACCCCTATGTTTCCCTGTACTAGTTTTATAGTTTTAGTTCTTATATTTAGATAGTTGACCGATTTTGAGTTAATTTTTGTGTGTGGGATGAGGTAGGGTCTAACTTCATTCTTCTGCGTGTGATCGTTCCGTTGTCCCCGCACCATTTGTTGAAGAGATTGTTTTCCCCTGTGGAATGGCTTTAGCATCCTTGTTGAATATCAATTAGCCATGTATGGTTGGTTTTATTTCTGGACTCTCTATTCCATTGGTCTTTATGTCTGCCCTTATACTAGTACCATACTGTTTTGATTACTGTAGTTCTGTAGAAAGTTTTGAAATCAGGATATGTGGGTCCTCCAACTTTGGGGGTTTTTGTTTTTTTTAATATGGTTTTGGTTTTTGTGGGCCTCTTGGGATTACATATGAATTTGACACTTGGCTTTTCCATTTTTGCAAAAAAGGCCACTGAAATTTTGATACAGATTGCATTGAATCTGTAAATACTTTGGAGACATTACCGTCGTAACAATATTGAAGTCTTCCAATCCAAGAACACGGATGTCTTTTTGTTTGATTAGGTCTTCTTTAATTTCTTTCAGAAACATTTTGTACTTTGCAGTGTACAAGTATTTTACTTTCTTGGTTAAATTTATTCCTAGATATTTTACTCTGTTGCATGCTATTGTAAATGGAATTGTTTCCTTAATTTCCTTTTGGAATGTTCATTGCTGGTATATAGAAACATAACTGATTTTTGTGTGTGTTGATCTTGTATCCTGCAACTTTACTGAATCTGTTTATTATCTTTAGTAATTTTTTGTGGCTTCTTTGGGATTTTCTACGTAAAAGATACCTGCAAATGGAGATAGTTTTACTTTTTTCTTCTCAGTTTGGATGCCTTTTTTCTTTTTCTTGCCTCATTGATCTGGCTAGGACTTCAATACAGTGTTGAATAGTAATGATGAAAGTGGTCTTTCTTAGTTTGTTCCTGATCTTTGAGGGAAAATGTTCAGTCTTTTACCACTGAGTATGATGTTAGCAGTGGTTTTTTTCATAAATGCCCTCTATCAGGTTAAGGAAGTCCCCTTTTATTACTGGTTTACTGAGTGTTTTCATGAAAGGGCATAACATTTTTTCAAACACTTTCTGCCTCTGTTGAGATAATCATGTGGGTTTTTTTCCTTTATTTTATTAATGTGGTATATTACAATGATTGAACCATTCCTGCATTCCTGGGATAAATTTCCACTTGGTTATGTATATAATCTTTTTTAATGTGCTGTTGGACTTGGTTTGCTAGTATTTTTTTGAGAATTTTATATTCACAAGGAATATTGATCAGTAGTTTTCTTGTGGTATTTTTGTCTGGCTGTTTTATTCCTAGTTTTATTCCTAGTTTACTGAGTGTTTTCATGAAAGGGCATAACATTTTTTCAAACACTTTTTCTGCCTCTGTTGAGATAATCATGTGGGTTTTTTTCCTTTATTAATGTATATTACGATGATTGAACCATTCCTGCATTCCTGGGATAAGTTTCCACTTGGTTATGTGTATAATCTTTTTTAATGTGCTGTTGGATTCGGTTTGCTAGTATTTTTTTGAGAATTTTATATTCACAAGGAATATTGATGAGTAGTTTTCTTGTATTTTTGCCTGGCTGTGGTATCAGGGTAATAATTCTGACTTCATAGAATGTGTTAGGCAGTGTTCCTTCCTCTTCTATTTTTGGAAAAGTTTGAGTAGAATTGTTGTTAATTCTTAGAATGCTTGGTAGCGTTTACCAGTGAAACCATCTGGTTCTGGACTTTTCCCTAATTTGTGGCATTGAGCGTATTTTCATAGCTTATTTGCCTTTAACTTCTTTGATGAGGTGTCTGTTCAAAGTGTCTGACCATTTTTAAAAATTGGGATGTCTATTTTGTTACTATTGAGTGTATAACTGTGATAGAGTGTATAATATATTGATTGTATAATAGTGATATTGCGGATATCAGTCCTTTATCAAACCTTCCTTTTGCAGATATCCTCTTCATCTATGGCTTGTCTTTTCAGTCTCTCAGTCTCTTAGTGTTCTGCAAAGAGCAGAAGTTCTTGATTGTGATGTAGCTCAGCTTGATTTTGTCATGTGTGGCTCGTGGTGTATCTGTGTCTGTAACATAATATTTATCATTTCAGCCATTTTTAGATGTATAATTCAGTGGCATTAAGAATACACACGATGTGAAATAAGCCAGACACAAAAGGCCAAATATTATGTATAAAGTATCTAGAATAGGCAAATTCACAGAGACAGAAAGTAGAATAGTGGTTACCAGGGACTGGGGGAGTTATGTTTAATGGGTACAGAGTTTTCGTTTTGGACGATGAGAAATTTCTGGAAATGGATAGTGACAGTGGGTGCACAACATCGTGAATATACTTAATGCCACTGAATTGTACACTTGAAAATGGTTAAAATGTTAAGTATTATGTTACATATATTTTATCACAATAAAAAATTCACCAAAAAAGTAAAAAAAAAAAAAAAAGAATATGCAGAGTGCTGTGCAGCCATCACTGCTATCTGTTTCCAGAACTTTTTGATCATCCCAAATAAAACTGTACCAATTAAATAATAACCTCTCCTACCCTCAGTCCTCTATTCTACTTTCTGTCTCTGTGAATTTGCCTATTATGGGTACTTCACGTGAGTGAAATCATACAATATTTTTCCTTTGTATTCACAACGTTTTCAGGGTTCATCCACATTGTAGTGTGTGTCATTGTTTATTCCTTTTTAAGGCTGAACGATATTCCATTGTATGGATATACCACATTTTGCTTATCCATTCATCTATCTTGGACACTTGGGTTGCTTCTGTGTTTTAGCTACTGGGAATAATGCTGCTGTGAACATGAGTATACAAATATCTCTTTGAGACCATGCTTTCAATTCTTTTAATTTTTTTATTGAAGTATAGTTGATTTACAGTGTTGTGGGCTTTCAGTTCTTTTGGATACATACCCAGAAGTAGAATTGCTGGATTATAGATATAGTAAATCTATTTTAATATTTTGAGGAACCACCGTGCTGTTTTCCACAGCAGCTGTACCATTTTACATTCTCACCAATGGTGCAGAAGGGTTCCAGTTTCTCCACATCCTTGTCAACACTTGTTGCTTTCTCTCTCTCTTTTTTTTTTTTTTTTTTGATAGCATCAATAGTAATGTGTGAGGTGGTATCTCCTTGTGGTTGTTGTTGTTGTTGGCCACACTGCACGGCTCGTGGGATCTTAGTTCCCCGACCAGGGACTGAACCCAGGCCCTCGGCCATGAATGCAGCACGTCCTAACAACTGGACCGCCCGGGGATTCCTTCATTGTGGTTTTGATTTGCTGCTTCTAATGATTAGTGATGTGAGCATCTTTTCATGGGCTTATTGGGCATTTGTATATCTTCTTTGGAAAGATATCTATTTGAGTCCTTTGCCTATTTTTGAATTGGGTTGTTTGGTTTTGTTTTGTTGTTGAGTTTTATGAGTTCTCTATATATTTTGGGTAATAATCCATTATCACATATATGATTTGTAAGTATTTTCTTCCTTTCTGTAGGTTGCCTTTTCACTCTGTTGGTCACGTACTTTGATGAATAAACGTTTTTAATTTTCATGAAGTCCAGTTTGTCTATTTCTCCTTTTCTTGCCTGTACCTTTGGTGTCATATCCAAGAAATCATTATCAAATCCAGTATTGTGAAGCTTTTGCCCTATGTTTTCTTTTAAGAATTTTATAGCTTTGGCTCTTACATTTAGGTGTTTGGTCCATATTGAATGAATTTTCGGATACAGTGTTAGGTAAGGGTTGAACTTCATTCTTTTGGACGTGGATATCCAGTTTTCCTAACACCATTTGTTGAGAAGACTGTTATTTTCCCGTTGAATGGTCTTGATGCCCTGTTGAAAATCATTTGACCACATATATGAGGGTTTATTTCTGGGCTTTCTAGTCTATTTCATTGGTCCGTATATCTGTCTTTATGCCCAGTACCACACTATTTCAATTACCATAGCTTTGTAGTGTTTAAAAAAAATTTTTTTTTAATTGAAGTATAGTTGATGTACAATATTAAATAAGTTACAAGTGTACAACATAATGATTCACAATTTTTAAAGGTTACACTCCATTTATAGTTATTATAAAGTATTGGCTGTTTTTCCTGTGTTGTATAATGTATCTTCATAGCTTGTTTTGTACCTCTTAACCCCCACCCCTATCTTGCCCCTCCCCTCTTCACTCTCCTTACTGGTAACCACTAGTTTGTTCTCTATATCTGTGAGTCTGTTTCCTTTTTGTTATATTCACTAGTTTGTTTTATTTTTCAGATTCCACATATGAGTAGTATCATACAGTGTTTGTCTTATTTCATTTAGCATAATACCCTCCAAGTCCATCCATGTTGTTGCAAATGGCAAAATTTTATTCTTTTTTATGGTTGAGTAGTATTCCATGGTGTGTGTGTGTGTGTGTGTGTGTGTGTGTGTGTGTGTGTGTGTGTATACCACATCTTCTTTATCCATTCGTCTGTTGATGGACACTTAGGTTGCTTCCGTATCTTGGCAGTTGTAAATACTGCTGCCGTATCTTTTCAAATTAGTGTTTTTATTTTTTTTTTTCAGATATATACCCAGGAGTGGAATTGCTGGGTCATATGGAAGTTCTATTTTTAGTTTTTTAGGAAACCTCCATTCTGTTTTCCACAGCAGCTGTACCAAGTTACATTCCCACCGACAGTGCACAAGTGTTCCCTTTTCTTCACATTGTTGCCAGCGTTTGTTATTTGTGTTCTTTTTGATGATAGCCATTCTGATGGGTGAGGTGCTACCTCATTGTGGTTTTAATTTGCCTTTCTCTGATGATTAATGTTGTTGAGCACCTTTTCCTGTGCCTGTTGGCCATCTGCATGTCCCCTTTGGAAAAATGTCCACTCAGGTCTTCTGCCCATTTTTTAATTGAGTTGTTTGTTTTTCTGATGTTGAGTGGTATGAGCTATTTATGTATTTTGGCTATTAACCCCTTATCAGTCATACCATTTGCAAATATCTTCTCCCATTCAGTAGATTGTCTTCGTCGATGGCTTCCTTCGTTGTGCAATAGCTTTTAAGTTTAATTAGGTCCCATTTGTTTAGTTTTGCTATTATTTCCTTTGCTTCAGGAGACATCAAAAAAATATTGCTACAGTTTATGTTAAAGAGTGTTCAGCCTGTTTTCCTCTAGGAGTTTTATGGTTTACAGTCTTACATTTAGGTCTTTAATCCATTTTGAGTTTATTTTTGTATGTGGTGTTACAGAATGTTCTAATTTCATTCTTTCACATGTAGCTCTCCAGTTTTCCCAGCATCACTTAATTGAAGAGACTGTCTTCTCTCCATTGTATATGCTTGCCTCCTTTGTCATAGATTAATTGACCATAAATGTGTGGGTTTATTTTGTAGTAAATTTTGAAGTCAGGAAGTGTGAGTTTTCCAAGTTTATTCTTATTTTTAAAGATTTTTTTGGCTATTTGAGGTCCCTTGAAGTTCCATATGAATTTTAGGGTAAATTTTTATATTTCTGCAAAAAAAAAATATCAATGGTATTTTTTTTTTTTTTTTTTTTTGCGGTACGCGGGCCTCTCACCGTTGTGGCCTCTCCCGTTGCGGCCTCTCCTGTTGCGGAGCACAGGCTCTGGACGCGCAGGCTCAGCGGCCATGGCTCACGGGCCCAGCCACTCCACGGCATGTGGGATCTTCCCGGACCGGGGCACAAACCCGTGTCCCCTGCATCGGCAGGCGGACTCTCAACCACTGCGCCACCAGGGAAGCCCTGTCAGTGGTATTTTGATCGGGATTGCATTGAATCCCTAGATTACTTTAGGGAGTTTGACATTTTAACAATACGAAGTCTTCTGAATTCATGAGCATGGAATATTTTTTCATTTATGTCTAACTTCTTTCGGCAATGTTTTATAGTTTTCATTGTACAAATCTTTACTTCCTTGGTTAATCTCTAAGTATTTTATTCTTTTTGATGCTGTTGTAGGCGGAATTGTTTTCTTAATTTCCTTTTCACATTGTTCGTTGTTAGTGTATAGAACTGCAGCTGATTGTTTTTTGTGTGTTGATTTTGTATCTTGTAACTTTGCTAATTTATTAGTTCTAACAGTTTTGTGTCTG
Organism: Delphinapterus leucas; assembly: GCF_059928025.1. NCBI lineage: Eukaryota > Metazoa > Chordata > Mammalia > Artiodactyla > Monodontidae > Delphinapterus > Delphinapterus leucas. The sequence continues at coordinate 14,550,082 of NW_028322234.1, forward strand.
TGTGTGTAATCTAGGATTTTCTATGTGTAAGATTATGTCATCTTCAATAAGAGGTAATTTTACTTCCTCCTTTCCAATTTGTATGCCTCTCTTCTTTTCTTCCTTTTTTTTTTCTTTTTCTTGCCTAATGCTCTGGCTATTACTTCCTAGGTGTTGTATAAAAGTGGTGAAAGCGGGCATCCTTGCCTTGTTCCTGATCTTAGAGGAAAGCTTTCAGTCTTTCACTGTTGAGTGTGATGTTTGCTGTGGGCTTTTCATCTGTGGCTTCTATTTCTAGTTTGTTGAGCGTTTTTATCACATACGAGTGTTGAATTTGGTCATATGCTGCTTCTACACTTATGGAGATATAATAACTATTGAGCAATATTACTTATAATATTGTTACACCTCAGATAATTTTATACTTGGGAGAAAAGTATTGAATGATAATAGGCCAGGGGCTGTGTTAGGCATTTTACAAATAGCTCCTATAACCCTCACACAATCTCTAGTGGGTGTGAAGTGCATCTCATTGTGGTTTTGATTTGCATTTCCCTAGTACCTAACGATGCCGAGCATCTTTTCATGTGCTTTTTGGCCATTTGTATATCGTCTTTGAAGACATGTCTGTTCATGTCCTTTGCCCAGTTTTGAATTGGGTAGTTTTTTTGGTTGTTGAGTTGTAAGAGTTCTTTGGGAATCCTGGATTGGCGCCCGTTTTTAGATGCTGACAGAATTTGCTGGGCAGAATGAATGTGTGATGTGAACTTCTCTGGGTTGGGAGCTTGAGCTCGTCCAGGGGGATCCAGATGGTCACCCTCTGATCACATGTGACCCAGAAAACCCTACGAGCTGTGGCTAAGTTGTTCCTTTGGAAAATGATCTGGGGTGTTGGTTGTGGTCTGAGAGAGCATGCCTGGACAAGACAGCGTGTCCAGGATGAGTAAAGTATCCTAGGACCAACTGAATGAACAGAGTCTTGCTGAAATGCTCCCTTGATATCTGCTCGTTGTCCCAGAAGTGTCCTGAGGTCCTTGAAGCCCTTCTTGTTCCAACAAGTGAATTATATCTTGTGCCCTGGCTGTCCAGTAGAAATATGTAAGCCACGTATGTAACTCGAAACTTTTTAGTGGCCACGTTAAAAAAGGTTACAAGAAACAGGTGAAATTAATTTTAGTACTGTAACTTATTTAACCCAATATATCCAAAATATTAGCATTTCAACATGTGTAGTCAGTATTTTAATATTAGCAAGCTGTTTTATATTCCTTTTAAAAAATACTAAGTCTTTGAAATTTGGCTTTACACTTACTGCACATCTCAGTTTGGACACAAGATTTTATTGGAAGGACTTGATATGTCTTTAGGTTCCATAACGTTCACAGTCAAAGAAAGAGGTCGCTTTGCAAACCCAAGTTGCTCCAAGTGTGCATAAAGGTGTCTTGAGTAACCCAACCAGGAAGGACTGGCTCATCGTCACGAATTTTTTTTTAACTTTTAATTCTGAAATAACTTTAGAAACACAGAAGAGTTGCAAAGATCATACAGAGAGTTCCTCTATACCCCACATCCAGCTGCCCCTCGTGTTAACATCTTACATGACCACCGTGCGTGATCAAAACAAAGACATTAACATTAGTGCAGTACTTCCTGTTACTAGGCTTCATTTGGATTTCCCCGTTTCTGTTCTGGAATCCATCCAGGACCCTACCTTGCGTTTAGTGGTTGTGTCTCCTTTTTTGCCTCCTTCCATCTGTGACAATTTCTTAGTCTTATCTTTCATGACCTTGATGTTTTTGAATTATACTAGCTAGGCATTTTGAAGAATGCTCCCCAACTTGGTTTTGTTTTTTCATGATTAGGCTGGGGTTGTAGGTTTTGGTAAGAAGACCACAGAGGTGAGGAGCGCACCCTACCCAACCCCACCATGCCCCACCCCCATCATTACCTCATAGTAGGGTGGACCTGATACTAACTTGACTTATTACTAGGGTTGTTACCTTGATCTGGTTAAGGGGCATCTGCCAGTCTCTCCTGTGAAATTACTATCTGTCCCTTTCCATACTGTTAGAAGCCAGTCGCTTATGGCCAGCCCTCACTCAAGGGCAGAAAAATTAAGCTCCACATCCTGGTGGGCAGAGTTAAATACACCACAGTAACTAATATCTATTTGGGGGAGATACTTTGAAACTATGCAGATCACTTGTTTCTTTTTCAAGCTTCATCCACTAGTTTTGGCATCCATCTATGGTGATTTCCATTTCACTCATTCCTTCTACATTTATTAGCTGGAATTGTTCTGTAAGGTAGTTGTCCCTTCTGCGTTTATTTATTTATTCAGCCCTTTATTTATATCAGTATGGATTCATGAATCTTTGTGGGGTTTTGGGGGGGTTATAATCCAGGCCTATCGTCATTTGTTTGGTGGTTCAAATTGTTCTCACTCTGGTGGGTGGGGACTCCCTCAGGTTGGCCCCTGGGCCTTTGCATCACGTTCCTGTGCTTTTTGGGGTGCTTCCTCGCTTTCTGGCACCACAAGGTGCTCCAAGCTTATCTTGGTTTTTTCCCCTGCACCAGCCCTAGAATCAGCCCTTTATCCAAGGAGCCTTGGTCCCTTTTATTAGAGAAGGATGTTTAAAAACCAAGATCTGGGAGCAAAGCGTGTTCGTTGCTCCTGGGGCGTCACTGCTTTTAGGCCCCTCAGAGGGCAGATCTGAGAAGTGTATGCATGTATACTAACCGCCCCGCCTGTGCTCATCCCGATGCTGTCTGTATATGTAAACACAAAAGTAAACATCAGTTCATGCCTCTGCCTCCACCTCCAGTCCAGCGCCACCAAGTTCACTCGAACACCCCTCACCCCCACCCTTGCTGATTTTAACTTCTTTCTCTGCAGGGAGACACCTGGCTCTCCTTATCTGCAATATACTTGCTCATTTGTTTAACCTTAGTGTATCTGGAAAGTAGTTTCAGAATCTCTAAGCCATATTCCTGTGAGAAGTAAAGTAACAGTGTCTGCATGCAGTTTTTGTCTTCAGCCTTCCAGGATCCAGTGAAAAGTTCTTTGTTGCAGCTCCTTTCCTCCATCGTTACTGGTATGGTTGTGTCATTCGTGTGTATACAGTTAGATTCATTAGTCATTGTCTGCGCTCTGTCTGGGGTTCCCTTTTCCCACTCATCTGGTTATTATTACTATCACCATTTTAGTTTGTCTTCAGTGAAGTTCATTCTGGGTTTTGACATGATAGAGTCATGCATCCACCACAGCGTCACCACACAGAACCCTTCGCTCCTCCCCAGACCCCCTCCCGCTGTCCCTTTGAAGTCAGCTCCTCCCCCCACCCTCAGTCCCTCAAAAACACTCATCTGTTTTCCATCCTTAGAGTTTTGCCTTTTCCAGAATGTCACATAAATAGACTCCTACAATATGTAGCCCTTTGTGTCTGGTTTCTTTCACTTGGTGAGATGCACTTAAGATTCATCCGTGTTGTCACATGAATGAATAGTTCATTCCTCGCTGTTGTGTGGATAATGCTGCATTTGTTTATCCATTTGCTGGTTGAAGGACATCTGGGTTGTTTCCAGTTTTTGGTGATTATGAAGAAAGTTGCCCTAAACGTTTACAGACAGGTTTTTGTGTGGATGTAAGTTTTCAGTCCCCTTGGGTAAATACCCAGGAGGGGGGTTGCCGGGTGACACCGTACCGGTAGGTTGGACTTTATGAGAAACTGCCCACTGCCATCTGAAGTGGCTACCACTTGGCACCCTCACCAGCAGTGGAGGAGGGTCTTGCTGCCCTGTGTTCTCGCCAGCACTTGATAAGCTCTGTTGCCTTTTTTTTTTTTTAAGTCTTCATTGAATTTGTTACGATATTGCTTCTTTTTTATGTTTTGGTTTTTTGGCCGGGAGGCATGTGGGATCTTAGCTCCCCGACCAGGATCAAACCCACACCCCCTGCATTAGAAGGCAAAGTCCTAACCACTGGACCGCCAGGGAAGTCCCCCATTTTGCCTTTCTAATGGGCAGACAGTGGTAGCTCTCTTTGGTAGCTTTATTGAGATATAATTTATATACAACATAATTCATCCATTTGACGTGTACATTTCATTGGTTTTTAGCATATTCAGAGCTAAAAACATACAGGGCAACCATCACCACTAATTCCAGAACATTTCCATCACCCCAAAAGAAACCCCGTCCCCATTAGCAGTCACTCCCCATTCCCGCCTCCCCCAGCCCCTGGCAACCACTAATCCACTCTCTGTCTCTGTGGATTTGCCTGTTCTGGATGTTTCACATAAATAAAATCACACACTCTGTGGCCTTTTGTGACTGGCTTCTTTTATTTAGTGTAATGTTTTCAAGGTTCATCCATGTTGTAGCATGTGTCAGTGCTTCATTCCTTCTTATGGCTGAATATATTCCATTCAGAGTGGATCACCTTTTGTGTATCCATTCATTGGCTGATGGGCATTTGGGGTGTTTCCACCTATTAGCTGTTTTGTGAACAAGTTTTTCTGAGCCTATATGTTTTCATTTCTCTTGGGCATATACCTAAGAATGGCATCGCTGGCTCTTTCGGTAATGCTGTGTTTAACTTTCTGAGTGGCTGCCAGACTGTGTGGCATAGCAGCTGCCCCATTTTACCTTCCCACCAACAAGGTCCGAGGTTCCAACGTCCCCACATCCCGGCCCACACTTGCTGTCTCTGATTACAGCCATCCTGGTGGGCGTGAAGTAGTGTCACATTAGATTCTGACTTGCATTTCCCTGATGGCTGATGACGCTGAAGCATCTTGTGATGTATTTATTTGCAACTCATATATTTTCTTTGGAGAAGTGAAGTGAGTGTTCAGAATTTTTGTCTTTTTTTTTTTTTTTAATTGGGTTAGTTTTTTTCTTATTGTTGAGTTTGAATAGTTCTTTATATACTCTGGATACAAGTTCTTCATGCGGTACATGATTTATAAATATTTTCTCCAAGCCTGTGGTTTGTCTTTTCATTGTCTTTAACAGTATCTTTTGCCCAGCAAAAGTTTTACGTTTTGATAGCCCAGTTTATCATTGTTTTTTCTTTAATGGCTTGTGCTTTTTGGGTCTGGCGAAGGGAATCTAAAAACCCATGAGTTTTGTTTTTGCAGCCCACCCACGGGCAGCGTGTTCGGAAACAGCTGTTTAAAGAGGCAGAAGGAAATTGCCTGTAGGAAGATGGTATCTAGAAGACGATGCCATTGTCATTTATTCTTTGCAGTTGAGGGTTTTAGAAAAGTTTATTTATTTACAGTGCGGCGGGGGAATTGCTTTTCTCCTGTTTTGGGGGTGTTTGTGTTGTTTTTGCTGCAGTTTCATTCATTTATTCAAGCAGCAGGTATTTACCGAGTCTAGGACACAATGAGGACCGAAGTGGATCCGGTCCCGCGTCTGGTGGAGCGCCCAGACCGACAGCGCAAGAGGTGCTGGACAAGCAGGGATGGGGGCAGCGAGGTCAGCACCAGTCCTCAGTGCTGCCAGTGCGTCGCAGGGACCCGCTTAGAAGGGGGCGGGGGGGAGGTGCCGAGAAAGGTTTCCCTTAGGAAGCCAGGCTTACTCAGAGCCTTGCGGGTGGGTGGGAGTCCGCGGGACACAGCGGATGGGAAGACACTCTTCCTGGTGAGGGTTGGGGCCACGCGGGTTCAAAGGCAGGCCGGGGTGGGAGGGGCGAGAGCGTTGGGGAGCATTGGAGAGATCAGCCCGGTTGTGTGTGATGCGGTCACGCTCGCTGTGTAAAAGACCCCTCAGGCCAGTGCGCGGCAGGTGGGTGTGCTCTAGACCCTCAGCGAGGGGTCGATCCCTCTGACCCCTCTGGGTCCATCTGCCTCTTTGCTCGCGAGATCTTTCGGCCTTGGCCTCAGACTCCGCGGTGAGGCGCCTCTCCCGGGCCTGTCCCAGGTTGTCTGGTGGCAGCATGGTCACATGACTGGGCAGACCTGGCCCAGGCCTTCCTGGGAATAACTCAGTGGCTGACAAGCGGGAAGTACTTTTCCGTGTCTTGGGGAAGCAGGGTCGGTGTCTAGGGCTCAGGGGCCCTGAAGTATCCACGTGAAGGGGGGCTTGGGGGCTTGGTCTCGGGTGGGAGCAGGTGCGGATGAGCTGATCTCATTTTTTTCTTTTTCAAATTAAAGCTGGTTGCCCCTTAGTCCTGAGTTTCTGGCTTGGAGCGATTGGTGAGACCAAGAGGAGAGAAGAGGGTCAGTGGCAGGGTGGGGATGAGAGGTCATCTGAGTTCAGAGACACCTGCTCTGTCATATCACACGTCGGGCCGGCGGCCCTCGCTTGTGCCCGGCGGACGTCTGTTAGGGAGTGAACGCTGGCCTGGGCACACATGGGTGTGGAGCCCTCAGCTGGGCCATTTGGGCTGTGAAAACTTCCCCGAAGCTGACCTTGGCCCCGTTTCCTCTGGTCTCTGCCCCCCTTCATTGTGAGATGTACCGTCCGCTTAATGACACACTTCGTGAGGAGAAAGAGAACACATCATGGGTGCCTGCTGACTTCAGGACACAGCCCGATTTTCAGAAATGCAGAACGTGAAGAAGTTTACTCTGGTGGCCTCTGCTAATATTGGACATCCTCCCTGCCCTCCACCCCGCCCCCAGCAAGCTCTTGTTGGACACTGAGCGCTCACCATCACTGACTTAACGTGACTTTTCTCAGATGCCGTTAGCTGAAGTCACAGAAAGGGCGTCTTGGTATGTTTTATTAGGAATTTTGCGTGGTTTATTCAGAAAGGATTTTTTGTTTGTTTGTTTTAAAGTAAGTTGAAACAGCGAGGCCGGCTTCTGAGCCGGAAGCCCTCAGAGGCCTCGTCTTTGACGTTCCCGCTGACTTGTGCTGGGGGGACGACAGCGTGGGCAGCGTGGCAGAACCAGCGACATGTTGTGGGCGGTGCTCTGGCCCCCACGTCCTCAGCCCCCCTGGGCAGAAGCGGCTCTGGGTGCCTGGCTTGCTGGTGGTGGCCGGTTGGGCTTTCCCCACTTGCCCTCAGTGTGGGTTGAGACGGCGGGCAAGAGTGGGTCTTGAGTGATTAGGCCCTCGCCCCTGGTGGGACCACCAGCCCCGCACACCCCTCGGCTCCCAGGCTCTCTGGGGCCTTGCTGGGTTCAGGGGGCGGGCAGCCCTCGGCTACTCTGCACCGGGGACAGTTGCTGGTCGAAGCAACAGGGGGGTCGGCCCCACTGGTGGATCCCCGAGGAGCCAGGACAGAGGAGACAAGGTGAGAGGAGACCAGGGAAGAGGTCAGGGGCTGCCAAGTTGTGACAGGCCACGTGGATGCCGGCCAGCTGTGCCTCGGTTCATCTTTCTCTGTAGCATCCCTCTGCTCCTCCGTGTGGGACCCCAGAAGCATCTGCATTTCCTAGAGGGTGGGTGTGGAGCCCCGGAGAGGCATGCCTTGAAGGAGCGAATGAGTGAGAGAAGAGGTGCGGCCTGACCCACTTGTGTAACCGAGCCGTTTGCACTGTCACCCCCCAAAGTGAGGGGGGTGCAGGCAGTGGGAGGGGGCTTTTCCACATCAGCCCGGGTGCTCTCTTGGATGGAGCTTCGGCTCAGGCAGCCTCAGTCCCAGGTTGAGAGCTGATCCGCGTTTTTGCATACCTGGCTCTTGTGTCTCTTTGTCTTGACAGCACTGGGGATGGGGGCGGTCTTAGATGGGGGGCAGTGAGGTCCAGGGAGGAGACCAGCGAAGCCTGGGTCCCCTTGGGCTCCAAGCACTCATGGGCTCGTCCCAGGACGCCTCACCCTTTCTTCTTTTTTGTCTGTTTTGCTCCAGGTTTCCTTGTCAGATTGCCATTTTACGTGTGTGTTTGTATTGCTGGCTCCTTTCTCACCCTTTTTGGTGTTCGCTTGGGGCTTAACCATTGTTAGGGCTCCAGATAATAGAAGCTAACTTTAAGCATAAAAGTATTTGTTTCCATACAAAGCTCTTTAAATTGTAGTCTTTGCCTTTCTGCTATCTTGTTTTAATTTCTAATTGATTATCAATACACTGATATATTCAGAATATAGGTTACCCAAAATTCAGGCAACACTGAAGCACGCAGAGCAAAAAAAAAGCGAAACTCTTCCCTTTCCATGTCTCCGTCCCCCAGCGTCTTTGCTCTTAAGGGGTGAGTGGTGGTGTGTGTGTCTCCAGCCGTTCCCCCGTGGGTTTTACATTTCGTGTGTGAGTGAGGCTTTGCTCTAGAGCAGTGGGCTTTCCCCCTGTCCTGGATTTGTGGGTTTGCTCTTGCTTTCCTCCACGGGCAGCGGGGCTTGGAGCTTGTCCACGTCCTTGTGGAATGATGACCAGCGTTTCTGGGGTCTGTTACTTCATTTCACAGGTGAGGAAGCTGGAGCAGGAACTGGTGGTGTCACCTGCATGATGTCACCTGCTCGATGTCCCCAGCAAGTGCAGGAGCCAGCGGGCTCCAGAGTCTGCCCCCTGGGTCACTGTGTTCTGTCTGAGCCTCCCTCAGTGGGCATGCACCATTATGTTCAGATGTCAGAGGTACATTTTCAAGGAAAGAGAATGTCCTTGGCACCCCTGACCTCCAGCCGGGCCATCCTGACTGGCATCTCGGTGGTTTGCCTCTCTGGCTGTCTCCCGCAGCACTGCAGTGACCGTGCCCCGTGCAGCCAGCCCTGGCAGGCACCGAGGTCACCCGCGGGGCGGCCTCCTGGCCTCCTGGGCCACCCAACAGCTGCTGCCCATGGTGTGCTGCCAGCTAGTCACAGCCGCTCCTCCTGCCTTCCCTTGTGCACCCAGAACCCTGGGGGTTGATTTCCTCCTCTCACCGAGGCTCAGAGAGGTGGAGTGGCGGGTCCAGTGCCACACAGCAAGGCAGCGGTGTGACACCCGGGAGGTCTCAAGACCCCAAAGCCCACGGTTTTCAGCCCACATTGCACTGCTTTCCTTAATGCTTTTTAAAAGTTTTTCTCTTACTTCTAACTGCAAAGGTGATATGTGGAGGCTGCGAGGAATCCGGGTCTCCTCTCCAGCCTGTTTCCTTGAAGTGGCCACTGTCACCACTGTAAGTCACCTTCCAGAAACAACATCATCTTCTGTGTGTATGTGTTTGAGTGAGTGGGGGGAGGGGGAGGGGGAGAGAGAGAGAGATGCAATTTCAAACTGAATATCTGTGGACCCTGCTGTGCTGGTACCCACAGCTCTGCCGAGTTCTTCGCGCTGTCTGCTTAGCGAGCCCCTAGGCTTAGACCAGCCATCATGGACCTGCCCTCCCCGGCTAAGGGCCACCGTCACTCCTGCGGGCTGCCTCAGTGGCCCTCCCTGAACACTTGTTTACTAGGCGGGTAGGCTCGATCCTGGCAGTGGGATTTCAGGCGTTGCTTCCCTCGCTGTCTCTCCCGGGCGTTCTGCGATTCTCTCCTGCCGCCTGGAAGCCCCGTTCTGGTCAGCCTGGGCTGGGGACCCGCGGGCCAGGCCGGAGGAGCTGAGTGCACAGAAGCGCGGGGTCTGCACACGCCCGAGGCTGTGGTGTGCCGACCCGGTGTCCGGCCTTTATTGGTTCCGTGTGGCGTTGGCAGTTGATTAAATGCCGCAAAACCTCAGTTTCCTTGCCCGAGGGGCGGTGAGAGCAGTGACTAACTCTCAGAGCTTTTGCAGGATGAAATAAGGCGCTGAGTAAAACCTGCCGCCTGGCGCCTGACCCCAGGGAGGGCTGGCAGGGCTGCTGGCGGCAGGGCGGCGGCAGGGGCGGGGGGATGGGGGAGACGTAAACCTGCGGCCACGGAGGATCTTGGGGACAGTGGGAGGGTGGCCGCGGGCCTGCCTGCACCCTTGTCCCTGGTACCAGGATACAGGCAGCCCACGTAGGTAGTCAGTAGATGCTCGAATGCGGAGCGGTGGGGAAGGCTGGGTGTGCTAGGCGTGTATATTTAAACTTTTAAATATAGAAAACCAAGAAACAGATGCAGAAGTAGAGAGGGCAGCAGAGCAAACCACCACATAGCGCCCACCACCCAGCTTCAGCACTTACTCACCTGCAGGCGGTGCTGTTCTCATCTCTGCTCCCAGCATGTCTTTTTTTTTTCTTTTTTCTTTCTTTTTAACATCTTTATTGGAACATCATTGTGTGTTAGTTTCTGCTATATAACCCAGCATGTCTTGAATCAGGTGCTAGGCATCCTATTTTTTTCTACTCTGTAAATGTTTCAGCCCGTGTCTATAAAAGATAAGACTCTTGGGCTTCCCTGGTGGCACAGTGGTTGAGAGTCTGCCTGCCGATGCAGGGGACACGGGTTCGTGCCCCGGTCCGGGAAGATCCCACATGCCGCGGAGCGGCTGGGCCCGTGAGCCATGGCCGCTGAGCCTGCGCGTCCAGAACCTGTGCTCCGCAGCGGGAGAGGCCACAACAGTGAGAGGCCCGCGTACCGCAAAAAAAAAAAAAAAAAAGATAAGACTCTTTAAAAACAAAACAAAACAAACCTAAAACAGTATTATCAAATCTAGAAATTAATAAATCAGTAATTCTTTAATATTGTCAAATATCCAATAATATCAGAGTTTCCCTGTCTCACGTATATATATTTTAAATAATTTGTTCACATCAGGACTCAAATAAAGTCAGTACATTGCTACTAATTGCTGTGTCTCTTAAGCGTCTTTAAATCTTTTTCTCTCCATCTCTCTCCCTTTCTCTCCCTTGCAAAGCACTTTCAGACGCTGTATTGTGGTCCCATAGGGGTATTGCTGACTACAGCCCTGTAAACTGCCAGTTAGGTCTAGAGCCACGGTCAGATTCAGGTTTACCTGGTTGTCCTTTAAGCTCAGCATATGCGAACCCCGGGGCCTCTCACAGGGAACGTCGAACAGGCTCGAGGGACCAGGGAGGGCGGAGGAAACAGCCCCAGGGTCCTCAGGAACCAGGGGTCCTCCTCGGCTAGTGAGGCTGCGGGAGCCTTCCATTTGACCTGGAGGTCCTCTGGGCCAGCCCTGCCAGCTGCAGCAGAGGGGGGCCCTGGAGATGGCCCTGGGGGTGGGTTCTGAGGTGGTGGACGGGGCCCAATGCAGAGCTTCAGTCAGCCGGCCCAGGGCTGGGGGCTGCTGGCCCGGACGGGCCCCGTGGCCCGCACTCCCCATGCAGTGGACAGATGTGTGTGCTGCCGGCTTTGGGCGCTGACACCAGTTTGGCCAGTTCCTCCGCATCTTAGTTTGCTGAGGCTAGAGAGGGATGCTGGCCTGTGGCCAGTGGCCCAGGGCCTGGCCTGAGAACCCCTGAGGCCGGCCTCGGTATCCCGAGGGTCCAGGGGTCCCGCTGGAATGACTAAGGATGTTAGTTACTCTTGGGATTGCTACCCTGCACACCTTGAACTTGGCCACCCCTCACCTAGTGTGCTGCTGGCTCTTGGGGTGCCGTGGTGCTGCCTGCCTCTTGGCTTTCTCAGGAGGCTGGTTTCCTGGGGGCTGGGCAGGAAGTGGTCCGCCACCCTCCTGGAAGTTCCTAAGCCTGTCAGGCCCCAGGTCTTGCCCCGAGGGAGCTCTGATCATCAGTGTGCGCTGGGGCACATGCTGGGTGCTGGGGGAGGCCCCTGCCCAGCCCACATGCCACTCCCTGGCTCTGCTCCTCACCGCTCACCTGGGCATCCCAGAGAACTCCTCCTGGGCGCTGTCTCGGGCCAGCGCGTTGCCCTGTTTGGTTTGTGTGGGTGTGAGAAATGCTCCAAGAGCCAGGGGTTCCAGAGGATACTGCCTGCCTGGAGGGCGTCCTGGCTCCCTGCTGACCGGCCTCTTGGCACCGGGCATGTGCTCTGCCTCTGGTTCAGTTTATTCATCTGTGAATGGAAGAGTGCTTGGAAGAGTGCCTGGCCTCAGGGACACTCCACGGAGTTACATTACAGAGCAGTGGGCGTCATGTCAGCATCGCTGCTGCCCTGAGGGCTTCAGGACACTGGAGACCCTCCTCAGCCCTGGTCGTGCTGTGGGCACATGGCAGGCACCCGTGAAGTTTCTGTAGGACAGACGAGTACGTGGGCACATTCAGCAGACATGGGTGCTTGCTCAGCGCTGCCCCATAGGAACAGAAGGGGTCCCTTTGTCCAGAAGCGTGGTGGACAGAAAACAGACATGCACCCTGTGGACCGTGACAAAGGCTGTGATTGGGGACGATGGTCAGAGGAGGCCCTCGGAGGGAAGCCATTGGCGGGCTTTAAAGGAGTGGGTTGGGGATGAGCCAGGAGCCGGTTCAAACTCCATGGGTTGAGAGGAGGCCGCAGCAGAAGCAGCTGGGTGGTAGGGGCAGCGAGTGGTCCAGAGGAGACGAGGAGGGGCTGGCTGAGGGGCCAGGGACTGGGGGAGCGGCTGGGCCAGCCTTGCAGCTGCACCACCAGGCTGCGGCTGGTGGGGGGGGGCGGGCGGGGGGGTGTCACCCAGAGAGGGCAGAGGCAAGAGGAAGTCCTGGTTCTGAGCCTCGGGCGCCCAAGTTTGGCAGCGGGGGTCCCATGTATGGGCTGCATCTCCATGTGCCCTCGTCAAGCCTCCGCTTCTTCCTGGTGAAAACAGTGGTTTCCGTTTCTTGATGGCGCAGAGCTGAGCCCTGTGGCTGTAGCTCATCCTCCCACCTTTACAGGTAAGGAAGCCGAGGCTCAGGAGGGCAGGCCTTGTGCAGGGAGAGACGAGCCCCAGGCCCAGCCTGACCCTGTGCCCTGCAAGGGGGATAGCCAGCTGTCTGCTGACCTCCCCTTGCTGACACACAGGTGCCCTCAGCCGAGTTCCTCCTCCTAGCCTGTAGCCTCACTGCCCTATGTCCACTCGGAAGGCGACCGGGGAAAGTTGGAAGCACCTGCAGGAGTGGACGGGCTGATGGGATGGGCCCCTGGGAGCTGTCTGTGGCCTGCCGCCTCCTGCCTGCGTCATCTTGGAGCAGATCCCAGGCATCATCATTTCACGTGTCAGCGCTTCAGACTGTGGCTCTAAAAGATAAGGGCTGCTTCATATTTTTTTCTTTCTTTTTTTAAAAAAATCAATTAATTTACTTTTGGCTACGTTGGGTCTTCGTTGCTGTGCACGGGCTTTCTCTAGTTGCCGTGAGCAGGGGCTGCTCTTTATTGCGGTGGCTTCTCTTGTTGCAGAGCGCGGGCTCTAGGCAGACGGGCTTCAGTAGTTGTGGCTCGCGGGCTCAGTAGTTGTGGCTTGCGGGCTCTAGAGCGCAGGCTCGGTAGTTGCAGCACACGGGCTTAGCTGCTCAGTGGCATGTGGGATCTTCCTGGACCAGGGCTTGAACCCGTATCCCCTGCATTGGCAGGTGGATTCTTAACCACTGCGCCACCAAGGAAGTCCCAGGGCTGCTTTCTAGTAGTGTAACAGTACCAGTGTCACGCCTGCAAATTATCAATTTTTTAATCCCCAGCCTAAAGGTCTTTCCTGTCTGAATCAGGATCTTGGCCGGACCCGCACGTTGTGATTCAGGGGGTTGTCTCCTAAGTCTCCTTGAATCTATAGCTTCTCCTTCTACCTTCTTTTTCTTTTTCTTTTTTTGTTTCTTTGCACTTTATTTGTTGGAGAAGCTGCGTCATTTGTCCCGTAGAGTTTGGTACCGTCTGCCTTGTTGCTGCTTTCGTCCCCGTGGTGTCTGCATTTAGCGCAGTCTCCTGATCTGTGTCTTCCCTGACAGTGTGCACTTGAATCTGGAGGTAAGGTCTTCCCGGGAAGGGGGTCCGTGCTGGTGACGTTGGCAGGGTTAACAGACAGCGCCTGGGTGACCGACCTGTCAGGAGTCACAGATGGGTGGTAATCTTGTTCCTTCTTCATGTAGTAGCCGGGATACGTTTGTGCCATTTACCCCTCTTATCGTCTGTGTGTTTACCTAGTGGGAAAGCGGGACAAATGCTTGCTTCCACCCGCCTCCTTTGTTTGCCAGTTTCAGGCCCTGCTCCCAGTCTCGACAGACATTCTGCTGGCCAGAGGCTGTTTATTCCCCAGCACACGAATCTGTGCTCTCTTTTCCCCAGCCTCAACCCCCATAGAGCCCTCTGCCCCCAGGATGAGGCTCACCCTCTCAGTGGCGGCCAAGGCCCTTCTCTCTGGGTCCCCTGCTGCCACTGCTGTCCACCCTCCCCTCCAGCTGCAGCCACGTGGGCTCTCGGGGTCCCAGAGAGGACACTGTGGCCTGTGGCGCTTCTCTGCACCCTCTAGCTGTTCTCCAAGCCTGTCACAGCCTCCATGGGCCCTTCCTGGCCCCCTCCCCACCCCCACTGTTGGGTCAGGCCCCTCTCCAGCAGTGGTCACATTTCATTCTTTTGGCGAATATGGAGCGCCTCCCCAGGGCCAGCACCCGGGGAGGGGGGTGCAGGACAGGAGTCCCCACAGCTGCTGCCTCCAGGGGTTCCCAGCTTGGTGGGGACACACACCCAGTGTGACAAATGCCTCCATATGGGTGGACACAGAGGAGGGGTACTGGCTGCATGTAGGGGCGTAACAGTGGTTACCAGGGGCTGCTTTCTCTTCCTTAACAAGAAGTGGGAGGCAGCAGCTCTGTGGCACTAGGGCTGCCTGCCTGGGGTGCTCTCGGCTTCCCTCCACGCTTGTGCCGTGGCTGATGCTGGCCTGCAGGTGTACCGTGTACCGTCTCACAGTTAGGCAGGAAGAAGAGAAATGCTGAGACTTTCTTGCACTTTTTTGATTTGGAAAGGAAAGCCCTCCCTAGGCTGACCTCCCTTATCTCATCGCCTCAAACTAGGTCACTGTCCACCTTGGACAAGGGGACTGATTTCCAAGTCTTGTGCAGATGGGCGGGGTAGAAACCTATTCTTCCTGGGGCCAGGGGCCAGGGGAGGGGCCGGGTCGGTGTCGGTGGCGTCAGGTTGGCTTGAGAAGGCCTGGCAGCTCCTGGAGGGCAGGGTCTGCGGCTCCATCGCGTGACAGATGCACCTTCTACCTTTGTGGCCTGGATGGGGGGACAGAGTCGTCCAAGTGCAACTGCAGGACCTCACTCCTGTCCCCTTTGTTCAGAAGTGGGCGTGTGGCCAGCCAGGCTGCCGCTCCCTGCATCACCAGCTCACCATGCGCCATCTGCCCAGGGATGGCGGGGCGGCCGGGGCCCTGGTGCACCACCACAGGAGGAAGGGGCAAAGAGAAGCCAGCCCGGGAAGTGCCAGCGAGAGGGCTCAGCTGCCCTGCCCCTCCTTCCTGAGCCCTGCCGGACCTGCCCTCCTTCCTCACCTCCTGTGCACTGCTGAGAGGCCGCCACTGGCTCCCTGTACTCCTAGTTTTCTCTCTCCCACGGATAGCACTTTAAAAAATTGGGGTGTAATTCACATACCAGGAAATTCACCCTTTTTAAAGCACACGAATTTGGTGGTTTTAGCGTGTTCACAGTGTCGTGCAGTCATCACAGTTTTCTAGTTCCCAGGACGGTCTCATCATTCCAGAAGGAAACTTCATCCCTATTTGCAGTTAGTTTCCACGTTCCCCTCCCCCAGCCCCTGGCAACCATGAAGCCACTCTGTCTCTGGATATGCCTGTTCTGGACGCTTCGTGTAAATGGAATCACACACTGCATGGCCTTTTCTGTCTGGCTTCTCTCACTGAGCATCGTGTTTTTGAGGTTCATCCACGTGGTAACATGTGTCAGTGCTTCATTCCTTTTAGTGGCTGGATACCATTCTGTTATATGGATGGACCACAATATGTTTATCCATTCACCTGTTGATGGACACTTGGGTTTGTTTCTGGTTTTTTGACTATTGTGAGTGATGCTGCTGTGGATATAGGCGTACAAGTTTTTGGGGTTTTTTGGGTTTTTTTTTTTTGCGGTACGCGGGCCCCTCACTGTTGCGGCCCCTCCCGTTGCGGAGCACAGGCTCCGGACACGCAGGCCCAGCAGCCGTGGCTCACGGACCCAGCTGCTCCGCGGCATGTGGGATCTTCCCAGACCGGGGCACGAACCCGTGTCCCCTGCATCGGCAGGCGGACTCTCAACCACTGCGCCACCAGGGAAGCCCAGGCGTACAAGTTTTTATGTGAATGTGTATTTTCATTTCTTTTGGGTATACATCTAGGGGAGATATGTGGGTCATGCAGTTACTCTGTATTCAACATTTTGAGGAACTTTCATACACTTTTCCAGAGGGACCACCATTTTACCTTCCTGCTAGCAGTGCACCAGGATTCTGGTTTCTCCACATCCTTGCCAAGGCTTGTTATTTTCCTTTTTTAAAATAATTGCCATCCTAGTGGGTGTGAGGCAGTATTTTGTGGTTTTGATTTGTATTTCCCTAGTCGTTAATGGTGTTGAGCATCTTCTCGTGGGCTTATTGGCCGCCTGTATGTCTTTGGAGAAATTTCCCTTCCAGGAAAGGGGCCAGGGGTTGAGGCTGCAGGATCCTGGTCCTAGAGCCTGGGGTCCGGTCTCAGCATTGTCGCTGAGCAGCTGTGTGTCTTGGAGCGTCGTCTTCACCGTCCATGGGCCGAGCACTGAGGGTTGAGGGGGATGTGTGTGCGGGGCTCCGCACACCATCGGCAGGACTGCTTCATTAACCAGCTGAGAATATCATCCTGATGATCTTTATTTCTGTCGTGGTGCCTGCTTTGCCGCTCCGCAAATAGTAAGTTGATTTATTTTGCATGAGCGGAGCGATGGGGAGGCACACACACACACACAGAGAAGCAGGTGAGGGTCCGAAGGGAGAGGGGGGCAGGCCCGGCGGCAAGGAGTGCCTCCGCCTGGTCCGTGGCTGCCCTGCAGCCTCCTGCCCAGCCCCCTGAGTGGACTTCCTTGTTTTCTCTGTTTAAGGAGGAGCCAAGGAAGGTTTGCTTCACCTACGACCTGTTCCTGAACCTGGAGGGCAACCCACCCGTCAACCACCTGCGCTGTGAGAAGCTCACCTTCAACAACCCCACCGTGGAGTTCCGGTACAAGCTGCTGATGGCCGGCGGGGTGAGTGTGCCGCTCCACATGCCCCAACATGGCCCCCAGCGCTGGGCGGCCCTGGTGCTGGGGGCACCCGGGGCTCTCCAGCGTGTGGTTGGGCACCCAGGACCCAGAGGGGCAGGTTGCACGGGTGGCGCCCAGCAGCTTTGGATGGGACCCAGGCGTCCCGAGTCTGCGCTAGGGTGTTGTCCGCTGCGAGTGACTAACTAGTCTCTAGTTACCCCGTAGCTTCTTGTTGGCTGTGGGTAATTAGCATCGTCCTCCATGGAGGTGGGGCGGGGTGGGGGGAGGGGGCAGGAATGGGCGCGAGGCCAGTCTGTCAGCTTGCAGCGGGAGCCAGTTTTAACCAGATCAGCAAGGCCTCGCGGGGGCGTGTCATGGGGGGTGGGGGGAGCAGCCCCGGCTCTGTAGAGGCTCCCTGCTGATGCGCGCTCCTGGCGGCTTTGTCCTGGTGACACAGGCTCTCAGAACTTAGGTCTCTGTAGCAAGTTGTGTGGCCAGTGATCCCCCTGCACGTGGCAAGGCCTTTGGAGAGCTGGGTCGGGTGCTCGGTCGTGGAGGAGGACTGGACTGCGCCGAGGGCGGTGGGCTGAGCACACGGACATCCCGAGCCTGGGATGGAGGAGTCGGGCTGGGGGCGCGAGAGCCTGTGTGTGCGCACGTGTGTGTCGTCGAGGCAGGCGCACCTCCCCAGGGCGTGCAGGGCGTTTGGTTTGGGTTTCTTTGGCTCTGGGGTGCAGTCCTTTCCTGTTCACTTAATTCAGTTGGGTCTTTCTATAAACTTTTTTAAAAATATGAAAGCAATCACGTATTCATCGCAGAATACGTGATTAAGTTATGCTGTATTCCTAGTAAAAGATTAGTGTGCGATTCTAATCTCGCACATGATGGCTGACGGAGTCCAGTCACAGAGCCGGGAGGTGCAGAGTCAGCTTACACAGATGTTGGCCCTGAGTTTGCTGGGTTCAGCGGTCCTCCCCCAGCTCTGCTTCTCTACCTTATTTTCGCTGCCAGATATTTTCCAAAGTATTTCCCGAGGTGTTCCCGGGTGTTCCCCCAAAGCTTTCACAGTCACCTCTCTTTGGGAGACAGACACACAGAGCGTCCACGGGCCTCTCAGAGTCCCAGGACCCAGGCACTGAGACCTTGGCTCCCCACGTAAAGTTTTTTTTTTTTTAACCTTTAGAGTCACATGGGAAAACTGGTTGTATCATTTATAGTCATTTATTTTATTTTTTAAAAACTAAAACGTTTTGAAATTTAAAAAAAAGATGTTTTCTTTGCTCTGAGGAGATGCAGGTTCAGTGAGCATCATCTAAACACATAAAACTGGAGGGCAGGGAGGAGGAGGTGCGCAGGGGCGGGGGAGGGAGGTGGGGAGGGCAGGCACGGCCTGCGGTTTGGGAGGGAGGGAGGGAGGCCCGCGAGCTGCCACCCTGTGGTCTCTGCTGGCTGCTGTTCTGGCCCTTTGGGGCTGCCTGGAGAGCTGGTTGGCTGGTCAGGAACTTTCTCGCCTTTTGGGGCTGCGGGCTTCACGCCCCAGGCTGATGGCTGGGCAGTGCTTTCTGGTCCTAGGAGCTGCCCGAGACCTTTATGGGATGGTGGCTCCCGAGCCCTGAGTCCTGGTCCCTGTTTACCATTCTGGGGCTCTGGGTCCCAGTGGCGCCGCCTTTGCCATCCCGTGGCGGATGGGCCCGGAGCCTGCCTGCATTGACGTTGATGTCGGCGCTGGAAGCGCAGGAGGCCAGCGCAGGAGGAGCGGGCCGTCGGTGAGCCCACGAGGACT
The DNA here is from genome assembly GCF_059928025.1 of Delphinapterus leucas. Classification (NCBI taxonomy): domain Eukaryota; kingdom Metazoa; phylum Chordata; class Mammalia; order Artiodactyla; family Monodontidae; genus Delphinapterus; species Delphinapterus leucas. The sequence goes on from NW_028322234.1 coordinate 14,568,748, forward strand.
GCTTTCTGTGTGGCCCCTTCTCCCGGGGTTGCCTGAGCCCTGTCGCTCCTCGCGTGAGGCTTAGACACCATCAGCGGTGACCTGAGCTGCTTCCCGCTGTGCCAGGCGGTTGCCCGGCCCCTCAGCTTGTGTCTCATCCTTTGCCCCGTCGGCAGTTGAGCTGCGCAGAGGTAGAGGCTTCTTCAGAGGCCAGGGGTGAGACAGGTCCCCGTGGAGCCATGTGCCCCAAAGGGCTGTCACAGACAGGCAGCGACACGGGAGGCCTCCACGCGTTGTCCTGGGATAGGGTTGGTTGGGGACCTTCATTTGAAGGGAGAGAAGTTGCAGCGAAAGTAGAAGGAAAAGGTCTGTGGGCGGACGCACTAAGGCATCCCGTGGCCCCGCCGTTCTCCTGGGCTGCGCTCTCCGTTGCTTCCCTGTGGCCTGGAGTGTGCGGGTCGCCAACAGCGTGATCCCGGGCCTGGTGGGGCAGGTGGCTTCTGGGTGTCTGGTTCAGAGCGTGGTGGTTGGACAGGCTCCCGTGAGCAGCACCGCCTCGGGCTCCGCTGCAGGGCTTGGGGGGCGAGGGGCTCCACCGCCCTCCTTTCAACCCGGCATCCCCGCAGCCAGGCGTGACCTTGGCCCCCCCAGATGAAACGCTGGTTCCTCGGGGAATCCCAGGCTCTCAGGGTTATTCATGGGGCCTGTCCTACCAAGCTAAATGCTTTCTTCTTTTGTGTGTGTGCGCGCTTTATTCTTTTGTTCTGTCTCATCAGCGTCTGGAAGGCTCCCTCTGAGCGCTGACTGCTACTAGGGTCAATTTGCCGTGTCAGTATTTCGAGGACTTGCCCGCCGCCTTCTCCCCCTTCAGCCGGGGCCTCGGGAGCCTGGCTGGAGCCGGGCAGGTGTTTCCCTGTGCACCTCCTAGCAGGACCCTGGACCCTCCCTCCTCTGGGCCCTCCCCCCCGCGCCCACCCCACGCAGCTCTCCTCTGGCCTGGCCGCACTCTCCCTGTCTGTCCACCCCGCCCGCCTCACGGTGGAGGAGGACATCGGGCACACACATCCTGCAGAGGTTGCTCCCTCCGCCGCAGCTGCCTGCTCTGGGTGTCCGGCCGGCTTCCCACCCATGCCAACCGCGCTTCTGGTCTGTCTGCACCGCCGCGTGTGGGGCGGCTTTGGCCACAGCTCCGCGTCTTCTCGGCCGGCCCGGCCCACCGCGCCCAGCCATCCTGGGACCCGGCTTCTCTTCGCTCTCTGCCCGGCCCCGCTTGGCTCCAGCGCTCGGCGCTCGGCCCCTCCCGGAGGGAAGCTCCGCAGGCCGGCTTCCTCTTGCCGATCGAATTTCCAGCCTGCCTCCTTGCTCGTTGATAACATCTGTCTCTTCTTTATCACTAGGTGATGGTAATGCCCGAAGGAGCAGAAACGGTGTCCAGGCCCAGCCCCGACTACCCCATGTTACCCACAATTCCACTCTCTGCCTTCTCTGACCCCAAGAAGACCAAACCGTCCCACGGCTCCAAGGTTAGTGAGGCGGAAGGCCCAGTCATGTGGGAGCGCTGGGGCCCAGTGGCGGGGCCTGGGCTCAGGGCGCCCCTCCGCAGAGCTGGACCTTCCGTCCCCGGACTCGCTCCCTTGGCATCCTCTCTTGGAGCACATCTCTGTGCTCCGCCCGGCTGCTCTGCCCCTTCGTCAGGAGGCTTGCCCTCCTGAACCGCTCAGACAGCCAAATGATCACAGGTTCTTCCCCCGTTCCTCTTGAGGCCAGAGAGCCTGCCCCGTTCTCCCGTCCACCGAGTCTGAGGGCCTAGGGCCACTTGGACAGAACCCCAAGAGGCTGACGTGGCTGGGGGCCGTGGACAGAGCGTGTCCACCGCTGCCTCCTGGGCGTAACTGGCACTCCCCATCCGTAGGGGCTGGCGCTCCCTCCCGCGGCTGCTCCAGGCTCCGCTTCCTTCTTTGGCAGCAGCTCTGGGCAGAGAGAGCTCGCCTGGGGGAAGGGCCGGGTGGAACCATGTGGCGGAGCCAGCTGTTTCGCCTCAAGAAGAAACGTTTCCTCGTCTTCTCTCGGCCAGCCAGGCAGGTGGCACTCTGCCCTCCCGACACCTCTCTCTCTCAGCTGTCCCGGAGTGGCCTCCGGAGCCCTCGGGCTGGTCCCGCAGTGGACCTGGAAGCTTGTGGGCATGCATCCCACGCTGCAGCCACCTACACAGCTGTGTCCCCGAGGCCAAGCTCTGCCTGGCTCTCAGGGCAGCTGCTGGTCGTCCGCCACCAACCCTGCAAGTGTATCCATTTCTCATCTTGGCAGTTTTCTTGCTTCACTCCCTATCGGGTGTCGGGGGCCTGGTTGAGGTGGACAGGTTGAACTCTTGGGCCGTCTTACAGCCTTATGCTCATCAGCAACCTTGGAGGAGGGCCACGTCAGCCAGGCAAGGTCTTTCTGGCACTTTCCACAAGGCCACTAGGTCTCTGAAATCCTCAGATCTGTCTGACTTAAGCCCTCTGGACGCGTGAGGCCAGAGTCTTCAAGTACAGAGTGCGGCTCCAGGGTCTTCCCCTCACAGGACTCCTAGGTCTCTCCCTGAACCTCACGGGACTTGAAGAAAAATTCTTGCTAGCGGTCTTGGCAGCTTCTCCGAGCCACCCACGGTTTTTCGGAAGTTGGTGCAAAATAGGAAGAGTGGGAACTGCCATCTCTTCTGTACCTGTTGCTTGCAAGTCACCTAAGAAGTGCCCCCTCCCAGGTGGTGAGGACACTCCAGTGGCCGGCCGACAGAGCCACGTCTGCTGGGGTTACTGGTGGCATCTCTTGCTGAGGTCTTTGAAACCCCTGGGACCCACCCCCAAGCCAGTGGGTGTATCTGCAAGGCTTGGGAGGCCTGCAGGTAGGGTCCTTCGTCTTCACCCCTCCAGGTCCAGCATCTTTCTGCAGCCCCTGAACGCTGTGACATAGGGGGTCCCTGCGAAGGTTTCTGCTGATGGCTGTCTGACAGACCCCCTCTGCCCATTGTCACAGTCCTGCCTCTGAGTCATCGGCCTCTTCTTCCAGCTGAGGAAGCACTGGCTCTTTCCCCCAGACGGATTCTCCACTGCCTGGACCTGCAGAGGCTGACTGGCTGGACCGCATGCTCCAGGCAGAAGGGCCAGGAGGGAGGGGCGTGTTCCTTGTAGGGCCTGGGGGCCGCTGGAGAGTCTGGCTGTTGCAGCCCCAGGTGGATTGGTCCCTGTGGTTCTGTTTCTTCCCACAGACCCCCGGAGGGTAGCTTGGCAGGCAGGAAGTGGAGCCTCCTAGGAGAGAACCGGGACCCCCTGAAGGCTCACTGTGCAGGTGGCTGTTCCCTTTGGTCCCGCCGCCCCCTGGACTTGTGCGCCTATAGCTTCAGGGCGCCCTGCCTCTCCTTGTCTGATGTCAGCCAGTCGGCCTGGTGGGCTTTTCTCTAACACTTGGTTCTTAATCATTTTGGGTCCTCGACAGCTTTGAGAACATGACTGCAGTGGAGCTTTGCCCCAGGAACGTCTACATTATGCTACAGACTTAGTGTGTGACTTCAGAGGGCCTGTGCTCTTGGGTGCCCGTACAGAGCTCCGGGTGAAGAGCCGCCGCTCCGAGGCCCCTGCTAGTTGGGCAGGCCCTGGACAGCGGGGAGGCTCTGCCGACCCGGGCAGGGGGCCGTCGGCAGTCGTGCCCATCAGGGGTGCTCCGCTCCACCTCTCGGGGCTGGGACTGTGCGGCCCAGGCGGGCTCATGGACGCTGCAGGAAGAGGCCAGGATGGTGTGGGAGGTCTCTGCTTCTTGCCTCCCTCCTTGGGGGAACAGCTTGCTGGAGAGTGGAGCCCCCAGAGACTGGCCCCATTCCACACAGCAGCCCCCCAGGGGTGCCCCTTTACACAGGCTTCTAAAGGGGTGCTCGTGGTGTGAGCACCCCTTCCCGCTGCCGTGGTGACGTGACGGCCGGGGCCAGGGCACAGGGCCGACTTCTCTCCAGGGAGGTGGCAGGAGCCCATGGCCACGTGGGGCTGGCCCTGAACCTTTGGCACTGGTGTGGGTAGTGGATCCGCAAGAAAACGGGGACTCCAGTAGGTCAGAGGTGGTTCTAGGCTGTGCCGTCTTTCCCTGTGGCTCTTTGCTGGGAGGCTTCTGTCGCTGGACCCTTGGAGACTGTGAGCGCAGGAAGGAGAAGCCCAGCTGCTGGGTGTTCACCTGGCTCGCCCGTCCCTTCAGCACTTGGGGTGAGCTGGTAGAGGGAGGCTGCTTTGGGGGCCCCGCCCAGGTGGGCCCCTGTGGTCTAGCTGCTGCGGGTGCCCAGCCGTGCACCTGTCCCACAGAGTTGGGGGCAGAATCCTGGCAGCGGACGGCAGCGGGCACCTGTCCCGCAGCCCTGGCTATGCGGCGAGGTGGTGATGCGGTGTACGCGGTGTTGGCGAGGAGCAGGCCCGCCAAGGTGTCAGACGGGGCTCCTGCCTGGGGGCGGGGTGACTGTGCACTCGCTGTCCGCCCTGTCCGCCCTGCCCGCCCTGCACTGTCACCTGGTGAGGTAGGTGGTCTTGCTCCTGCTTAGAGGGAGCGCAGGCGTGCAGGCTTGGAGGCCACCAGCCCGCCTTCCCGGCGGCCCGGTGCAGGGCCGCTCACTGCCTCTGTTGCCGGTGGGAGCCCCCCTGACCTGGCTCATCAACGCCGGAGTCCAGGCTCCACCCTCAACCCTCGGTTTCCGAGGCGGAGGTTGAGGCATTGCACATGGTTTAGAAAAGCTGCCCAGGCGGCTTGGGTTCCGGGATACTCTAGGAGCCGTTAGTCATGCGCAGTGCCTGGGAACCTGGCAGGCGCTCAGTTAATGCTGAATGTGGAGATTAAAGGGCGATCAAAGAGCTGCGGTGCTGGCGCGCGTTGGGGCCAGGCCAGGCCGGGCCGGAGCCGGGCCTTCCAGGCAGGGTGGGGGCGACCTGGGGAGGCACCTGGCTCTGGTGGGGACAGAGGAGAGGCCCCGCCTGCTGGCGCCCCCAGCCCCCGCGCCGCAGCAGCCCCGCGGGAAGCTGCAAGGCGCTGGAGCGGGAGTGGGTCGGTGTGGCTTGCCTGTCTGTATCTGACTCACCGTGTACTCTTCTTGAATCCCTCAGGGGAGTCTTAGCCTGCAGCCGCCTGGGACCTGCTGACACTTCCTAGTAGTTTAAAGGGACAGCTCCATTTAAAACTCTCACCTGCTGCCTTACTTTTTCGCTTTATGGAAGATTTTCTCTAGCTGAGTCTGAATCAGGTGGATTATACTTTGTAGGGGTCGTGGGAGGCGGAGCAGGGCGGCCCCGAGATGCCATTTGACCGTGTCCCCCTCCTGCCCGGCATTGCAGGACGCCAGCAGGGAGAGCGGCAAGGCCTGCAAGGCCCACAAGACGACCAAGGAGCACCGGGAGCGGCCACGCAAGGACTCAGAGAGCAGGGGCGCCTGCAAGGAGCCGGAGCGCGAGCAGGCCAGGAGCGCCAAGGACGCCGCGCGGAAGCTGGGCGAGGGCCGGCCGCCCAAGGAGGACAAGGCCCCGCCGCCCAAGGCCGCATTCAAGGAGCCCAAGATGGCCCTGAAGGAGACCAAACTGGAGAGCATGTCCCCCAAAGGCGGGCCCCCGCCGCCGCCCCCGCCCAAGTCTTCCAGCAAGCGGCCGGCCGCCGCCGACTCACCCAAGCCCAGCGCCAAAAAGCAGAAGAAGAGCAGCTCCAAGGGGTCCAGGAGCGCCCCGAGCACCTCACCCCGCACCTCATCTTCCTCCTTCTCGGACAAAAAGCCGGCCAAGGACAAGGGCGGTGCCAAAGCGGAGAAGGTCAAGCCTGAGAACGAGCCCAGGGAGATCAAAAAGCCTCCGGAGGCGGAGGAGTCCAACTCGGAGGACGAGGCCTCCTTCAAGACCGAGGTGAGGTGGCTCCTTCCCCCACCCTTCTCCCCTTTCCACACCCCACCCTCATCCTCTCTCTGCGGGCTCTGAGCCACCCAGAGGTTACAAGGAGGCTGGGCGCCCACTTGCTCCATGTAGCTTTGGGCAGCCTCTGTGCCTTGCCAGACCTCAGTTTCCCCTTACGTTGGGGGTGACGAAACCGCCTCGCGAGATCTGTGTGGACGGCGCTTGGGATGAAGGGTCCCAGTTCAGCGTTATACTGGTACCTGCGTTCACAGCTCTTCTCGGACTGCCCCCTGTGTGGGCCGGAGTCTCACTGGCCGCTTTGGGGTCAGGGTGGGCGATTGTGTCTCACCATGGAGTCTTTACCCGGCTGCCGCAGGCTCGGTCAGCCAGGGCACCCCCTCCCTCCACTCGTGATGTGGTGTCCCTGTGTGTTTTCATCCCACTCTCTGGGTCCGGGAGCCAGAGGTTCTGGGTTTTTCCTGCAGCAGCATTTCCATGCGGCTCTGAATGTCACCATCAGAGACGGCTTGAGTCACAAAGGAGCTAGGGGCCAGATTGTTGACTCTGGGTAGCCAGACCTCTCTGGGCCTTGGAGGGCCATGTCATTTCTGCATGCTGTTTGGCCTCTGGTACTCAGCGAACAGGGACTTGGAGGGATGGATGGATGGATACATAGTTGGATGGACGGATGGATGAGTGAGCGATTGACCCCCTCACCTGTATCACCAGCCCCAGCCCTAGCCCTCAGTGGCCTTTTTAAAAAAATTAATTATTTATTTACGGCTGCATTGGGTCTTCGTTGCTGTGCGTGGGCTTCTCATTGCGGCGGCTTCTCTTGTTCTGGAGCACGGGCTCCAGGCACGTGGGCTTCAGTAGCTGTGGCTCGAAGGCTCTAGAGCGCAGACTCAGTAGTTGTGGCGCACGGGCTTAGCTGCTCCGCGGCGTGTGGGATCTTCCCGGACCAGGGCTCGAACCTGTGTCCCCTGCATTGGCAGGCGGATTCTTAACCACTGCGCCACCAGGGAAGCCCTCACTGGCCTTTTGTAGTTCCCAGACTCTTATTCACTCTCAAAGGCAGAAACTTTGTCTCCAGCATTGCTGCTCAGAGAGCCACTGGGACTTTGCAGATGGTTCCCAGAGGTGAAGCCAGAGGTGGTTTGTGTCAGTAGCACCGATGTCGTGAGCGTGCGGCTTCCAGGGGCACCTCGTTGGAGGTGGCTGGGGGTGACAGTTTGGCTCATGGGTAACAGTGCATCCCCACAATTAGGGACACACACAGGGCTGGTGATGTCACATGCCCAGCGCTTCTTGCGCCCGGGAGACTGTCTGCCAATGAACCTGAGGATGGCAGGACCCCGGAACGTCTCTCTTACTTGGAGACTCCTGGGAGTCCAGGGCCCTCCCAGCCACCTCTCGGTTGCCGGAGGTTCTTTGGGTGCTTCATAGCGCCCCATCTAGCATCTTTCTCTTCTGTCTGCTCAGACCCGGAGCTCTGGTCTGGTGCGCTTCCCTCCTGTCCGCCTCAGGTGCTTCCAGAGAGACCTTCCTGTGCCCAAGGCTGGTGCCCCTGTGTAGGGAAGAGGTGGAGGCCTCCCTGAGCCCTGCCTCCTCGGCTGAATGTTGGCGCCCTGGCCGCGGGTGTCCACCCTGACGTCCTGCTGTGATTGTTGTGAGCACCCGTGCCACTGTGGGCAGCTACCTCCGCCTGCTCCGTGCAGTGGGGTGGGGCTGGCTGGGTGTCCAGTGTCTGTGGCCTTGGCCACCGCGGCCCTGAGGCTGGAATCGCTCAAGGAAGCCCAGGGCTTTCTCCTGGCTGAAGAGGCGCATCCAGCACGCTGAGAGACTTCTGAACGGCGAGTCTGGGCCGTCAGCATGCCCGGGGGATCTCTAGGGCTGCTGGACGGTGACTCACATGTCCTGACCCTGGGACCTGGTGAGGCACAGGTGTCCATGGCGAAGGGGGCGAGACGGCCTTCCAGACCCGGGCCTCTCCAGCGGCCCTTGCCTGTCTCCGGACGTCCCACGCTGGAGGCCGAGTGGGCGCCACTGCCGGAAAGCTCTGACCGCTGCGTGGAGCCCAAGTCTCCTCCGCCCCGTCGGCCCTCAGAGGGGCCAGGCAGCTCCTCGTCTGAGTCCTGGGCCAAGCCCCCCAGCTCCTCTGGCTCTCCTCTGGCTGCTCCTCTGGGGCCTCCTTGGCTGTGGGGTTCCTGACACTCAGTCCCTTTCAGTCACAGGCCCTGGAGCACTGGGAGCACAGCAGGCCCTCCACCCTCCTTCCAGACGCCCCGTGTGGCCTGAGCCCCAGGACACGTCGGCAGCCCCTCGAGGGCTTTTCTGACCCCCAGGAACCATTAGGCTCTTGGGGCTGACACCACTTCCAGATTCCCCCCTCCCCTCCACACCCCGCCTCTTGGATTCCTGTGGAAGGAAAGGGGACGAGTGTGGCTGAGAAGCCCGCCTGACCTGGGCCGTCAGGACAGAGCAGGTGCTGCCCTGCCCTGGACCTTCCTGAGCCTGTTGGCCCGAGCCTGCGTGCTGGTGGCCTCCCAGCCAGGTCTTCCCTGCCCCGGAGCTCTGTCCGAATTCCCTGCCCCAGAGGTCGGAAGTGCAATTGGCATCGACCTCTGTGTGCTTAGCAGAGGCCTTCAGGGCAGCTCTTTTACAGATGGGGAAACTGAGGCTTAAAACCACGGGCTGCCTTGGCCAGTTGGTGAGAAAGCCAAGGTCAGAAGCCAGGACCTCCAAGCCAGAATAAGAACTCAGGGATATGCATGCAGGGGGGACCGTGTGGCTCCAGGCCCGTTTTTGGGGGTGGGGAGGGTCACACACTGGTCTGAGTGGTACCCACCCAGCGGACAGTGGTTGATGCCAGTCTAGGCTGGTTTCCCGGGGAGGGTTTCTCAGGGCACACCATTGGCCTGTGTGAAGGTAGCAAGTCGGGGACGTTGGCAGGGGCGTGCTGGGAGGGCCCGGAGCGGGTCGGGCTGGGCGGTGGCGGACCCCAGAGAAGGGAGCCCTCAGCTCTTCAGCTGGGAAGCATTCTGTGTCCAGGCAGTGGGATCCTTCTCTGAGTCTGCTGAGGAGAGACCTGAGCCTTCCCGGGTCTCCTTCCGGGAGCTGGGGCTGCCCTCAGCCCACGGGCCAGGGAGAGGGGCTCCTCTCTTGGGGTCTCCTCTCCTGTGGCACGTGCCAGGATTGAGGAGACACTGCTGGGTGCCTCCGCCTGTCTCCTGGCCCCTTCCAGGTGCTCAGGCTGCTCAGCTCCCCCAGACAGTCCCCGAGGACAGAAGGCTGGACGGCGTCTGGGCGCCCTGGGCTGGCAGGCTTTCTGAGCCATGGAGTGCCCACTGGAGCCCAGCCTGGCCCAGCCCCCGGCCCTGGGCTTATCACTCTGCTGCGCATACCTGTGCCAGCCTATTGGCTTCTCCTGAGGGCCCAGAGCAGACGCCACCCAGTTCTGGCTCAACCCCTTCCCCACGCAGGCCTCTCAAGTGGGAGGTGCTGCCCCATGCTACTTACGCCTTAGTATCCTAGGGCCTGGGCTCCTAGTTTGGGCTTTTACTGCCCCCTGGTGGCCAAGTCAGGGCTAAAGGAAGAGGAGAAGGGGGATGTGACCGGCTCTGGGTGCAGTGGGGCCAGCTGTGAGTCCACTGTGTCCTCAAGTGCTTGTCACTTGCCCACACACTCACTCATCATCACCTCAGGGGCACCCAGTGACAGGGAGACAGCTTGTTGTCGCTACTCAGCCTCAGGACAGACTGAGGAAATGAGGGGCAGGATGAGAACGCACCCACCTTTCCTGCTCGGACCTTCCAGCTGTTGGCCGCAGCGCCGCAGCGCACACCAGCCAGCTGTGCTCTCGCCGGAGGAGGGTAGGGCCCACAAGTGAGAGCAGCCACAGTCGCCTGCCCCCCGCCCGCCTCCAATCCCCCTGCGGCGAGAGCTCGCCTCGGCCCCGTCCTCCTGCGTGGGCAGGTGGGAGCACCAGGCGTGGCTGGAGATTTACCGTCCCTCAGTGGGAAAAGAAAGGTCATTGGTTGCATTTTGAATGCACACTGGCGGCATCCTGGGGCTGGGGGAGGAGGTGGGATGGGGTCAGGGTCTCGGGTGCCGGGGCCTGGCGCCTTGGCGGCCTTTGGAGTGCGTATCTGGGGCGTCCTGCCTGGCTGTCCCTGCCACCGGAGGGCTCCTTTTCTTTGGACTGAAAGATGACTGTTGTCCTCTCTCCCTGCTGCCCCCCACCTGCCCTGCCGTGGGGTGAAGTCCGCCCAGTCGAGCCCATCCAACTCCAGCTCCAGCTCCGACTCCAGTTCAGATTCGGATTTTGAGCCATCTCAGAACCACAGTCAAGGTGCGTGCTGGGAAAGGAGAGAGCCGGGGTGGGGACGCATGGGGCTGGTTTCTGGTGGAAAGGCTCACTGCTCTGGGAGCAGCCCCCTGACCTTCCTGGAGGCCAGTGGGGCACTGGGTCTGGTATGGAGTCCAGGGGTTCACAAGGAATCTCCCAATGTGGGCTTGCTCGTGCCCGAGTTTCAGCACACCCTGAGTCTGAACGCTGCCGCCACGGCCAGAAAAACCCGAGGGCAGGGTGCGAGGGAGGGTAGGGAGGCTTGGGCCTGGGCTGAGCTTGCCCAGGGTTTCACTTCAGGATACGCTGTTTGCCTGGACCGGGCCCCAGAGATCCGTGTCCACAGGTGTGTGGACGCTCAGGGGTCCGGTGTTAAAAGCAAAACTGGCACAGATGACCCGACCGCCAGCTGTCCGTCGCCTGGGCCCTCAGCTTTGCCCCATCTGTGCGACAGGGCTTTGAGCTGTGCTTTGTGGGTCTGCGGCGGAGGGCCCTGTTGTGACTTGGGCCCTGCCCTTGCCGGAAGCCTCCTCTCCAGCTCCTCCCAGATGGAGGCTCACTTGGCCAGCGCAGGGTCCCTTCCTCTGCCTCAGCCACCCAGCCAAGCACTCTGCTCCTGCCGCGTGCCTGGCCAGCACTCGGCCCAGGCCCCCGCAGCCTGCAGTGCTGCCTTTTCCCTGCAGGCCGCCTGGGGTACTTGTTGGGAGGCGGCACCAGACCCATTTCCTGCCCCAGAGTGGATAGGGCCCCCTGGGCCATCGACCCCTGCCCACCCTCGCACTGGAAGCACCTCTTCTGGTGGATCGGATTGAGAATTTCCTCCACGGCCTGCAGTCCCTTTTGGAGGGTGGGGGAGAGCTGGGGGAGGCGAGCGTAGTCCGGGGGCCTGACATAAAGACACGCAGTCCTGAGGGGGCTGGGGGATGGGGTGCTCCAAGCCCACAGTCTCTCCAACGGTTCTTATCTACGGGGAAGGGAGGGGGAAACCTGCCGTGCACGGGATCACATGACCAAGGTAATTGAGGGCTTTGTGTCCCTCTGTTGCCTTGGTAACAGGAATATAAACCAAGATGCCGTCTGTAGGGGACTGGAACCGAGTGTCTCTGGAGAAAGGGGAGGACGGTGGGCCGGGAGCAGTGGAGGGGCCTGCCACGGGGCTGGGCAGGCCCGAGGAGGGGCGCAGGCTGGGGGGCTGGTGTTCTGTGGCCCATGCTGCGGGCCGCCTCGCCCTTCTCAGCCAGGACTGGTTCATCCTGCCTGCAGGCAGAGCTCTGATCCCAGCAGCCGGAGCAGAGGACGGCTGCTCCTTCCCTTTGCAATGGAGGGGCCCTGCGGTCCTGTCTTGGGCCAGGGGCCAGAGGCCTGTGAGGAGGGCCAGGAAGGTAGGGGTGGGGGGAGCCAGGAGTCTCTTAAGGAGGGGGTGGCCACAGGCGCAGTGCTTGGAGATAGGCGGCAGGCCCCACCTGGCCAGAGGAACCTCCGAGGTGGGTTTGCCTGGGTGTGTTTTGGAGGTCGTGGCGTCAAGGAGCTCCATGTGGCCCTGGGGGTGGAGGGGACTCTGGGGTGCACGTGGAGCCCTGAACCCCCTTCTCTCCCCCTCCCTCCCTCCATCCCTTCCTCGCGGCCCTCACCAGGACCCCTGCGCTCCATGGTGGAGGACCTGCAGTCTGAGGAATCTGACGAGGACGACTCTTCGTCAGGCGAGGAGGCTGCTGGCAAGACGAACGCAGGAAGGGACTCCAGGTGCCTGGGCCAGAGGGGAGGAGTGGGCGTGGGCGCACCGGGGCAGCTCTGCCTGGCCCTGCTGTAATCGTGGGGCCTCCAGGAGGTGGGCCAGGACGGGGGCTCCCCGGGGTGAGGCAAAGGGAGCCTCTGAGCCCACCGGGCGGTGCCCTGCCTAGGCATTGAGGTGGGCCTGGGGGCCTCAGGGGGCATCCTTCCTCCCCTCGCTGGAGGATGTGGCTGCCTGGCAGGGAGGGGAAGGACGCTCAGGGAGAGGAGTCCATCACCACCCGAGAAGGGGGGCGAGGCAGTGCCCAGCAGCCCGAGGACCAGCCTTGGTCCCAGGCATATGGGGCAGTGGGGGCTGGTTCCTCTGCTCTCGGGCTCGGGCCAGGGGTCCCTTCCCCCTTCCCCAGGTGCACTGGCCCAGGGAAGATGACGTGTGGCCTTCCCCCAGAGTGGGGTAAGCCGAGGCCCCTCCTTTGGACACCCCCAGGCCTTGGGAGCGAGCCCACCTCAGGGATGGCTGTGCGTTCTCAGCCTCCAGCCCAGCGCAAGTGCCAGCCTTGGCCCCAGGACTGTGGGGTGGGCTCAGCGGACTCGGGGTCTGGGCCCCGCCCAGCAAGGGGCGGGCGTCTGATGTCACCACGCTGGCACCTGTGTCCCTCCCTCCCTCCCTCCCGGGGCGTTGGGCTCAGGCTGCCGCTGGCAGGGACTGTCCTGCAGGGTGCCGCACCACACCAGCATTCTGAGCCTGCAGTGAGCAGCGAGCCCCGCCGGGATCCCAGAGCCTCTCAGAGCCAGCGTGCTCGTCTCTGGGTTCTTTGCTCTTTGAAGGCAGCTCAGATGCATTCTTTCTTTCCTTTTCTTTTAAGCCGGCAGTGACCGCCTAGAGCTGGCTGAGGGGGTCTCCTGAGCTGTAGGGGGAGCGCCGGGCGCTGGCCTGGCCCCAGGGAGGGGCCGAGTCCGTCCCAGAGCCCCAGAGCATTGTTTGCAGGGTGGGGCCCCCTCCCCTGAGCACAGGGTGGCCTGACAGGGTGTCGTGTCTGCGTTCAGGTTGAGCTTCAGTGACAGCGAGAGCGACAACAGTGCCGACTCCTGCCTACCCAGTCGGGAGCCCCCTCCACCCAAGAAGCCGCCCCCACCCAACAGCAAGGTAACGTCCTAGAGGCCGGCTGAGGGTTGGGCCTGGGGTTTCTCCAAGCGTCTGAGGCTCAGGGTGGTGGGCGCAGAGGAAGGTCATTTCACCCCCAGGCCCCGAGATCGTCAGCTGCCCAGGAGGGGCTGCCCTTAGAGTTGGGTCCAGGGCCAGAGGAGGGAGGACAAGCAGGCCTGGGGCCTGGGAAGGCGGTGGCCCTGGGGGCTGGGGAAGGGGGTGTGGGCTGGCGCTCACACAGACCTGGGGTCACCCTGCAGACGTCAGGCCGCCGGAGCCCGGAGCCCTGCAGCAAGCCCGAGAAGATCCTCAAGAGGGGTGCCTACGACAAGGTGGGGGCTGGGGCGGGAGGGGGCGCTATGACAGGGTGGGGCTGGGGGGTGGGGGGGCCTACGACAAGGGTGGGGGCTGCCGTGGGGAGGGGCCTGTGACAAGGCGGGGGCTGGAGTGGGGAGGGGCCTACGACAAGGCGGGGTCTGGGATGGGGAGGGGCCTGTGACAAGGCGGGGCTGGAGTGGGGAGGAGCCTACGACAAGGCGGGGCTGGGGGAGTGGGGAGGGCCTACGACAGCGCTGGGCGGGGAGCACCAGCCTGGAGCTGACGTGGGTGTGGCCGCAGGGCTTCACTGGGCCGCGCGCTGAGCGCCCCTCTGTCCCCCAGGCCTACACTGACGAGTTGGTGGAGCTGCACCGGAGGCTGATGGCGCTGCGGGAGCGCAACGTGCTGCAGCAGGTACTGGATGCAGCCACCCACCCCGCGGCCCCCGGAGGGCAAAGCATCTCGGAGGAGTCCCGGGTGGGGTGCCCCTGAGGCCCGTGGGCTGCTGACCCCGTTAGGCAGCCCCAGGGAACCACTCTCCATTCTCCTCGAGGGCCTGGTGGGGGGCGGGGTCCACGCCAGCCTAGCGCCCTGTACACTGAAGCCACCTGCCACCACCCTCCAGATCGTGAACCTGATCGAGGAGACCGGCCACTTCAACGTCACCAACACCACCTTCGACTTCGACCTCTTCTCCTTGGATGAGACCACCGTGCGCAAGCTGCAGAGCTACCTGGAGGCGGTGGCCACATGACCCTGGGCCGGGTGCCGGGCCGCGTCCCCGGGGTCCTGGGAGGCCACGTCTGGGCCCCGCCTTCCCTCCTCTCTCAACTTGCCCGCCCGCAGCACTGCCTTAGTGACCGCCCTGTCCTCGGCCCACACGGCCAGCTGCACTTTCCTCGTCGGGAGCCCCGGGGCCGAGGGGCCCAGGCCGGCGCTGCTGCTCCCCGACACCCTGGGGCCGTCACCTGGGCCCCCCTTGGAAAGTGGCTTGTGTACTCCCGAGGGGGAAGAGACGTGCCCTGCAGTGGGGGCCTCGCTCCTCGGTGGGGCGTGTGGCACAGCTTCACTGCCCGGGCCCCTCTGAGAGGCTGGGGCACTGCCTCCGGCCTCCCGCAACGGTTCGGAACACCCCGCCGCGCCCCAGGACCTCAGAGGGCTCCTGCCGCACCAGGACGGGCCCGGCTCGTCCTCCGCGTCAGCCAGACACGGTCCTGTGTCGGCTCTCACTGTGCTGGGACTCCGTGCTGTATAGTTCTCTCTCTATTATATATATATGTCTGCACTGTAGGTACCGAGCGGTTCCCGGGTGTGCATTTCCAGGGCAGCAGTGCACGTGGGGGTGGGGGGTGTAAGGCGGGACTTGTAGGTTGCGATGTCTCCGCTGCCCTTGGTGTCGGGCTGAAGGCCGGGCTGCAGCGCCAGCTCACCCTCTCCAGGTGCAGGGAGGACGCCTCCTGCCGCTCCCGGGGCGGTGAATACTGCGGGCCGCCGTCTCCAGGAGCCGCCCTCCCGGCCCCCAGCCAGCCGCGGGCTGAGACTGGGTCAGCGTCCTGGGGCTCGTCCTCTTCCTCCTTCCATAGGATCCTCTTCCTTCTGTTGACCGAGTCTTCGAACTTTGGAAAAAATGAGCTTTTGCCAAATAAGACGGGATAGTTTGTGGAGTTTTTTGAGGAGCGTCAGGACTCAGAACCAGCCCCTCGTGCCTGGGCCCTGGCCGGCGACAGGCCCTTCCACCCCTGCTATTCACGCCGGTCCAGGGCTGGAGACCCAACTCCTCGCACGCCTGAAACTCTCCAAGGGCCAAGCCAGCTCCTCTCTCCCGGCCAGAACGCCCTCACGGAGTCAGCCCACCTTGTGGTGGGCTCCTGGGGGCTGGGGACCTCGACTCAAGGCTCCTCTGGTCCCCACCGGCTCCAGGAGAGGAGGTCAGGGCTGGAGCCAGGCTCACTTCTCTCCCACCCACTGTCGGACGGTCCCTCCTCCCCCCAGTTTGTGAATTCCCACGTGGGGCGTGCCACGCTCCCCTTCCCTGTGGTCCCTGACCATTGTCACTGCTCCAATTCTGTCTGTCTGTCAGGCAGACCCCAAACACTCCCTCGGGAGCCCCGCCTCCAAGGCTTCCCCGAATGCCAGCCTTCCTGGTGAGATCCCAGGACTCGGGGAAGGCCCGAGAACTTTCAGAGGAGACTGCCGTGACTCCTTGCCATCTGCTCTGATTCTCTCCCAACCCCACTGCCTTGAGGTATTAGGAAGAGGGCAGGCCTGTGTGGCGGGCTCCGTGCTGCCACCGTCCCCTTCTCCAGGCAGGCCAACAATACTCCGAAGTGGGGCACCTCTCTTCTCTGGAAACTCTAAGACATTGGACAGAAAGGACTGGCCCGAGAGCAGCAGCTGCCTGGCCCTCTGTGCACAGAGGCCGCTGGGGGTCGCGGGTGGGAGCCTCAGCCCAAGGGCCCCAGTCTTTCTCCTTCCGGAGGATCCCCTCCCGGCTCTGTGACTCGGGCGGCCCTCTGCTCAGGAGCCAGGCTCTGCCCCTGAGGCAGCTAGAGGAAGGCCGGGCTCTCGGGCCTGCCCTTTGCAGTAGCAGCGGCAGCATCTGGCCCTGCCCGCTGTTGCCAGGGCCTTTGGAAGCACCAACCCATTTCTGTTACCTCCTCTGGTCAGAAGGCCCCAGTGCTGGCCCTGTGACCACCTGATGGATGTGCCAGGCAGCCAGGGCCCCGACCACAGCATTCCCAGCTGCTCCCCCCACCCCACCCCCAGCTGCCCGGCAGCTGGGCCCACCAGGGCTCTGGGGATGCTTCCATAGGAAGGGGCCGGCACTTTGTGATTGCCGTGTGTTTAGTGTTAAGCCCCCTGACCCCAGTGCAAACCCCGGTGTTTTGCTCTCTCCTGAAGAAAATGTAAACCGACGCCTGAAAGCAAAAGGTATCGAATACCTTTCTTACCCACAAGGGTTTTTACAAAGAATGTGTCTAACTAGGAACTAGGACACTCATCGGCCCGAGACCAACTCCTGGATAAGAGGAATAAAGGAGAATTGTGTTTGTAATAAGTTACAGGATTGTTTCTGTCCTGGATTTTAAACTTTTTGTTAAATTGTGAAATTATGGAGGAGTTTTATAGAAAAAAAAGTGAAATAAAGTCAGATGGGAAAGCAGAGTTCTGTGTAGAGCTTCATGCATCTGCTTGCTTCCTCCCCACTGTGGAGTTGGTGGGTGGAGCCACAAAGCACCATGGGGTTCCTCGTCTCCTCTCCCCGTCCCAGTGCTTCCAGATCGATGACCAGCAAGAGGGGAGAGGGCTGGAACCGAGCCTGTTGGGCATGAGGAGTGGGGACAGGGAATGTGAGCGAGGCTGGCATCCCGGAGGAAGAGAGTCGGCACCACCAGAAACCCAAGAGGCGCGAGATGGCAGAGGACTAAGTGTCTGGTCCTGCTTCTGATGGCGTGTTCTTTCCTTGCACGCAGGCAGCAAGTTTTGGGTTGAAAAGCAAGCCTAACTTCACAATGTGGACGAATGGGTGGGTGGATGAGTGAGTGGATGGTGGGGGGGGGGGGTTGGATGGAAGGGTGGATGGGCAGGTAGATGGATGGATGGATAGGTGGGTAGATGGATGATAGCCAGACAGAAAATGTGAGACATCTTTTGCCAGGGGCCAGGGTGCTTGTCTGCCAGTTTGTCTGTGGTGGGTTTTGCTCTGGACTTGGTGTGGCAAAGCTGAGTGAACCCCAAGGAGATGGCTCTCCCAGGCCCTATCTGAGCAGCCCTGTCCACTCTGTGGGCTCCAGTCCCACCAACGGAGCAGAAGTTCCATTCCTGAGTGGTCGGCATTGCAGGCCAATACTCTCTGCCCACAGCAGCTAATTAAAATCACTTTTGTCGGTTGGCAGCCACTTGGGGAGACAGCCGGCCACACCAGGGTACTCGGGAGCATTTCTTCTTTCTTCTAGTCAGTAGCCAGAATTTCCATTTCCAACATCAAGGCTATGGCCTCCCTGCCCTGTCTTTCCTACCAGAGATTCTGCAGGCCTTTGGGGACAGTTTCTCATCTGAGCTCCTAAATTAGGGACACAGAGTGAAAGAGGGTCTAGAGTGGTTCCCACCGCTCCCAGACCCCCATAACACAGTAAAGGACGACTTAACGTGTAAAAATACAATAGGGCTTGCTACGAGCCAGGCGCTGGACTGAGAGTTATCTCACAGATTCCACAAACACTCGATGAGGGTAGGGACTGCTGTCAGAATCCCCACCGACAGATGAAGAAACAGCCTGCAAGCGTTGACCCGCCTACAACAATACAGCTAGTAGGCGCATTCCCTGAGACTCAAGACCAGGTATGTGTTAATTTTGTTGCTTACAGTCAATCTTTCTTTGTATTTATCCATATACTGACTCCTTGGGGTCCCCTTCTTTCTTTCTGTGTTTCTATCTGGAATCATTTTCCTTGAAAAAATCTCACTAGCATTGCATTTAGTGCAACAATGAATTCCCTCAGCTTTTGCTCATCTATAAACATCTTCATTTCATCTTTATTCTGTAAGGATATTTGCATTAGGTATAGAATTGTAGATTGGCAGGTATGGTCTGTCCCCACTTTCCACGTGCTGCTCCATTGTCCTTTGGCTTCCATTGTTTCTGTGGAGAAGTCAGCCATTCAGTCTCATTGTTGCCCCTGTGGGTATCGTGTGACTTTCATCTCTGGTGTCTTTAAGATTTTGTCTTTTAGTTGGAAACAGTTTCCTACATTTTAGTGATTTGTTTCTTCTATCGATGTGACATCTCTGCCCTTTTCAATGTTTTGCCTTGAATTTTTTCAAATCTTTTTTTTTTTCAAATTCTAAATGGATATTTGAGTGATGCAAGCACAAGTTCAAAGTTTTCAAGGGCACATGTGCAGTAAGCAATGAACCTCATTCCTACTTCTTTTCCTTCTCCACTTTCTTATACAGCTCTTGAGAGCCATCTGTGCATGAAGAAGACATAGTTCCTTTACAAGTGGTAGCATACATGCATCCTTTTAATATATCTTAGAGTTCATTCCAAATTAGCATGTTGTGTAAACGCACAGTAGTTTACATAACTAGTCCTGCTGGTGGGCATTTAGACCATTTTCCCTCGTTTAATTCCATGACCACACATAACTATACACGTGCAGGTGTGTGATAGCATCTATGATTAACAGCTTTGGCAGTGGACTTGCCTATTTTCTACCAATTTTCTTGGTATTTATGTCTGTGTGCTTGTGTGTCTATGTGTATTTTTAGGAGCTCCTTATGGAATATGAAATGTAGGACTTTGCAATGTATTCTGTTCCCCCCAGTTTGCCTGCAGGTTTTGTTTATGGCATTTCCCACCGTGCTGGAGTCTTCCCTTTCAGTGGCTTTAGAGGTTGTTACTTCTTGTCTAGGATGATTTTTCTATTTTTTTTAAGTTCTCTCATGATTTATTCCCTCTCTCCTTTTTTCTTTCTCACCTTCCAGTTTGCCGTGAGCTAGGGCCCCACTGATGCGTTACTCATTTCCTGCATATATTTCTGTCTGTCCCTGACTTCTCTCTTCTGCATATCTATTTATGCCCCATCACTGAGCTTTTAGTTACTGCTGCTTTGTAATTTATATAATATCTGGTAGGTCTAGTCCCCCTTCATCAATATTCTTTTTTTTTTTGCGGTACGCCGGCCTCTCCCGTCGCGGAGCACAGGCTCCGGACACGCAGGCTCAGCAGCCGTGGCTCACAGGCCGAGCCGCTCCGCGGCATGTGGGATCCTCCCGGACCAGGGCACAAACCCGTGTCCCCTACATCGGCAGGCGGACTCTCAACCACTGCACCACCAGGGAAGCCCTCAATATTTTTAAAGAAATTTCCCAGATATTCTTGCATGTTTGTTTTCCATATAACCTAATTAGCTTATGTTGTAAAATGTTTTTCTTTATCGTTTTCTGAAGTTTCACATTAACATTGTTTTTAATTCTAATTAAAAAAAAAAACAAACATATCCTGGGTAGCATCTGGTGGACTCCCAGAGAACTCTCAACCATTGTGTCTTCAGATGTCGCTCCTCCCGTTTTCTCTCTCCCTCTCTGGACCTCCTATGACATAGATTTGAACCTCCAGGATTATTCACCTTTCAGATCTCTAACCAACTCCCATTATGCATATGTTACACGTTTTGCAATTGTGCTACAGCTCTTGGATATCCTTTTCCTCCCTCCCTTCCTCTCTCCCTCCCTCCCTTCTTTCCTTTCTTTCCTTCTCTTTTCCTTTTTTTTTCTTCCTCTTCACTTTCCAGTTTGGGAAGTTTCTATTAACATATCTTCAAGGTCCCTGATTATTTCCTCAGCTGGTTCAACCTACTAATGAGACCCTCAAAGGCATTCTTCGTTGCTATTATAGTTCTTGATTTCTTTTTTTTTTTAATTTTCTGGTTTTTTAAAAAATTAATTATTTATTTTGGGGGGCTGTACTGGGTCTTCGTGGCTGCGCGTGGCTTTCTCTAGTTGCGGTGAGCGGGGGCTACTCTTCGTTGCAGTGCGTGGGCTTCTCATTGCGGTGGCTTCTCTTGTTGTGGAGCTCGGGCTCTAGGTACGTGGGTGTCAGTAGTTGTGGCGCACGAGCTCAGTAGTTGTGGCTAGGGGGGCTCTAGAGCGCAGGCTCAGTAGTTGTGCACGGACTTAACTGCTCTGCGGCATGTGGGGGTCTTCCCGGACCAGGGCTCAAACCCATGTCCCCTGCATTGGCAGGTGGATTCTTAACCACTGTGCCACCAGGGAGGCCACCAGGGAAGTCTTTGATTTCTAGCCTTTCCTTTTGATTTTCTCTTAGAGTTTCCATCTCCCTGTTCACATGACTCATCTGTTCTTGCATGATGTCCAGTAGGGCCTTAGCTGTAGCACGTCAATCATATTAATCGTAGTTGTTTTAGGTTCACAGTCTGATAAATTCAAAATCTCCGCTGCCTTGGAGTGTGGTTCTGACCCTTGCCCTGTCTCTCCAGACTGTATTTTTTTGCCTTTTAGAATGTTCTGTAATTTTTTTTGTTGAAAGCTAGACCCAGTATACTGGAGAAAAGGAACTGAGCTGAACAGGCCTTTAGGGTGAGGGTTTATGTTCCTCTGGCCAGGAGTTAGGCTGTATTCACTGTTTGCTGAAGCTGGAGGTGTTCTTGTTTTTGTCTATCCTGAAACCCTGGGTTTCCCTAGTGACTCTTTGTATTTAAAACAGGGTCTGAGCCTTGCAGTCCTTTTTATCTGTAAAACCCTGTTATACAGAAGGCCTATTGGTGTGGTGGTAAAATGTGTGACAGGGGAAGCCTTCTGTGGCCTCCACCTTTTAGGGAGCTTGTGCCCTTGGACCGTGACCTTCACAAGTGCTTCTCAGCTTTTTCTTTTGTTTCCTTTGGTATCCTTAGGTGAGAGGAAGCCTAGAGAGGCCTGGAGATGGGTGTTTCCCTTCCCCCAGGTCAATTAAACGCTGGTAAAACCCACTTTGGTCAGGCCCTGCTAAGATAGTTTCCCTTGAGGGCAGGCCTTTCTTAAGGAGAACAGAGTGCTCTGAGACGTGTTTCAAAACAGGTACTTTCCCCCTCCTTCTGCAGGAAGCACCAGAGTTGATTTTATTTTTACTTGTTCTCTCAGATCTTCACTGTGAGAACCTGGGGGGCTCTTGAAATGTGTGTCCCCCCGCCCCAAGCCTGGGTCTCCAGGCGTTCTTACCCCTCAAGCTCATCCACGCTCACTCTCCAGCAGTGAGTCAGCTCCACACCCCACCGGACACTGGCTCCGGCAGTGGTTTCTGCCCCAGGTAAGCGGAGTGTCTGTGTATCCACCCCTCTCCTGTTTTTAGGGTAGGGGTTTGCTCTGCGACCTCAACTCACTGACGGACCCAAGAAGTGTCATCAATTCTCAGTTTTTCAGCATTCTTCTTGTTGTGAGCACAGAAGTGACAGCCCCCAAGTCCTTTACCCGTCAGACTGCAAACTGCTCTAACCAGCTCCCCTAGCTTATCTCTTGGATGTGATTTCCTAGTCCCCCTCCAAGGAAATAGCTCTGTTTCCCTGGGTGTCAGTTCTTCTGTGTCAGCCTCTTGTCTCCTGATGTTGGCCTCTCTGGACACTTCATGTTCCTTGTTTGTAAACACGACTCTTTTTTTGGTTTTTTAAATTTTTATTTATTTATTTTTGGCTGCATTGGGTCTTCATTGCGGTGCATCGGCTTCTCATTGCGGTGGCTTCTCTTGTTGCAGAGCACGGGCTCTAGGCGCATGGGTTTCAGTAGTTGTGGTGCACGGGCTCAGTAGTTGTGGCTTGTGGGCTCTAGAATGCAGGCTCAGTAGTTGTGGTGCACGGACTTAGTTGCTCCATGGCATGTGGGATCTTCCCCGACCAGGGCTCGAACCCGTGTCCCCTGTATTGGCAGGAGGACTCCCAACCACTGCACCACCAGGGGAGTCTGTTAACACGACTATTGAAGGAGGGTTCCCTTGAGTGTGTCCTGGGCTGTGACGGCCTCATCACCCTCCCTCTGAGCCTTGCTTTCAGCTGTGCCCCCCCCCCATTCCCCTATCTGAGCCAGAGGCCCTGCTGTGTAGCACGATCACGCCTACCAGTTAATTCTTACCTCTTTTCTATGGGTCAGGTGCAGGGTGGCATTTAGTATGTACCCTTTGAACCACAAGTCCAGTGTGTGAACCCCTGAACCCAGCCAGGCCCCCTCGCTGTATAAACGGGAGCTGGTCGATCCCTTCCGCAGATGGACCTCAGGGTGACCGTGAACACTAGGAGGTGTTCCCACACCATCTCTCAAAAGGGGTGCAGCAACCCCTCAACATCTCACTGAAAGAGTAACTGTATTTTTCAAAGTAAAGACACCCATGAGCTTTATCACGTCCGTTTTTGTCTCTTTCGGAGCCCTCAGCGTGAAACTCCTCACCAGCCCCAGCACTATGGACGTTTCCGGGAGGGGCCATCCTGGGCACTGTGGGGTGTTGAGCATCATCCCTGGCCCCCCATCCACCAGTTGCCAGGAGCACCTGCCTGCCTAGCTGTGACAACCACAGATGTCTCCAGATGTTGCCAAGTGTCTCCTGGGCTGGGGCTAGGAGGGGCAGAATCACCCAGGTAAGAACCACTGCTCTAGTGAAACCAAGGTTATTATTCTCCTACATTTAAAACGCTTCCCCAGAGAGGGGCATCTTAGTTCAAACCAGCTCCCTCGCTGGGAGCAGTTCCCTTCCCTCTAGAAGGCGGCTCCTCTATCATCAAACAGGAGAGACGGGTGGGCAGGGGATGGGGGGGTGTTGGCAGTCACTTCCTTGAGGAAAGGAGCCCACAGTGCTCTCCAGGCCCCTAGTCTTTGTCATATTCCCTGTAAAATCTTTCTGTTTCAGCTAGGCTTCCTTGGGCACCACAGCCCTCTTCAGTTTCATGGTCACCCCTGTAAAGGCATCAAGTTCCAGGTGGGGCCTTCCCTCCACCCCTAACAGGAGCCCCTATCACCACAGGACGAGGGGTCAGCAGCCGAGTCTGCTCTAAGGATACAGAGGGCCAAGTGGCATCGGAATGGCGGGAGGCCTTGATTGGGGAGCCCCGAGAACAGGGGTGCAATAGGCCTATCCCAGGGTGCCAGGAGAACTTCCATCCTGTCGTGGACGCAGCCTCCCCTGTGTGTCAGACTCCCCAGAGGCACCGGTTTAAAACGCAGATGCCGGGGGTGCCCGCTAGGGAGATGGCATTTTAAGAAGCACCCCAGGGCCTCGGGCGCAGCGACCCTGCCCGGACCCGCTCACCCTGCTTGAGGATGGTCCACTTGAGGATCTTGGCACTGAGGTGACCTCCACGTTCACAGTGTCAATGCCCTGCCTGCCCAGTGAACTCCATGACCACAGGGTCTCTGTCGTAGACGACATCTGACAGCCCACTGGACAGGCTCTTGAGCTGCCGGCAGAAGGCGACGGCGTGTGCACGTTGATCGGGCACTGTTGTTTGGGGCTGAGGGGTCAGGGAGCTCCCAAGCCACCCCTGCATCCACCAGCAACCCCCAAACCCAGCTCCCTAGGCCAGGGGCTCCCCCTCTCAGGTCATGTGTCACTCTCGCCTCGACCCTGGGGGGTTGGGTCCCCACCCCCATTGCCTCCTACGGGCCAGGAAGGCCACACGCACATCCACCTGCCATCTCCCTGGACTCCCATTCCCGGCACCTCGGGCGGGCACCTCGGTGGGTACCTGTGCCCCAGCCTTCCCTGGACAGCCGACTCTTGTTGACCCTGAGCCCCAGCCCCATGGCACACTGGTCAGTCTTCCTCTGGAACGGGGTCAAGACCAGCTGGCTGGTCTTCAGGTCATCCAGCAATCTGTCCCAAACCCAGGGGTTGCCGTAGAACATGGTGGGCTTCACCTGCCGCAGCATGTCCATCAGGGAGCCCTGTGCCGCCCGATCACCATTCAATGATCCCCCTTATTGTTTGATACTTAGGTGGGTTGTTTTCTTCCCTCCACTTTTATTAGATAAAATGTCAGGGTGAACATCCTCGTAGCTTCAGCTATGCCTGCACACGTGATTACTTGTGCTGTTGTCTGGACTGACTTGAAAATTCAAGATGGCGCACCATTCATTCATCTTGGCAGAACCAGGTGAGGCCCTCTGATCCAGGTGGGGCCTCTCCCCTCCACTCCAGACTCTCGGCTACAACTGCCCACTCCTTGTGTCCCTGTCTAACAGGCATCTCAAACTCAACACGGCCCAAACAGAATCCCTGATGTCATCCCCTACCCCAGCCTTCCACAATCTCAGTTAACGGCAGCTCCATCCTGCAAGTTGCACAGGCCAGAAATCTCGGCCATCCTCCGCGCCTTTCATTCTCTCAGATACCCAGTCCGTCAAGGCTCTGCCTCCAGAATCTGACCGCTTCTCATCCCCTCCCCCACTACCATCCAGGTCCAAAGCATCTTCATCTCAACCTCAACTATGTTTCCACCCGGTCTGTTTTCCCTGAAGCCACCGAAGGGCGCCTGTGAGCACCTGAGTCAGGTTCGGTTCTGGGCTGCCCACAGCCCTCCAGGGCTCCCTCGGGGTAAAAGCCCCAGGTCCTCCCCTCACCTGCCCCCGCAGCCCACGAGGCCGTGTCCCCTTCCTGCCCTCACCTTCTCCCACTCCCCCCACCCCCTCACCTTGCTCCAGCCAGAGTGGTCTCCTCTCTGTTCCTCCAACTTGCCAGCCACGTTCCTGCCCCAGGGCCCTAACACTGCCGCATTACCTCTGCCTAGAGCACCTTCCACCAGATACGTAGCACCCTCCCCCACCTCATTTAAGTCTTTCTTGAAATTTCTCTCTCATAGAGGTTCTCCTTGGCCACCATATGTTAAAATTTCAAACCCCAGCCCTGACTAGTCCACCCCCTTCATGTTTCAGTTTTCTCTGGGTCACTGTGTACTCACTGGATACTTTATTATGTTGACTGGACAAGCCCCTGGAAGTCTCTTATGCCCTGTCCGAATCTGGAACATGGGCATTTATTCACTGAACACACACCTGAGGGGCCAGTGCTACCCTAGATCCTGGGGCCCACGTGGAACAAGGCAGTCCAGCCCCTCGCCCTCATGGAATTGACCAACTAAACAAATAAATGATACAACCATGGTAGCAGGGGGCCAGTAGGGCCGGGCAGAAAATTTTAAAAGGGTGTGTGATACAGAGTGAGTCTGGGTGGTGAGTTTGGGGAGTCAGGGTGATCAAGAACGACCTGGCCATGGATGAGGCTCGCTGGAGAAGAGACATAGTTAATAACAGCCACTGTAAGAAGAATAATTAATGCTAATGCAATGCTTAGTGTGCCAGGAGCTATTTTTTAAAAATAATTAATTTATATTTTAAGAAAGACTTCGTGAGTCTTTTGTCTTTTTTGTTTTTAATTTTTGGCTGCGTTGGGTCTTTGTTGCTGCGTGTGGGCTTTCTCTGGTTGCGGCGAGCGAGGGCTACTCTTCGTTGCGGTGCGCAGGCTTCTCACTGTGGTGGCTTCTCTTGTTGTGGAGCATGGGCTCTAGGCGTGCGGGCTTCAGTAGTTGCGGCACGTGGGCCCAGTAGTTGCGGCACACGAGCTTAGTTACTCCGCAGCATGTGGGATCCTCCCAGACCAGGGATCAAACCCGCGTCCTCTGCATTGGCAGGCGGATTCTTAACCACTGAGCCACCAGGGAAGTCCAGGATCTATTTGCTATGCGTAAACTCACGGAATCCTTGTAGCAAATCTTTGTGCTAGGTGCTGTTATACATTTTAATATATTTATGTAAAAATGCCAGTATAAGAAATACATTTTAAATTTAAACTATAAAATGGATCTGTTCACATATAAATTTTAAAATTTTAATATTATTTATATCTATCTATAATACCCCATTTTACAGATGGGGAAACTGAGGCACAGTGATGCTAAGTAGGGTTTTTTTGTTTTGTTTTGTTTTTTGCGGTACACGGGCCTCTCACTGTTGTGGCCTCTCCCGCTGCGGAGCACAGGCTCCGGACGCGCAGGCTAGGCGGCCACGGCCCACGGGCCCAGCCGCTCCGCGGCACGCGGGATCCTCCCGGACCGGTGCACGAACCTGTGTCCCCTGCATCGGCAGGCGGACTCTCAACCACTGTGCCACCAGGGAAGCCCCTAAGTAGGTTTTTTTTTTTCCACAAAAAAAATCACACGAATTTAATGTACACATGTTGATGAGTGAAGCTAAGTGATTTGAGCAAGAATACGCGGGTAGTGGTGGAGCTGAGATTCAAACGCATGAATTCAGGAAGCCTTAAAGAAACCGGCCAAAGACGCAGAGGGGAACGAGGGCCCTGTGCGGGAGGGAAGAAATGGTGCGCAGGCGCAGGAAGGAAGGAGCAGTGCGCAGGCGCAGCAGGGAAGAAGCGGCGCCAAGGAGTGGCGCGCAGGCGCAGGAGGGGGAAGGGGCGATGCGCAGGCGCAGGAGGGCACCTGGAGGAAGGCCTGGTTAGCGCGCCGCCGTCCCTCGTGGTACCTGATGTGGGCTAGCAGGTGCCAGAGTGTTCCTCTGCTTGGAGCCAAGCGCTATGTAGTTGGCGTACTTGATGGCCGTGCCAGAGACCACCACAGTGATGGGTGCCTCTCTGACGAAGGAGACCTCGTGCCAGCAGGTACACCTCGCCATCCCTCTTTGTGGTTCAACGGCGGTGGTGTGAGGGCAGGCCCAGACCCCAGGTAGGTGAGAGAGACGGGGGAGGACGGGCACAGGGGCGGGGGTGTGGCACTGATGGTGTTACCAACCAGGGATCTTGGCTTCCGTAGTCTTCAGAAATTGATAGGAGGCGTGAGGAAAATTCAGGCAAGGCTTTATTGGCGGCCCCTGCTGCAGCAGGAAGGAGCAAAAAACAAGTCACAAGTTCTCTTGCTTGCTGGTTCCTTATATGGTGTGGGTCCAGGGGTCGGGCGCGAGTGGTGGCTCAGGCGGTCGGCCCACCCGCTTGGTGGTGCTGTGAAGGGTTTTGGTCTTTTTGTATCTTATTGTTTATAATTTGCCCCACCTGCTTATGCACGCAGTTTTTAGTCCCATATGGCTTCCTTGTATTTTGTTGCTCAAAGAGAGGTGTGTCCAGGTGCAGGCACTGCAGCAAAGGGTCCCAGGTCCCAGCCTGTCTCAATGCAGGCAGAGAAAGTCAAGGGAGAGTGGGGTGAGGGGAGAGGTGTGAGGGATACAGTGAGAAAGACAGGGGCTCGCTAATGGCGAAAGGACACAGGGACAGGTGGACAGACAGATGCACTGGCCCAGAGAGCAGAGGACAGCAGCAGACCCACCAGCAAGCAGGCAACTCAGTCCAACTGTTGGTCCTCTAGACCCCTCCCCTCCGGGACCAGGCGCCTCTGACAGCGAGTGACCACCTGCACACACACAGACTCCCAGCCTAGCGTCCAGGCAGAGAAACAGTGTCCCCCTCTCCAAAATAAAAAATCTTGACTGGACCTCAGGGATCCCAAAGCTGGCTCAGAGACCCTGGGTCGTCTCTGCGGGGCCCAGCCCTCAAACTAGTCTGTCTAGGAGCCTCACCAACCACAGCCAGGGCCCAAGGAGCCTACCACCACTGGCTTTCATTACTGGTGGGTGAGGTCTCTCCTTCGTTGAACTCAGTATCTTGGGCGAGGACATGGTGTCCAGGTTACTTTCACGTCTGTTCGCACTTGTCTGCGGGACACCTGGTCTCCTGGGATTGGGCAGACAGATATTCATACAAGCAAGGTTGCAGCCGAGTGGAGGGCGGGGAGTGACCAGCGATGGGGAGGCACTGGACTCCCCCCGAATCACGGGGTGATCGGGGAAGGCCTCTCTGAACAGTGGGTAGGAGTTGACCAGGCAAAGGGAGCGAGAAGCGTCTGAGAAGAGAGTGATGTGATGTAGACGGTTGGGGCTGGAGGATAAGGAAAAGTGGGCGGTGCGGAAGGAAATGAGACAAGACAGGTGGTGCGGCCCAGATCACGTGGGGTCCTGTTGGCCATGTTAGTAAAGAATTGTTTTCTGGTATTTTCGGCGCCCCCCCACCCCACAACCCACGTGCAGAGATTCATCCCTGGTGGAAGCTGAAATAGCTGGGCTCCCAGGCCCTGCCTTCCACCCACAACGCATTTTCACCCCTCTGTCTGTGGATTCTGCAGCCTGCATCCATCATGGCATCACAGCCTGCTGCGCCTTTGCAGAGGCCAGTCTTAGGGGGCAGGGGTCCACCCAAGAAGCCCCTTCACCCTGTGCCCCTACAGCCCATGGTTCCCAAGGTGACAGTTTCCAGGGAGGAGCTGGCAGCAGAGTCTTGGGTTCAAGTGTGAAAGCTAGAGGGATTCCAGAGTCACTGCTCAGCATTCATTGTTGGCTTTCAGAGAAGGAGTTCACAAGGGAGCCTGAAAAAGAGTAGGGAGATGGAGGAGGCAGACTCGGAAGGTGTGATGTCATGGAGGCCAAAGAAGCAGAGGGTTTCCAAAAGCAAGGCAGGGTCAGCAGGACCCAGGGCTCCCAAAAGGTCAAGGACTTTGAGTCATTGTGCCTGGGGGGTTCATGAATTCATTTGCCCACCAGGCATGATCTATAGATAGTCTCCTGTGTGTGTACAGCTGCATTTTCAAATATTGTTGGATGCTGTTGAGATTGATAAACTGAGAAATCATTTAAAAGCCTCTCTGGTTCCTCAGAAAATTAAATAGAATTACCATATGACCCAGGAATCTTATTTCTGGGTATATATCCAAGAGAATTGAAAGCAGGGACTGGAAGAGAGATTTCACACCCATGTTCACAGCAGCATTATTCACAGTAGCCGAAAGGAAGGAACCCATTGTCTGTTGACAGATGAATGGAAAAACAAAATGTGGTCCCATGGAATGTTATTCAGCCTTCAAAAGGAGGGAAGTTCTGACCCATGCTATGATGTGGATGAACCTTGAGGATATTATGCTCAGTGAAATAAGCCAGTTACAAAACGGTAAATATTCCACTCTTATTATGTACTTAAATTAGTGGCATTCACGGAGACAGGAAGTAGAATGATGGTTGCCAGGGGAGAGGGGGTGTGGGGAGTTGTTTAATGTGAATAGTGTTTCAGTTTTGCAACGTGCACAACAATCTAATCTACTTAATCACACTGAACTATGTATTTTTAAATGGTAAATTAACATGAAATGGTAAGTTTTGTGTTTACCACAAATTAAAAAGTAAGTTTAAAAAAAAGCCTTTCTGGGCTTCCCTGGTGGAACAGCGGTTAAGGATCCGCCTGCCAATGCAGGGGACACGGGTTCGATCCCTGGCCCAGGAAGATCCCACATGCCGCGGAGCAACTAAGCCCGTGCGCCACAACTACTTAGCCTGCGCTGTAGAGCCCCTGTTCTGCAACAAGTGAAGCCATGACAATGAGAGGCCCGTGCACCGTAAGGAAGAGTAGCCCCCGCTCACCACAACTAGAGGAAGCCCATGCACAGCAACAAAGACCCAACACAGCCAAAATTAAAAGCAAATAAATAAATTTATATATATATATATAAAAGCCTTTCTGAACTTAGTAGCCTTTCATTTCTTAAAGAACAGCTGTTAAGAGAACAGTGAGGCCAGGATGAGAACCGTTGAGAAAATACATGTATTTCTCTACTGAGTTTGAGCATTTTTTGTACAATATAATCAGCTATATGTATTTCCTTTATGAGGGATAAATATTGAAAAGGAAGTAAAAAAATACTGCCGAAGATATATGCTCATCTCTGTAAAAAAAAAAAAAAAAAAGCCGATATGTTTTGAGAAATACATTGACAGTGAAGTGTCTAGTTATAATATTAACACAAAAAAACCCAGCTTTCCCATATATCAACATTAACCTCCTAGAAAAAGGGAGAAATCACATCCACGATGGAAACACAAACTATAAACTAGAATTAAGTTGACCAGAAATTATACGAGATAATTAAAGATAAAATTATTAACGTTTAGGGAATTCCCTGGCAGTCTAGTGGTTAGGACTCCGTGCCTTCTCTGCAGGGGACACGGGTTCAATCCCTGGTCAGGGAACTAAGATCCCACAAGCCTCGGGACGTGGCCAAAAAACAAAATTATTAAGGTTTACTAAAGAAAAGACATGAATAAATTGAAAGAGACATCATATTAATGAATGAGAAGGCTGGATCAACATTGTAGAAGTTATTCTTCAACAGATTAATCAATATAAATGCCATTTCAGTAAAAATCACAACAGGAATTTTTATGGAACTTAGGTTGGTTTTAAAATTTATATAGGGGGACTTCCCTGGTGGTCCAGTGGTAAAGAATCTGCCTTTCAGTGCAGGGGATGCAGGTTCGATCCCTGGTTGGGGAACTAAGTTCCCACATGCAGCGGGGCAACTAAGCCCGCGTACCACAGCTACTGGGCTCACATGCCCTGGAACCCGCGCACCACAACTAGAGAGAGAAAACCTGCATGCCACAACTAGGGAGAAGTCTGCACGGCACAACAAAAGATCCTGCACGACTCAATGAAGACCCTGTGCGTGCTTCAACTAAGACCCGATGCAGCCCCCCCCCGAAAAAAGAAAATAAATAAGTAAAATAAATAAATATTAAAAAAATAGTTTACATAGATAGTAAATTGCAAGAAAAAAATAACAAAGGAGGTCTTGTCCTGCCAAAATCAAAACACCTTATAAAGCTATAATCATTAAAACAGCATGAAGGACTTGTAACCAGAATATACAAAGAACTCTTGTAAGCCAACAATAAAAAGACAAAGAACTCAGTTCAGAAATGGGCAAAGAATTTGAATGGACGTTTCTCCAAAGAAGATATGCATATGGATGTATGTGGTACATCCAGGTAATGGAATACTACTCAGCCATAAAAACAAACTATTGATATGCACAAATGAACTTATGCTACCTGAGAGAAGCCACTAGGACAACCACTACTGCCTGGAGGATGATGGATCCCAACCCCATTCTAACAGTCGGAAGCTAGAAAGCTAAAAACTGTATTCCCCAGAATCCCATGCAGGGAAGTTTCTGGACATAACTTGGGTTCTGCTAATCGTGACTGATTTGGAAGTGCCACATGTGACAGGGAGAGCCAGGTTGGTTGCCGAGGTGCTTCTGGGGCCAGCAGCAGTGGCATCAGCTTTCTGCCTTGGCCGGCAGTTTCCTGACTCAGCGGCCTCTTGAGTATAAGCAGTTTTCCTGGTCACAGCAGATACAGCATGATTCCACTGTCAGCTGCCGTAGAGATGATGGAGCCTTCTGGACTGATGAACTAGGGCTTGTTTTCGGAACATACTCTTCCAGCCCCACCGATGATTTTTTTCCTCAGATTAAAAAAAAAATTTATTCGTTTATTTATTTATTGGCTGCATTGGGTCTTCATTGCTTCATGCTGGCTTTCTCTGGTTGCAGCAAGCGAGGGCTACTCTTCGTTGCGGTGTGCGGGCTTCTCATTGTGGTGGCTTCTCTTGTTACGGAGCATGGGCTCTAGGCGTGCGGGCTTCAGTAGTTGTGGTGTGCGGGCTCAGTAGTTGTGGTGCACGGGCTTAGTTGCTCCATGGCATATGGGATCTTCCCGGACCAGGGATCGAACCCGTGTCCCCTGCATTGGCAGGCAGGTTTTTAACCACTGTGCTACTGGGGAAGTCCATCTTCCAGATTTTTTGAGCTATGATTTACAAACTGTAAAATTCACCTCTTGTAACAGTACAACGACTTTTAATAAATTCATACAGCATGAAACCATCACCACAATCTAGTTTGGGGACACTATCACCCCAAAAACTTCCCTTGTGCCTGTTGAGATCAGTCCTGCTCCTAATCCCAGCCTCAGGAAACCACTGATCTGTGATCTGTCAAGGTAGTTTTGCCCTTGGTAGAAATTTCACATAAATGAGATAATACAACTGTAGTCTTTTGTGTCTGGCTTTCTCTACTTAGCACAAGTTCATTTGCATGTATCAATAGATTATTCATTTTTATGGTTGATCAGTATTTCATTATTTGGATGTATCATGTTTATCAAGTCAGCAGTTGATGGGCATTTGGACTTTTCCACAGCATTTGGTGATTATGAATAATGCTGCTACGGACATTCATGTACAACTTTTTGTGTGTGAATATGCTTTCATTTCTCTTGGGCATATATATGCCTAAGAGCTGAATTGCTGGGTCATGTAGTAACTCCATATTTAACATTTTAAGAAATTTCTAAACTGTTTTCCAAAGTAGCTGTGCCATTTTACATTCTCACCAGTGGTTGTGAGGGTTCCAGTCCCTCCACATCCTCAGCCACACTTGGTATTATCAGATTTTTTATGTTAGCTGTCATAGTAGGTGTGAAGTGGTATCTCGTTGTGGTTTTGATTTGCGTTTCCCTGATGGCTCATGATGTTGATCGTCTCTTCATGTGTTTATTGGCCATTTGTATGTTTTTAGAGAAATGTTCATTCAAATCCTTTGTTCATTTCTAAGTTGAGTCATTTGTCTTTTTACTATTGAATTGTAAGCGTTCTTTGTATATTCTGGCTACAAGTCCTTTAGCAGATACATGATTCTTAAATACATTTGTCTTCATTTTCAAAGCTGACATTTGTTTGACAGTATGGTTTGAAGGGCAAGAATTTTAAATTTTGATGAAGTCCAGTTTTGTCATTTCTTTCATTTATGGTTTGTGTTTTGGTGTCATGTCTAAGAAATCATTACCTAAGCTGGAACATAGAGAGTGGCATTGACATATATACACTACCAAATGTAAAATAGATAGCCAGTGGGAAGCAGCCGCATAGCACAGGGAGATCAGCTCGGTGCTTTGTGACCACCTAGATGGGTGGGATAGGGTGGGTGGGAGGGAGGGGATGTGGGGATATATGTATATGTATAGCTGATTCACTTTGTTATACAGCAGAAACTAAAACACATTGTAAAGCAATTATACTCCAATAAATATGTTAAAAAATGAAATAAAATGTGGTTTATTTAAAAAGTATAAAATTTGAAGATACTGTCATAAAAATTATATACTAAATGTGAAAAATTAAAATTATTTTCACATTTGTTTTCAAATATGATCTTTTTTCCAAACTGTTGAATATTATTTATAAAATTAAAAAAGAGTATACAAATTGTAATTAACAAATACCAAATTTTAAGTAAAATAATAATAATAAATAAAAAAGAAATCATTACCTAATCTGAGGGCACAAAGATTTTCCCTTATGTTTTTTTCTCTCCCAACACTTTTGTAGTTTTGACTTTTATATTTTAGGTGTATGATACATTTTGAGTTAATTTTTGTATATGGTATGAAGTAAAGGTCTTAAGTTTTCTAAGTTATTTATTTATTTGCGTATTATCCAGCATTGTTTGTTGAAAAAGCTATCTTTTTTGCATTGAACTGCTTTGACAACTTTTTTTTTTAAGTATAGTTGATTTACAATGCTGTGTTAGTTTCAGGTATACAGCACAGTGATTCAGTTATACATATATTTTTCTTTTTCATATTTTTTCATTATAGGTTATTAAAAGGTATTGAATGTAGTTCCCTTTGCTATACAGTAAATCCTTGTTGCTTATCTATTTTATGTATAGTTTGTATCTGTTAATCCCATACTCCTAATTTATCTCTCTCCCTCTCCTTTTCCCCTTTGGTAACCTGTGCATCTGTTTCTGTTTTGTATATAGATTCATTTGTATTATTTTTTATCTATTTTTATTTTTTGATGGTTCATAAATATTTATTAAAATTCAAAGTTGGAGAATTCCCTGGTGGTCCAGTGGTTAGGGCTCTGCGCTTCCACTGCAGGGGGCACGGGTTCAATCCCTGTTGGGGGAACCAAGATCCTACATGCTGTGCAGCATGGCCGATAAATAAAATAGGCTTTAAAAAAAATTGAAAGTTGTTTCCTCTCCTATCCCATGAGCATCCATCCAGCTGCCTGTCAACTGTTAAGATGCATGACTGCTGTCATAAATGCCCTTTGCTTAAAACTGCTTGCTCCCTGCGTTGTAGCCAGTGCCTCTCTTGACACCTTTATATAAAAGATATCCAAAACTTGCACCCCAAGCAAGCCATCCATGGATAAAAACGTGTACCCAGGATCAAAAAGTTGGCCCGGACAGGTCAAGGATTCAAGTCCACCCGTTCAGCTTTCAGCTTTGTACCTACATAGTGCTTAACTACCTGCATAGTGCCTGTTGGCCCATGGATGCAGCATTAAGCTTGTGCTTTAAGACCCCAGCAGCGGTTCTCATCCCTTTGGTACACAGCTGTCCACCAGAAGCCATCAAAAGCCACATTGCATTCATGCCTGGCACCCATGCCTGGCACCGTTCCAAGAGCCGTCTCATACCTTCTAAAGCTGTGTTATTTTTTAGATTCTACATATAAGTGATATAATATTTGTGTTTCTCTGTCTGACTTGCTTCACTAAATATAATATTCTCTAGGTCCAACCATGTTGCTGCAAATGGCAATATTTCATTATTTTTTATGGCTCAGTAATATTCCATTATATGTGAGATGTGTGTGTGTGTGTGTGTGTGTATACACACATGTATATGTATATATATATATAGTCACATCTTATTAAGCCAATCATCTGTTGATGGGCACTTGCGTTGTTTCCATGTCTTGGCTGTTATAATTAGTAGTGCTATGAACATTGAGGTGCCTGTATCTTCTTGACTTAAAGTTTTTGTTTTTTCCATATATATACCCAGGAGAGGAATTGCTGGATTATATGGTAGCACTATTTTTAGTTTTTTAAGGACTCTCCATACTGTTTTCCACAGTGGCTGCACCAATTTACTTTCCTACCAACAGTGTAGGAGGGTTCCCTTTTCTCCACACCCTCTCTAGCATTTATTATTTGTAGACTTTATTTATTTATTTATTTTTTTGTGGTACGTGGGCCTCTCACTGTTGTGGCCTCTCCCATTGCGGAGCACAGGCTCCAGATGCGCAGGCTCAGCGGCCATGGCTCACGGGCCCAGCCGCTCCGCAGCATGCGGGATCTTCCCAGACCGGATCACAAACCCGTGTCCCCTGCATCGGCAGGCGGACTCTCAACCACTGCACCACCAGGGAAGCCCCTAGATTGCTTTTTATCTCGCCAGTTGAATTGTCTAATTTTGACTGGTTCATCTTTATAGTTTCTACTTCCTTGTTACAGGAATCTGCATTTCTATTAATAATCTTTCTTAATTCCTTTAACATTTTTATTATCTCTTTCTTGAACTTGGGGTCTAGTAGACTGGTGACATCTTTTTCGTTATTTGTTCTTTCAGGGGATTTCTCTCATTCTTTCAATTGGGAGTAGTTCCTCTGCTTTTTCATTTTATTTAAGTTTCTCTGTCTCCATGAATTTAGGAGAAACAGTTATCTACTGTCTTCCTGAAGGGGAGTTTTTCTGTGGGAGCGTCCCTGTGTAGACTGTGTTGAGTCCGGTACTTTTGGCGCAAGGGCTGGTTTTGGTATGGACACCAACCACATCTTTCCTCGGGGTGTGCTAGCAGCTACCCCCTTGATAGGGGGTTTGGTTGGTGTTGTGGTATCCAGAGCCTGTGCTGGGTGTTGGGCAGGGCTTCCTCTTTGCTCCATGGCTGTCACCACCCTGCTGGGGTGGGGTCTGCTCCCCAGTTATTGGGGTAGAAGTCCTGAGGATTGGGTTTGATGAGTCTCCCTTGCCCTTGAGTGCCTGCCCTCAAGGAGGTGACCGCCGAAGCAAGTGAGGCCCTTGTGGTCACAGCAATGCCCGGAGTGTAGCCCAAGGTCACATCCCTTTCTCCATCGTGTTCATCCCAGACCTAGTGCCGGGCTATGTCGTGGAGTAGACCTGGGCTGCCTCATGGCAGGCCTCTCCCAAGACCTGTCCGCCTCAGATCTGACTCCAAGCTGCTGTGTAGAGTGGGTGGAGCTGGGGTGCTCCTGCTGGAAACGAATCACCACCTACTCCTGCCCAGGGCCTTTCTGCCTGAGACTCAGCGCCCAGCCGCTCTGTGTTTCCGTGGCACCGTTCGGTGTGCAGGCCGACAATGCCAGACCCCCTTTGCCGTGTGCGTGCTGACAGTGGGCTCCACGATTCCCCCCCGGATGAGACCCCAGGCCTTCTGGGCTGTCCCCTGCAGGTAGATCAAGTCCTCTCCCAGGGCCTGTCTGCCCAAGATTCAGTGCTTCATGGCTGTGAATATTTGTGGCCCCGCCCCATGTGCACGCTGACAGTGTCCGCCCAGTTCCATCCGCCGCTCCTGTGCGTGTGCGGACAGTGGTCTCTGTGGTTTGGCCCGGATCACCCCCCAGGCGCCCCGGTCTGTCTCTGCGCAGCTAGACTGAATCTCTGCCCTGATCTCACACCAGGCTCTACGGTGGAGTGTGTGAGGCCAGGACACCGGGTCCTTCGGATTGGAGAAGTGCAGTGAGGCGGCAGCCGCCAGCCCTCTGATTGTCTCTCCCCACCCTGACTGTTAGCAATCCGGCATGCATGCACTCCTCGTGAGTGGAGTCTGGGCTTCTCCAGCCCCTCTACCTGTCCCAGCAAGTTTCCCAGCAGGCAGCGGGGCTCCCCAGGGCGAGGGTCTGCCCGTGTGGACCTTCTCTTCCTTACAGATCCTTCCCAGGTTTGCCGGTCCTGTCCTGATGCTTTTTTTTTCTTTCTTGTCCAACCCAGTTATATAGAGATCTTTCCTGCAGCTTTGGTCGTATAGGGGTTCTTCTGTCAGTTTCCAGTCGGTTTGCTGTGAGAATTGTCCCACGTGTAGATTTTTTTTTTTTTTTTTTGCGGTACGCGGGCCTCTCACTTGTGGCCTCTCCCGTTGCGGAGCACAGGCTCCGGACGCGCAGGCTCGGCGGCCATGGCTCACGGGCCCAGCCGCTCCGTGGCATGTGGGGTCTTCCTGGACCGGGGCACGAACCCGTGTCCCCTGCATCGGCAGGCGGACTCTCAACCACTGCGCCACCAGGGAAGCCCCCCGGTCACAACATTTTTATCCACTGATCAGTACATACCTTGTGTAATGTGTATTTCTGTTTGGGGACACCTTAAGATATATTGATGATTCACTAGCATCGAACTCATGGCCAACAGCGCTATAATTCGTGCCTGAATGGAGCTTATTTAACACGTGTATAATCTTTCCATAAGGCACCTCACAGCCTTCTTGTACTCAAGACCACTAGTCAGTACTTCAGCACTGTACTTGGGGGCCATTTTCAACAGTGAAATCACCAACAAAAATGCAAAAAAACAGAGCACTAAACAGACCCCCAAAAGACACACATTCACAGTCTGAGCTGAAGCAAGGAGGCACCTTCTTCGACCTTCAGCCGTGAACGTGCACGTTGGGTCATTAAAATTTGCCAGTGCTGTGAGCATTTCCAGAGGTGACTACAAAAGCGCCACAGGCGTTCATTTGGGGGGTTACAAATAATGTTAGTGAGCAGGCAAACTTGTTAATATGGACCCTGCAGATAAAGAGGGTCGACTATACTTACATATTCAAAAACATAAAAACTTGCCAAATTGAGGAGGCGGGCTTTAAGCCTTATCTGCATCAAATGCTTTTTGCGAGGAGAACGTCTTCATACATTTCTTATCGATTTATAATTTGATGTTTGAAACTAAAAGAAAAGGGGTGTCTCTGGATATCTAGAACCTTAAGGGACACTGAAGGTTTTCTTCCTCCTGTCCTGATGGGCTGACCCTCCCTGCTCCTCCCGCCGATACTCTTTCAGGGCCAGATACTGTGGATGTGCAGTATCAGCTTTGGTCTGTCCATACACGGACTGTTGGATGAGAGAGGAAGAAAGTTCTGTCTTCTTTCAAACTGCTGCTGTCTTGGACCTCATGACAACAGCAAACTCATCTTTCCCGAAAGATGGAATTCATCAAGAATCACAGCTGCTGGACTCCCCTGGTGGCCCAGTGGTTAAGAATCTGCCTGCCAATGCAGGGGACACCGGTTCGAGCCCCGGTCCGGGAAGATTCCATGTGACGCGGAACAGCTAAGCCCATGCGCCACAACTACTGAGCCTGCGCTCTAGAGCCCGCGAGCCACAACTACTGAGCCCGCGAGCCACAACTGCTGAAGCCCGCTCGCCTAGAGCCCGTGCTCCGCAACAAGAGAAGCCACCGCAATGAGAAGCCCGCGCACCACAAGAGTAGCCCCCGCTCGCCGCAACTAGAGAAAAGCCCGCGCACAGCAACGAAGACCCAACGCAGCCAAAAAATATATAAATAAATTAAATTTATATATTAAAAAAAAAGAATTCCAGCTGTTAACTGGGACCAACGGGGTGCTGTGATGATCACTGTTAACGCGTGTGAGGGGCTTTGGGGCATCAGACACTGCCCCCTTCTGGTCATCTTGTTGCCCCTCCACGGCCACCCTGTGAGATGGGGTCTGTTTTTACAGATAACGTCCCCTCCCAAGACTCAGAAGGTTGGACTCACAGAGCCAGTCAGAATTTGAACCCAGAACTGATTTTAGAGTCTGAGCTTCTCAACAAAGGACAAGATGTTCGCATCTGGCCAAAAATCAGAACACGGGGTGTTGAAGTGCTTTATTGTCAGAACTTAGTGGAAGGGTTTTCAAGTTGCTCCCAGGAAGGCAAGTAGGTTCAGGGGCCCAGTTCTTCTTCAAACGTGTGAAAGCTTTTCTTCTCTGATGTCTCAAGTCAATCCTCTGAAGAGGAAAAAAAGCCAGTTGGAACCCACAAGGTCAGATCTTTCTTTAAAACAGGCAGTTCTTCAGAGACCTCCCCATCAGCTTTCCCAGGATCACGCCCTGAAGGTTCATGGGAATTCAGAGGTCTGTGATGGCCCTGTCGCTTCAAGAGGCATGGCAGGTCTGAGAGGGGGGTACCTCTTCAACAGGTGGATGACAAAGAGACTGACCCATAGGGAATCTGACTTCTTAAAAACACGAGAGACTCAAGTCCCTGCCCAGAGCAGCAAATCATGTCGCGATGGGGTCTTCCTCTTGGAGGCTAGAGAGAAGAGAAAGACAAGTTATCACATGGGGATCCTTGGTACACGTATTATATGTTCATTCCCTGAGACCCCACAAGGTACTGTAAGATGGAAATATTCCAGAATGAACGGATCCACTTAGAAATGAGAAAAAAAAAAAAAAAGAATCCCTCTCCAATGAACTTTAGAGTGGCACTCTCCAGGAGGAGTATCACATGAGCCACCGAGGTAATTGAAAAATTTCTAGGGCTTCCCTGGTGGCGCAGTGGTTGAGAGTCCGCCTGCCGATGCAGGGGACGCAGGTTCGTGCCCCGGTCCGGGAAGATCCCACATTCCGCGGAGCGGCTGGGCCCGTGAGCCATGGCCGCTGAGCCTGTGCGTCCGGAGCCTGTGCTCCGCAACGGGAGAGGCCACAACAGTGAGAAGCCCGTGCAAAAAAAAAAAAAAAAAAAAAAAAAATTCGAATAGCCACACAAAAAAGGAACTGGTGAAATTGACTTAGGTGCTATATTTGATGTAACCCGGTATGTCCCAAAGAGCATCATTTCAACCTTCAGTCTGTACTTTAACATATGAATAAGGTGTTGTATGTTCTGTATTTCGTACCCTGACTTGGAAGCCCAGTGTGGGTTTTATACCCACAGCACATCTCAGTTCAGACGGGCCGCATTGTGGGCCAGTGGCTGCCATACTGGACAGCACAGGTGCAGAGAGGGTCCGCCTCCCACCCCCACGTCAGTGTTGGATGATCTCTTACCCAACCACAAAGTGAAATCTGAAATCTTGCAAAAGACGCGGAATGATGAGTGTGATGGGTTTAGCTGCTGGGCTCACCCACGGCACTTTGACAAACGAAGGTGTGGAGAAGTTTAATCGGTTAACAATGAAGAAAAGAAAATGGATACAGTGGTGTCATGGGCTGGATTGTGTTCCCCTCCACAAATTCGTATGTTGAAGTCCTCACACCCAGGACCTCAGGATGGGAGTGTCTTTGGAGATGGGGTCTTTACGGAGGTCATCAAGTTAAAATGAGATCATTAGGGTGGACCCTAATCCA
Organism: Delphinapterus leucas; assembly: GCF_059928025.1. NCBI lineage: Eukaryota > Metazoa > Chordata > Mammalia > Artiodactyla > Monodontidae > Delphinapterus > Delphinapterus leucas. Next base: position 14,608,690 of record NW_028322234.1, read on the forward strand.
ATAGGACAAGTGTCTTTATAAGAAGGGGAAATTTGGACACAGATGCAGGGAGAAAACGGCCGTCTACAAGCGAAGGCGAGGGACTTGAGAAGGAACCAACCCGGCCGACACCTTGACCTTGGAGACTTCCAGCCTCCAGAAACTTGAGAAAAGAAATTCCTGTTGTTTAAGCACCCTAGTCTGTGGAACTTTGTCCTATGGTAGTTCTAGGAAACTAATACAGGTGGGTAGGCTGTGGACATCAGAAGAGAATGATCTGACCACTAAAGGGTTACAGGTGACCCTTGGGACAACCGAAGCTGCATCCTCCTCTCTGCCTGCACTGTGCCTCTAGCTGGGGTTCCAAAATCCTATCAGTGACTCCTGATGTCGTCAGGGCTCCCTGTGAACAAGACTTGGGGGAAAAGGGGGAGAAGAGGGGTGGGTGGGAGGAGCTCAAGTCTCTGTCCTTTACCCCCCAGGGTGGGTCGACACACCTCATTCCTTGGGTTCCCGGCCAGTAGAACTTCTCCCACCCACAGTTTTCTTTTTTTTTTTAATATATAAATTTATTTGTTTATTTTTGGCTGCGTTGGGTCTTTGTTGCTGCGCACAGGCTTTCTCTAGTTGCAGTGAGCGGGGGCTACTCTTCGTTGAGGTGCGCGGGCTTCTCGTCGCAGTGGCTTCTCTTGTTGCGGGGCACGGGCTCTAGGCGCGCAGGCTTCAGTAGCTGTGGCACGTGGGCTCAGTAGTTGTGGCTCGTGGGCTCTAGAGCGCAGGCTCAGTAGTTGTGGCTCGCGGGCTTAGCTGCTCTGTGGCATGTGGGATCTTCCCAGACCAGGGCTTGAACCCATGTCCCATGCACTAGCAGGCGGATTCTTAACCACTGTGCCACCAGGGAAGTCCCCCACCCACAGTTTTTGACAAAAGGGCTTCTCCAAATAAGTCACAATGAAACATTTGGGCATTTCACCAAAAGCTCTGGTCCTGGATGGGAAGGCTGCCCTGCTCCCTCTACGAGACAAGTAAAAGGCAGGAAGAACAGCTAACAGAGTTGGTGGCCAAGCAGGAGGGAGTTTGCATGCCCTGCTGGGACCCAGGAAGAGCGTGAGTTGAGGGCAGACACTACCTAGAAGCCGCGGCAGCCGCGCGTGGGTGCGTGTGCACACGAGGCCTCTGCGGTTCTGCTCAGGGACCTACCTGCCGCCTGGGGGAGACCAGCCGTGTCGGGCTTATCTGAGGCACAGCCCAGCGAAGCCGGTCTCGCCATTGGGGCAGCCGGGAGCAGCTCTGCCAATGACGTCACTGATAGAAGTTGTCGATTTGCTTTTTGTATTTCTGGATTATGAAATGTCTTTTAATCTTTGTCGTTGGACCTGCCGAGAAAGGAGAAACCAGTTCAGACGTAGGGATGCAATAAGAGTCCACGTGCCCCGGGCGTGACCAGGAGACAGGTTCTCATGGCTGGGGTCGGGCTGGTGGCTGGCTGTGCCCTTGACTTCCTGGGGGCACCCCCTTTGCCATCCGCCGGGATGAGAGGACCCCTCCCCGCCCCCGCCTTGTCCTTGGGCCGCGGTGAGGATTCTGTGAGCTGGCAGGTGGAGAGCACAGTGAGCTCTGTGCCTGACAGGGATGCTGCACCCGACCACGGAGGGACAGCCCCTGACCCTCCGATTTTATAGGTGAGGCTCAGGGCCAGTTGCTCCAAGGTCACCCAGCAAGTGCATGGCGGGGCGAACGCTCGGACTTGAGACTTGTTTCATCTGCAGCCCAGGACGCCCTGTAGGCTCCAGTCACCAGGGGGTGTGGGCTTCCCTCCAGGTGTCCTAGACACACACACACACACACACACACACACACACACACACACACACACACACACACACACACACACACACACACACACACACACACACCCGACCCTGGATCACATTTCCAACTCGTTAATAAAAAGACCAGGGTTTGGAGGGACAAGTCCCAACTCCGTGTGGCGGGCACAGGATTTGAACCCAGGTTGTTAAAGGCTGCACGCTTGCCATGCTCCCAGCTCCCTGCGGTCCACGCTGTGGAAGTACAGCTGAGTGCTGAAAGCAAGCCCCAGGGGGGACCTCAGGGGAAGGCAAGACCCCCCCACCCCGACCCCTCCCCTCTCAGCAGGGAGATAGGCAAAGCCAAACTAATAAGTAGGGTAGTTTCAGACTCTGACGTATTAGGGAAGCAAGAAGACAGGGCGGTACAGTAGGTGTGACGGTGGACTGTAGGGTCAGTGTGTTAGGGGGGACGGCAAGCTGCCTTAGCCAGGATGGCCAGGGAAGGCTGCTCTCAGGAAGTGTCCTTTAGGGTGAGACCCGGACAATGAGAAGGAGCCTTTCGGGCAAAGAATTGCGGGGGAAGAGCAGTCCAGGCAGAGGGAGCAGCAGGTGCAAAGGCCCTGGGGAGAAGGGTGTGTGTGTGTGTGTGTGTGTGTGTGTGTGTGTGGCCGCGAGGAGCTGGACACCAGTTAGCTGGAGGCGGCCGCATCCCCCTCCCGGTCCACAGCTGGTCCCACAGACACTCTGACTCCCAGAAAAAAAGATGCGTCTCCTCAGAGCCCACAGTGGCCCTGGACAACTAGCAAGGGACCAGCCTCCAAGTTTCAAGGCCACTGGCTCTCCAGGCCACTCACCTAGCTCCCCGCCACTGATGGAAAAGTCCTTCTCCAAGATGACCCACTTCTGAATCTTCTGCGCGTTGGAGACGGCACACTGATTCACGGCATTTATGCCTTTCTGGATGGCCGTGTAGACCAAAGGGTCTCGCAGCTCCAGGATCTCGGACACGGTGGTCGCCTGGCTGCCTGCATCCCGGCAGAACCTGATGGCCTCCCAGGTCAGTCTGTCCAGCGGCTCTCCAGTCGTCTTGTTGACCTCACACTGCCCCAAGACACCCCTGTCACAACGCCTGGCACCCGGCCCTGAGGACCAAGAAGCGGATCCCTCTAGCCTAGAACACCCACGTTACCTTCAGCGTCAGGAGGACACCCAGAAACTTGGCCTTATCTCCCACTAACATGGCGTTACTGATGATGGGAATCTTCTCCTTAACCAGGTTCTCGATGGGAATGGGGGCCACATTCTCGCCGCCAGCAGTGATGATAATTTCTGAAACAAAGCATGGCTGGGGGTGGGTTCAACCGTGACAGTCCAAAAGCCCTGCCCCTCTGTGGATCAGAGGGGACAGAGGTTGGCACCAATGACCGCTCACCTAGAAAACCCCAGAAGCAGAGGAAGACCTCCGCCCATGGCCAGGACTCTCTCTCTCTGTCCTTCTACAGGACACAGACCCAAAGTCACTCTGCCCTTCATCCCCCATCTTCAGATTTCCATTAAGCATCCAAGTCCTGGGCATTCCACTTGGACAGCGTCTTACGAGCTCCTTGCCTATTTCTTGGTCCCCCATACCCTGCTCCAGGCCCTCCAGCATGTCTTGCCTGGAAGATAGTCAGGTGCTTCTGACCACACCCTGTCTCTCTGATTCCTCCTTCTCCCATCATTTGGCAACTCCCAAAGACCCTAAGTCCACGCTCTCCCTGGGGGGGCGGGTGTCGCATCCCTAATTTTGGCAAGCTCTAAGAGTTGTGTCACTTTCTCTCGCTGCCCCTGAAATTCTTCAAGAGCCCCTCCTCCTGCCCCAGACACAATCTTTTACTTGTTCTTTCACCCTGGGATGCTTGCTACTTCCTGTGCCACCCAGCCAGACTCTCTCCCTCCCGTCCCACGATCTCACAGTCACCCTCGCTGAGGTCGTTACAGCGCTAGTAATAATCAGTAATAAAAAATCAGACATCTCTGATATCTGCCCAGTGGCGACTCCTTTGGGTTTCTTTAGGGAGCTACTCTCCATCTTTGTGTGGTTTTGGGGGGTTGGACTGCCGGCGTGAGCACGCGACCAGGTCCTGACCAGTCGGCATATTCCATCCTCTACAGTGATTCATTCTGAGATGTGATAGCGACCCAAGAAGATCCAGCGAGAATCAGGCCTAAAACTTGCCGACACTACTGGGAATAATACACTCTTACTCGTCCCTTGGGTGTTAGGATGAACCTAGGCTGTTGGCAGCCATCTAGTCACCAAGTTGGAAAAGCCTCTTTAAGAATGGCATCAACACAGAGGACAGCATGGTAACAGAAGGATAGAGAGATTCCTTGTGATGTCATTTTGGCACCTGGATCCAGCCATGCCGGAAGCATGACCTTTTGGACTTTCCTGGTTTTGAGCCAGTAGCATCACTTTTTCACTCAAAGCTGCTTAAGAAGGGTTTTCTGTTGCTTATCATGGAAATAATGCTAACACAGCCCTCTGATTGTATAATTACTGCCTATGTCAGGCTCCATGCCAAATGGTCTTCCTCAGAGGTTGGTAACCTCCATCCTGTGGGCTAAATCCCACTTTCCGCCTGTTTTTGTATGGCCACGAGCTAAAAGTGGCTTTCACATTTTTTAATGGTCGGAAGGAAATCCAAAGAAGAATAATATTCGTGACACATGAAAATCCTGTGACACTTGTGATGGCAAACAGCCATGGCCGTCGGTCTGCACATCGTCTACTGCTGCAGTGGCCAAGTGGAGCAGCTACGACAGAGACCCTGTGTCCTGCAAATCCAGAATATTTACGAGTGGGCCCTTTATGGGAAAAGTTGACTGATCCCTGCTCTACATCATTTCAGTTAAGACTCACTGAATCGTTACAACTCTGTAGTTATTGTTATCCTCGAATGGCAGGGGAGGGAACAGAGGTTTCAGGCCCAGAATGGGCTTCTTTTCTGGCTCCATCCTGCCAAGGGCCACACGCTGGGCCCAGGGACAGAGCTGGGATGTGCGGACTGGGGTGTCCCTGTACATCAGTGTAAGCCTGCCCTGTGAAAGGCGGGGGCTGGGAGCCTTCAACGTTCAAGGTGAGCCTGCTCCCAGGAGGCCCCTGCGGAGCCCAGCCCCAGTACCTTTGATGCGGCCTGTGATAAAGAGGAAGCCCTGGTTGTCCACGCGGCCGAGGTCCCCAGAGTGGAGCCAGCCCTCCTCATCGATGGCCTCCACGGTCGCGTCCTCCCTCTCCAGGTAGCCCATGAAGACATGCCGGCCCCAGAGGCAGATTTCCCCAACGCCATCCTTGGTCTGCTGGTACAGCATGTTCTTACACCCAGGCATGACTTTGCCGGAACTGCCAGGGGACAGGAGGGAGGAAAACTGAGGCTCGGGGAGACGAGGTCACCCACCCAGGTCGGCCTGGGTCTGTGGCCCAGGCTCCTAATGCTCTGCTCAGCTGGCCTGGGCTGGAAGCTGCTGCTGCACCCTCCCCAGGCCCCGGTGGGCATGAGAGGTGTTGGCCGAGTGGAGGGAGGGCTTGTTCAATCAAGTGAGCCAACTTCCCAAACACTTGGTGAACTGGGAAACCCAGCAGAGTTGTAGATTGTTTTATTATTACTGTTTTTGAGAATTAAAAGAAATTTTTATTGGAGTATAGTTGTTAGTTTCAGGTGTACAGCAAAGTGAATCTAGATTGTTTTTATCTTCACATAAATGGGAGAAGGACAAAGTGCTCCCGGGTTAAAAACAGCAACAGGGAATTCCCCTGTGGTGCAGTGGTTAGCACTCCACGCTTTCACTGCCGAGGGCCCGGGTTCAATCCCTGGTCAGGGAACTAAGATCCCACGAGCCCCATGGCACGGCCAAAAAAAAAGGAAGCAACAAAACCCCCTCTAGAAAACAGGTATGTCGACCTGAACGCAATGACCAGGACAGCTGATTTTAAGTAAATCAACGAACCAGAATCTCTTTAGAGGTTAAAGTTACTTCCGCAAGACAGAATAGCACCAGCTGATATCTGGATTTTCGTGAAATTCCTTTCACTAGTGATACTACTCGGGAGGGTGGTTTTAAGATGCAGAAAAGGAAGTATTTTCTTACTGCCTTGCTGAGGTCTTTTTTACTGGCAGTTAGAAGGGCCAGTGGTTTTAGGTTTAAGTGTAGGGATTCCCTTAGTCAGTAAGAGGAAAAAGAAGGCAGGCCTGTGAAGCTTAAAATTTATAAAGAGCCTCCTTACAACCTCCATTAAAAGCTTTTCTAGGGCTTCCCTGGTGGTGCAGTGGTTGAGAGTCCGCCTGCCGATGCAGGGGACACGGGTTCGTGCCCCGGTCCGGGAAGATCCCACATGCCACGGAGCGGCTGGGCCCGTGAGCCATGGCCGCTGAGCCTGCGCATCCGGAGCCTGTGCTCCGCAATGGGAGAGGCCACAACAGTGAGAGGCCCGCGTACCGCAAAAAAAAAAAAAAAAAAGCTTTTCTAGGGGGACTTCCCCAGTGGTCGAGTGGTTAAGACTCCACCGCAGGGGATGAGGGTTCGATCCCTGGTTGGGGAACTAAGATACCACATACTGCATGGCTAAAAAACAAAACAAAAAAACTGACTTGATTTCAATGTTTATCAACAAGGTATCTCATTTCCAGGATCTACAAGAGGTCCTTTCTGAACACCAAAACTTAAGAATTAAGATTAAATCTTTAAAAAAAAAAAAAAAAAGCTTTCCTAGGAATATGGAAAAACTCAGAAGCTATACAAGTTTCATGAGTTCAACCAGGTAAAGATAAAAAAATTCTGCACAGCGAAGAACACTCTTTTAGGAAGGACCACTCTTTGGTTTTGGAAGAAAACTCCAGTGGGCATTTGGGTTCTGCAGAAAACAGACCTAGATGGGATTATAGACTGGAGAAGGGGAGATACTGATGTGCAAGGTAAAGTAAGAGGCAGGAGATGGTTTTGCCAGATTGGGAAGACTGAATTTAGTTTTTGCTAAGTTCAGAGGCAGCCAGAACTCGGCCGAGCATGAGAGGAGAGCCAGCCTTGCAATATGGTGGCAGGGCGGGGGTCAGGGAGCGGCACAACCAGGAGGCCCTGTGAAGGAACACGGTTATGAGACTCCACGTGGAGCTTGGCTTGGATGTTCTTACTGTGTCAGTATCACTGGGCTCCATCCTGCAGCCTGAGGTGAGCTGAGCTTGGGAGAAAGCCAGGAGGGGCCTGGGGACGTGTTTGAGATAAAGCACCGTGGAGATGAACTGTCCCGAGGTCTAGGGAGGTGAACCTTGGGTGGGTGAGCCCGGGGTGGGCCGTCTGGAGGCAGAGCCAGCAAATGACAAATAGGGAGAGTCCATAGAATGTTTGAGAGCCCTTCCCCTTTGTCCCTGGGCTCTCGGACAAACTGGGGCTTCCCACGGTCACGAAAATTTGGGGCTTGGAGGCTGGAGAACAGGGGTCATTCTGGAGACACCAAGTCAGGATTCATCTTAGCCCAGAGGCCTGTCGACCCTCCCATCTTCATCCCTTTGACCCTAGAGGACCCAGAGGCTGCCCAGGAGGCCAGTACCTTAGAATCCGGTAGTTCTCTGGACTGGATGTGGAATGGGGTCCTGAGCTTTCACTCATACCGTACGCCTCACCTATAGGTACGTCCAGACTTAGAAAGAACTCAGCAGTCTCTTGGTTGAGGGGTGCGGCCCCGCTGATAAAAATGCGGCAGTGATCCAGGCCAAGGGAATTCTTGATTTTGGTGAACACGAGGGCCTTTGCCATGCGGTAGCTCATGGGATTGTCATGTCCCCTATGAACATGAATGCCAAGGAGAGCTCTATAGCCATGGGGCCACAAGTGGGCTGATGGGACCCAGCTGGAGAAGGCTGAGCCCCCTCACCCACTGCCCTGTATGCCTGGCCCCGCTGGGCCCGCCACTTACCCTCGCATCCTTTTTGAGTTGACCTTGAAGCCAATATTTCTTGCCCATGAGAACACCTTTCTCCTCAAGCTTGAAGATTTGCCAACAGTTTCCTTTATCTTCTCATGCATCTTTTCCCAAATTCGGGGCACCCCCAGGAAGGCGGTAGGCTTTACCTCCTGCAGAGTGTTGACCAAAGTGCCCTGCAGGGCGCAGAGCTGGGTTAGCCACACCTGCAACCCAGATGTCCATCTCTCCTCAGCCGCTCAGCTCAGCCCAGGAGAACCTTCTCTTGGCTTATTGGACCAGGGTGAGCTCCTGACCCAAGGGAGCCAATCCATTGGCTGGCCAGTGGCCAATCAGATTATCATGCTCTCCCTGGGGATTTGGTAGAGAGCACAGACCGGTAAAATATTTTTGGAAGGCAGCGTGAGAGTACTATTAACATTTTAAATGCAACTTGGCAACTTCACTTCTGTGGGTGACAGAATTCAGCTGAATGAAAGATCAGGTACACAGAGAAGCACGTGTGAGATATTCTTTGTGCATCATTTTGTAACAGGATGGAAACAGACTTCATGGCCAATGATGGGGGATTGGCTAAAGAAACTGTGGCCCAAGAATGCAGTGGAGTATTATGCAAGATTCTCCCCCAAATTGATCTATAGGTTCAATGTAACCCCTATCAAAAATAGGCAAGCTGGGCTTCCCTGGTGGCGCAGTGGTTGAGAGTCCACCTGCCGATGCAGGGGACACGGGTTCGCGCCCTGGTCCGGGAAGATCCCACATGCCGCGGAGCGGCTGGGCCCGTGAGCCATGGCTGCCGAGCCTGCGCGTCCGGAGCCTGTGCTCCGCAACGGGTGAGGCCACGACAGTGAGAGGCCCGCGTACCGCAAAAAATAAAAAAAAACAGGCAAGCTATTTCATACAAATTGACAAGCTGATCTTAAGATTTATATGGAAATGCAGAGGATCTGGAATAACCAAAGCAATTTTGAAAAAGAAGAACAAAGTCAGAGGGTTTGTTACCTGATTTTGAAACTTATTACAGAGTAGGGTGATCAACTGTCCTGATTTGCCCAGAACCGGAGGCGTTCCTGGAATGTAGGATTTTCACTTATGAAATCGGGAAAGTCCCAGGTAAACAGGGACAAGGTGGTCATACTACCATAAAGCCAGAAAAATAAAGTCAGTGTAGTTTTGGTGTAAGGATAGACATAAAGTTCAGTGGATCAAAACTGAAAACCTGGAGATGAATCTTCACATTTATGATCAATTGACGTTCAATAAAAGTGCCAAGGCAATTTAATGCAGGAAAGGATATCTGTATACAAACAAACACACGGGGGCTTAGCTAACTTAGAACCTTCTTGCCAAATGCAAAAATTACCTCAAAATGGATCACAGACCTAAAAGTAAGAGCTAAATCTAAAAGCCCTCCAGAAGGACACATAGAAGAAAATCTCTGTGACCTTAGAGTAGGCAGTGATTTCTTACAAATGACACCAGAAGCATGGAAGAAAAAAAATCAATAAATTGGAGAGTCAACACTCATTAGAGGTAAACACGTTTTCCTTTTCAAAAGACACTAGTAAGAAAATGAGAAGACAAGCCACGGAACTGGGAGAAAGTATTTGCAAATCATATATTGGATAAAGGATTTGTATAAAGAACCCTTAACATTCAACAATAAGAAGATACACAACCAGATTTTTTAATGGTTAAAAATTTGATCAGACATTTTCCCAGAGAAGATATACACACGGCCAGTAAGTCGGGAAACGTTGCTCACCGCCATTAATCATTCGAGAAATGCAAATTAATATGGGAGATACCACTTCGCATCTACTAGGATGGCAATAATAATAAAAACAAAAATAAGTGTTGGTGAGGATGTGGAGAAATTGGACCTCTCGTACACTTCTGGTTGGGAATGTAAAATGACACAGCCACTTTGAAAACATTCTGTCAGTTACTTATGATGTAAAGCCAGGGTCCAGTGGTTAAGACTCTGCGCTTCTGCTGCAGGGGGCGCGGGTTCGATCCCTGGCGGGGGAACTAAGATCCCACGTGCCGCGCGGTGCAGACAAAAAAAAAAAAAAAAAAAAAAAATGTTAAGACAGCTTTGTTTCCTGGTTGACAATTTAAAATTTTTTGACAGTATTCGGGGTTGATAAGGATATTGGAGACTGGGAACTTCTCAGGAGCTGTAGGCGAGTGTGTATACATTATGTTTTCAGCCGGAAAATAAAGTATTCATTTACGGAGTGTCTAATGTGTCTCAGACACTGAGCATGGGGGATGTGAGAGTGACCCAAAGGGGTCAAGGAGATATTTAAGCAGGGAACTAAATGACATGGAGGAGCCAGCCATGTGAAGGACAGGAGAATGAACCCCCTGGAAGGAATTACAGAGGCCCTAAGACTTAGCCTAGGGGAGATTATCCTGGATTTTCCAGGTGGGTCCAGTGTCATCACTGGATGACATAAGGGGTCCTTATAAGAGGGAGGCAGGAGGATCAGAGAGGTGTGACAGTGGGAACAGAGGTAGGGGTGTGTGTGTGTGTGTGTGTGTGTGTGTGTGTGAGAGAGAGAGAGAGAGAGAGAGATTTGAAGATGCTATGTGCTCCTGGCTTTGAAAATGGAGGAAGAGGCCACAAGCCAAGGAACATAGGCAGCCTCTAGAAGCTAAAAAAGGCAAGGAAACCAGTTCTCCCCAAGAGCTTCCAGAAAGAACACAGTCCTTCTCATGTCTTGGTTTTATCCCATTGAGACCCATTTTAGACTTCTGACCTCCAGAACTGTGGCATAATAAATTTATGTTGTTTTAAGCCACTAAGTTTTGTGGTCATTTGTTCCAGCAATCATAGTAAGCAAATACAGAGGATGTAGCTGAGGAAAGTGCAGAGTTCTTTTCTGGCTCTGTTAAGCCTCTGCAAGGTCAGGACATACAAGAATTCTTTCACTTACTTAACATGAAAAACCTCCCAAAGATGAACTCCGGCTAAATGAAGAGGTAACCCCCAAAAAAGAACACAAGGACCTTAGAAGACAGAGGATTCAGCACAGGAGTGGGAGGAAGGGATATCCCTGCATGACAGCTTGTAGAAGCTACTGTTGATGTCCTCTTCAGACCTCTGATTGTCCACAGCTTCCCTCTTTTTCAGAGAACTGCCCTTATTCAGAAATGCCTGGGAAGTTATGCATCCACATGAGTGCATAAACCTATAGCCAATGACTCTGAGACGGGGGTACAAAAGCCCAGACCCCTTGCCTCAAAGCAGTACCACTGTGGTGCCATTCATGCTTCAGAGATTCCCACGGGATTGGTTTGCGTAAGGGCAGTTCCACTCACATGCCAGCTGAACTTCCATCCTCTCTTCTCCCCTTGCCGTATCTTGCTCCCCTCACTCCCTTACAGTTTTCACCTGAGAGATCCTACTCAACTAATTACAAAAATCTCCATCCCATCCCAGGTTCTGCTTCTAGGGGGCCCAATCTAGGACAACTTAAAACAACAACCAGTCCTACTCAGGGCAGAAGGATGGAGGAGAAAATAATGCAGTAGGTATTAGAACATTTGGAAAATCCTGATAAGCATGTGACAGTTGAGATGGAGCAACTGGACAGGTATACGGAAAACTTCCACCAAATTGGAAAAGAAAGGCCACTATTAACTCTGGGGAAAACAAAAGGTTGTACCAGACAGGAAATGTAATCATGTAGTAAACTACATGGCTCCGTTAACTAAGAAATCTTTTCATTGAGAGGGTGGGAAGAGGGGAAGCAAGTGAAGGTGGGGGTGTAAGAGGATTAAATCCTTGCCTACTGCAATAGAAAAGTAATAGATAATATTTAAAAGTGCATGAATCATGAAAATTATTACATATTTTTTAAAAACTGGAGGTGAATGCCAGAAGAAATCTCTTGAAAATTCTGGAGAGTTTGCCTCTGGAGGGTGGTTAGGACACTGCTGTTTTTCAAAAGAGGTCCAACATCCCTTATCTCAAACCCTTGGGGCCAGATGTGTTCTGGAATTTAGAATTCTCTGGCCTTCAGACAGGTAATATGGTGCTTATTTGTTATATGAATCCCACAGCGGTGTCTTGGCAAGCCAGCTGAAATCCTTCACGTTAATATTTCTGCAGATACACATATTCCCAATAAGTGGGATAAAAATGAAGACTCCAGATAGCTTCACATCAGTTTAAGTCAGATTTTACTGCCAAAAACGTTTGGTTTGGGGAGCATTTTGGAGTTGGGAATACTGACTTAAAAAAAACTACACACGTACACACACGTTCTGCTTTCAATACCATTCACATCTTAGTCTTAGGTTGTTCAGTGTACAGTCTGCACAACCATGGATACCATGACTTGGATAAAGATAAAAACTAAAAGAAGGTGGCTGACTGTTTTCAATGCTGCTAACTGGGAGCATTAGATGAGGATGGAGAAGGAACCCCCCAGATCTGGGACTTGAAGGAACCATCCACACCTCCGGGCTGCCCTTAGCCTTCATACCTTGAGTGCATCTGGTTGAGCAAAGTAGGTGAAAGCCCCGACCTTCATGGGTATCCAGACATCCATCATCTGAGCTGCGATGTGGCTGAGAGGAAGGTAGCTGACCACCACCTCCTGCTTCTCAGGAGCATAAGCCAGATTGAAGTCCCTCGCCACCGACCCTGCCGTCCACGTGATCTAGAACACAAATCGAGCTTACAATCCAATACCATTCAGCGCGCCTCATCCTTGCCCGAGGGCCATTTAAATACAGTTATTTAGCAAACACAAAGCACCTGCTTAGGTACCGCTCTTGTACTTTACAAACACTGAGTCCCTTTGTCCTCATCCGCACACACTGGGGTTGATAACTGCGATTCTCGCATCTTACAGACGGGGAACAGAATCACAGAGAGGTTCACTGACTTGCCTGAGGATGGAAGGAGCAGTAAAATTCGATGGGAAGCTTTGGGGGATTACCAGACGCCCTAGGATCCAGCAACAGACTCTAGAGTCAGAATGTCTATCGGGGATAGTCAGAAATCTGAAGGATTCAGAAAGTGTCCCAGAATCAAATCCTGACTCCACCATTTACTAGCTGTGTGACCCTGGGCTATTTGCTTAAAAATCCTTTGCAGCCTGTATTTGCTCATCTGTAAAAGGGGCACAGAGCTTCCTCGTGCCCAACATAAAACTATAAAACCAACACTGTCCAACAAACGAAAAGGCCACCCATAATCCCGTGGCATTAATACCCCAACAATTAGTATGTTAATGTTTTTCTTTCTCCGGTGCATACATTGATGGAAAGTTTTAGCATACCTATGATTTTGCAATCTATATTTTTTACCGGTGCCATAAGTCTCTGGCAAACAGTCGTCTCGTTAATGCAGCCACACGGGCCTCTGCACTGTTCCTCCAACACATCAGGCAAGGTCCCGCCTCAGGGCCTTTGCACGGGCTGTTCCCGCCGCCTGGGATGGGCATCCTCTAGCTGTCTCCACAACTGACTCCTCAAGATGTTATATTCTGGTTAAATGTCGCTTCCTTACGGAAGCAGTCTCACATCACCCGAACTGAAGTTTCCAGCATCTTTCTAATCTGCTACGTACCACTTGCCACAATCTGAGTGGTTTCGTTTGTTCATTCCCTGGCTGTCTTCCCGAGCGCCACCATTGGGTCTGTTTTGCTCAAAGCGGTTTTCCCGGCACATAGTAGGTGCCCAGTAAATTTTTGTTGAATGAATGAATGAATGAGGAAAGAAAAGTTACATTTAAGTGTAATGAAATATGCAAAGCACTCGCCCTGTAGTAAGTCCTCAAGATTTGTCCCTCTTCTTTCTCTGGGCCTCAGGATGGAGGGATTTTCCGTCTGTACCCATAAGCCCTGTCACCCACAGTGACCCAAGGAACCCAGTGCCCATTTGTTGAGAAAAGGGGCTAGGTGTGTGTAGAGCGTGATTTACAGTGGTTTAGACACTCCTGGGTTCAGATCCTGGCTCAGACCTTTCTGTGCTCTCTGACCTTATGCAAGTCATTTCCCCTCTCTGAGCCTCAGTTTCCCAATCTCTGAAAGGGGTTAATGACACATCTTACCTTGTGGCATTTCTGTTAGGGGTTAGTGTGTTTATCTCAGCATGGCATAGTACCCTATAAACGGGAGAAGCTTTGAGCTGTTGACGTATGTTGAGAACATGGGACTAGCTTTGACTTCCTGCTGTAAAGGTGATGATGATTTAAAAAATAATAGCCGACAGGGATTATTTTTTAATCCCAATGTGCCAGGCTTTGCTCTGAGCATTTTATGTCTGTGTGGTAGGTTAAAGACAACTGCAAATTCTCTGCCACCCCTGCCATTCAGAGCTGAAGTCTGTTTTCCTTTCCCTTCACAGGGCTGGTCTAGTGACTGGTTTTGACCCACAGAGTGGAGCACCATGTAAACTTCTGACATTGAGTCCTAATAGACTGCAGCTTCTGCCTTTGTATCAGGGCATGCTTGCCCTCGGAGGAGCCAGCGCCACGTTGAGAAGTTCGACAGCCTCGATGCCCCCATGCTTTGAGGAAGTGCAAGCCCCGTGAAACACGTGAGTGAAGCCCTGCTTGGACCTGCCAGCCCAGCCTGGGCACCAGCTGAATACAGCTGAGTGACCCCAGCTGACACTCTGTAGGGCAGAAAAGACACTTTGCCAAGCCCTTCCCAAATTCCAGACCCAGAAATAACACACTCTTGGTGTTTTAAGTTGCTAAGTTCTAGAATGGTTTGTTACACGGCAGTAGCTGACACAGTATAGGAAATAATTTAACCTTCATAGCAACTCTGAGAGGTAGCAACCATTCTTGTCTCCATTTTACAGATGGGCAAACCGAAGCCCAGAGAAGTTAAGGAAATCTTCTCAGGTCACATAGTTAGCAAGTGGGGGAGCCAGGATGCAGATCCAGGCAGACTTGCTCCAGGGGCTCGGCTTTTGTCTGCCCTCTGTGAGGACATGATCTCACTAGACATGAAGCCACTGGGAGCGTGGACGCTGGCCAGGGTTGGGTGGGGGCCTCATCAGACTCCATTCATTCAGTCCACAAAGTGGATTGAATCCTCCTGTACACCAAGCACTGGAGACACAGCAGTGAACCAGACAGATAGCCCCTGCCCTCAAGGAGCTGTTGTTCATGATAAACACGTGACTGTATAATATGGCAGTGCAAGAAAAAACAGTAGCCAAATGGGGCTTGGGGGCTAATGGGATGGTTTATTTTTCTTTGCTATTTTAAACATGGAAGTCAGGGAGGGCTTCACAGAGGCGGTAACGTTTGAGCAGGGACCCGGAGGCGGTGAAGGAGCAAGTCATGTGGGTCTCTGGGAAATAGTATTCCTTGTAGAGGGAACAGCCAGTACAAAGGCCGGTGTGTGCTGCCAGCTATTAAGCTGGGCGGGTGGGGAAAGCCCTTATAAAGTAGAAACGCTTCATTTGAAAACTAGCAGTCTTGGGGCTTCCCTGGTGGCGCAGTGGTTGAGAGTCCGCCTGCCGATGCAGGGGACACGGGTTCGTGCCCCGGTCCGGGAGGATCCCACATGCCGCGGAGCGGCTGGGCCCGTGAGCCATGGCCGCTGAGCCTGCACATCCAGAGCCTGTGCTCCGCAGTGGGAGAGGCTGCAACAGCGAGAGGCCCGCGTATCGCAAAAAACAAAAACAAACAAAAAAAAAACTAGCAGTCTTTCTGACTCACAGAGCGGAGCGTGTTGGGTGCATGTCCTGCCAGACACTTTCCTGCTTTTAAAACTTACACACATGTACGTCACTCGCCGCCATTTTTCAGTTTTTAACAAAATCGCGTTGTGCTCTGTGTACTGTTCTTCAACCAGCTTTAACATATTTGTAACGATTGCATCTTTGGACATTTTTACACCTTAGCCCCATAGACCTACAGTGTAGTTGAAAATGTGGATTGCGGCGCCTGCCTGCCTGGGTTTCAGCTCCTGGCCCTGCCATGCTGCTTGCTGTGTGACCTGGGCTCAGCAGCTTAATCTCTCTGGGTTTCAGTTTTCTCATCTGTAGAAACAGTGTCCACCTGATAGAACGGATAGAATCATAGAATCGCTGTGAGGATTTACAAAGTGTAAAATTCTCGGGACGGCCTCTGGCCCCATAGTAAGTGTGCAACAGAAATGAACCATCACTGTCTTTCTTGTTGTTTAAAAAAACACCGGGGCTTCCCTGGTGGTGCAGTGGTTAAGAATCCGCCTGCCAATGCAGGGGACACGGGTTTGAGCCCTGGTCCGGGAAGATCCCACATGCCACAGAGCAACTAAGGCAGTGTGCCACAACTACTGAGCCTGCGCTCTAGAGCCCGAGAGCCACAGCTACTGAGCCCGCATGCCACAACTACTGAAGCCTGCGTGCCTAGAGCCCTTGCTACGCAACAAGAGAAGCCACCACAATGAGAAGCCCACGCACCACAATGAAGAGTAGCCCCCGCTCGATGCAGCTGAAGAAAGCCTGCATGCAGCAACAAAGACCCAACACAGTCAAAAATAAATAAATAAATTTATGGAAAAAAAAACCCCAACAGCTTTATCGAGCTGTAATTGACATATAGGGAACCGCATTTGAAGTGTACAATTTGGCACATATGGACTATGTCTGCACCCGTGAAGCCAGCCATCACCACCATCGAGATGGTGGACATTTCCATCGCCTTTGTAATGCCTCTCTCTTGCCCTCCCCAGGCAGCGACCGATCTGCTTTTGGTCCCTGTAGATAAGTTTGCGTTTTCTAGGGATTGAACCCGGGCCCTCAGCAGTGGAAGCACAGAGTCCTAACCACTGGCCTGCCAGGGATGTCCCCCATAAACAGGATCTTTTAGCACATATTCACCTTCTTCTTTCCTAACAGTGACCTAAATAACCATCAGATTTGGACTCCACCCAGACATGAGTAAGTTTTCCCCAAGCACACGGCCTTCCTGAAGTAACTAAAACAGCTTCTGCTTTACCTCTGAAACACAATGTGTATACTGCCCTTTCATGTATTTATTTTATCAAACACGGTTCTGAGCTCAAACAACCCATGAGGCAGGGACTGTTCCATTGCACCCATTTTACAGATGAGGAAACTGAGGCTTGGAGGTGTCAGATGCCCTGCCCAAGATCACAGAGCCAGGTCTGCCCCAGAGTCCCTGATCTCAACCCCCGCACTATGCTGCCCCCAGCCTTGGAAGCATTTGCATAACTCTCTATGACCCACAGATCAAGGATCCCCCCATGTGCTGGGCCCCTAAACACCACTGTGCCCCTGTGGGTCAAGAACAAAACTAGCCTGAAGACCACTGTCCCGGAGTGACGGGACCCTGGATACTGCAAATTTCGTCCCTGTCAGCAGAGACAGCACTTACGTTGTCATGGCTAAGCATCACCCCCTTGGGATAGCCTGTGGTCCCAGAAGTGTAGATGATCACAGCACACTGATTGGCCTTCTGGCTCTTTATGATCTGGTCCAGCTGGGACTCGGGGATGCCGTTGCCAAGCTCCATGAAATCATCCCACTGCGGAAAGAAAAGACAAGCGAAGACCTAAATAGACATTTCTCCAAAGAAGACACAAAAGATGGCCAAGAGGCACATGAAAAGATGCTCAACTTCACTAATCATTGGAGAAATGCAAATCAAAACTACAATGAGGTATCACCTCACACCAGTCAGAATGGCCATCATCAAAAAAGTCTACAAACAATAAATGCTGGAGAGGGTGTGGAGAAAAGGGAACCTTCTTGCACTGTTGGTGGGAATGTAAATTGATACAGCCACTATGCAGAACAGTATGGAGGTTCCTTAAAAAACTAAAAATAGAACTACCATATGACCCAGCAATCCCAATACTAGGCATATACCCTGAGAAAACCATAATTCAAAAAGACACACGCACCCCAATGTTCATAGCAGCACTATTTACAATAGCCAGGACGTGGAAGCAACCTAAATGTCCACGAACAGAGGAATAGATAAAGGAGTTGTGGCACATATATACAATGGAATATTACTCAGCCATAAAAAGGAACGAAATTGGGTCATTTGTAGAGATGTAGATGGACCTAGAGACTGTCACACAGAGTGAAATAAGTCAGAGAAAAACAAATATCGTATATTAACACATATGTGTGAAATCTTGAAAAATGGTGCAGATGAACCTATTTGCAAAGCCAAAATAGAGACAGTGTAGAGAACAAACGTATGGACGCCAAGGGGGGAAATGGGAGGGTGGGATGAACTGGGAGATTGGGATTGACATACATACACTACTATGTGTAAAATAGATAACTAATGAGAACCTGCTGTGTAGCACAGGGAGCTCTACTCGGTGCTCTGTGGTGACCTAAATGGGAAGGAAATCCAGAGAAGAGGGGATCTATGTATACGTAGAGCTGATACATTTCACTGTACAGCAGAAACTAACACGACATTGTAAAGCAACTATACTCCAAAAAACAAACAAACAAAATGGAGGGTGGGGACTCAGGGTGTGTGAGTGGGGTCCTCAGCACCTCGGAGTTCCCTTCCCCAGTCAGATCTTGCCCCACCAGCTTCTCCCGAAGCATGATTCCCAGCAGGAGGAAAGGCACCTCTTACAAAAGCCCTAAGACGTTTGCTTCTTCTCCTCCACTTCCCAGGCAGGCTACTCAAGCACCGGTGCCTCGGTTTCCTCATAGGTAAAATGGGAATGACATCAAGACCCAACTGCTTGGGTTGTTTTAAGCAGTAAATGGGTTAATATATGTAAAATGCTCAGAACAGCAGAGTTCAATATTATTTGTGCTGTGCCTTCCCAGATGCCACTCAGCACCTCAAACTTATTAGTTACCAGATTGATGTGGCTGAGGGCCACTGTGATTGGTTTAAGCTAGAAGGTCCCATCTGCCTGGGCCCCAGTGGTTAGACTGGGTCTGGGCATGTGACCTCAGGTGGTCCAATCACAGTGAAGGTCGGGGCTTTTGCTGGAAGTGCTGGGACATGAATGCGTCATCTGAACGTGAATAAGATGTAGCCATAGGAGCTGCTGGACCAACTCAGGACTAGGGGGAATCAAGGCTGGCATGGAGCCAAGATATGAAGAGAGCAAAATGGAGTCTCGGTCACATTATTTGAGGCCCTGGTTCCAGCCGTGCCTGAAATCCACACCCTAGGTTGTGGCTATGAGCCAATAAATGGTCTTTTACGCTTAAGCCATTTGGTGTTAGGCTTTTGTCACTTGCAACCAAAGACATCCTTACTGATAAGAGATACATCATCTCCCTATGGCAGATGAAGGAGCTGAGGCTCAGAGGTGGTAAGTTACCTGCCCAGGGTCACACAGCAGGTAGACAGAGGAACTATCATTCTAACCCAAGACTGTCTGACTCCAGAGCCTGTGCTCTTAATTAGCTTAGAATTTGGTGCCTCAGAAGGAACTGTTGGGCTGTGTGAACCAAATTTCACCTGGGCCCTGCAAAAATTCTACCTCTGAGCCCCTAGTGAGGCTCTGGTTGAGGGTAATGTCCTGTCTGCAAGACAGAGGGCACTCCAGGTCCTCCAGAAATGGCCAGTATTGCCTGTAGCCTGCCAGGGCAATGCTGGCCCCATCTGCAAGGGAAGAACCTTTACCCAGACCATCTCTAACAGGGTAGGGTGATGGTGAGAGGAGCAGCACACAGAAGCCTTTTGCAGGACCCTGTCCTTTCTCTGAGAGATGCCTCAAGCCCTCCCCCGCAAAGGATGCTCCCCTAATCGCTGGTGAAGACCTCGTTCTCCCATGGCCACAAGTGATTGGATTAGGTAGACCCCAGACCCAGTCCTGTCCAATCCGGTCCTCTCTCTTGGCAATCTGGAATTGGTCCTGAGTCCAATCCCAGGCATCGTAACCTACCCAGTTAATAGTCTTATTCTGCCATCCCCCTGCCCCCGAATTTCACCTTCTGATTTCCCAGGCGCTTTCTTTTTCTCTCAGTTGTAATGAATGTCTTCCTAAACTGAATCTAAAAACGGTAGGTCCTACTCACCCTTGCAGAGAAGTAGATACTAATCTGTGTCACAGAACTCTTCCCTATAAGTCATTGTCCTTAACCAGGGGTGATTTTGCCCCCGAGGGCACTTAGGCAGTGTCTGAGGATGGTTTTGATTGTTTCAACTGGGAGGGTGCTATTGGCATCTAGTAGGTGGAGGCCAGGGATGCCGCTCAACATCTTACAACGCACAGGGCGGCCCCCACGATGAAGAATTATCCACCCCAGATGTCCGACAAGGCTGAGAAACCCTGCTGTAAATACTGTTTCTAACAAATGAGCTGATGTAACTTATCCAGGCTTAAGACATTGTTTCCGTGTTGGTCATTTTTAACCTCTGAAAGGTCTGTAATTCTGATCGGCTGTCTTACTTAACTAGGCATTGTCCTGGTCTTAACATTTAAATGTTTTCTGAAAGGTGCACGAGCTGGTGAGTGTTTTGGCCGGAAAGGATCATTGACATCTTTCCTCCCGCTTGCGTGGAGGGCAAACCAAATAAACTCCATGACATTTTAGGACTTCTGATTTGGGACATGGGTTTGCTGGCCTAACAGCTGCTCATCCTGGCCCCTCACAGACCTCCTGCCCTGACTTCTGCGAGTTAACTCATTGTATCCTTAGAAACAAAACCCAGGGCTTCCCTGGTGGCGCAGTGGTTGAGAATCTGCCGGCCAATGCAGGGGACACGGGTTCGAGCCCTGGTCTGGGAGGGTCCCACATGCCGCGGAGCAACTGGGCCCGTGAGCCATGGCCGCTGAGCCTGCTCGTCCGGAGCCTGTGCTCCGCAACAAGAGAGGCCGTGACAGTGAGAGGCCCGCGCACCACGATGAAGAGTGGCCCCCGCTCGCCGCAACTGGAGAAAGCCCTCGCACAGAAACGAAGACCCAACACAGCCAAAACTCAATCAATAGATAAATAAATTTAAAAACCAAACAAACAAAAAAAAGCAAAACTCAAACCCCCTCCTTTGGCTTAAGTGGGTTTCTGTTGCTTGCACCCAAGCATTTTCTGACTCTAGAAGACCCTGAGGCAGAGTGAATTTGCAAAAAAATGACTGCGACAACATTTACGGTGTCACCCACTCTTCAGGGGCCCCGCCCCTCCCTCAGTAAGAGCTGAAGTCTGGGCCCTCATGCAGCTTGGCCTTGCTGGGCAGTGTGTTACTTCCAAGAATAGGTCGTTAAAGGCAGGACAGCTTCCACCTGGATATTTCTCTCCCTCAAAACATTCTCTCTGGAGATCTGAGCCACCAATAAGTCCAGAGGTCCTGAAGTCATCATGCCGGAGACAGCATATGGAGACACCACAGAGAGACAGGGAAATGTGCTGGAGGAGCCCCAGCTGTAGGGTTGGGACCAGAGTGAGGACCAGGGGCTTCTCCTTGAGTGCAAAATTTCAGCGGATGCGGGAAAAAAAAAAAAAAGCTTGTAATCAAGATAAATAGTACTTTAATGCAATAATTTAAAAGCCACTATCAAAGCAGAGCAAATTCATTATGAATGAAACATCAAAAGTTTAAAAAAGGCTCCAGCAGTGCTGTTGGTCCGAGCCATTGCAGAAATGTGCACCCCTATATCCCTATTTGTATATATTAAAACTGGCTAATGGTTTTAATAAAAATGTTGATGACGTTGCATCTATGAAAACCAGGAAAGTAAATTTATAATAAGTTCTGGTTTGAATACAAATTAAATATTTAAACTTAATGTTGTGGGTGCCAGCACATCTAATTTTCAGTGATGCAGTATTTTTTCAGTTACCCTAATGGTCTGAAAAGCAACTAATAATAAAATGATTGGTATTGTCTTATGCCACCAATTTTTGGGGCGATTTGTTACACAGCAATAAATAACCAGAACAGACACCTTCTGGTAAATCAGAACCTTCATGCCAGAAAAAAATTATCTCAAAAGCCTCACCCCCTTCCCTTGTGAGGCCCCTTCCTCTCCCTCGCTCACCACCCACTTCCTTTGTGAGCCCCTGCCCACTTCCCTGGTTTGGCCTCACCCTCTCCCTTGCTCACTACCCACTTACTTTGGGAGTGCCCTCCTTCCCTTTCAAGGCTGTGCCCTCCCCTTTGCTCAGTGCCCCCTCTCACACTTACAGAGTACAGGTTGTTACATTTGCTCTCCTTCACTGGCAGCCTGTACTGAACGATTGCTTTTAGGGTCTCCATCTTGGTCTTTGGAATCTGAAAAAAAGTTGTGTATGGACCTCATGGTAACGGGGCCCTGGAAGAGCACATTCTAAGCTCTCTCCCTCAGGGACCTCAGCCTCTTTCCCTCCCCCTGCCCATGCAGTAAAACTGTCTTGACTGACAGGTTGGTATCAGTAGACTGCAACCATCACAGAGGGTTGAGGGAAACAGCCTCCTGAATTCTGCTGTACAGAGCTGTGGTTTTGGTCGGTGAGTCGAAGGAGGCCCTCCCGGCTCTTCGTCTCCTGGCACCTTATGCTTCACAGCCAAGATCCAGCTAACCTTCTGGTTGGAGTAGGGCTACAGAAATCCTCCATGAAGGTGGCTGGAACTGGCGGGGGTTGAGAACTCTCTACCTAAACCTAGACCTGTAAGGTTGAGGTAACCAGGCCTGTGGGATTCTTGCCCCCCTGTTTGTGCAAAGGAAGGAGTGTGCCTGTATGACATTTCTAGCCAATCCAGTGAAGAAGTCATTTCCAACATCCAGTACGCTCCTTATAACCAGGTCTCTGGCATGACCTGGACAGAAAAGATGACAGAAGTGCTTGTAACAGCTGGACAAGAGTTTTCCAGAGAGAAGAAACAGATATCCAAAAAGCCTGAAGCAGGTAGTAGCCGGGATGTTGGAGGGATATAAAAAGTCCAGGCTGGCTGGAATGGGGATGGAAGGGAGAAGGCCGGGGGAGGATGCAGGAAGGGATGGAAGGGCCAGGTAGGCCATGCCTTGGAGGTGACAGCAGGAGTTTGCAGTTTATTCTAAAGGAAGAAGGGAAGCACTGGAGGGTTATGAGCCGTGACCGTCCCCCAGAATCAAAGATTTCCAAGTGGAGCTGAACGTCCAGTTTGGGAGGAGAGTATCAGAAGCCTGGCTTTGAATCTTCCATGCAGAGCAACCAGAACAAGAAATCTCCCACAAACTGCATCTTTGATGAAACTAAGAGATGGAAATAATTCATGCATGTGAGGTTGAATATACCAGAACAAGGACAAGAAGCCATAGCAATGAGGTGGCTGCAGGGGAAAGGATGGGGCACGTGACCTCTTCTAACGGTGGAAAAACCCAAATCGGAAACCAGTATTCACGGCAAGGAGAAGGGCCCCACCCATCACTCATCACCCATCACCCATCCCGCAGTGTGTTCTGCTGCGAACAGGACAGACAGGACATGACATGAGCACCAGGGACCAAAGAAGCATGCCTTCAGAAAGCAACTTCAGAAAGTGGACGTCTGTCCTCACCGAACCAGCTCAGGAATTAGGCGTCGAAGGAGGCCTGGTGGCACAAAATATCCTGTTTCACCGAGTCTGGCTGGATTCCATTGAGGCTGGCAAATCTGCCCTGATTTCAGAGAAGTTAAAATGTGGGGAAACACATGGCCCACGGCGTTCAGAGGATGCCATCCATGGCGAGACATCTCAACTCGAGAAATATCAAAAAGTAACTCAGGAAAGATGAAATATGGTATTAAAGAAACAGTCACAGGAATTCCTTGGTGGTCCAGTGGTTAGGACTCTGCGCTTCCACTGCTGGGGTCCTGGGTTCGATCCCTGGTCGGGGAACTAAGATCCCACAAGCTACGCGGTGCAGTGGCTCTTGGGGTGAGCCATGAACCTGGCCATCGAGGCTCACCCCTCCCAAGGACTCCCCTCCCCTCAAAATCCTTCTGCCCAAAGCTGGTTCAGGCAACTGCAGCTCATTCAAACACAAGTCATTGGAAACGTTTCTTGCAACATTACAAAGATAACACAAGGGGGGTAAAAAAAAAAAAAAAAAAGGAATAAGAGAGGGTCAGATTTCACTGTGCGCAAAAAGTCACTGCAAAGCAAAGGAAAATTGCCCCCTAACCTTCCAACGTAAAACCTAGGACGTAATGGGGTAAACGCAGCTGGGAAGGAAGAACACAAAGCAAACATACAAGCCCTGAGGGGAGAGCCAGACATCAGAAAGCAGTGAAACAGGAAGTGGTCGGACTTATGAAAGAAACGGAAAAGAAAGACAAAAGCATTTCCGAAAGGAGGACAATTATAAGAGGTGAACATAGCAAGGATGACAAGGTTCAAAATAACTGTTTCTAAAAGAAAACTGATAAACAGTGAACTGTATATAAAATAACACACAAACACATTTTTAAAAACAGAGGCTGAGTAGGAAATGAATACGCATTGGAAATTAAACTCATCCACTCCACGCACATCCACTCCACACATACACAGCCCCCTCCTTCCCCCAGTGACTGGCAGGCAGCAATGGGGGGCGGAGGGGTTTACCGAAAGGATTTTCTGCAGCTGTAGGTCATTTTCCACCAGCAGGATGTTCACTTTGGCGTGAGCAATGACATATTGACAGGCTTCCGCAGAGTTGGTGGCATAAATACCAACACAGAAGCCCCTGGGAAAAGAAAACACATGCACGAGTGTGCCCCACACACCTTAAGTCGAGAACGAACGTCCTGGAAGGTGGGGGGAGGGGAAGCGTCTGCGGGGGAGGGGGAGGGTCTGCAGGGAAGGTCGGAGTTTGCAGCCTCGGCACCAGCTTCCCTCCCTCCACAGCTGGACAGTGATGATGAGAGGATGGGCTCCCGGGATGTCATTATGACCTGGAACCCTCACAGTACCCCATTTTACAGATGAGGAAACTGAGGCTCAGGGCAGGGAAGTCACTTGTTCAGGGTCCCACAGCAAATAAGAGGTGGGGTTTGGACTCCCCCACCCCTCCACCCGTTCCCTTCATTCGCAACCTTTCGTTCTTGCTTTGAACCATTCTGCTGTGGGTTCCCTTTGTATCTCCCTGCTGGCTGATGACATCACGGATCTTTCCGAGTGCCTATTTGCTACTTCCCTTGGTGATGTTTCTGTGCAAGTCTCTTGCCCATTTAAAAATCTTCTTTTTTTTTTTTTTTTTTGGCTGCACTGAGCAGCATGTGGGATCTTAGTTCCCCGAACAGGGATCGAACCCGTGCCCCCTGCAGTGGAAGCGCAGAGCCTTAACCACTGGACTGCCAGGGAAGTCCCTCTTTTTGTGTTTTTATTCCTGAGTTGTAGAAGTCCCTTGTGTATTTAAGATACTAGTCCCCTGTTGGACGGGTGTGTGTGTCTATCTCGCCGGCTCGCCTGCGGCTGCTTCTGCAACCCCTATTCACATCTCCGTGGGAACCAGCCTGGGGCTGCCAGTCCCGGAGTAGCACCACCCAACATCCACAGGGACCCGGGCCCGAGGTCTTACCCCGCGAAGATGGCGCCAAGAGCCGCAAGGAACCACTCGACGGAGTTAAACCCAAGGATGCCGACTGAGTGGAAAGGCTCCAAGCCCAGCTGGGAAGGCAAAAACAGACAGACAAACAGAAAACAGAAGCAACAGAGTTTGCAATCCGGTTTGCTTCCGGATGGGATCTGCTCACTGGCAAGTGAAAGCAGACCCCAGAGCCCACGGAGTCACAAGGGGGACAGCCCGTGTTGAGATGAAAATCCGGAGTGTGATTTTTTTGTGTGTGTGAGACTCTTGGGAGGCCGGTTTACCTCCCTCTCTGTAATACCCCCTTTATTTATTCTAATTTTTATGTATTTTTTTCTATATTTATTTATTTTTATTTGGTTGCACCAGGTCTTAGTTGTGGCAGGCAGGCTCCTTAGTTGTGGCTCGCTGGCTCCTCAGTTGTGGCATGCAAACTCTTAGTTGCGGCATGCATGTGGGATCTAGTTCCCTGACCAAGTATCAAACCCGAACCCCCTGCATTGGGAGCGCGGAGCCTTAAACCGCTGTGCCACTAGGGAAGTCCCCTATGTATTTTATTTTTTAACCATTAACCAACTCTAAGTGCACAGCTCAGTGGCATTAAGCACATTCACATTGTCCTGCAACCATTCCCACCATCCATCTCCAGAACTTTCTCATCTCCCCAAACGGAAACTCTGTCCCCATGAAGCACTCACTCCCCACCCCCTCCCCCAGCCCCTGGCCTTCACCATCTACTTTCTGTCCCTATGGATTTGACTCCTCTAGGGACCTTTTATAAGTGGAATCATATATTTGTCCTTTTGTGTCTGGCTTCTTTTACTTAGTATAACATCCCCTAGTTCATCTGTGTTGTGACAGGTGTCAGCATCTCACTCCATTTTAAGGTTAATGTTCCATTGTATGGACGGATCACAATTTGGTTATTCATCCATTGATGGGCACTTGGGTCGCTTCCACCTTTTGGCTGTTGTGAGCAATGCTGCTGTGAACGTGGGTGTCCAAATATCTGTGCGAGTCCCTGCTTTCAATTCTTTTGGGTCTGTACCCAGAAGTGGAATTGCAGGATCATATATAGTGATTCTAAGTTTAATTTTGTGAGGAACCGCCAGACTGTCTTCCAGGGTGGCTGCACCATTTTACATTCCCACTGACAGTGACTGAGGGCTCCAGTTTCTCCACATCCTCACCAACACTTGTTATTGTCTGTTTTTTTTTTCTTAATGAGCCATCCTAATGAATTCATTTTTAGTTTTAATCATAACAGTACTCAAAGAGTGATACCCTATAGTGGTAATAAATTGCACTTTTGAAGGCATAGCCCTGATCTGAACGTGGTTGAGGATGAATCAGGAGACCTGGACGTGAAAGTGATCATGCTTGGTGGTCGCCCCCCCTTTTGTCCTGGAAACTCCAATTTTGTTGGCTGTTTTAGTCACCTGGGCAAGGCTGGCAGTGACCCTCTGTCCCCGGGGAAAACCTAAGCATTTGGAAGGCATCTGCCTGCATCAATGTGTAGATAAACTGACTTCTTTCTGATTGGATCCCTGAGATTTAGGAGAGCAGGGGTCCTTGAAGTCCAGAACTAAGGGCAGAGGGAAAGAGGACCATCTTTCAGGAAGGGTGAACTTGGCACAGCACTATGGCGTGGGGGTAAGGGCAGCCAAGAAGAAATCCAGCCCAAGCAGGTGGTTCCTAATTCCGACCTCTCACAGTCTCTAGATGAAGACACATGGGCATCAGAGGAGGGGAGAGAGGAGCTTGGGTCTAGGTCAAAATGTGATCGGATTTCCTGTAAATCAGAACCATCAGGAGGTGCCCTTTTACAGTATGAGATGTCTGCTACCTTCATTATCTATGGCTGCACAACCTGTCATCACAAATGTAGCAGCTTAAAAGAGCACACATTTATTATCCCAGTTTCCACAGGTCAGGAGTCTGGGGGGCGGCACGTCTGGGTTCTCTGCCTAGGATCTCCCAAAGCTGCAATCAAAGTATCGGTGGGGACCATGACCTCCTCCGAAGCTTGGGGGCCCTGCACTTGGAGGTTGTTTGCAGAATTCATTTCCTTGTGGTTGAATGATTGAGATCCTCTTCTCTTGCTACCTGCCAGCTGAGGACCGCTCTCAACTCCTAGAGTCTGTATGCCATCCCCTGCTACATGGCCCTCTCCAAACATGGCAGTCTGCTTCCAGGACAGCAGGAGAATCTCTCTTAATGGTTCACCCAATTAAGTCAGGCCCGCCCAGAGCACCTGCCCTTTCTCATGAACTCAAAGTCAACAGATTAATGACATCTGTGAAATCCCTTCACCTTTGCCATCTCAGGAGGGAAATCCCATCATAGCCCACAGTCACAAGGAGAAGATTATACAGCACAAGTACACCAGAGGTTGGGAATCTCGGTGGAGTCACCTTAGAATTCTGCCTAACATGCCTATCAAATAGGCCCAGATGAACAGTTTTGATAATATGATGTTGACAATAACATAGGTAAACAGATTCTCTCATACATTGTGAGTGGACTTAAAGGGCATTGTCTTTGTAGGAACTCATTGTACAAAGAAGGTTCAATATGGCACCACGTATCATAGCAAAGGCTGGAAGCAACTTAAATGCCCACCGTAGGGGGCTGATTAAGTCAATACTGTTACATACGTATTTGCAGTTGTTGAAAAGAATATGGATTTAAAAAAAATAACATGGAAGGATCTCAGAAGGCAGCAACCAGCCTCCAAGATGAGTTTCATCTCCTGGTATTTGTGTTCTACTATAATCCCTTCCCATATTGTATCAAGGTCTGCTTAACCTTGTGAAAGAAGTGATAGTATGTCATTGCTGAGATTAGGTTATAAAAGATATCATGGTTCCCATCTGGTTCATTCTCTCTTTTGGATCACTCATTTTGGGGGAAGCTGGCTGCCATATTGTGAGGACACTCAAGCAACCCTACAGAGAAGGCCATGGAGCAAGGAACTGAGGCCTCCTGCCACGAGCCAGCCATGTACAGAAGCCATGTACAGATGATGCAGCCCAGGCTGACAGCTTGACTACAGCCTCATGAGAGATCCTGAGCCAGCAACATCCAACTAAATCACTCCTGGATTCCTGACCCACAGAAACCAAGAGATAATAAAGCTCTGTCATTTTTTTTCTTTTTTTTTTGTGGTACGCAGGCCTCTCAATGTTGTGGCCTCTCCCGTTGCGGAGCACAGGCTCCGGACACGCAGGCTCAGCGGCCATGGCTCACGGGCCCAGCCGCTCCGCAGCATGTGGGATCTTCCCGGACCAGGGCACAAACCCGTGTCCCCTGCATCGGCAGGCAGACTCTCAACCACTGCGCCACCAGGGGAAGCCCGCTCTGTCATTTTGAGTCACTAAGTTTTGGGGTAATTTGTTATGCAGCAGTAGCTAACTAAAACACACACATACTGTGCTAACAGAAAAAAAAGCAGGTTGTAGACTCTTGAGTATGCTACCATGTGTGTAAAAATGTACTTCTATAGAATTATATAACATGTACACATAATTTATTCCACAGAAGAGCATAGAAAAAACTGCAAATGATGGCTACCTCCATAAGAGAGGGGACAAAGATTGGAAGGAAATTTTTCACCATTTAACCTTGTATCTGGGGGTGCCTTGTGCATTTTGTCCCATATGTATGTATACATAAAAGGAATGATTTAATACATGATGAACGAATGAAGGAATGAATGAATGACTCATTTACCTTGAGTAAGGCTCTTGCAGCTTTCCGACAAGCCTCGTAGTACTGGTTGTAATTCAGAACTTCCCATTTTCCATTCTTCTTTGATGCGAGGGCTGGATAAGTCCCAAATCGGTTGACTGACTCCCGAAAAAATTCAGGGATGGTCATGGGGGTCTCATGGCCTGGCCCATGTTTTGAAAGCCTCATAAGGACTTCTCCATCTCGGTGAATGGTCCACGGCCCAGGAGTAACTGCAAATAGTCACCAGGGTTGGGTGGCAGACTTTTTTAATTCATTTAATAACTCAGGAGTTGGGGGGGGGGCTGTCTTCTTGAACCTGAATTAATCCCACACCTTGAGTGAAGTCACATGGTCAGTGCTGGTCTACTCAAGCTTCCTCTTTCATTTATTTCTTCCTTACCCTCTCAACAGTTTATTATGAAAATTTTCAAGCATACAAAAAATTGGATTGTATAGCTAATGACCTCTACCCACCACCAAATTCTACAACTTCTAGCATTTTGCTGTATTTGCTTTATCACATCTCCATCCAGCCATCCCTCTGTTTATCCATCCATTCCTCCATCTTACTTTTTGATACATTTCAAAGTAAACTGCAGCTGTCCATCCATTTCACCCTTCAACATTTGAATCATTTTGAAAAGTTTTATTGAGGTATAGTTGATTTATTACAACGTGTTACTTTCTGCTGTACAGCAAAGTGACTTAGTTATGCATATATACATTCTTTTCCATTGTGGTTTATCCCAGGATACTGAATGCAGTTCCCTGTGCTACACAGTAGGACCTTGCTGTTTATCTGTTCTATACATAATAGTTTGCATCTGCTAACCCCAAACTCCCAATCCTTCCCTTCCCTACCCCCCACCCCCTTGCCAACCACAAGCCTGTTCCCTATGTCTGTGAGTCTGTTTCTGTTTTGTAGATAGGTTCATCTGTGGCATATTTGAAATTCTACATACAAGTGATATCATATGGTATTTGTCTTTCTCTTTCTGACTTCTCTTATTATGATAATCTCTAGGTCCATCCATGTAGCTGCAAATGGCATTATTTCACTCTTTTTAAAAACATTTTAATCATTTGGTGTGAATCAGCCTTTAGTATTTGAATCATTAACTAGAATTCCACATTATTTACAAATGATATATATATATATACACATATCTGCATTACATTATTATTACATCTGCACCGTATATAATTATATCTGTACCGTATGTATAATTACATCTACACTATATATGTATATAATTACATCTGTACTATATAGTTATATTCTCAGTCTAAATATTATTACATCTGTACTATATAAACAATTACATATTACATCTGCCACATATATATACACACACAGTTACATCTGCACTATATATAATATATATGTCATATGTAACATATAATATTATATATTTATGTGCTTTACCCACACAGGCTCACCATCCTAATAAGGAGGTGCTATTATCAATGCCGCCCCGCCCCGCCCCTAGTACCAACAATACACACGAGGCTTCGAAAGAGCAAGTGACTCGCCCATTGTCACCGGCTAGCAGAGCTCTGCTCTGAACGACGGGGCCCAGCTGTCAACCACTTGCCTGTGCCGCCTCTGCTCCCCATCACATATAGAGACTTGGCCTCCCAGGTTCGGGCACCTCCGCCAAGGCCAGCAGCTGGGGCAGGGAGGAACTGTGCCTGACTCTCCCGGCCCAGACCCCTTTATAAAAAGCCATGGCTGACTCAGTGCACCTTTCTGTCTCACACAGCATACCTCGTTCTTGACTCATGTCTGCCTTAAGGTCCTCGGCCTTCTCTTCTCGAGTCATTGGGGTTTCAGCCCTTCCAGGTCCACAGAGACCATTCTTCACAGTGCTGCAAGGCACAAAGCAGGGAACTTAGCAGGCCTGGCAAAGGGGCTGCAGGTCTGAAGCCAACTCCCATGTCTGCTTAGTCATGTCTTCCCAGAATCCTGGGGTTGATTAGTCATGCCTGTCCTGGGCCTAGGAGGAGAGGAGAGTGGCCTGTATGCCAGATCATAGAGCAGTTGTAAAGTCCAAAGGGTGTTCAGTCTTTGAGTTTCCAGAAGAGTGGCTTAAACAGTTAGAATATAGGGGCCAAGTCCACACGTGATCCTTTGGGTGAGAAAACATTTTGAGGTCTCCTGAAGGAAAGCAACTCACACAAGAGAGTTCTGCTCTGGTTGGTTGCCTTAAAGATAGTACAACATGAGGGACTTCCCTGGTGGCGCAGTGGTTAAGAATCCACCTGCCAATGCAGGGTTCAAGCCCTGCTCCAGGAAGATCTCACATGCTGCGGAGAAACTAAGCCTGTGTGCCATAACTACCAAGCCTGCGCTCTAGAGCCTGCGAGCCACAACTACTGAGCCTGTGTGCCTAGAGCCCATGCTCCACAACAAGATAAACCACCGCAATGAGAAGCCCACGCACCACAATGAAGAGCAGCCCCCACTCACCACAACTAGAGAAAGCCCATGCTCAGCAACGAAGACCCAACACGGCCAAAAATAAATAAGTAAATATTTTTAAAAAAAGATAGTACAACGTGAAAACCCAAAGGGCATAAAGGAAAAAACAGGGTAAATCTTGTTACATAAAAAGTTTAAAATTTTTCACATAGCAAAGAATACCATGAACAGAATCAAAAGATCAGCAACAAACTGAAAAAAAATATATAGGCAACACATCTAATCAATAGAGGCCTGATTTCCTTAATATGTAAAGAACACCAAACAATCAATAAGAAATAGATCAATAACCCAATGAGAAATGGGACAAAGACTTGAATAGACAATTCTCTGAAAACACGTTTTTAAATGACTTTTAAAAACAGGAAAACATGCTCCATCTCGGTCCAGAGAGAAACGCAATAGAAAATACAATGCAGTTTTCAGCTATCAGATGAAGTAAGACCAAAAAGGTTGAAAAAGACCTTATATTCTTGAGGATGTGGGATAACAGGGGCTCTCAAATACTGTGGTAAAAGTTGATGCAGCCCCTTTAGAGGATGTTGTATTAGTAATCAAGCTTAAGGTCACATGGCCATGAATCCATTGGTAGAGGACTGCAGATTCCTCGCTGCCCAGGGTCCTTGCACACTCAGGAACTGTAGACCAATCAGCGGAGCAAAGCAAGCAGCAAAGCACAGCCGATTTAGAAGAAGCTATAAACATGCACGTGAAGACGTGCCCAAAGCATGCGGCAAACGAAGAAACTAGAAGGAGGTCCAAGGTCCGGATGGAGCGACTGGATCTGTCCAGAACCTGAGGGTCACCCTGGATTCACCCTTCACTCCCCACCTTCCTTTCCTTCCCTCCCTCCCTTCCTTCCTCCCTTCCCACCTCCCCCTCTCTTCCTCCCCCCTCCCCCCTCCCCCCTCCCCCCCACATCTGGTCCACCAGCAAATCCTATCAGCTCAGCCTTCAGAATCAGTCCCAAACCAACCGCTTTCGAGCCTGGGCTCCCTCGCGTGAGCCAGAGGGACCCCAGTCAAGGTGGGGCCCATCACCCGCATGCGCTGTGTGGTTGCTGGCTGGATCCCAACGCAAACAAGATGCTTGTGAGGCAATCGAGGATTTGAACGCTGCCTGGATCTCAGGTGACACGAAGAGAGGATGGTAGCTTTTGAAAGCGTGATAACAACGGCTCTGGGACTCAGTTACAGAAGAGAATCCCTGTCGCTAAGGCGTTCCCAACCTGGAATAATAGCGTGCTGTCTGGGGTTGGCTTTAAAACCAGCAGGCGGGGGGCGTGGTCGCGTGGAGATGAACAAGGTCAACTTCACGTTGACAATTACTGTAGCCAAATAGTGGGTACATTGTGGTTCACGACACCGCCAGCTCTATTTGTGCGTGATTGAAAATTCATAGAACTCTACACCAAAAATAAATAAATTCTGTGATATGTGAAAATACTATACTGTGCTTAGGATGGACAATTTAAAAATATTTCGTGGCTAATTTCACTGGGCTTCCAGGTGTTGCTAGAGATAAAATATAAGGAGAAAATAATATGAGCAGTAGCTTCCCATTTTCAATATAGACTTAGGTCTTGTCCATAATATATCAATTACGTGTTGATTGTTAAAAAGTCTTCATCACTTTTCCAAATGTGTTACGTGGTGATAGCATACAGAGAAGAATTTCCTCCAGTCAATTAATGTTTTATAAATAAAGGTTTCCTTTGGCAAACTAGAAAAGAAAAGATGTACTATACACCAAAATCCTATATCCCTACCCCAATGTGAAATTTTTGATAAAATTTTTTAATGTAATGAAAGATCTACCCCATGCCAAGCACCATGACAAGCTGTGTGGGGCTACCGTAAAGGACTTTCAGAAAGTATCTGCTTCCACAAAAAATAAAATAAAATCGGGAATAGAACTCCCACTTGAGGGCAAACTGAAGTAAATTGAGACTTCCCTGGTGGTCCAGTGGTTAAGACTCTGCACTTCCAATGCAGGGGGCGCCGGTTTGATCCCTGGTCGGGGAACAAAGATCCCGCGTGCTGCAGCGCAGCCAAAGAGAAAAAAAAAATCGAAGTAAATTGGAAACACCAAAGTATTATTCACCTAACAGAATTTTAAACTACATACAAAGAATGACCACTGCAGCACTGTTTGGACAGCAGAAGACTGGAAGAAATGGAAATATCCAGCGATGAAGGACTGGTAGTATGCATTATGGAATCCCCACATGGTGGAATGTTCTAGAGCTGTGTAAGAAAACACCAGGAACCAGGAACGCACAGCCGTGTTCACAGCAGCACAGTTCCCAGTAGCCAAAAGGTAGAAACAGCCGAAACACCCCTCAACGTGTGAATGGCTAAACAAAATGTGGTCCATTCGTACAATGGAACATTATTTGACCCCCGAAAGGAGTGAAGCCCCGACACTCCCTACAACGCAGATGGACCTTGAGAACACGATGCTCAGTGAGAGAAGCCAGACACAGAAGGACCCACAGTGTGTGATTCCATTTATATAAATGTACATAGAGACAGAGAGTGGGTTTGTGGTTGCCGGACGGCTGGGGAGTGACTGTTTAATGAGCACAGAATTTCCTTTTGGGGTGATGGAAATGTTTTGGAACTAAATAGAAAAGATGATTGCACAAGACTGTGAATGTACCAAATGCCACCGAGCGGTTTACTTTAAAATGGTTGATTTTACGTTACGTGAATCTCACCTCAATTAAAAAACACCAGAAATGTTGATTCATGGCTCCCGAAATGGAACGTTCTCCAAGACATAACATTAAATTTCAAAAGCAAGATGCAGGACAACGGATAAAGAAGGTGACTGGGCAGGCAGACGGGTACGCGTGTGTGACTCAAGAGGAAAGTTCTGCGTCTCCGGTCTAAGAGGTCATTATCTCCTTGGTGGACACAGTGCAGAATGCCAGCAATCTGACCCCAGATTTGACCGCTGACGCCCTGAGAATGGGACGATGAGAGAGAGGTCTCAGATCAGGGGCCTGTGGCCATCAGCAGGCCTTCCAGCTTCACCACCACCAAGAACCCATCCTGCACACCCAGCAAGGGGGAAGGGAGGGGCTGCATCCCAGGGGTCAGCCACTCTCCTCCCCTGGTGCTTTCTGAGCACCTGCTGTGTGCCGGGCAGCGCTCTAGCCACCGGGCAACCAGATGGACAGAAATCCCTCCTGGAACGGACATTCTAATTGGAAGAAACAGCCAGGAAACAAACAAAGATCAATTCAGACGGTAACAGGATGAGCCTCGAAAACATCAGGCTGAGAGAAAGAAGCCAGATACCAAAAGACACAGAGTGTGTGAGTCCATTTATGGGAAGTGTCCAGAACAGGCAAATCCACAGAGACAGAGCGTGGGTTCATAGTTGGCTGGGGCTGGGGGAGGTGGGTGGGGAGTGGCTGCTTAATGAGAGTATGGTTTCCTTTTGGGGTGTTGAAAGTATTTTGGAACTAGATGGTGGTGGTGTTTGTGCATCATTGTGGAAGTACTGAATGCCACTGAATTGTGCACTTTAAAATGGTGAATTTTATGTTAGGTGTGTCTGCCATTAATTTAAAAAAATTCAGATTAATGATGACCGGAATGGAGACAATAGAACAGGGCGTTGTGATAGAGAGCACTGGGGTGGTCAGGGAGGGCCTCTTGGAGGAGGTGACATCTGAGCTGAGACCTGAAGGACGCGGAGTTCTACTGCAGAGAGTGTTCCAGGCAGGGGGAACCGTGAGGGCGAAGGCTGTGAGGTGGGAAGCAGCTTAGCATGTTCCCGGTGCAGAAGGTAATATGCAGCGTGGCCGGCCTCCAGGCAGCAAGGGGCATATGAAGATAAATACAAAGACGGTCCCCCCCTCATTCCACATACCCTCATCTACTCAGCTCCAGCTACTGGAACCTTCTCTCCACCCCCTCCCCGCCAACACACACACACTCCAAGCTCCTTCGCACCTCAGGGCCTTCGCACATGCTGTTTATTCTGCTCCAAACACTGTCCTCACTAATCTTCACCTATGGCTTCCTCTGTTTATGAGTCCGTTCTTCAGGGAAACATCCTGTATTATCCGAGGCTGGGCCAGACCCTACACCCTCTCATTCCACCCTCTTTCCCTATATTGCACCATCTAGCTTTGTAATTGTGTGTGTATGGGTGTGTGTATGCGACTATCTTATTGATCATTATATCCCTAACACCTAGTACAGCACCTGGGGTTCGATCAATATTAGATGAATGAATATATATGTAAATATATTGATTCAATAGACCTATGGTTCTCAATCAGTGGTGATTCTGTGCTTCCCCCACCCCTGCCCCACAGAGGATACTTGGCAGTGTCTGGAGAGTTTCGGGTGTCACAAGTTGGGGGTGCTACTGGCATCTATCGGGTAGAGGCTGGGGCTGCTGCTGAACATCCCACAATGTCCAGGATAGCACCCCACAACCAAGAATGATTCGACCCCAAATGTCAAAAGCACCGACACTGAGAAACCCTGGACTAGACAAGGCAGTTATAACGTGAAAATAGCAAGCACAGTCACCGTCTTCTCTGTACACAGAAGTAGTAGAGGGAGCCCTACGAAGAGAGACATTTCCCTGTGTTCTTGGGCTGAGAGGCTCCCTGTAAAACCAGGGACAGTTAAACTCTGGTTAAGCTCTGGTTAATACAAACCAACAAAAGCAATAAAAACAGGTAACGTGGGTCTTTCTGCAAGGACGATTCTGAGAGTTTTATATGTACTGACTCATTTCATCTTCACAACCCTTCAAGGCAGCTACTGTTATTGTTCCCCATTTTACAAATGAGGGAACTAGAGTCTGGCAAACTGAGCTTGCCTGTGGTCACAGTGTAATACTTTCTCTTTGATCCTGAAACCAGCTCATCATTCATGAGCAGCTCATAAGTGGAGGCAGTATGATTCTTCCACAAAGCTAAGGTCAAATCAAGCTATAGATTAAAAGAATCTTGGCCAGATGGAGAATGTCTGTTTATCAAGACATCAGGAAACAGTAAGTGAAGATAAGTCACTGACCCAAGATGAAGCATTTGCTCTGTTTATCTCCCAAGAAAGAATTCATATACAGAACATGAAAAGACTTCCTCTTTAGTTTTAAAAAGACAACTCCATAGGAAATGGGTGCAAACCATGAACAGACAGTTCACAGAGCAGGAAACATGAACAGGCTATAAACCCAGGACAGGATGCTAAGGTTCCTTGGTAATCAGGGAAATGCACATTAAAACCACAATGAGATATTATTTCACCCCCAGCAGATGTACAAAAATGCATCAAATGCTAGAGAGAAAGAAGAATGGGAGCCCTCCTCCACTGCCAGGGGAACTAAAGATGACATGTCCCATTGGGAAAGCATTGTGGTGTTAACGGTTAAAAGTGAACACATGCATATCCCTGACTTGGCATATTCACTCCCAGTTATATATATACCCAAGAGAAAACTCTTGCACATCAGCCCCAGGAGACATGGACAAGAATGATCACAGTGGCCGTGTTCATAGGAACCCCAAACTGGAAACAGCCCAAATATTCATCAACAGGAGAATGCATGCATCCATCATGGAATGCTATGCAGTGATGAAAATGTAGGAACAGACACAAAAACTTGGGTGCATCTCCCAGCCTTGATGCTGATAAAGAGGCAGGTGGCAGTATGATTTTATTAATATAAAGTTCACAGACAGGCAACATAAATTAGTCCTGGCTTAGGTGGTAAAACAAGAAGGAAAAGTTCTACAGGCAGTTCAGGACAGTGTTACCTCATTCAGATGAGGGAGGAAAATGAGAAAAAGGACACAGAGGCCTTCTAAGTTTCTAATAATATTCTACCTTCTAATAATATTCTGTCTCATAAGGTGAAGTAGGTACACAGACATTTATTGCTATTCATTAAATTGTACGTTAAAATGTTTTGTGCATCATTTTATACGCAAGATGTGTTTCACAATTTTAAAAAGCCATGTAGGGTTTATTATAGCAATGCAGAAGTTATTCAGCATTCAAATTCTCGCTGAATTTAAGGGACAAGTGTGAGAAACTATATCATCTCCTCAAGAGAGAATTTCATGAAATATCCATTTTTAAATGACAGTCCCTTAGCCGATAAGCAATGGAAGACTCTCCATTTCTCGATAAAGGCTACCTACCAGAACTATAAATATTATACTTAACAATGGCAGCAGAAGTATTGGAAGAGTTTCCATGAAGTCAGAAATAAGACAAAGACATCAGCTGTCACTGCTACTAGTCAGCATTGTTCTGGAGGCACTTAGCCAATGCAGTAAGATAAGAAAAGGAAGTGAGAGGAATAAAGATTGGAAACAGACAACATCGCCATTTTGCAAACAATGTGATCGACTACCTAGACTGTTCAGTCAACTGAAAAGCTGTTAGAAATAAAAACAGCTCTGTAAGGTGATTAGATAGAAGATCAATATTCAAAAACCAGTAGCTTTCTTGTACACCAGCAGCAACAAGTTAAAAGATGCAGTAGAGGGGCTTCCCTGGTGGCGCAGTGGTTGAGAGTCTGCCTGCCGATGCAGGGGACACGGGTTCGTGCCCCGGTCCAGGGACATCCCACATGCCGCGGAGCGGCTGGGCCCGTGAGCCATGGCCACTGAGCCTGCGCGTCCGGAGCCTGTGCTCCGCAACGGGAGAGGCCACAACAGTGAGAGGCCCGCGTACCGCAAAAAAAAAAAAAAAAAAAAAGCAGTAGAAAAAGATACTGAGAGTATCCCAAGGCCAAAATGTGTGTCTGTGGTGAATCCGGCTTCTACCGAAATATGCCTGGATGCTACATTGACGTATTGATACATGAAAAGTCAAGTATGATAGTCAGACACCGAATCCCAGAGGACCCTCGTGTGCCCCTCTCCCATACCACTGGCACCTGCCACTCTTCACCAGGTGCGGTTCTGGCCATCACAGCAAGGCATTGGTTGCCGAGACACCTGGGCACTCAGGGTGTTTCCTTCTTCCACAGAGATGATAAACAAGTTGCTCCTCCTGGGAGCCTGAACATGGGCTGCCCCTTCCCGGCCCTCGTCACTGACCGGGTCCAGCCAGGATAGTGGTGGTGACAAGAGGCAGAAAGGCGGGGATTTTCCCCTCCCTGACAGCACTTCTGGAACCTTCCTCCCA
The DNA here is from genome assembly GCF_059928025.1 of Delphinapterus leucas. Classification (NCBI taxonomy): domain Eukaryota; kingdom Metazoa; phylum Chordata; class Mammalia; order Artiodactyla; family Monodontidae; genus Delphinapterus; species Delphinapterus leucas. Next base: position 14,647,251 of record NW_028322234.1, read on the forward strand.
GCCACCTCTTGTGACGTCACTGGCTGTCCCTGCCTCCCCACCCTGCCCCCACTCCTGCTTCTGGGGCACTTCCTGCTTCTCTTTTCACGGATCCATTTGTTCACGCACTGCACTCCTGCACCTGATTGTGACGTTTTTACGGAGCCACAGCACTTACGCTGGGCATCTCGCTAGATGCTGGGACCGTGAAGATGTGCAGAACCAGATGAGGTCTGCTCACGGAGCCAGCGGGGAAACCTAGAGTCATGCAAACAGGGAGACCCAATGTATGTTGGTCAAGAGGGTGTTGGTGTTGGGGGGAGGGCTGACCTAGGCAGGGAGGTCGCGAGAGGTTCCTCAAGCTGAGGTCTAGAAGCTGGGTGGGTCTCAGCCCCGACCTCACCACTTTCTATCACGCTGCCCTGCTTTATGCGTCGGCTTTGCTCATTGCTGCATTCCAGTGCCTAAAACAGTGCCTGGCAGGGATCGCAGCAGGTGCTCAATAAATAAAGATTTATTACCCAAATATTCTGCTCTGCCAAGAGAGAAGAATAAGGAGGGTTCCGTTGTCTCTGGACCCTTCTGGGTGGTTCCCATCCACGACTGACCAATATCACTCTGCAGAGCAGTGAGACAGCTGTGGTTGGGAGAGTGAGCATCCACCATGAGCCATTCTGCCCCTTCTTTTCTAGACCCCTCACCTAAAGATTGTTTCCCAGGCCCCCTTGTTGCGACATGTGGCCGTCTGGCTAAATCCTGACCTGTGGGATGTGGACCTAGGTGGTGGGGGTCACTTTGGGGTTATGCCCTTAATGGAAAGGAGATGGCACCCCAGTTCCCTAGTGGGAGGCTGGGATCTGAAGCAGACACCTTGGACAAGAGGGGAGCTGGACGGTGAGGGAGGCAGAGCAACAAGAGAGAAGGAGCCTGGGTCCCTAATGACTGTGGAGCCACGTGGCTAGTCCTGGACAAATACAGAGTTCCATGCACACTCACACACACACACATTCAAACACACCTTCATATGGACATGCAATCACATGCACACATGCATGCACACCTGCTCCTACAATCATACCCACTCACATCCTAAGACACACCCTCCTACAGACACAAAATTGCATACAGCCACACACTGAGTCACACACACCCTTTTACAGACACAATTACATATACACACTGTCCTACATAGGCACTCATACACGTACAAACTTCTATGCAGACACAATTATATCTACACATGCTCACACACATATGCATGACAACCTCACATTCACGTGCGTCCTCATTCGATACACGATTGCACACGTATGCTCACACACGTGCACTCACACGTCTTCACACAGATACATACTCTCACACACATGCACACACAAGTTTCTCACCACAGAAAAGTCCACTTGGGAAAGACCTGTGCAGAGATATCTCAGCTGAGCCTTGGTGAGGACGGGGTAGATGCTGCAGTGCTTGCCCAGATCTCATTCAGGAATAAAGGGCGTGCTGCCAGCTTCCGGAAATGCTAAGCAGACCTCTGCTGCTGGCCCTTTGGGATCATCCTCCGCTGAATAGCACCCCAGCGTGTAGGGTTACACTCCCTTCTCAGGGCAGCCCACATCCACGTCATGGCATAAAGTCCCTGCCTGTCACCCCAACTCAGAGCAACTCTGAGAGGCCATCCCAGCCGCCTCCCTGGGGGCAGGTGACCTTCTCTCTCCCTTGGAAGCCCAGTCCTGCTTCCTCCCCTCCCACCAGTGTCCATCCTGAATGCTCCCTAAATAAACAGTTTTGCAAGCTCAGTTTTCCTCTGCTTCGCAATGAGCCCAACATAGTGCAAAAGCAGTAATCGTCTCCCACTCGAATCCCTCCGTTGACCCTGTCTTACCTTTCTCTTACCTGCCCCAGCTAATGTAGCAGCAGGGACCCTTCTTTCCCCACAAGTCTTGGCCATTAGCAGTGACCATGCTCTCTGAGTGGTGGAGGAGCCCCTCCTCCAAGCAGAGGGACAGAGTTTATTCCAGGCCACCGCGCACATTTTAATCGAGAAAAGTCTGACAGTAGAAAACAGGATTGCATGGAGGCAGCAGCTACAGAAAGAAAAGCCCTGATTTGGCAAAATCCATCTACCCCAACCCCGCTGACCCCGGAAGACTCCCCCTCTCCCAAAGCCAAGGGCAAAACGAACTGAAGCTGAGGGCAACTCTGTGAAAGGACCCAGGTGCCCGCCCGCATTGGACATCGGGGAAGGGGTGACTCACCTGGGTGTCCTCCACCCCCCTCGCTGGGCAAGGGGGAGTCGGACCCCGAGTACTTCGGGCTGCTTTCAGGATCTGCTCCACATCCGTCTCTCAGGATGAGAACGGGGGAAGCTCTCAGCCAACCTCCAACTTTCCCCAATTAACCAACTCACCCACTAACTCAGGTTCTGTCCCCCTTACAAAGCATGCAGATGGCCCTAGTTCATACAGAACCCTCGTGGGGTTACTCTGAAATGCACGTGCATCTATCCCACATGGGATGAGCTGTGTGCTTAGTGAGGGTGAGGTGTTTATTCCCAAACCTGTTTATGCCAGTTGTACTCGTTACCCTAACAGCATGATTTAATTAAATATTATACCCACCAACGCAATACAAGGGCAAAAAATCATTGTTTCTAAGCCCAAAGTACAGGTGATTAAAAAAAGATTGATGAGGGACTTCCCTGGCAGTGCAGTGGTTAAGACTTCCCCTTCCAGTGCGGGAGGTGCGGGTTCGATCCCTGGTCGGGGAGGTAAGATCCCACATGCCTCGCAGCCAAAAAACCAAAACATAAAACAGAAGCAATATTGTAACAAATTCAATAAAGACTTTAAAAAACATGGCCCCCATTTTTAAAAAAGTGATTCACAATAGTGATTCACAATTAAAAAAAAAAAAAAGACTGATGAATTAAGCAAGATGGTATATTGCGTCTGGGAAAAAACTGGAAATCTACCCTGTTCAATATGGTAGTGACTACCTGTGTGTATATCTAGATTTAAATTTTTATTAAAGTGAGAACTGTACACTTTAAAAATGGTTAAGAGGATAGATTGACTGTTACTACAGTTAAAAATAAAAATAAATTAGCTTAAATTTAAACTTCAGGTCCTCAGTCACACAAGCAATAGTTCAAAGGCTCAATAGCCACATGTGGTTGGTGGCCGCCATATTAGACAACCCAGATGCAGGACATCTCCAACATGCTCTAGACTGGACTGGCAGACCAGTTCTATATTCCGGGTGTTCTTCAAGTATCTTTATGCTCTTACTACACTCTTGTGATTACAAGCTCTTCATGATAGCCAGGAACATTAAAGATGGGATAGTAATTTGACTATTGAAACGTTTATAAAGCTTATTCACGTATTCAGTGGGTTGGTTGGTCATGTGAGAAATTTCAACACCTTCTTTTCTTATACTATCTATTTTATTAAAACAAATTTGCTTTTCTTGGTGATAATCTGTATCATCAGAAACTTCCGTTGTAGAGCTCTCAACATTGGCTTCCTCACCACAGTTTCCAAGCTTTTGCTGAAAACCCAAGAATTCTTTTCTTGGCACCCCTTTGTCCTTGTGGGCCCATCCCATGATCGCCATGACCTTCAAGATCAAGCAAACAAGAACTTTTTGGACCTCTGCTTGGGGTTTCAGGCTAGGAAGCATCTAAAGAAGAGACTCCCCCCCATCTTGAAGAAACTGAAATCAGAAAATGTAGAGGCTGATTTATGCAAGAGATACCTAAGGATCTCCAATGGGCAGATCCATCTTCAAAGAGAAGGACTTAGGAGCCGTACATCAAAAGGGTACAGAAGATCTCTAGGACAGAGGGAAACAAAAAGCCAAATGAATCCCTGCCTTAAGTGACTTTTTCCAATGACCAGTCAAATACTGGAATGCTCACACATCCAGAAGTTTCTCTGGGCACCAACCCTCCCCCAACCCAGGTCCTGTGTCCTGTGTTGTTTGTGTTGTGCTTCATCTAAGCATCACTCACTGCCTGGGGAGCTGGGGGGAGGATGAATAGAGCAGAAGCCGAGAGGAAAGCCTGTGGCTTGAAGTAAAGGGCTGGGGATTTGAGGTTCAAGAACTGATACCCACCCTCCTATATTTCTGGTGGGAATAAAAAATAGTGCAGCCAGTTTGGAAGACAGTCTGGCGGGGTCCTCAAAAGGTTAAACATAGAGGTATTATTTGATCCAGCAATCCCACTCCTGGGTGTATTCCCAAGAGAAACGAAAACATACGTCCACACAAAAACTTGTACGTGAACGTTCACAGCAGCGTGATTCATGATAGCCCCCAAACCAAATATCTGTCAGTGGGTGAATGGATAAACAGAACATGGTGTATCCATCCAAGGGAATGTTATGCAGCCATTTAGAAGGAATGAAGCTCCTGGGGACTTCCCTGGAGGTCCACTGGTTAAGACTTCGCCTTCCAATGCAGGGGGATACCACGATACCTGGTCGTGGAGCTAAGATCCCACATGCCTCACAGCCAAAAAACCAAAACATAAAACAGAAGCAATACTTTAACAGATTCAATAAAGACTTTAAAAATGGTCCACACCAAAAAAAAAAAAAATCTTAAAAAAAAAAAAAAGGAATAAGGCTCTGATACATACTGCAACACTGATAAACGTCAAGAACATTTTTGCTGGGTGAAAAAGCCACATGAGTCATATACTCTATGATTCCACTTATATGGGGAATCTAGAATAGACAAATTCATAGAGCCAGAAAGTAGAATAGATGTTGCCAGGGGCTGGGGGGAGGGAAGAGGGGGAAGTGACTGCTGATGGGTGTGGCCCCTCCTTTTTTTTTTTTTTTTTTTTTGCGGTACGCGGGCCTCTCACCGTTGTGGCCTCTTCCGTTGCGGAGCACAGGCTCCGGACGCACAGGCTTAGTGGCCACGGCTCACGGGCCCAGCCTCTCCGTGGCATGTGGGATCCTCCCGGACCGGGGCACGAACCCGCGTCCCCTGCAATCGGCAGGCGGACTCTCAACCACTGCGCCGCCAGGGAAGCCCGACCCTCCTTTTAAGGTGATGAAAATGTCTCGGAACCAAATAGAGGTGATGGCTGTACAACACGGTGAATGTACTGAAGGTCACCGAGTTGTCCACGTTCAAATGTGGAGCTTTAAATTTTTTTAAAGTAATAAATAGATTATCCTGACTGTGCAGCATTATTTAACACTCAGGATGTGCTCCATTAGAGCAACTCAAGGCCAGAGAGGCAGAGCCATTTGGCTGAGGTCACACAGCAAGCAAGTGATGGAGGCACAGAAATCCTGCTTAGTTCTGTAACTTTGCTCCACCCCAGCTTTTCACAGAGCATCCCAACCCTCAGAGAGCCTCTGAGTTGTGGTCCCCAGAACCAAACGGTGCTTAATACAGACTGGCAGGTGCACCACAGCAGGACTGTCTCCTATTTCACTGGTGGGAAAACAGAAAAGTTAAGTAACTTGCCCAGAGGCACACAGCTGGTCAGAAGCAGGGTGCCTGAGAATGCCAGTTCTAGACCCACATCACCTCTCTGATCTTTGGTCTGTCGTGGTTGACACTGAATCCGTTGTGTGTCCCAGCTCTCCTTTTTTCTGCATCCTTCAGATCATTAACTAGAATCTGACCCTGTACTTGCATGTCTCACCTCTCTCTGATTCTAGCCCTGTTGCATCCTGTCTTTATTTAAAATGTTGACATTTTGTTCATCATGGTTTTTTGTTTTGGCATCATCTTGGTTTTTTTAAATATTGCATTGAAATGTTATTCATCTTGGTGATTGAGTTTTCTGCTTTTAAAGGACAGGCAGGAGAGGAAAAATTGTTGATGTTTCCCCTTTCCCCCTCTTCTTGCTCAGAATGGGGATGTGATGCCTGGAGCCATGGCAGCTATTTTGTAATCATGAGTCAACAAGCAAGGGGCACAAGAAGCCAGCGGCTTAGGACATTAAGAACCTGAGCTCTTGACAACATTGAGTGGTTGAATCAAAGTCAGCAACCATTTACATGCAGATTTCCTGTGTAGTGAAAAAAATAAACTCATTTTGTAAACTGCTTTGGTTAGATTTTCTTTTAGATGTAGTCAAATGCTAACTGCTACAATCTTAAAATGATATTTCTGGGCTGACTTTAGAGGTTAACAGTTTATGATGGGATATATCATCTATCTAAGTAATTAACCCCAAATTTCTCAAGATAAAAATCTAAAACCCACTGCTGATGCCCATATATTGTTGGTAGGAGTGCATTAGTACAGCTTTGGTGAGAACAGTTTGGCTGTATTTGTCAAAATTTTAGAACATATGTCCTTTTTTTCCTTCCCCTGTATTATGTCAACTCAGTATTTTATAGGACTAATCCATTACCTTTTTATATTTAGACTAATTTCTAAAAATGTTATGAAAGTAATACATGCCCATGGCTTTTAAAATTCAAAAGAAACAAATAATCTGATTAAAAATGGGCAGAGGACCTGACGAGACGTGTTTCCAAAGAAGATATCCAAATGGCCAACAGGCATATGAAAAGGTGCTCAACATCACTAATCTTCAGGGAAATGCAAATTCAAATCATAATGAGATGTCACCCACTAGACGTCGGTCAGTTAGAATGGCTTCAACAAAAAGACAAGAGATAATAAGTGTTGGTGAGGGTGTGGAGAAAAGGGAACCCTTGTGCACTGCTGGTGGGAATGTAAATTGGTACAGCCACTGTGGAGAACAGTATGGAGGTTCCTCAAAAAATTAAAAATACAGCTACCCTATGATTGGGCAATCTCACTTCTGGTTATATATCTGAAGGAAATGAAATCACTGTCTTGAAGAGATACCTGTACTCTCATGTTCACTGCAGCACTATTCACAATAGCCAAGACCTGGAAACAACCTAAGTGTCCATCGACAGATGAATGGGTAAAGACAATGTGGGGTGTGTGTGTGTGTGTGTGTGTGTGTGTGTGTGTGTAATGGAATACTACTCAGTCATAAAAAAGAAGGAAATTCTGGCATTCAAGACTATATGGATGGTTCTTAAGGACACTATGCTTAGTGAAATAAATCAGACAGAGAAAGAGAAACACTGTATGATCTCACTTATATGTAGAATCAAAACAAAACACGGGGGACTTCCCTGGTGGCACAGCGGTTAAGAATCCGCCTGCCAGTGCAGGGGACACAGGTTGGAGCCCTGGTCCGGGAAGATCCCACGTGCTGCAGAGCAGCTAAGCCCGTGCACCACAACTACTGAGCCTGCGAGCCACAACTACTGAAGCCCGCGTGCCTAGAGCCCGTGCTCTGCAACAAGAGTAGCCACCGCAACGAGAAGCCCGTGCACTGCAACGAAGAGTAGCCCCCGCTCGCCAGAACTAGAGAAAGCCCACGTGCAGCAGCGAAGACCCAACGCAGCCAAAAATAAAATAAGTAAATAAATAAATTTATAAAAAACAAAACATGAGAGGGCAAAGCTGGGGCGAAGTGAGCGTAGTATTGACGTATATACACTACCGAATGTAAAATAGTCGGCTGGTGGGAAGCAGCAGCACAGCACAGGGAGATCAGCTCGGTGCTTTGCAATGACCAAGAGGGGTGGAATAGGGAGGCTCAACAGAGAAGGGATATGGGGACCTGTGTATGCATATGGCTGATTCTCTTTGTTGTGCAACAGAAACTAACACGGTATTGTGAAGCAATTATACTCCAAAAAAGATGTATTTTACGAAAATTGCTTTGATTAGAACTTTTCACCCCTTCAGTGTAGTTATGGCATGCATTTGAAATACGGTTGTGTTTGTTTAAAAAAATACACAAACAACTAGCACACCACTGTAAAGCAATTATGCTCCAATAAGGATGTTAAAAAAAAAAAAGAAAAAAGAATACAAAAACAAAACCAAACAAAAACAAAACACGGAACTCACAGATACAGGGAACAGATTGGTGGTTGTCAGAGGTGGGGGTGGGGAATGGAGAAATGGGTGAAGGTGGTCAAAAGGTACAAACTTCCAGTTATGAAATCAGCAAGTCCTGGGGATGTAAGTCAGTCACAGTGTGGTGACTTCAGTTAATAACACTCTATTACAGGTTTGAAAGCTGCTTAGAGAGTAGATCTTTTTGTTTCAATATATTTTTTATTGAAGTATAGTTGATTTACAATGTTGTGTAAATTTCTTCTGTACAGCAAAGGGATTCAGTTGTGTATATATATGTGTGTATATATATATATATGTATATATACATTCTTTTTTTTAAATACTCTTTTCCATTATGGTTTATCACAGGATATTGAATATAGTTCTCTGTGCTCTACAGTAGGACCTTGTTGTTTATCCGGTCTACGTATAAAAGCTTCCATCTGCTAATCCCAACCTCCCACTCCATCCCTCCCCCAACCCCCTCCCCCTTGGCAACCACCAGTCTGTTCCCTATGTCTGTGATTCTGTTTCTGTTTCGTAGATAGGTTCATTTGTGTCATATTTTAGATTCCACATATAAGTGATATCACATGGTATTTGTCTTTCTCCTTCTGACTTACTTCACTTAGTATGATAATCTCTAGGTCCATCCATGTTGCTGCAAATGGCATTATTTCATTCTTTATGGCTGAGTAATATTCCATTGTATACATGTTCCATTGTATACATGTACATCTTTATCCATTCATCTGTCGATGGACATTTAGGGTGCTTCCATGTCTTGGCTATTGTGAATAGTGCTGCTATGAACATAGGGGTGCATGTATCTTTTTGAATTGTAGTTCTGTCTGGATATATGCCCAAGAGTGGGATTGCTGGATCATATGGTAGCTCTATTTTTAGTTTTCTGAGGAACCTCCATACTGTTCTCCATAGTGGCTGTACCAACTTACATTCCCACCAGCAGTGTAGGAGGGTTCCCTTTTCTCCACACCCTCTCCAGCATTTGTTATTTTTAGACTTTTTAATGATGGCCATTCTGACCAGTGTGAGGTGGTACCTCATTGCCGTTTTGACTTGCATTTCTCTAATAATTAGCAACGTCGAACATCTTTTCATGTGCCTATTGGCCATCTCTATTTCTTGAGAGTAGATCTTAAAAGTTCTCATCACAAGAAAACAATTGTAACTCTGTATGGTGATGGATGTTAACTAGACTTATTGTGGTGAGCATTTTGCAGTATATGCAAATATGTAATCATTATGCTGTAAACCTGAAACTAACATGTCAGTTATACCTCAATACAAATAAAATTTGAAAAAAGAGCAAAGAAACCTGCCCCCACAAATTTAGGCAGAGGGATGGACTGGATACATGGAGTCGTAGTTCGGAGATTCCTACTGTAGACTCCCCAGGGTGATTCTCATTTTTATTTTTCCAGAGGAAAACTATAACTTTTCTCACAGCTCCCCCTGGTGGGAGCGTCCGTCTCACGCACCGGGCCCAGAGGGAACACAGCACAGCATCTGGTGTGTCTACAGCAGGCAGCAGAGATGGAATTCCCTGGTTTTTGAGTTGTACTTTTTAATTAATACCCATTGGTAATTCGTACCCATTGTTTTGTTGTTGTTGTTGCTTATCAGAAAGATCAGAAAGGTTTATAACAAAGCAAAAATGCCCTGTTCCACCTCTGCCTCCTAAAATTCCACAAGTATCCCTCCCCCAGGAGCCAACCATTATGGATACCTTGACTGTTTCCTTTGGTAGTAACCTCAGTTTCTGTTATTGTTGTTGTTGTTGTTTTGGCCACGTTGCATGGCTTGTGGGATCTTAGTTCCCCAAGCAGGGACTGGACCCGGGCCCTCAGCAGTGAAAGCACGGAGTCCTAACCACTGGACCGCCAGAGAAGTCCCTAACCTCAGGGGGATTTTTTAATTAATTTTTTTATTTTATATTGGAGTATAGTTGATTTACAATGCTGTGTTAGTTTCAGGTGTACAGCAAAGCGATTCAGTTATACATATACCTATATCCATTCTTTTTTCAGATTCTTTCCCCGTATAGGTTATGACAGAATTTTGAGTACTGTTCCCTGTGCTATTCAGGAGGTCCTTGTTGATTATCTGTTTTATATATAGTAGTGTGTATATGTTAATCCCAAACTCCTAATTTATCCCTCCCCCCGACGTTTCCCCTTTGGTAACCGTAAGTTTGTTTTCTATGTCCCTGAGTCTGTTTCTCTTTTTGTAAATAAGTTCATTTGTATCACTTTTTTTAGATTCCACATATAATTGATATCATATGGTATTTGTCTTTCTCTGACTTACTTCACTTAGCATGATCATCTCTAGGTCCATCCATGTTGCTGCAAATGGCATTATTTCTTTCTTCTTTATGGCTGAGTAATATTCCATTGTGTATATGTGCACATCTTCTCTATCCATTCATCTGTCAATGGACGTTTAAGTTGCTTCCATGTCTTGGCTATTGTAAATAGTGCTGCTATGAACATTGGGGTACATGCATCTTTTCTAACCTCAGTTTTAGACATTATCTTCTCACTTCCTGTTACAGCCTTGCTATCTGACGATCTTCGTCCATATCTTTACATGAATTAATATTCTATTACCTATCCTCATAACAGCATAAAATAAATAAATGAATTGACCACTTCATAAAATGAAAATCTAGGAGAAAACCAGAATCCACCACAACTTTAAGAACTTAAGGAATTTTATTCCATCTGTGCTTTTAAACACAGAGAATGAAAAGTGGATGTTCTGAAACAGTCATGGTCTGGAAAAAAAAATAATAACACAGGGGCATCCACCCCAAAATGCAGAGGGAGGCCAGATCCGCCCATGTAAATATTGTCTTCCACAAACCCATTCGCGTAGTTTACGGTATTCCGTATTCTGTTTCCTATTTGTGATTTTCTGCAATTAATGATGAACATGACAGAGTTGATATTAGTTGGGTGATACCCCCCAAATAATATGGATAACCAGTGTCCTTCGTGAAGATGTGAAGGAGCTGCCGAGTTCCCTGTCCCCCACCCCTGTCACTGTCCTGCCAAAATGTTAGGCAGGTCCTTACATAATTTCCTAAAAGTCATTTACGTTCATGCGTGGAGTTCTGACTAGTCAACCCACGTTATCGTTACAACTAGTACACTTGCAATCAAGCTAAGAATGTTAGATTCTTAACTTCATTTTTTAAAAAATATTTATTTATTTAGGTTGTGCCAGGTCTTAGTTGCGGCAAGCGGGCTCCTTAGTTGTGGCTCCAGGGCTCCTTAGCTTCATTTTTGTAAAGTGGGCAGTAAGGGTTCTTGACGGCTTTTGTCATTGAAGTGTTTCTCTTCCTTTTTTTTAAAAAAAAAACAAAACTCCTTTCCTTCTCATTCCTCTCCCCTTTCATCTCCCTCCAATTCTTCAACTTTTTCTTTTTTCCCCCTTTCCTTTCCTTCTTCCATTCGCTGGCAGTCAGTATGGAACTTAGGTACAGCCATTCTATTGCCCTGCTTCGTGGTTGCCTGGAAGTGGTTAACGCAGTTGGCTGAAAACATGGGATTATTTTTTAATGTGTTTTGCGTGTATTCAGCCTGCCCCTTCCCAGGCTGGAGGTCACAGCAGTTTGCTACGGAAATGATTCGCTGTCGCAGAGAAATGTGACAACGGATGGTGAGAAAACCACGAGAAAAATAAAGATCTTCTCACCGCACAGGTGCTTTCCACACGAAATCCACTTTTCGGAAGCCCAGTCATTATGGAAATTGCGCTCTCATGCTTCTCTTTGAAAGGATCAGATACTCGCATTCAGGTCTGCACCAAATCAGTGGCTCTCAAAACCACCTACCAATGCTTAAATGGCCTTTAAAGTTCTAACAGCACCGGTTAATTAACAGTCATTCGTTAAATAAGAACAGTCAACTAGGAAGAATTCCTTCTGGGAGGGGGGAAATAAGTTTTAACAACCACGGAGGGTAAATGCTCTCCAGGAGATCTGGAAAGCTCCCAGGAGGATGTATTTTCGTACCATTCTTAGACTCATCTAGTTTTTAGTGGTCTTGTGGTTTTACTGGCTAATTCTTTTCTTGTAAACATGTGGTTAACCTTTTTTTTTTTTTTGGTGGTTCGATTTTTATTTTATATTTGAGCAGAAAATATCCTTTCATTTTATTATGCCTCTGGGAGTTTTTGACCAAAAAAAAAAAAAATTGATTGGAAACGTAATACTTGCACTTGGTAAACACACACAAAGGCAGACAGACAGACAGACAGCCTCAACAGGGTGAAAGGAGGACACAGTGAAGAGCTAAGCCTCCCTCCTCCTGTTATGTGTATTCTTAGTTTATATTTATTGTTTTTCCAGGAATATTCTCTACATATACAAGCACGCTGCAAAAGAACATGGAAGAGATATAGGAGAGCTTAGAGGTCAGGCACATGGGTGTCAGAGCCAGACCACCTGGGTTCACATCCCAGCTCTGTAGCTTATTACCTGGCTCTGTGAGTTTGACTGAACCCTTGTGTACCCCTCAAAGTGGTAGGCAGCCTCTAAAATGCCCCCCCGACGGCCCCCAATGATCCCTACTTCCTCGTATCAACATCCTTATGTAATCCTCTCCCCCAAGTGTGGGCTGGACCTACTGATCCCCTTCTAACAATTATATCAGAACTGATGAGATGTCATCACTGCTGAGCTTAGGTTATAAAAAGACAGTGGCTTCTGTCTCAAGTGTACGGGGGAGACCAGCTGCCAGGTCCCCACCGTCATGTCAGAAGGATATGCAAGCAGCTTCTTAAACAGCCTGTGAGGTGAAGAACGGAAGTCTCCAGGAAATAGCCTGAGAGGAGCTGAGGCCTGCCTTAACCACATGAGTGAGCTTAGAGCTCTTCCCCGCGGGGTGTTCTGTTTGATGGGTGTCAAGGTTCAGTGTTTCAAGATGAATAAGTTCTAGAGACCTGCTGAATAAATTCTACAGATTGTGTCTGCAGTCAACATTTCTGTGTTGCACGCTTGAAATTTTGTTAAGAGGGTACGTCTCATATTAAGTGTTTTTACCACAGTTTTAGAAAGAGAGAGAGAGAGAGAGAAAGAAAGGAAGGAAGGAAGGAAAGGGAGGAAGGAAGGAAAGAAAAGAAGGGAGGGAGGGAGGGAGAAGAGAGAGAGAGAGAAAGAATCTTCCCCAGTTGAGCCTTCAGATGAGACCACAGCCCCAGCCAACAGCTTGCCCACAACCTCATGGGAGACCTTGAGCTAGAACCACCCAGTGAAGCTGCACCCAGATTCCTGACCCACAGCCGCCCTCTGTGATCATGAATGTTTGTTGTTTTAAGCTGCTAAGTTTGGGGACAGTTGTTTACACAGCAAGAGATAACACATATGTAAAATGGGACTAATAATACAAGAGTTACTGTGAAGACGAAATGAGTTAATATTGACAAAGGATGGGGAATGACCGGGCACAGAGTAAGCACTCGATAAATGTTTACATATTTACTTAAAAAGGCAGTGTTTACATGGGTAAGTTTATCCCCTTTTGAAACAATTATCCCTCTTTAAAAATGCTGTCAGCAGTGTTCAATGTTCTGTGCTTATTTACTATTTTGTTGTTTAATATGTGGATCATAGCCGTTCTCCTACACCTGCCCACATAGCTTCATCGCATTCTTTTTCACTGCTGTATGATAGTCCATTGCTTAGCTGAATGCTACTTCATTCAATCAATCCTTTATTGTTGGCTGTTTAGGATGATCCCAGGTTTCTGTCATTCTTTTTGTCTCAATGCCCCATCTTAAAATGTAATGTCCATCCGTGTTGCTGCAAATGGCATTATTTCATTCTTTTTATGGCTGAGTAATATTCCATTGTATATATGTACCACATCATCTTTATCCATTCCTCTGTCAGTGGACATTTACGTTGCTTCCATGTCTTGTCTATTGTAAACAGTGCTTCAGTGAACATTGGGGTGCGTGTATCCTTTTGAACCAACAAGGACCTACCGTATACCACAGGGAACTCTGCTCAATATTGTATCACAGCCTAGATGGGAAAAGAATTTGAAAAAAGATAGATACGTGTATACGTATCGCTGAATCGCTTTGCTGTACACCTGAAATTAACACCACATTGTTAAGCAACCGTGCTCCAATACAAAATAAAAAGTTATTTCCTGAAAAAAAAAATGTGATGTTTGCAGTCATGGACAGTTCCAAGTGGAAGAAGCCCATCTTTGGAATCATTCGATGCTGAAGTTTCAAACTGAGGTTCTGGGAGGCCAAGTGCTCCGTGGCGCCCCCTGCCTTTGATCAAAACTGCTCCCCTTTTGCCTGTCGGACCCCAAACCCAGGCACCTAATCCCGTGCTCGCTCCACACCTCACAAGCCTTCTGTGGGAACACATCTAGCCGCCTCATCATGAGATGATTTGAGGCAAAGAAATTCATTTCACAGCCAACTCCTTGGAAATACACCAGGACGATTCCTTTCTTTTCCTTTTTTTTAAAATTTTATTTTTGTGTTGACATATAGTTGATTGACAAGGTCGTGTTCGTTTCAGGTGTACAGCAAAGTGATTCAGTTATGCATACATATATATCTCTTTTTTTTCCAGGTTCTTTTCCCTTATAGGTCATTACAAAATACTGAGTAGAGTTCCCTGTGCTATATAGTAGGTCCTTGTTGGTTATCTATTTTATATATAGTAATGTATATATGTTAATCTCTTAACTCCTAATTCCTCCCTTCCCCCACCAGGACAATTCCTAATAGTAAACTACATTTCCCAAGGTGAGGGGTGTTAGTAGGGGGAAACAGGTCACTCGGTTTAATAGGTTTGGGAAATGCAGTTAGAATTAACATTTTTTACTAATGGATTTTTTTTTTTTGCTGATACTAGTAACATCTCTTGGGCACCTTTAGTATCCCGGGCACGTTACAGAGCACATCCCAGTGAATCCCCACGAGGTAGGTCTTCATCGGAAACTTTTTTTTTTTTTTTTTTAACAGAAGAGGAAACTAAGGTTAGAGGAAACTCTAACCCTAGTTACTGATATATACTGGTATATACAGAAGAGGAAACTAGGGTTAGAGGATTATGTGACTTGCCCTTGAGTATGCAGCTAGCATCCAGAACTCAAGTCTGAATGGTTCCAAAGGCTGGGGTCATAACTCAGATACGACTGCAGGACTTCTCAGTGCCTTTAATGAGCTGCTGGGCACTGGCATCTTTTGATCATGGAGCCCTTTCTTCACAGTGTGTCTGACAACAGTAAGTAAGACTGTCTGTCAGCACAGGGTAGCAGGGACTCCATATCAACCTGTCTGCAACCAAACCTACACCTACAACAGCTGGAGTGACCAACCACCTGGTTTGCTCAGGGTTGAGGTGGTCCCTGCGACATGGAACTTTCAGGTTTAAAAAAAATTTTTTTTAATTATTATTCAGGTATAATTCGCATAACATGAAGTTCATCATAGTATATTGTACAATTCAGTGATTTTTAGCATATTTAAAGCATGGTGCAACCATCCCTACTGTTTAATTCCAGAACATTTCCACTGCCCCCAGTGGAAACCCATACCCTCGTATCCATTTAGCAGCCCCTCAGTTCCTCCCTCCCCAGCCCCTGGTAACCACTAGCCCACTTTCTGTTCTATAGATTTGCCTCTACTGGACATTTCACCCAAATGGAATCATACAGTATGTGTTCCTTTGTGACTGTTTCACTACACTTGGCATCATGTTTTCAAGGTTCATCTGTATAGTAGCAAGTGTCAGTGCCTCACTCCTTTTTATGGCTGAATAGTATTCCATTGTGTAAATATACCACATTTTGTTTATCCATTCATCTGTTGATAGACATCTGAGTCCTTTCCACTTTTTGGCTCTTATATATGAGTAATGCTGCTGTATATGCATGGACAAGTTTTCGTATGGACGAATGTTTCCAATCCCTTTGGATATATACCTAGTAGAATTGTGGAGTCATGTGGTAACTCTGTCTAACTTCTTGAGGAACTGGAGTTTCAGGGTTTTTTCCTTCTCCTTTTCTTTTTTTCTTTTTTGGCCACACCTCACAGCTTGCAGGATCTTAGTTCCCCAACCAGGGATCAAACCTGGGCCCCAGGCAGTGAAAGCACCGAGTCCTAACCGCTGGACTGTCAGGGAATTCCCCTGGAATTTCAGTTTTAATAGCAGGAAAGTTCTAGAGAAATCAGGACAAGTTGGCCACACCTTATAAATGATTTCTCCTTGATGTCACTTGCCCCAGGGCTTTAGGTAAGAGGGCAAAGCAATCAAGATACTGCCTTGGGTACACGCCCGTTCCTTCCACTGTTACCCAACTTTTCTGGTTCTGTGGCTTCCTGTACTGCAGACTCTGCCATTTTCCCTCCAAACTGTGCCCTACATCGTCTTCCAAAGATTGCTGTGTGTTTACGCAAGCAAAGCCTTCTCTCAGGAAGGGACAGAAAGCAGAGTCCGCTAGGGGGAAATGTCAGCCTTTCCTCCATCCACTTGGAAGCCCTGGGTGTCCTGTGTCAGCAGGGACCCGGCACTTTTTGATAAGGGATGACTTGGGCCAGAATAAGAATACAGGGGGAGCTAAGAGTGACAGAACAGAGGGCAGGTAAGTCCTGAACTGAAATTCCCTGCTGGAAATTCACACCTGTTTTCCTTCTGCCCTAACATAATATAGAACCACTGTTTGAGTGGGACTTGTGGAATTACAATAAAAAGCTAAAGATAATCTCAGAGCAACCCTTCCATATCTTTTCTGGATTATAATCAGAGGCTTAAACCGCTTCATACAAGCACAGAATAGCGTTCTTTTCATCTACATTTTGCCAATGGAAACGTTTCTGCGAGGTTTCTGCCCACCTAGCCTTAAGAGATTTGGGGCAACAAAAGAATAAAAGGCAGGGTCTTGAAGAGATATTTGTACACCCTTGCTCATAGCAGCATGAGTCACAGCAGTCAAGGTGGAAGCAGCCCAAGTGTTTGTTAATGGATGAACGGATAAAATGTGGTCCATCCACACAATGGAACATTATTCAGCCTTAAAAAGGAAGGAGATTCTGACACACGCTACAACATGGATGAACCATGAGGACATGATGCTAGAAGCCAGACACAGAAGGACAAATACTGTCTGATTCCACTCATAGGAGGGCCCTAGAGGAGTCAGATCCACAGAGGCAGAAAGTAGATGGTGTGTTCCAGGGGTTGGGGGAGGGGCTGGGGAGTCAGTGTTTCATGGGGACAGAGTTTCAGTTTTCAGGATACAGAGTTCTGGAGATGCATGATGGTAGCACAAAAATGTGAATGTACTTAATACCACTGAACTGTACACTCACAAGTAGTTTAAATGGTAACTTTTATGTTATGTATATTTTATCTCAAATTTTAAAAAAATTTTACAGTTAGATTTGGACAAGAAATTTTTACCTGCAGGCTTGGCATTCATTCCACCATCCATTTATTCGACAGTGATTTACAGAGGAACAGCTGTGTTCCAAGCCCAGTTCTAGACCAAGGCTTCTCAGCCTTGGGGCTGCTGCCTTTGGGGCCGCATCATTCTCTGCCGTGGTACCATCCTGTACCCTGTAGGGATGCGGCGTGCCCCGCTTCTACCCGCCAGACGCCAGTGGCTCCCCCTGCCCCAGCTGTGACATCAAAAGTGTCTTCAGACATTGCCCAGTGTCTCACAGGGGGCAGAATCATCCCAGGGGAGATCCCCCCTGGGTTAGGGGATTCCATGGACCCCCAGAAGACACTGCATTCCATAATCATCTGACCTGCGGAGGCCCTAGGATGCTACACACATTTGAAACACACGGAGTGACTGGGGAGGGAGAGAGGAGGTCATTCACAGATGCTGGGGGTGGGAGGTACCCTGGTTTACACGGCTTAACACATTGGGAATTCATTCTGGTGCGCGGTGCGAACTGGGGCGTCACTCTTTCCCCAGAGGCTTAATGCTGGGTTTCTTAGTCTACGCACCGTTGGCACTTGGGCCCAGATAAATTCTCTGTGGTGGGGCCATCCTGTGCGCTGCGGGGTGTTGAGGAGCATCCCTGGTCTCTACTGACTAGATGCCAGCAGCACCCCCTAGTCGTGACTGCCGGAAACATCCCCAGACATTGTGGGGCAGAGTCACTCTTGGTTAGAAAAAAACCCTCTGCTTTATAAGACTCTCCTGTGGTCCAGTGGCTAAGACTCCGGGCTCCCTATGCAGGGGGCCCGGGTTCAATCGCTAGTCAGGGAACTAGATCCTGCACGCATGCCTCAACTAGGAGTCCAAATGCTGAAAATAAGAGCCCTCATGCCACAACGAAGATCCCACATGCTGCAACTAAGACCCCGTACAGCCAAATAAATAAATACTTTTTTAAAAAAATCAGTGAAACCAAGAATTGGTTCATTGAGAAAAACAAACAACAACAACAAAAAAACCCTCTGCTTTAGATGATAGAGATGAGAGTAGACAGAAGAGGTCCCTGCCCTGCTGGAATTTACTGAGACTGGAGGACAGGGCTGGAAACTGCAATTTCAACTGGGGCACCAGGACAGAAGGGTTCTGGAATTCCACAGGGAGGCGCCAGCCCAATGAGCAGGTTTTCAGAGGAAATAACTGAGAAAGAGGTTCCCAGCTCTAAAGGCTGTTCACCTATTCAGAGGGTACAGAAGGGTGAGAGTGGACATCGTAAGAGAAATTTTTTTTTATTTAAAAAAATTTTATTTTATATTGGAGTCTAGTTGATTAACAATGTTGTGTTAGTTTCAAGTGTACAGCAGAGTGATTCAGTGATACATGTACATGTATCTATTCTTTTTCAAATTCTTTTCCCATTTAGGTTATTACAGAATATTGAGCAGAGTTCCCTGTGCTATACAGTAGGTCCTTGCTGCTTATCTATTTTAAATATAGCAGCGTGTACACATATCAATCCCAAACTCCCAATCTATCCCTCCCCCACATCCTTCCCCGCCTAGTAACCATAAGTTCATTCTCTAAGTCTGTGAATCTGTTTCTGTTTTTTGTTTGTTTGTTTGTTTGTTTTTAGTATTTACTTATTTATTTTGGCTGCACTGGGTCTTAGTTGGGGTACCCGGGTTCTTCATTGTGGCATGCTGGATCTTTAGTTGTGGCATGAGGGCTCTTAGTTGCAGCATTTGGACTCCTAGTTGTGGCATGCATGTGGGATCTAGTTCCCTGACCAAGGATCGAACCGGAGCCCCCTGCACTGGGAGCACGGAGTCTTACCCACTGGACCACCGGGGAAGTCCCTCTGTTTTGTTAATAAGTTCATTTGTATCATGTTGTTTTAGATTCCACATGTAAGTGATATCATGTGATATTTGTCTTTCTCTGTCTGACTTGCTTCGCTTAGTATGATCATCTCCAGGTCCATCCATGTTGCTGCAAATGGCACTATTTAACTTCTTAAAGGGATGTCTTGGCAGACTACGTCCGGGGTGCTGAGGGCTGGGTGAGCAGAGGGGTCTGGTTGCCCCTCCCTCCGATCCTGGGGAGGGGGACTTGAAGGGCGTGCCTTGGCTCCAAATAGACTCCCTGGGAGCAGGGAGCGGGTGATGCTCCCATTCCAGGGAGGCATGCTGGACCGGTATCCACTTCCTGCCGGAAGCTGCAGGATGAGAGAAGGGCTGGTTGTCTGTTTTCATAGCTGAGCCAAGGCAACTTGATGCTAAATCAGGATGGGCTTGCAAACAGCGGGTTTGTTTGGGAAGAGGTGTTGTGTGTTTCTCGGGAACTAGATGTGCTCAGAGAGCCGGCGTGGGGGCATCTAAGATCTTGTCCTGGAGCCTGTTCTGGTGTCCCTTCGCAGAGGATAAGCAGGCCATGGGGCCTGAATTCCTAGGGACCAGGGAGAGTGGAAGTGGCGGTCAGTATAGTAGGTTTGGCCGGGTAAAAGGAATGGCAGGTGGCAGCCCACCCACCAAGATGGGGCAGGGGTGCTGGCTTGTATCCAGAACAGCTTCGCGAGGTCTCCTACGCTTGCTTTATTGCTGTGCTGTTGCCGTCTTGAAGTTCATAATAACTTTCGAACAGGGATCCTTCTCCACTACAGACGGACAGGGCAGGTGCAGCTCAGTATTTTATCTCCAAAGACTTTAGACTCCTCCCAGGAGCTCATAAGCAAGAAGGGAAATGTGCAGTCGTGTTTGACATCAGTGCAAATCAGGCCATTGTATGAGAGAGTCTTGATGTCACAGGCTGCTGCTAAATTTCTGAGGAGGTTCCCCTTAACCAAATGGCTACGGGTTACTGGATTTTCTTAAAAACTGACCCAGGCAGGGTCTCCACCTTGTCTTGTCTTTCTATGAAGGACGACTGTCACTTGACCAGCTGAAAGCTGCTGCTTTACTAACATCAAACTGGAATGACTCTATGCAGTCAGTTTTGCGCTAAGGCAATAAATGCGTTCCTAAAAATCACCGCCCTGGGCAAAATTACAGGATAAAAACACACAGGGCTGGCTTGTGGGTAAAATGGAGTTAGGGTGACAATACTCAAAAACTTCGTCAGTGAGTTACACCTAAAAGGAACCTAATTCACGTGGTAGCAGAGTCTTTTAGTAACAACTTCATTGAGATATAATTCACATACCATGACATTCATCCTTTTAAAGTGTGTAATTCAGTGGTTTTTAGAACCTACAAAGACTTGTGCAACTATCACCACAATCCATTTAGAATATTTTCATCACCTCCCAAAGAAGCTCCATACACCTTAGCAGCGCCTCCCCATTTCCCCTCCTCCAGCCCCCGACGACCACTAATCTACTTTCTGTCTCTATGGATTTGCCTATTCTGGGCATTTCCCATAGATGGTATCACACAGTATGTGCCCTTTTGTGACTGTCACCTTTCACTTAGCATCATGTGCTGAGGGTTCATCCATGTTGTAGTGGATATCAGTACCTCATTCCATTGTATTGCCTAATAAAATTCTATCGTATGGGGGCTTCCCTGGTGGCGCAGTGGTTGAGAGTCCGCCTGCCGATGCGGGGGACACGGGTTCGTGCCCCGGTCCGGGAAGATCCCACATGCCGCGGAGCGGCTGGGCCTGTGAGCCACGGCCGCTGAGCCTGCGCGTCCGGAGCCTGTGCTCCGCAATGGGAGAGGCCACAACAGTGAGAGGCCCGCGTACGGCAAAAAAAAAAAAAAAAAAAAAAATTCTATCATATGGATTTACCTTATTTTACTTATCCATCTATCTGTTGGTGGCTATTTGGATTGTTTCTACTTTGGGCTATTATGAATAATGCCACCATGAAAATTTGTGTACAAATTTTTGTGTGGATATGTCTTCATTTCTCTTGGGTATATATACTTAGGGGTGAAATTGCTGGGTCATATAGCCATTCTATGTTTAACTTCTTGAGGAACTGCCATATTGTTTTCTAAAGTGGCTGTGCCATTTTACATTTCTCCCAGCAGTGTATGAGGGCTCTGGTTTCTCCACATCCTTGCCAATACTTGTTATTACCTGTTAGGGGTTTTTGGTTTTTTTTTTAATTATAGTCATCTTAGTAGCTGTGAAGCAGTATCTCATTGTGGTTTTGATTTGTATTTCCCTGAGAACTAATGATTTTGAGCATCTTTTCATGTGATTATTGGCTGTTTGTATATCTTCTTTGGAGAAATGTCAATTCAAATATTTTCCCATTTTTAAATTGCTTTTGGTATCATATTGAAGAAGCCATTGCCAAACCAAGGTTATGGAGATCTACTCCTATATTTTCTTCCAAGAGTTGTATAGTTTTAGTTCTTACACCTAGGTCTGTGATCTATTTTAAGTTAATTTTGTATATGGTGTGAAGTAGGGGTCCAACTTCATCCTTTTGCATGTGGCCATCCAGTTGTCCCAGTGCCACCTGTTGAAGAGACTATTTATAATCTTGGCACTCTTGTCCAAAAAAATCAATTGACTGTAAAACTGTACGTTTATTTCTGGACTCTCAGTACTGTTCCATTTATCTGTGTGTTTAGCCTTATGCCAGTATCACACTGTAGCTTTGTAGTAAGTTTTAAAATCTGGGAGTGTGAGTCTTCCAATTTTGTTCTTTTTCAAGATTGTTTGGGTTATTCTGGGTTCCTTGCATTGCTTTATGAAGTTTAGGATCAGCTTGTAAATTTCAACAACTACAACAAAAACCCAACTGGATTCTGATAGAGATTACATTTAGTCTGTAGGTCAGTTTGGAGAATATTACCATTTTAACAACATTAAATCTTCTTCACCATGAACATGGGATATCCTTTGATTTACTTGGGACTTCTTTAATTTCTTTCAATGCTGTTGGGTTTTTTTGTTTGTTTTGGTTTTTGTTTGTTTTTTAGTTTTCATTGTACAAGTCTTGGCTTCTTCCATTAAATTCATCCCTAAGTCTTTTGTTCTCTTTGGTGTTACTGTAAATCGAATTCTTTTCTTGATTTCATTTTCAGATTGTTCATTGCTAGTGTATAGGGAAACAGTTGAGTTTTGTATATTGAACTTGTACGCTGCAACCTTGCTGAATTCACTTATTAGTTTTAATAGCTTTTTAATGGGTTCCTTAGGATTTCTACATACAAGATCATGTCATCTGCAAATAGAGATAGTTTTCCTGCTTCCTTTCTAATCTGGGTGCCTTTTATTTATTTTTCTTGCCTAATTACTCTGGCTAGCCCATCCAGGACAATGTCGAATAGAAGTGTCGAGAGCAGATATCCTTGTCTTGTTCCTGATCTTAGGGGGAAAACATTTGACTTTTCACCATTAAGTATCATTATTGATACTTAATGGTGGCATTTTTTGTAGATGTCTTTTATCAGCTTGAGGTTCTCCTCTATTCCTAGTTGGTTGTGAAAGAGTGTTGGATTTTGTAAAATGCTTTTTTCTGCATCTGTTGGGATGATCATATCATTTTTGTCCTTTATTCTACTAAAACAATTATTACTTTTTTAATATTGAACCAATCAACCTTGCATTCTTGGGACAAATTCCACTTGATCGTGGTGTATAAATCTTTTTATATGCTGCTGGATTTGGTTTGCCAGTATTTTGTTGAGGACTTTTGCATCTATGTTCATAAGAAATCTTGGTCATTAGTTTTCTTTTCTTGTGATGTCTTTGTCTGGTTTTGGTATCAGGATAATTCTGGCCTCGGAGAGTGTTAGAATGGCCTCATGGAGTATTCCCTCCTCTTCTAATTTTAAGAATAGCTTGTGGGGACTTCCCTGGTGGCACAGTGTGAAGACTCCGCACTCCCAGTGCAGGGGGCCCAGGTTCCATCCCTGGTCAGGGAACGAGATCCCACATGCATGCCACAACTAAGAGTTCACATGCCACAACTAAGGAGCCAGTGAGCCACAACTAAGGGGCCTGCGAGCTGCAACTAAAGAGCCCATGTGCCACAACTAAGACCCAGTGCAACCAAATAAATAAATATTTTTTAAAAATTAGTTTGTGAAGGATAAGTGTTAAACCTTCTTCAAACACTTGGTAGAATTCATCCATGAAGCCATGTAGTCCTGGCTTTTCTTTGTGGGAAGTTTTTTGATTACTAATTCAATTTCTTTACTTGTTAAAAATCCATTCAGTTTTCTATTTCTTCTTGAATCAGTTTTGGTAATTTGCATCTTTCTAAGAATTTCTCCCATTACATCTAGGATATCTAACTTGTTGGCATACAATTGTTTATAGTATTATTTTATTATTTTTATATTTCTGTAATGTTGGTTGTAATGTCCCCTCTTTGTTTCCCGATTTTAGTAATTTGAATCTTCTCTCTTTTTATCTTGGTCAGCCTAGTTAAAGTTTTATCAACCTATTTGATCTTTTCAGAGGAGTAACTTGTGGTTTTATTAATTCTCTCTATTGATTTTCTAGTCTCTATCTCATTTACTCCTACCCTAATCCTTATTATTTCACTCCTTTTGCTAGCTTCAGTTTTAGTTTACTCTTATTTTCCAGTTTCTTAGGGTGGATAGCTAGATTACTGATTTGAAATCTTTCCCTCTCTCTTTTTTTCTTTAACATAGATGATTATAGCTATCAAGTTTCCTCTACTTTAGTTGCATCTCATAAACTTTGGTATGTTGTGTTTCATTTTCGGTCATCTCAGAGTATTTTCTAACTTCCCTCATGATTTCCTCTTTGAGATAGCAGAGTTTTATACCTGTTCAATGGGGAAGAAATACATAAATAATACTGCAAATACGGCATCACGTTGGGACAAATTTGCGTTCTCAAAACAAGAGTTATAGCAGAATGAACCATACAAGAAGGCTCCAAGGTACCTCCTGTCCCACTCTGAAACTTTTCCCCTCACCTCCCCACATCCAGTCCATCAGAATGCTCTCCAAAACGTACCTCTAATCCACCCATTCATCTCCACCTCTGCTACCAGGTCCCTAATTGAGGCCACCATACCTTTCAGTCCAGAACTGTAACAGACTCCCAAGTTCTCTGTCTTTCTTGCCTCCTGCAATCTATCCCCCATGCAGTGAGCTTTTAAAATCACAAATTGGAGTACATCTGCCCCCTATGGGTCCAATGGCTTCCCAATCTGATGAGGACCATTTCCTATGGCCTATGGGACCTCAAATAAAATGATCCCCTCCATCCTCTGACTCACCACCCCCCACCCACTCACCCCTCCCCATTCACTCTGCTCCAGCCACGCCTAAGCGCCTAAGGACCTGCTTTTTGTTTCTTCCACATGAGTTTCCACCCCAGGGATTTTGAATTCCTGAAATGTTCCTTTCCTCTTCCTCATTATTCTGACCTTGGCCCAAAGGTCACCCCCTCAGAGAGGCCTAGGGTGACCAAATCTTCCCACTTTGTCGGGGAATCTTCCAGATTTAGCACTGAAAGTCCCACGCCCTGGGAAACCCCATAATCAAACCATCTGGGTTGGCCACACTTCAGAGGCCATCCCTGGCTGTTCCATGCAAAATAAGCCCCACCTACTCACCCCCAAGTTACCACCCTGTTACTTTTCCTATAAGTGTGGGACTTGTGTCCCTAGAAGAACAGTGCCTGGCAAATAGTAGGCACTTCATAAATATTTTTAACTAAATTAATCACTGAAGGACAGAAACTGATTCCTGCAGTCTTAAGTTTAAGATTCCATCACATGAAACTCTGCAAGAAGGAACCCATTAGCACGTGGCAAAATCCATTTAGCAAGTCACCATCAGCATTTTCATTAAAACAAAACAGAATAGAAAAAAATCAGCATTACCTAAAGTATCATGTCATGAAAATGTTTTCGTTATATATGTGTTTGTGTGAACTGGGGCTCTGAGTAAAATATACTCTCTGCTGTGCCTTGTGGTCAAAAATGTTTGGAAACTACCCACCTAGTGGTCAAGAGTGTGGGATTGGGCACCAGACCACTGGGGTTCGAAGCCCTTACAAGTTGTTTGATACAAATTCACTCGTTTTTTTCCCGGCCTCTGTTCTCTGATCCGTAAAACGGGGATAATGCATACGCTTTTTTTCAGGATGTGATTGTGAGATTTAACTAAATTAGCATATGAAAAATGCTTAGATCACTTTCTGGCATATAAGGACAATTTAGTCAATTCTGACTAATATGATTACTTGTTGAATGAGTGAATGAATGAGGCTGAGATCTAATCTTCCCTTAAGTTACCCTGCCTGCCTTTTCTCAGAACAGGCTTTTTCTCCTTGTGTTCCAGCCCCTTCTCCCAAATAACTATATATGTTTACTTTATTATTGTTTATTGTCAATCTCCCCCCACCCAAAAAAAGCCAAAAAAACCCAAAAAACTCTGAGGGTCCCTTGTTTGTCCCATTCAAAAGTTGAACCTACTATCTGGGGGTAGGGAGGAGGGGAAAATGTTGGCAAACATTTTCTGTGAAGTACCAGATAGTAAATATTTTAGACCTTGCTTATGTCATCCCATCTTTGTGCAAATGCTCAAGTCTCTAGTACCCAACTCTGTCTCTGTGGGACAAGTTTCCGTGTCCCTTAAAGGAATGGGGGAAGCTGTGTTCCAAAAAACCTTTAATTACAAGCACAGGCAGGCAGAATTTGGCCCGCGGGCCATAGTCCGTCAGTTCTTAAAGGAGCTGAAAATACTGGATTCAGTAAAATAAAATAGACTTTCATATAGTTTCCACGTGCCACGAGAGAGTCTTCTTTCGATTTTTTTTTTTAACCACTTAAAACATATTTTAAAATTCTCAGCTTGTGGGCCATGAAAATAAGGCAGTGGGCCGCATCTGGCCCGCGGGTCGGAATTTGCTGACCCCGGACCTAGACTGTGCCAGGACGCCCGACAATAAGCGAAGGCCCCCGGGTCCCCAAAACTCGGCCTTCCGGGAGCGGCGCAACCAACACTCGGCCCGCGCGCGCCTCCCGCCTACCAACCCTCCCAGCGGCGCCCGCCTCCCTCCAAGCCCCGCCCTCCTTCGGGGCGATTGGTCGAGCCTCGCCCTCTTCCTCGCCGGGGAACGCCCCCGCTGACAGGCACTGCGGACAGCCAATGGAGAGCTGCAGGGTCTTGCGCCCCGCCCTCATCGTGCCCGTTGGAGGCGGGCCGTTGAGGGGGTGGGGCGTGGAGCCTGGTAACCGTTGCCGATAACAACGCCCCGCCCCGTCGCGGCAGGCGGGCAGGCGGCGAGAGGCGGGCGGGCGCCGGGAGCGGGAGGAGGAGCGGCCGCCGCCGCCACCGCCGCCGCCGCCATAGAGACTGTAGCCGTGGAGACTGTTACTTACCAACGGGGACCAACACGCAGCAGCCGCCACCGCCGCCGCGGGAGCCGTTGCCCGAACTCCCGGCCGGAACTCCAGGTGACCGATACGACCGCCCCGGGCCCTGCCCGGCCGGGGAGTACGGGGGGCGGCGGGTATCCCGGTCGGGGAGCGGGCAGCGCAGTCCCTGCGGTTCACCCCAAACGTACGGGATGGCGCGCCCGCGGGACCTCCCTCCGCACCCCGAGTCCCGACAGCGAGGCTGAGTTTGGAGTGGCCGTGGTCCCCTTCTTCCTTTTAACCAAACTCGGGGAGCGGTGAGGACCCATCGGCTCACTTTTTCCAAAACTTCCTGAGTTGGGGACTCCGGGGGAACCGTCTTTCACTCTTACCCTCAAAATCCCCGGGTTGGGGGTGCCCCAGGAACCCCTCTCAAGCTTTTTACCCAAACTCCCTGAATGTGGGGCTCCTGGGGAACCTCTTGTCACTTTCTTTCCCCAAATCCTTAAGCTGGGGGTGCCCGAGGACCCCTCTCTCACTCTTCCCCTCAAACTCCCTGAATTGGGGGGCGCCTTAGCAGCGCCTTTCGAACTCTGACATTTAAACTCCCTGAATTGAAGGCGCCTGGGGGCCCCTCCTGTTTGCTCCCCAAATCTCTGAAATTCGGGCGCCCCTGGGACCTTTCTCTCACCCTTAAACTAAAATTCCTGAATTGAGAGGGCCTAAAAGATTCGTTCTCACCTTTACCCTCAAAGTCCTGAATTTGGGGTGCCCCGGGGATCATCGTTTTGACCCCGTTCCCAAATACTGAATTTGAGGGCTCTCTGTAACCCCATCCTCACTTTTTAACCAAAGTCGGTGCGCTGGTCTAGGGGAAGAACCCTTCCCCTCCTCACTTTTTGACCACGAACTCCACGAGAATCGGGCTTCCCAGAGACCCGTTTCTCACCTTTTCATCAAGAATCCTCGCGCTTAGGGCTCCTCGGATACTCCTCCGCTCTCTCCCTGGTAACCCCGCGTTCCCAAGTTTGGGGGATCCTGGATCCGCCAGTCCCTCCACGCCCCTCAGGAAGCGCCTACGCACCGCCGCAGCTCCCCTATTTGGACTGAACGCGAAGCAAGAAAAGTTTCTCCGAAAGGGTTGTGGGCTTGTGTTTCGTTTTTGTTTTTTTTAATTTATTAATTTATTATTTTGTTTAAAGAGCCCAACCTGTGGGCCCAAACTGCTCGGTGGCATTTTCTCCGCGTGTTGTGGGAGTGCGCGGGTGTGTGTGTGTATGTGTGAATCCATCCCCCACCCCTGACCCCCGAAAACACGCCCCCCTCCAAATGCTCTTGATTCCTTTTCTTTTCCCTCTGGGACAAGACGCGGCGCTCCCTCCAGGCTTCGTCCCTGTTGGTTTTTCTCGCTGCTGCGCTAAGAAAAGTTGCGTTTCCGATCCTAGTGGCTATTTCAAGGGCGCCCGGGGCCCAACTGCCCCTGCCATTCCGGCGGCTGCGGCGGGGGTGGTTCATCGTCCTAATTTTAACCTCCCGGTTGCCCCGCAGGAATGAGGGAGAAGGGCAGGATGTAGCACACAAGTCCAGGGCTGCCTTTCCGCGGAGACCTCATTCCTGCTTCTGGTGTTTTAATTATGCACCGCCCCTCTCCCCCTCCCCCAACATCCAGTTATTTTCTTGCTTTGTGCATTGAACTGTCGGTGCAGACTGTCATGAGTTTTTCCCCCGTCCAATCAGCTTTATCTCTGCAAATCCAAAATAGCAAACCTGATAGAAGGCTCTCCATGTCAACTAAGACTTCCCCCCAAAATCAAAATAATGACAACGACAACAGAAAACATTAATAACAAAAACTTTTTTTTTCCTGCATATATTGGCAGCACGTTTTTATCTTGTTGCTTCATAATCTGAAACATTATTTGTTTGCTCATATTGATATAAAGACCCTTCCCCTCTGTGCCGGGGAGTACCAGGGGCTGGTCACCTTTCTCCCACTCCAGTTTAAAAACTTGAACTGACTCTGAAATAACCTTAGAAATGGCTACTCACCTACTCTGGCCAGAGAAAAAGAGTGTATGGTACCACCCCACCCCCCAGGAAAGGAATTTAATTTCCTTAATTACTGGTGCTAATTTTGCCAACAGGCTTGGTAGAGTATCCGGGGGGACTTGGTAGTCTTTTTTTAAAAAAGACAGAATTCTAATAATATACGATGGAAAAGATAACTGGTTCCGGGATCCTGTGATGTTCCAGCTGATGTGGGTCAGGAATGAATGCAGAAACAGTTTGCCCCTGTGGTAAAAGCAATATGAACTATTTGCCTCTCATCCCAGATGAACCTCTGCGATGCTCAAAAGGGGAGTCCAGGAGGAGAGGGGCAGAATTAGTAATGACCCCCAGTAACAGAACAAGTCCTCTGAAATTCAGTTGATATCTGCTTTCTGGGTGCAGGCCACATATCACCTTAATATTCATCTTTAACCGTGTTTATCACTGAAGCACTGCCAGGCTGGAGTTATTCACCAGAAATGCAGGTGCTGGGAAATTGTTTATCTGGCTCTTATTCCTTAGATCTAATTTGTAGTTTCAGATTCGAGTTAAAATTAATTAATATTAATCGATATTTAATTAATTGAACTTTCATTAATAGTATATATAATTGAGTCAACATTTTAAATGTGCTTGTAGGATTTTTATAGTCACAGGCGGTGGTTTTGCTTGTAAAATTCCAGAGCCAGAAGGAACCATATCTTATAGTATATTTGGCTCTTTTTTTTTTTTTAACATCTTTATTGGAGTATAATTGGTTTACAATGATGTGTTAGTTTCTGCTTTATAACAAAGTGGATCAACTATACATATACATATATCCCCATATCTCTTTCGGCTCTTTTTAACTAATGCATGTTGACCACTTACTGAAATAACGTGCTCCTCTATACACACCTACTTATTTGTAAAATGTGAAACTTTTTTCAAAGCAAGGGAAGTTCTCAGAGAAACTGCCTCCCTTGTCAGGACCCTCACAGAACCCAAGATCAGCAAAGGACTTCTTTTTGTTTTTTACATCTTTTTTGGAGTATAATTGCTTTACAGTGGTGTGTTAGTTTCTGCTTTATAACAAAGTGAATCAGTTATACATATACATATGTTCCCATATCTCTTCCCTCTTGCGTCTCCCTCCCTCCCACCCTCCCTATCCCACCCCTCTGGGTGGTCACAAAGCACCGAGCTGATCTCCCTGTGCTATGCGGCTGCTTCCCACTAGCTAGCTACCTTACGTTTGGTAGTGTATATATGTCCATGCCACTCTCTCGCTTTGTCACAGTTTACCCTTCCCCCTCCCCATATCCTCAAGTCCATTCTCTAGTAGGTCTGTGTCTTTATTCCTGTCTTACCCCTAGGTTCTTCATGACATTTTTTTTTCTTAGATTCCATATATATGTGTTAGCATACGGTATTTGTCTTTCTCTTTCTGACTTACTTCACTCTGTATGACAGACTCTAGGTCCATCCACCTCATTACAAATAGCTCAATTTCGTTTCTTTTTATGGCTGAGTAATATTCCATCGTATATATGTGCCACATCTTCTTTAACCATTCATCCGATGATGGACACTTAGAGCAAAGGACTTCTTATAGGAAAAGACAAAAGAGAGGGAGAAGCTTAGGAGAGGAAGACCCAGAATTAAGGGGGTGTGTGGGATAACGAGTGGGGTCAGAGGATGGGGGGCAGAGCCGTGGAAAGCCCACCCCGTGGGCTGGCAGGCTGCAGCTGGTGAAGGTGGTGATGCTGACAGGCAGCTTAAGGGCAAGGGCTTAGTCCCCCAGTCTGCTCCTCTGAAGGCTCCGAGCTCCCTTAGTGAACATCAGCCGGCCTCTCCTGGCTGCTCAAGCCAACACGTTGGAGTCGTCCTCCAGCCCTCTCTCTCTCAAGCCATCAGCAAAAATGTAGGGACCTAGAATCTGACCACGCCTCGTCACCTCCACCACCGCCAGCCCCTGGTCCGAGCCACTGGCGCCTCTTGCCCAGATGATTCCAGCCTGTTCACCAGGGATCGTAACATGTCCTGTTGCGATCCTCAGATTGGATGAATGGGGTCAGGGGTCAAAGGAAAGGAAAAACGCAAGTCCCAGCCCTGGATGCTGCTGATGTGGGCTTTAGGGCCCCACAGAGAAGGGGTTCACATTTATTAGCTCTGTGACTCCAGGTAAGGTTTGGCATCGGTGAAAGAGAAAATCACTTATATGGTTTTGATATTAGAAATAATATTATAGGGAATTCCTTGGCGGTCCAGTGGTTAGGACTCTGCGCTTCCACTGCAGGGGACACAGGTTTGATCCCTGGTCAGGGAACAAAGATCCCGCAAGCTGTGCAGTGCGGCAAAAAGAAAAAAAAAAAGAGGAAATAATATTATAACTGTTTAGCCCAGGTCCTGGCACAGAATAGGTGTACAACGGAGTAGCTATTATTATTGTTGTTGTTATTTTTATTATTAGAATAAGCAAACAAGCAGTGTGACCTGCCTGGGGTGATTTTTAAATTTTGGTTTCTTGACCACCAAATGCTGAGGAGACATTCAGTAAATACATCTTGCTCGATTGAGTGGGTGAGCCTTCCACTGTCTGTTTTAAGGTGGGAAATACCCTTCGATTGCATAGAAATTCTCTGATACAGATATGGCACTCTGCAAGCGTTAAGTGCTGGGCAAAACCAAAAACACAACCCAAAAAGTGTCTCAAAGTCCCACACCTTGGTTGGGGTATCGGTCCATCTGAAATCACTCCTAAAACATCACACTTCCAGACCGGTTCTGCCAAGCAGCCAGCTCTGCAGGCAGAACCTCCAGATGAGAAAATTTAAAAACTGGTTTCCCCTGTCCATTAGTGCTGGCTCTTAGGTGCCAGTCCTGTCGAAGTCAGGAATCAGCCACTTGGAGGTGAGAACAATCCTGGTCTTCATGCCAGGATTTGACTGGAGCAGACAGCATGGCCTTGCTCCTTGCTACACCTCACTTCTTTTTTCCTGAAGTGCATTCCTATTTTATGATACATAGCTTTTATATGTTTTAAAGCATGGTTTCATGCCCTGGCAACCTCATTTTAAATTGTGGTCAATCCTATGAATTTACAAAAAATACAGTTGTCTTCCCAAGCCTATAGATGATACATACAGCAAGTGGATTTCAGATGCTGTGCTCCTATGCTGTGCTATGCTATGCTCCTATAGTCCATGTTTAAAGATGAAAAAAAAATTTCTAAAGCCATTAAAAATCTAGAACTTACATGTGATGGCCAATATAGTGATGATTTGTCATTTACTATGTAACAAAGCCCAGATATGCTATATATAGTAAACCTGTTTCTACTAAGATCTCTGCAGTTGAGTGTGTGTGTGTGTGTTTGTGTGTGTGTGTGTGTGTGTAAGAACTGGGCTACTGGTGTCCAGGGAAGTTCTTCAGGAGGTGACAGGTGAGCTGAGACTGTCATGATGAGAGGGAGAAGCCCTGTGCTGTTCAGAGGGAAGAGCCTTCCAGGTGGGGTGGGGTGGGGGGGCAGCAGGTGCAAAGGTCCTGCGGCAGGAGGAGTCAGCTGGGCCTGGTCAGAGCAGAGAAAGGCGGCTGTGTGGCTGATAACTGGTGAGCAAAAGGAGGAGAGGCACAGGGCCCCAGTGGCCATGGGGAGGACTCTGGCTGCTATTCTAAGTATAAATTAAGTTGTTAGGAGATTTCACCTCTGCCTGTAGCTGTCAGAGCCGTGGTGTCCAGTCGTTTGCTGGAAAACCTGCTTTCTGGACCTCTGCCATTTCTTCATCGCTCATTCATTCATTCATTCATTCCTTTCTGAGTCAAACACTATTCTATGAGGTTACAGAGACCAAAGACCAACTAGGAGAGTGTGACAGTTTCAGAACGGGGATGGGCTAGAGGTCTCTCTAGGGCATGTGTGTGGCAGGCCACTCGCCTGGAGGGGGCACAAAAGGTGTCCAAGAGGAGGCGGGCTGGAGCGGAGTCTTGATGTACAAGCAGACTGGTGGGGAGAGCCGTGGCGCGGCTGTATTTTCTGGAAGCCGAGTGCAGGGCACAGGGGAGATCAGGCCAGAGAGGAGAACAGGTGTCGGCACACAGCCTGTTTTTGGAAGCAAAGTTTCACTAGAACACAGCCACGCTCGTTCACTTCCATACTGTCTCTGGCTGCCCTTTTTTTTTTTTTGCTGTACATGGGCCTCTCACTGTTGTGGCCTCTCCCGTTGCGGAGCACAGGCTCTGGACGCACAGACTCAGCGGCCATGGCTCATGGGCCCAGCCACTCCGCGGCATGTGGGATCTTCCCGGACCGGGGCACGAACCTGTGTCCCCTGCATCGGCAGGCGGACTCTCAACCACTGCGCCACCAGGGAAGCCCCTGGCTGCCCTTTTGAAGCCACAGTGGGGTTGACTATTTGCGACTGACACAGAACGTGGACTGCGAAGCCTAAAATATTTACTGTCTGGGCTTTTACAGGAAAAGTTTGCCGACCCCTGGCTGGACGAGTGGGACTCGTCTGGTGCTGGGCTGAGAGGTTTGCTGGGGAAGCACTTTGTGATCAGATGGGATTTTGGTAGGTGTAGCGAAAGGTATGGCGTCTGGAGGATGGCGACGGAGAATTAACAGCTGCCATGGTCCAGGCCCAGGGCGATGGCGACCTGACCGACTGCACCAGCCAGGGATGCTGCGTGGGGACAGAGCTGCAGGGTTCTGGGGGCTCTGAGGACCTGGTGACTCTCTTGGGACCAAGGGCAGGGAGGAGCCCAGGGTGATCCCTGCGTGTCTGATTTTGGGGATCAGGTAGAACAGGCCGCTTCAGTGAGTCAGGGATCCTGGGAGAAGCTAGTGGGGCGGAGAGGGGTAATGCGTTCAGGCGTGGGCTTGGCCAGCTTGAGATGCGCGGGGGCCAGCCGAGTGCGGGCAGTTTCCTGCCAGGCTGCTGGATTTCAGGGTCTGGAGACAGCGGGGGACGGTGGGGGGGACGCGTAGTCCAGGCTGAAGGTCAGGATCTGGGAGCTGTCAGCACATAATTGGTCATTTCAGTCGTGAAAATGGATGAGCTCACTCAGAGGCGGAGGGTGAGAAGGCCAAAGGTAGAACCATCATATTTCAAGGAGCAGGAAACCAACGAAGAGTCAGAGAAAAGTGGTTTTTTACAAAATGATGGCAAAATATAATAACATAAAATTTACCATTTTAACCAGTGTTAAGCGCACAGCTCAGTGGCATTAAGGACATTCACACTGTCGCGCAGCCATCCCCACCGTCCATCCCCAGAACTTTCTCATCTTCCCAAACTGAAACTCTGTCCCCATGAAACACTGACTCCCCAGCCCCTCCCCCAGCCCCTGGCCCCTAACCATCTACTTCCCATCTCTACAGATTTGACTTCTCGAGGGACCTCCTGTGAGTGGGATCAGACAGTATTCGTCCTTTTGTGTCTGGCTTATTTCACTGATGATCTCAAGGTTCATCCATGTTGTAGCAGGTGTCAGAATTCCCTTTCTTTTTAAAGCTGAATGATATTCCATTGCGTGGATGGACCACATTTGTTTATCCTTTCATCCCTCGATGGATGTGTGGACTGCTTCCACACTTGGCTACTGTGAATCATGCTGGACAGAGAAGCTTTTGCAGCAATTCTTAGGTGAGGGGGGAAGCTGGGAAAGGGCTCTGAGGCGGAGGGGGAAGTAACTCAAGGACTGAGCACCAGGGACAGTGAGGCCTGGTAGAGACCACAGCGATCATCAGATGGGGACAGTTCCCTGGCGGAAGCGGAAAGGACGCGTCCCCACAGAACGACAGGAGGCTTGGCTCCTGAGCGCCTGTCTCCTCGGAAAACTGTTGAAATCACACTAATGATATAGAAGCCCATTCCTGAAGTTGCAGCAACACTTAATTATGCTTATATTTTTAAAAGGCAAACTGTTTATCTTTTCGAAATAGTGCCATGTTTCCAGGATATGTTTCTGTCCAAAAGGTGATCCATGGGGTAAGGCCAGGGAAGCAATTTCCCGCCAGAATCACCAGCCCACAAAAATCCACCCCATCCAGGGAGAACCCAAAGAAAACACCACCTGGAGCTTTCCCACCTCGCCTGTCCTTCTTAGAATATGTACCGATGGAGCCTGCTTGGAGAAAAAATAAATTTGGAATTCCAGACCCACAGAAAAGAGCTTGAAGGATGTGCTTTGATTTTGAAAAGAATTCTTCATTTTCTAGAAGAATTCGCCATACTGGGGACCTCTGTATTTAGAGCTCTCTAGGGTTTCCATCTTCAGCAAGTATTTGTGGCCCCAAATATCAAACATCCGAGTTGCTTAGAATTAGTCGAATACTTAAGTGTATTCGTAGATCGTCGTGTGGGGCGTTACAAGGGGAGAAGGTGATAGAGAAATTTTAAATTGTTAGCCACCATTGGCCATTGACATTCAGACTGGAAGTTAAAGCGTAAAGTGGGTATAATTCCGGGGCTCATCAATTGTGTACATCATGGTACGGTGATACGGCCAACTCTTAAAATGACAAGCAGGCGTGAATAGAAGTTATTTCTGGAAGGCCTGTAACCACGGAATTCATCACTGGCCTGAGTCCACAGCTGACCGAGCCTTTGTCACCTGGCCTGTGCTCCCTAAGGAGACTCAGCGGGCACCGGAAGAGACTCACCGATGAGCAGTTTTCTAACTGAACAAACCACAGGGTGATGGAGTTAGAGACGGTGGCCGGGCAGCGCTGTGGGGCCTCACCCAGATTCCGGGTAGGGAGCTCCTCGGGGCGCAGCCTCGCTCCTGTCTCTCTTCTAGCCCCAGTGGCCTGAGGAGCTCAGCCTTCCTCTCCTGTTCTAGAAGCAGGATTTCTCCAGCCTCTAGCTCTACAGCGCCAGCACACTCAGAATCACTCCCAGATCCTGCGTGGGCCTGTGCGCCTTTGGCTCACGACGCTCACTTACCTCTTCATCTCCTCCCGGTCCACCCCGCCGTGGCTCCTCTGGGCTATGTCAGGGGGAGAGGATGGGCACATTCTCTCTGCTTTTTGTAGCCAAATGGATGGACTGGCCCCTCCCCTTCGTTGTAAGCACGCCGTACTAGCTCGGCATTCAAGGCTCGTCTCGGACCAGCCCCACCTCCCTTTTCATTGCCTGTCTTTCACGACTTCTCCAAATGGACTTGCCATGCCTTAAACAGGTCTTCTACTCGGGTCTCCCCTCGCTCTGAAATGTCATTTCTACTGACGAAAAATCTTAGCTCTTCTCCGATGCTCTTTCGCCAGAGACCCTTGAGATGATAATTGGTGAGCTAAGTGGGGAAACAGCAAACTAGGCCAGGTTTCTCTAACACATCGCCATTGACTTTGGGGCCTGATCGTTCTTGGTGGGAGGGCCGGGAGGCCGTCCTGGGCCTCGTGGGAGGTTGAACACGGCATCCCTGGCCTCCACCTGCCAGGAGCGCCCACCCCTTGGCAAATGTCCCCTGGGGGGCAGAGTCACCCCCTAGTTAGGGAGCCCAGGATTGATCAGCCAGAAGTGCCAGGGCACATAGATTTCACATCCCAAGACGACATGGACGTGCCGGAGTGGTTTGCGTGTCTCACGTCCTGTTCTCGGTTGTGAGCTCCCGGGGGACAGGGACAGCTGTCCCTGCCTCACTTCCCACAGAGCTTTGTACTTCACACGTGAGTGAATCAAACACTCGAGTCCAGAGACCTCTTTAGAGGGCGAGGCCTACATGGAGTAACAAAGCAAAAATCACAAACCCCTTGTCCGATGTCTGCTAGCCGTCAAAACTCCATGTTTTTGATTCAGCTTAGGTTACATTCTAGCCCTTTCAATACGTAGTTTTCCTTTACCAAATCCCCAGAGAAATTTTAATCGAAGACCCCTGCGGTTAACGGCCTCCCCTTTTGGCCCAGCCAAAATTGCAAGTCAAGATCTTCCAGAAAGCAGGGATTTTCCTGGGCACATGGAGTCTTACCACGCAACTGCCGCCAGGTCCCAGAGCCAGGAGCCCTGTACGCGGTGGACAGTGTTAAATGCCTAATTCTGCGCCAAGCCGGTTGCGACGGCTCGATCATATTTGCTTGCTTTGGGACTTTTCAGAGATTCCACTCTGTTAAAAAGTCGATTTGAAACAAACGTACTTATGTCTGTTAGATTTATTTCATCCACAAAACATGACACTCAGAGTTTGTGGCCTGAACGAATTCTCCTTTCTGCAGAGTGATAGGGCCACGTGTCACTGTTTGGAACCAGCTTTTGCAGCGGCTCTGGCCATTTGCGAAGGGTACCGTGTGCCAATAAAACTTCACTTACGGGCACTGAAATGTGAATTTCATGTCATTTTCATGTGTCACAAAAAAATTTTTTTTTTTTTAATTTTTTTTTTTTTTTTGCTGTACGCGGGCCTCTCACTGTTGTGGCCTCTCCCGTTGCGGAGCACAGGCTCCGGACGCGCAGGCTCAGTGGCCATGGCTCACGGGCCCAGCCGCTCCGCGGCATGTGGGATCTTCCCGGACCGGGGCACGAACCCGCGTCCCCTGCATCGGCAGGCGGACTCTCCACCACTGCGCCACCAGGGAAGCCCCTGTCACAAAGTATTTTGACTCTGATTTTTTTTCAACCATTAAAAAATGTAAAAATCGTTCTTAGTTTGTGGACCGTACAAAACCAGGCAGCAGACTGGGCCGGACTTGGCCGCGCGCGTGGCCCGTGGTTTGCTGACCTCTGTCCTGTGATAGAGAATGGAGTCCAGGAGCGTTCACAGCCTGTTTTGCCAGAGAACCCCCGGTCCACACCCTCTGCTTCTCCCGCCTCCCCACCCGCATGACACACACACCTTCCTGTGCACGGCGCCTGCTGTTGAACTGGCCCCCACCTCCCTGTCTGCCCCCCACCCATGGGATGGTCCTGCTCGTCCCACAGCATCCAGGATGGGACCTTCCCAGGTTCCCCGCCCCAGGGTTTATGGTCCCAAGTTCCACCTGGAGTCCACACCTGTCACCTTTGCCACAGAAGGAGTTATTTGTGTGTCTCCTTTTCTCTCTCCCGCAGGGCAAGACCCCTGAGGACAGACCAGGTCTGTCTCTGTAGGGCACCAATTAGAGTAATTATTTGTTGAATTGACTCAAGTTCTTACTAGATCAAGATCTCACCGAGCTCTAAAATCATTTCGCTTACTTTCTAGTAAAATAGGGTCTCGTGAGAGATTTGCAGTTTCCCAGTTGGGTGGTTTATTCTAGGAGTCCCCTGGATCACGATTGTCCAGCAGAGACATAATGCGAGCTGCGTGTGTCATTTAAAATTTTCTAGTAGCCACGTTCTAAAAAGTAAAAACAGGTGAAATTTTGAACAGTATATTTTATTTAATCCAGTATCTCCAAAATATTGTTGTTTTTTTAACACGGCATCTATATGAAACAGTTTTTATTGAGGTAGTTCACGTCCTTCTTGGCGTGCAAAGTCTCTGAAATCCAGTGTGTGGTTTACACCCACGGCGCATCTGGGTTCGGACCGGCCACATTTCACGAGCTCAGTATTGGGCACTGTGGGTAAAAGTGTTAAAATGAGGGCAGGCATCACCTTTATGTCATCCCTACTCTTTTTATTTTTAAAAAAAATTTTAGGGCTTCCCTGGTGACGCAGTGGTTGAGAGTCCGCCTGCCGATGCAGGGGACACGGGTTCGTGCCCTGGTCTGGGAAGATCCCACATGCCGCGGAGCGGCTGGGCCCGTGAGCCATGGCCGCTGAGCCTGCGCGTCCGGAGCCTGTGCTCCGCAACGAGAGAGGCCACAACAGTGAGAGGCCTGCGTACTGCAAAATAAAAAAAAAAAAATTTTATACATCTTTATTGGGGTGTAATTGCATCACAATGCTGTGTTAGTTTCTGTTGTACAACAAAGTGAATCAGCCATATGTATACATATATCCCCATATCCCCTCCCTGTTGCGTCTCCCTCCCACCCTCCCTATCCCACCCCTCTAGGTGGTCACAAAGCATGCAGCCGATCTCCCTGTGCTATGCGGCTGCTTCCCACTAGCTATCTGTTTCACATGTGGTAGTGTATATATGTCCATGCGACTCTCTCACTTCGTCCCAGCTTACCCTTCTTCCCCCTCCCTGTGTCCTCAAGTCCATTCTGTGCGTCTGCGTCTTTATTCGTGCCCTGCCCCTAGGGTCATCAGTACCATTTTGTTTTTAGATTCCATATATATGTGTTAGCATACGGTATTTGTTTTTCTCTTTCTGACTGACTTCACTCTGTAAGACAGACTCTAGGTCCATCCACCTCACTACAGATACCTCAGTTTCGTTTCTTTTTATGGCTGATCCCTACTCTTTTTAAAAGGCGACCACTATTTGAGCTCTTTACTGTGTTCAGTACTTCCTAGCCTCACAGTTTGAGGTCACTCAAAGGTCTGAGTAGCACAGGTCCTCCTGCCTCAGATGTTTGCCCTTTTCTAAAGTGATCATGACTGGACTTTGCAAACAAAACAGGTGTCCACTCTGGGCCACTGGGCAGTTTGATCCCACAATTCCCTGGGGACCATTTGGGGACTTTGAGATCCTTATGGGCAGTGCCCGGAAGTCTGTTTACTTCCTCTTCTCAATTAGGGAAGTCATATCTTTTCACTGTAGAAAAAGTTCAACTAGCACAAAAAAATAAAAAGGGAAAAGAGAGCCTCTGGCTTCCTCCTCTTCTCTCTTCCTGCCCCTTCCGCCGCTGATAAAGTTCAGCGTGGATCCTTTGAGATATTTTGTGTGCAAATAAAACATCCTCACTGATATTTTCTTATTTTTTAATTGAAATGTAATTCACATATCATAAAGTTCACCCCTTTGTAAAGTGTACATTCCGTGGTTTGTAGCATAGTCACAAGGTTATGCAACCGTTACCACTATCTAGTTCCAGAACATTCCATCGCCCCAAAAAGAAACCCCGTCCCCGTTAGCAGTCACCCCCATGGCCCTCCCCAGCCCCTGGCAACCACGAATCCACTCTGTCTCTGTGGATTTGCCTGTTCTGCACGTTTCGTATAAATGGAATCACTCACTCTGGCCTTTTGCGATTGGCTTCTTTTATTTAGTGTAATGTTTTCAAGGTTCATCCACGTTGTAGCATGTGTCAGTGCTTCATTCCTTTCACGTAGGCAAAAAAAATGGATCATATTATTACCACTTTTCTGCAAAGTGCTCTTTTCATCTATTATTTAGTCTGTATCTTTCCTTATCCCTCTGTGCGTCTGCTGCATCTTTCTACATTGCCTGAGATTCCTCTGTATGGATGTGTCCCGAGGTATTTAATTAGCTCCTTATTAAGGGCATTTCAGCGTGCCAGTCCTTTACCCTTAACTCCTCGTCCCATTCATAGAACAGCGGGTTACAGACCTTTGGACAATCAGGTGAACACGTGTGTCCTCCCCCCCCCCCCCGCCCCAGGAAAATGCACGATGACCGCGTCCATCATATTCTGCCTCTGATTTTGGAGGTTCCGGAGCGCCTCACCCCCTCTCCCTGGACCAGCCCCTGTCAATTCTGCCCCACCCGTTTCACAGCCCACGTGTGGCTGACTCAGCCCCAGTCCGTCACCACAAGCTGGACCCAGGGCTGCGGGTGCCTCAGGGGGAGGCCCAGCCGCTCAGCCGGTTTGTGCTGACACAAGTTCACGCTTGTTGCCTTGACTCTGAGCTGAGGCCTGCGTGGCAACGGCATTTTCCCACCCCTTCCAGTTCCCTGTTGGTACGTGGTTTTCAACTGCTACCTTGATGCTCCATCAGAGCATTCACTGGCTGTGGTCACAGCAGAAGACCTGTCCCTCGGGGTCATCACCCTCCAGTGCCGGCCAGGGGACCTGCTCCTGCTGCAGTGTATCCTCTCGAGCAGGGACCCCCTCATGCAGCCTCTAGATCCTGCTCTCCAGCCTCTGCCTCTCCATGTCGTTTACTTCTCATTACTGTGTAGACTCTCTCTGTAACTCTACACAAACAATGGAAAACCAGAATTCTGACCAGGTAGAATAAAGTTATCCATCCCTAATCGAGGCGTTCCCCCCACTTTAAATTTAGTGGATCATATTTGTCTTTTTAACATCCTTGAAGACTTCTGAGACACTAACCTAATTTGGTTTTCCTTTATTAGCGTTTCATGAATATGGAATCTTCTCGAAACTGCCTGCTCCTTTATCCTCCAGTGGTGAGGTTCACTTGCGTGGGGCAGGCAGGAAGTCTTCACTTCTCTCAACTCCCCAACTGGGACATATTCTCCTTTCAGTTTCCTGATGGTGAGAAGCCTGCCCCTGGCTGTTCACGCCTCACTCCTTTCCCAAAATCAGTTCTGTTTACGGGACACGTCTGACCAAACATTGTGGCATTTTTAAAACGGGCTTTCTTACATCTTCCCGCACGTCACTGAGGTTTTCAAACAGAAGGTCTCTTTGGGATGGCGTGTGAGGAGTATTTTTGTTGGTTAACCAAGTTTACTTCTGAAAACGTTATATAAAGAATTCCGACCTAGTCAGTTCTCAGGCCTAACCTCTCATTGTTTGGAGCAGTGCCGCGTTTCACTTCTTCTCAGGTAAAGAATATAGGAACGAGTTTAGCTTATGGAGCATCTGTTTTGCTTCTTGCCTGGCATCTGCCCACACTTGCTGGGTCATTTTCTTTTAATTGAGATAAAATTCACATAACATAAAATTCACCATTTTAAGGTACAATTCAGTGATTTTTAGGATAGTCACCATGTTGTGTAACCTTCCTCACTGTCTAATGCTAGAACTTTTTCACCACCCCCAAAACAAACCCTTTGCCCATTACCAGCCCCTCCCTGTTCCCCCTCCCCTCAACCCCTGGCCACCGCTAATCTACTTCCTGTCTCAGTGGATCTGCCTGTACTGGACGTTTCCTAAAATGGCATCACATAATCCGTGGCCCTTTGCGACAGGCTTCTTCCACTGAGCATCATGTGTTGAAGCTCACGGACGTTGTAGCGAGTGTCAGTGCTTCCTTCCCTTTTGTGGCTGAATAATATTCCATCGTATGCGTGGACCACAATTTGTTTATCCGTTCATCCACTGATGGACATTTGGGTTGTTTCTACTTTTTGGCTGTTACATTTAATGCTGCTATGAATGTTTGTGGACAAGTTTTTGTGTGAACATAGATTTCTATTTCTCCTGGGTGCATACCTAGGAGTGGAGTTGCTGGGTCAGATGGTGACCAGCTTCTGGAGGAGTTGCCAAATGTTTTCCACGGCAGCCGCTCCGTTTTCCATTCCCACCAGCAGTGTAGGAGGGCTCCAATTTCTCCACATCTTCTTTTCCACTGTTTTCATTATAGCCAACCTAGTAGTTGTGAAACAGTATCTTGTTGTGGTTTTTAATTTCATTTTCCAAATGACTAATGATGTTTGAGCATCTTTTCATTGCCCATTTCTATACCTCCTTTGGAAAAATGTCTATTCAAAGGTGTCATCTTTTACGGTTTTCTTGCATCCACAAATTTCTCTTCCTTTGTGGAATGCCCAAAGACCCTGAATCATAAAGATGGGGGGGGGGCGTGCACCAGAGCTACGTGGTGGGAGGGGTAGAGGGGAGGGAGGGTCAGAAGCCACAGGACATGAGGGCTGTCCCCTCTCTCCCTCATGACACGTCTCCAGCTCTGGCTGTGGGCACGTCCTTTTCAGAGACTTCCCAACATCCTGCATCCTCCGCTCAATGAGGGAGACTGGACGGGCTTGTGGGTGATCACCCTCGGAGTGTCCTTGACCCTCTGGACACTGATTTGGCATTTGACACCTGTCTTTTTATTTATCCAGAATTGTTTTAGCCTCTCTTAGAGACAAGAATGACTTCTTCCATTTTGAAGTGGTTGAAAAAAACCAACAAAAGGATAATATTTTGGAACACATGAAATTCACATTTCGGGGGCCATAAGTGAAGTTTTATTGGCACGCTCATCCATGTACATATCGTCTGTGACAGTTTTCACCCTACGTTAGAGGGGCTGAGTAGTCTCGACAGAGAGCATCTAACCCTAAAATATTTGCTGTTGGGCCCTTTACAGAAAAAGTTAACCAGGGGCCGGCCTCACACACAGTACCGGCTGTGTTTGGCCAGCGCTGGGCACAACATCGTGCATGTATGAACACGGTGCTGCTGTGGAGGCGTGTGAACGCTTAGACTTGCCAGCAGCGTTTAACATTATTTTTCACTTCCTTTAAGGCGAAGGGGATAATATTTACTGTATTATTATCTCTTCCTGTTTGCTGTAATTAAAAAGAATCTTGGGGGCTTCCCTGGTGGCGCAGTGGTTAAGAATCCGCCTGCCAATGCAGGGGACGCAGGTTCAAGCCCTGGTCCGGGAAGATCCCACACACCCTGGAGCAACTAAGCCCGTGTGCTACAACTACTGAGCCCGTGCTGTAGAGCCTGCGAGCCACAGCTACTGAAGCCCGCACGCCTAGAGCTCATGCTCTGCAATAAGAGAAACCACTGCAATGATAAGCCCGCTCGCAGCAACGAAGACCCAACACAGCCAAGAATAAAATAAATAAATTTATTTAAAAACAGAAAAAAGAGTCTTGGTCTGGCTACATCCATCCTGCAGGCTGCATCCCCTTTCCTCCTTGTGTCTGTGAGGTGACGCTTTCCCCAGTCCCCAGCATCCTGGCCTTTCCCTCCAGGCAGCCTCCCTG
The DNA here is from genome assembly GCF_059928025.1 of Delphinapterus leucas. NCBI lineage: Eukaryota > Metazoa > Chordata > Mammalia > Artiodactyla > Monodontidae > Delphinapterus > Delphinapterus leucas. The sequence continues at coordinate 14,690,616 of NW_028322234.1, forward strand.
TCTTCCAGGCCCTGGAGAGCCAGGCCGAGGTTTAGACCAACACTCAGGGTGGGCAGGTCCTCTGCCGTCAGGAAGCTTCGGTTCCTCTTCCTTCAGGTCTCCCACTTGCTGACACTCGGCCCCGATGGCTGTCACCCAAGGACTGGTCCCTCTCAGAGGGTCGCACCAGCTCTGGAATTTGGGGCGCAAATCATGGGGCCTAGGAGTGGTTTCTGAAATGAATTACTGCCTATGTGGGAGACCCAGCGTCTAAAACTGTTGCCTTTATGTTGGAACACACTCGAACCAGTGACACGTAAGAAGGCAAAATGTGGAATGGCCAATCCCCCCCCCAAAAAAATCATTGTTTAGAGATCAAAAAGCTAACTATTTACGCATTTCAGCCCCTTCATGTAAAGCTAAAATCCCACTTTTGATGAATCCTGCATGACTTTGAAATCGTTTGCTGTAGCTGGAATTGCTGCTAGACCCCAAGGAGGAACTGGCTTCTCTGGGGTAAGAACGTAAGCGGAGTCACCTTGATGATCTGGCCGCGGGGCTGGTCAGTGCCGTCAGCCGCCAAAGATGGCACATCGCGTATGCTTCTTTGGCTTGACTGGGGTGGGTACAATTAACAAAACACAAAACAAAACCCGATTTCGCTCTTCCCTTTATTTCCCGCTGGCAGTGGTTTCTCTTTTAGGTTTCCTCAAGTCGGTGGCATTTCTGGGCTTGGCGGTCTGTGGGTTAATTTTCACCAAGGTAGTCGTTGAGGGGATGGCTGATCATCAGCGGAGCCCCCTCCGGGACTGTTCGAATCCCTAAATATGGATGGTGGCAAAGAAGACTAGCCGCCTCCTGACGGTGGCTTCCTGCTAGAGATGGGGCGGGCGGCTCACCCCCCTCCTGTGACCGGCCCTGCTGGCCCCACGTCGGGGTCCTCTGCCGATGTTCCACGCCCTCCCCCAGGATGTAGATTCATTCTGTCACTTTCTTCTAAAGACCGCTCACCTGCCTGCATTATACAAGGCTTGTCTAACTGGAGTCCTCGAATCTGTGAACTGAAGTTAAAAAAAAAAAAAAAAAAAGACATACAGCCCAGTGGTTCTCAACCATTATTCAGTCCAGACCTCTTTCAGTCTGCGGAAAGTGGGTCATTTCTCCCCAGAAGAACAGGCATAGACACATGCGCTCCCACTTGAATTTCATGGTCAATTTCAAGTTCACAGACTCCCCTCAAGTGCAGCCCCTGGTGAATCCTCAGACCCAGTTACAGGATCCTGCTGTAGCCGTTTGAATAGGCATATTGCAGAGTTTAAACCACTTCGCAAGTATTCTCTAGGTTTTGAAAAATAGGAGGACAAAAATTAGGTCCAAATCGAACACTTTGTAGTAAACAGAAAAGGCAGGGGTGTTCCTGTGGTGTTTGTTTCTCTGTACAGCGTTGTGCATCAGCCCCACCCAGATTCCGTACTGGGGGACTTCCCTGGCCGTCCAGTGGTTAGGAATCCACGCTTTCACTGCCGAGAGCACGGGTTTGATCCCTGGTCCGGGAACTAAGATCCCAAAAGCTGCGTGGCGCAGCCCAAAGGAAAAAGGAAATATTCCGTATGGGAAGAATAGGAAGGAAATCCCCACTGAAAGCAGGAATAAGAGGTTTGCCCAGACATATCCATTAATATTGAAGAGGAAAAGCAGATTCGTCTAATTTATGGCAGCTTCTTTTACAAATTCACTTTTATGGTGCCCTTTCTGGCAAGATGAGACCCTCATGTGTTGTCACTTAGCTTTAATTACTGGGTTCTAAAAATTTACTGCAAGCAGGGTGCCAAGACCATTCAATGGGGAAAGGGCAGGCTTTTCAACAAATGATGTCCACGTGCAAAAGAATGAAGTCGGACCCTTCTCTGTCTTACACCAGGTACGGAGATTAACTCAAAATGAGTCAAAGATGGAAATGTAAGAGTTAAAACTATAAAACTCTTAGAAGAAAACATAGGGGGAAAATTTTTTTTAATTTATTTTTGGTTGCATTGGGTCTTTGTTGCTGCGCGTGCACGGGCTTTCTCTAGTTGCGCAAGCGGGGGCTACTCTTCATTGCAGCGCGCGGGCTTCTCACTGCGGTGGCTTCTGTTGTTGCGGAGCACGGGCTCTAGGCGCACAGGCTTCACTAGTTGTGGCACGCGGGGTCGGTAGTTGTGGCTCGCGGGCTCTAGAGTGCGGGCTCAGTAGTTGTGGCGTGAGGCCTTAGTTGCTCTGCGGCATGTGGGATCTTCCCGGACAAGGGCTCGAAGCCGTGTCCCCTGCATTGGCAGGCAGATTCTTAACCACTACGCCACCAGAGAAGCCCAGGGGGAAATCTTCATGACATTGGATTTGGCAGTGATTCCTTGGACGTGACACCAAAGGCAGAGGCAACCAAAGAAAAAAAAACAGATAAATGGGACATCATGAGAATTTTAAACTTTTGTACTTCAAAGGACATGATCAGAGTGAAAAGGCAATCTGTGGAACGGGAAAAAATGTTTGCAAATCATATATCTGATAAGGGGTTAATATCCAGAACTAAGGGGTTAATATAAAGAACTCCTACAACTCAACAACAAACACACACTTAGGCCGATTAAGAAGTAGACAAATATCTGAATAGACATTTCTCCAAAGAGGACGTACAAATGGCTAATAAGCACATGGAAAGATGCTTAACATGACTCATCGTTAAGAAATATAAATCAGAACCACAGTGAGATACCAATTCACACCATTAGGGTGGCTACTGTTGAAAAAACAGAAAAAAAAAGAAAATAGCAAGTACTGGCAACGATGTGGAGAAGTTGGAACTCTTGTGCATGACCAGCAGATGCAGCTGCTGCGGAAACACTATGGCCATTCCTAAAAAAATTAAACATGGAATTACCATATGACCCTGCGATTCCTCTTCTGGATAAATACCTAGAGGCTTGGACAAAAACTTGTACACCCGTGTTCACAGCAGCACTATTCACAGTAGCCCAAAGATGGAAACAACCCAAGAGTCCATTGAAAGATGACTGGATAAACAAAATATAGTCCATCCGTACAATGGACTGTTATTCCGCCCTAAAAAGGAAGGACATTCTGACCCATTCTACAACATGGATGAACCTTGAGGACATGATGAACCTTATTTCTCTGCTCAGAGAAATAAGCCAGACACAGAAGGATAAATACTGTCTGATTCCACTTATGCGAGGTCCCCAGAGGAGTCAGATCCACAGAGACAGGAAGTAGATGGTGGGGGCCAGGGGCTGGGGGAGGGGAACGGAGAGTCATTGTTTTCGTGGGGACAGAGTTTCAGTTTGGGAAGATGAGAAAGTTCTGGAGATGGAGGGTGGGGGGCTGGTGGCCCAACAGTGTGAATGTATCAGTACTTAATGCCACTGAGCTGTGCACTTAAAAATGGCTAAAATGGTAAATTTTGTGATATATATTTGCCACAATTTAAAAAATAATAGTAAGTCTTTTACTCCACTTGTGTTTTGCAGCATTACGCTAGAGGAGGCGTATTCTTTCACACCTGTGTCTCATACGTCTCACCTCTCCCGCTGAACCATAGGTCACAGTTTTAGTAAAGGCCCTGAAGATCCATCTTGTCTGTGGTCTTATACTAACTAGTGAATAATGTGGCCTTAACTCCTTCCACGTCCACACCCTCACTTGGGAAGATTATATTGATACTTCTGAGTCTATGGTCCTTCCCAGAAAGGAAAGCGGTGGGCGGGCGGGCAGACTGAGGACACGTCTGCTCACTCACAGGTGTTCGCTGCACCAAACCCAGAGGCCTCCTGGGGTGTTCTGGGCACGCGTGCTGGTGCACTAGGGGACCTGGGGCGAGAAGGGAGTCATAAGTAACCTAAGCAAGAATGTCACAAAGGATAAAATAGGACTGATTTGTTCAGTCATGTGAGTGCCCATTTGAGAGCAGTTATTTTTATGGAACATGAAGCTGAGTAAAAATGTTTTTCAAATTAAAAAAATGTCTAATTAAAAAAATGAGGAGGACCTGCCTCGTAAATGACCATCTAAAACAGCTCAGCAAACTACACCCAGGGGCCCAATCCGGCACGCCGCCTGATTTTTCAGTAGGCCCCGCAAGCTGAGAATATTTTCTGCATTTTCCAATGGTTGAAAACGGAGACTATTTTGTGACACATGCAAAGTATATGACAATCGAATTTCAGTGTTCAAAAATGAAGTTTTGTCGGAACAGCTCCAGGGCCGGGACTAGGGTGAGGCAAGTGAGACAGTCACCTCGGGCACAAAATTCAAGGAGGGAGCAGCGCCAGAGAAAACTCAGCCATCAGCATAAACAATATCTTAATGCAGTATTTTAAAAAATCAAAATCAATGTCAGAATAATCCATGATGAGCAAAATATCAAAATGTTAAAGACAGGATCAGTATTGCCGGTTTTTTCCCTCTGCCACAGGCTCCCGTAGGGCTGTGAATGCAGCCAGGCTCCTTCCTTGTGGAAGGTCCAGGGCAGTTTTCTGGAGTTGGTGACGGAGTGGAGTAGCCTCAGCGGAGAACTTGGGGTCCGTGAAACCAAAAACGTTTGTTCTCTGGCCCTTTATAGAAAGTTTGCCAACCCCTGATTGAAATCAGTTTACTCTATTGATCCTAACAGTGAGTAACTATAACCAAACTACAGATTCAACGCCTTGTCCATTTCCTCTGTCTTAGGTGCCCTTTTAAAAAATGAGTGTACACTTGTAAAGTGTTTAATTTTTGGATAATGGTATTTATAAATCAGTAGAGACAATTAACACTGAATTCATAGGGAAGCTGATGCTTGTGAGCTGCGATGATTTACCTGCATTAAAATAGCAGGAGGACTCCCCTGATGGTCCAGTGGTTAAGACTCCACGCTCCCAACACAGCGGGCACGGGTTCGATCCCTGGTCGGGGAACTAAGATCGCGCGTGCCGCGTGGCTCGGCCAAAAGAAAATAGTAGAGGCCCTCACTTACTTTCATGTTAACTAAATACTTAGCTAGTTAACCCTCCATTTACTGGGGTGGACGTTACTTGGCTTCTTTATAAAATGGTATAAAGCCCAGCTTCCGTATCTGAGTCTTAAGAAGCTTGATTAGGAACTTAATGAAGCATTAATTATTTCTAAAATTTGAACTAGTAAATGCCATGGGAGCTTCTTACCCCCTGGTTTTCCTACTTTCACTCTTTCTCCCGATGGTCTGAAAAGAGGGCTCTTTTAAGAACATAAGTGAGGTGATAGTGTGCCCCCACCTGGGGCTTCCCTCAGGAATTGGAATAAAACCGAGACTTCTGGCGGTGCCCCTGGGGTCTCTGCCAGCGTCTCCAGCCGCCCCCCCTCCTCTGCCCCAGGGCCTTTGCACCTGCTACTCCCTGTGCGGGGGGGGGGGGGGGTGGGGTGGGGGGGTGGGGGGGGAGGGGGAGCGGGGCGGGTATGTGCTCACTCTGGCACCTCCCACATCTGTGGGAGGTCACCTTGCATATCTGGTGACTGGTTTCTTGTCTCAATCCCTTGCCCAAGGATGTTGGGGCCCCAAGCAGAGCTGTCATCACCTTTGAATGCTCCGTGCCTAAAACAATGTCTGGCACTCAGTAAATTCACTCTGTTCCTTTGGTTCATTCATAGTTCACATACAGTCAGGGTGCACCCCTCTATGAGTATTCACACATGCGTAGATTCTTGTAACTCCCACCCACCCAGAGGGCAGAGAGCAGTTCCAACACCCCAGCACGTTCTCTTGAGCTGCCTGTCTGCAGCCAGACCCTCACCCCACTCCCCCCATGTCCCCTGGCCACCTCTGTCCCTGGCCCTGTAGTTTTGCCTTCTCCACAGTGTCACATAAGTGGTGGCACACAGCGTGTAGCTTCTGAGACTGGCTTGTCTCACTCAGTGTAATGCAACTGAGACTCAGCGTGCTGGTGTGTGTTTCAGGAGTTTGTTCTTTTACTGTGGAGTCCTGTTCCATTGTGTGAATGTACCACAGTTGGTTTATTCGGTACTTTTTTTTTTTTTTTTTTGGCTGTGTTGGGTCTTTGTTGCTGTGCGCAGGCTTTCTTTAGTGAGGCGAGTAGGGGGCTGTGCTTCGTTGCGGTGCGCGGGCTTCTCATTGCGGTGGCTTCTCGTTGCGGAGCATGGGCTCTAGGTGCGTGGGCTTTAGTAGTTGTGGCTCGTGGGCTCTAGAGCACAGGCTTCAGTAGCTGTGGCCCACGGGCTTAGATGCTCCGCAGCATGTGGGATCTTCCCGGACCAGGGCTCGAACCCGTGTCCCCTGCATTGGCAGGCGGATTCTTAACCACTGCGCCACCAGGGAAGCCCGGTATGGTTTCTTTTTTTTTTTTTTTTTTTTTTTTTTTTGCGGTACGCGGGCCTCTCACCGCTGTGGCCTCTCCCGTCGCGGAGCACAGGCTCCGGACGCGCAGGCTCAGCGACCACGGCTCACGGGACCAGCCGCTTCGCGGCATGCGGGATCCTCCCAGACCGGGGCACGAACCCGCAGTACCCCGCATCGGCAGGCGGACTCCCAACCACTGCGCCACCAGGGAAGCCCGGTATGGTTTCTTTTAATGTTCAATGTTGAATTAACATTAATGGCTCCGGTCATAAGAAGTGGCAGCGTACTGTAGACCAAGTGGGTTGAACAGTAGTGGTATTCCCTGCACAAACAGCATTCGCTAGGTACAGCCTGCAAATTTACAAGAACTGACTTGCCTTCAAGTGCTTACAAATGTATCACAATTTTTTTTTTTTTTTTTTATGGTACGCGGGTCTCTCACTGTTGTGGCCTCTCCCGTTGCGGAGCACAGGCTCTGGGCGTGCAGGCTCAGCGGCCATGGCTCACGGGCCGCTCCGCGGCATGTGGGGTCTTCCCGGACCAGGGCACGAACTCGTGTCCCCTGCAATCAGCAGGCAGACTCTCAACCACTGCGCCACCAGGGAAGCCCCCACAATTTTTTTAACGATACGTAAGTAATGCACAAATCAGGTTCCTATAAAGTCATCTGCAGAAGTTATTAACGACTGTAAGTTTCTGTTTCATTCTCCTATCTTCCTTGCCTCCAATAATACAATGTGTGTCCTTCTAGACCTTTTAAATGAATATACCTATTTTATAACATATATAGCTGCATTTTTTAACATAGATTCTTTCTCAAATATTTGAGAGCCTTCTCTATCCAGGCACTGTATAGCTTGGAGATCTTTCTTGGAGAGAGTACCTCGTTTGTTTCAATGACATCATAGATTACAGAGAGGATGTACCACGATTTGTTTAATGATTTCCCTATTGACATTTAAGTTGGTTGCAGTTTTTTGTGGCTTCAAATAATGCCACCAGGGATATGTTGCCCATATGTCTTCTTTTATACCACTTTATTGAAATATACTTCATATACCGTCAAGTTGGCCCATTTAGAGTATACAGTTCAGTGGCTTTTGGTATATCCAGAGAATGCAGCCATCACCACTAACTCCAGGACATTCCATCATGCCAAAAAGAAACCCGTGCCTGTGCCCATTAACAGTCACTCCCCAGCCCCCCTCTCCCCCAGCCCCTGACAACTACTCACCCACTCTCTGTCTCTGTGGGTTTGCCTGTTCTGGACATTTCCCATCAAGGGAAGCACACACTGTGCGGTCTTTCATGTCTGGCTTCTCTCGCTGAGCATCATGCTTTCAAGGTCCATACGCATTGTAGTGAGTGCCAGTGCTTTGCTCTTCTTCATGGCTGAGTAATATTCCAGCCATGGATGGACCCCATCGTACTGAATCAGCTGACAGACAATTGAGTTGTTTCTTCTTTGAGGCTATGATGAATCATGCTGATCGGCACAATGGTGAACAGTGTTTGTGTGTCCGGGCACCTTTCTGGACACGTGTATTTCTGTAGGATAAACCCTGAGAGGGGGATAAAGAGACACTGCTCCCGGCTAGCTCTGCATTCTCTGGCTGTGCAGGTTCACACATATCCGAGGTCTCGAGGGATGCTCAGAAGTCATTTTCTGCAGAGGCAGACCCTGCTCTCTGGTGAGAATCCCCCCCGCCCCCAGGCACCTGCGCCGCCTGGCTCTGCACCGCCTCTGGCACAGGCTCGTGGGGACACTGCAGGCGCCGTCACCTGTCTTTGAATTAGCCCTGGAGAAGCCACCCGTTTCCATGCAAATCGCAGAAACTTGTGGCAAAGAAGGCAAAGCAAAAAGGATCTCCTTACGGGGAATTAAACTCCCCCGGAAGGATGATGCACTGCTCTGAGGTCTCATGCAAGGATGGGGTTTCTGAAAAGGGAAAGGGGGCCCATGATAAAATGTCATTTTATAACAGCAACCCAGCAGGGTTCATTTGGAAGGAGAGCTGCTACGTTTGGCACGATGCTAGGAGAGAAACGAGTACGAAGTATTCGGTGAAAATGACGAACCCCACAAATATGCCCTGGAGTGATCGTAGCACAGAGCACAAGGCGCTCCCTGAAGTGTTTATCTCACTCGTTTGTTTTGAGACCACAGATAGCAGAAGGCATAACTGCTTTGGGGGTTTCAGGTATTTAAACAGGCAAAAACCAGCAGCTGATCTTGGTTGCCTTAAAACGGAGTGAGTTGCACGCTAATTAATACTTACTGAGCATCTGCTACGTGCTGGGCCAGCAAGCGAACCCCACACTTTGTAGGCTTCATTTTTTTAATATTTATTTATTTATTTTGGCTGTGCCGGGTCTTAGTTGCGGCATGTGGGATCCTCAGTTGCAGCATGCACGTGGGATCTAGTTCCCCAACCAGGGATGGAACCCAGGCCCCCTGCATTGGGAGTACGAGGTCTTACCCACTGGACCACCAGGGAAGCCCCCGTAGGCTTCATTTTAGTTAACGCAATAACCAGCAGAGGCAGACGGGATTTACTTTCTCTGCTTACGGATAAAGAAACGGAAACGAGAAAGATTTAAGTCACTGGCTGAAGGTTACCCAGCCAGCAAACAGAGGATCCAGGATTCGGATCCAGGCGCCTACTCTCAGCCATCGCATTGTATTCCTGGGGCGTCTCGCTTTGCTGGTGCCGTGTGTCCGGGGGAAGATACACGAGTCCAGGATGAATTCCCCTCTTGTCCACTGAGGGTACAGCCAGGACTCCACCGGCTCCACATCTGTCCCCTGTGGTCCCAGCAGCCCATGTCAGCCAGGACTGTCCCTCAACCGTCTTCCATCTTCCTGAGTGTCATCCTTGACCTGGGCACTGCCCAGAGCCTCTGCCACCAGGGGAAGGCCTGTCTAGAGGTTGCCAGGATGTCCTCTTGTGGTTGTCCACGGTCATTCATGTGTAAGGATGAAACACACTTGCTATTTTCCAGAGAGTGAAGAATCTGGTCGATTTCTGTTGGTGTCCTGCATCCTCACAGATGCTCTCCTAATCACCTTGGGCTGAGCAATAGCCTGGGGAGATGCTGAGATCCCCAGAGAGGTTTAGCCCAAATTGTTGAGCTCAGCCATCCACATTCAATCTAATCTTGAGCACGACATTTGTGTCCAAAAAAAAAGAGAGGATTTGACTTACACAGAAATGCAATCGTGTCTTCATGATTTCAGCCCACAGTAAGCTTTCGAGGGCTTTTTTTCAGCTCAGCCTTACTTTTTTCTTTATTCAAATAGTTTCAAATTCCACTTGGATGGAAATCTTTCAAATATTTATCTTTTAAAAAATCATGCCGAAATAGTGGTAAATGCTTTTCAAAGGTCACGGTGGTCAAGCCGCCGCGACTTCTAGAAGCAACGGGAACTGGGACCAATATTGGGACATGGGAGGGTTCGAGAGGTGGCTTTTTGTCCAAGGCTACATTCTGAACGAGAGAAAAGAGGGAGGGAGGATGGGGAGCTGGTCCCCTGTTACTTGAGTTATGTTTCAGAGTCCTCGTCTGTTTCTCTTTCCACCTTTCAAGCAGAGCTAGAACATTTTATTCCATTTTTTCCCCCTAATTATCTTTTGCTCTGCTTTGGGAGCTGACTTAATACGGGGCTGGGAAGGGAGATGCCAAAAACAGAACCAGGCAAAGCTGGGCATTTGTTGGGGCCCCGTGGGCTGCTTGCTGGTTTTCTGCTCTGGGTCCTGCCCAGCCCCGCACCCGTAGAAAGTGTTTGAGATGAAGACTCATCTCAAATCCTGATGTAACAGGAAAGTCATTTAAAATATTTTCAAGGTCTTATGGTGCATTTTTTCAATTTCAAAAATAACATTTCCCCCCCAAACTTTTGATGAGAATGCCTTTCTAAAATGGAATTGATTTTAGTGTATCTTCTTAGCATTAATTAGGCTTAATTAGGCTAAAAACCTAAAATACCTCCAAGATTTCTCTCCTCGGGTTTAATTAGAATAATGGGTTTAACAGCAATGTGCACAAAACCCCGTTTTGCTCCATTTTGTGAGAGCACCCTGAGGTTTGGCTTTGGGGTTGAAACTTTCACGGGCCCCGAAATAGAAGGTCGTTTTGTTCCCGTAGGTTTGGATGGGGGGTTGAGATGGGGAGAGAGAAGATGACGGGTGAGATCAATATTCCTAATTTTGCCTTTCGTCGCTGTGTTTTCATTTCTTCAGAGATCCCTCGGTGCTTCCGGAGGGATCTGAGACTAAATTTGGGGTCCTGGGACAATTGAGATATAGCTGTAGCTCAGAGACCAGTGACCGCTTCCAAGCCAGGGAAGGTCCTTCCCTCCCTAAGACAGGCGAGGACTCTGCCTGCTGGCCTGAGTCCCTGCATTACCCAGAGCGGGAGAACTCTGCTCTTGAAACTCTCACAGCAAGATTCCTGGCCTCACTTGTTTATCTTGCATTAAATTTCTCAGTAATCTCACATAGTTCAAGCATGACTGAGCAAGAAATATGCTTTATTTTTCTGTGCAACCCTAGAGCGTCTTCTTACTTAAGGTTGTGTGTTTGGATGTGGACATGGCAAGAAAGATCGGTGTATTGAAACAAACTTCTAGTAATACTTGGACGTGGAAAGATCAGACATGTTGGTGGATTTCCAAAGAGGCATCTAGTCATGGAGAAGAATAAAAAGGGCAAATCGTGTGCAAACATGAAGGACAGGGCTTCTGTTAGACTGTCGAGGGGGAACCATGGGGTTAGGGGGTGGCTGTTGGTCTGTCTTGGTCCGTTGAAGCTGCTGTATCAGAATACCACAGCTTATAAATGACAGAAGTTGATTGCTCATGGTTCTGGAAGCTGGGAGTCTGAGATCAGGGCGCCAGTGTGATGAATGCGGGCCCTCTCTGAGTCACAGCCTTCTCGCTGTGTCCTCACATGTCTGGGGTCTCTCTTGTAAGGGCACTAATCGCATTCATGAGGGCTCCACCCTCATGACCTACGCATCTCCCAAAGGCCCCACCTCCTGTCATGGTCACATGCAGCCCTGAAGCCTGGGGCCTGGGGAGGCCATCTGTGGGCTCATTCCCAGCTACAGCTCACCCTTCCAAGCCCAGGGTCTGCTGGGGGCTCTGCTGTGAGTCTGTAGACCTGAGTGACCCACCCCAGGGCAGACTCAGGAGGGCCCTGGAATCGTAACAATGGGGCCCCATGGCTGAGGAATGGGACTGGGGACCAGGAGCTCCCCAAAGGGACTTTCAGGTATGGGGTTACCTGTCTATGACTGGTGACACCTGCATCTGGGCCGAGGTTCTGCCTTCTGTGCTGGGCTGGTGGACAGGTGTCCATGCGCCTCGCTCCGGCCACCCCCTCCTCTCTTCTGCAGGACTTCTGGTCCTATCCCATCTATGCAAGGACACGCCACCAGCAATTCTCCCCCCTCTCCCATGTCAGTTCCCTCCCATTGGATCCTGCCGGTCACGACACACACCTGCTGTTACTTCTTCCATTTTCAGAAACTCTCTCAACTGACCTCCTCTTCCAGCTGCCACTCTGTCCCTCTCCTCCTCTTCCCAGCAGAGATTCCTCAAAACACTTGTCTGTTCCTGGGTGTCCAGTTCCATGACTCTTGGTCTCTCTTGAACCTGCCCCAATCCCTGTGGCTTTTGCCCATGCCACTCCCCTGGAACTGCTCTGTCAGGGTCACGGTGACCTCTGCTTCGCTGAATCCAGTGGTCATTTCCCAGCCCCCAATTCACTTGGTGCTCAGGATGCCACTTTCTCGTACTTCTTTGGCCTCCTCTTTTCAGGCTCCTTTTCTGGATTCCCTCTTCTTTAGGATCTCTAAATGATAGAGAGCCTGGCCCTGGGTCTCTTCCCTGCTCTCCCTTGATGAGCTCAGCCAGTCTCGTGGCTTTAAATAGGTCATCTATACACTGCTGGCTCCAGCCTATGTCATCTATATACTGACGGTTCTAGCCCGTGTCATCTGTACACTGATGGCTCCAGCCCATGTCATCTACACACTGCTGGCTCTAGCCCATATCCTCTGTACACTGATGGCTCCAGCCTATGTCATCTATATACTGACGGCTCCAGCTCATGTCATCTATACACTGCTGGCTCCAACCCACATGTTCAGTACACTACTGGCTCCAGCCCACATTATCTATACACTGCTGTCTCCAGCTTCCTCCTTGCCCCTCAGATGTTCACTTATACATCCATCTGCTTTCTCAGCATCCCAGCTTGGTTGTCGGAGCCTCTCACACCTCACATCTTTAAAACTCAACTCCTGGGTGCACCCCAGGCCTGCTTCTCCTGAAACTTTCCTGTTCTCATCCTTCTAATTGCAAAAAAGCTTTGAGACACTCTTGACGCCTTTCTCTCACACTCCACATCCAACCCATTAGCAAATCCTGCTGATTCCACCTCCAGTATTTATCCAGAATCTGACTGGCACCCCTCCGCTGCTATCACCCAGACTGGGCCATGGCACCGTCTCTCGTCTGCGTTATCACATTAGCCTCTTAACTACTCTCTCTGCTGCCACCCTTTTCCTTCTTCGCCTGTTCTTCACCCAGCAGCCAGAGGGACCTGGTTAAAACACACGTCAAGTCAGGTCGTTCCTGGGCTGAAACCCTCTGGTCGCTTCCATTTCACCCTGAGCAAAAGCCAAAGCCGTGTGATGGTCTGCGCGGACCTTTCCTCCTTCTTGTCTCCTGGTTCACTCAGCTTTAGTCACCAGCCAGGTATGGTCCCACCTCAGGGCCTTTGCACTGGCTGTTCCCTCCACAAGAATGCTCCTCCCCCAGATGCCTAAATGGCTCTGCCCCTCACTTTCTTCATCTCTTTAGTGAGTCTTCTCAGGGAGGCACATGACAACCCTTCAAAAGTTGCAGACCCACCCCACCCTGGCAGCCCCTACCTCTGCCCCATTTTCCCCTTGGCATCTGTCACCATCTGACATAGTATATATTTATCTTATTCATTTTGTTTACTGTCTCTGTACCCCGCCACCACCACCCCCACCACCGCCTACTAGAATATAAACTTCACAAGGGAAGGGAATTTGGTCTGCTTTGATTCCTGGGCAATGCCTGGCCTGGGCTAGGCATTCAGCAAGTGGGTTTTGGTTGAAATCAATGAATAACACAACTAGGACTCCCGCGTCACTCCTCTTTCTGGAGACGGGGTTTGGGGTCCTCACAGCTGCATGGCAGAGCCTCCCTTCGGATGGGAGTGTCCCCTGGCGACTCTGTGGTGTCGGCTGCTCGCGGTCTCACCTCCAGGACTAGAGATCGGCATGGCGACCACTCCACGTTACCACTTAGCCCTGGGTTAATGGCCCAAGAGGCTGGCCTCAAATTCCTGGTCTCCCTGAAGCCCAGGTTCAGATTCTAACAGCGTGGGAATCCACCTTCCCTTCTTGTCAGGGACACTCATCCATTCTGTCCATTTATTCTGGGAGCGACTCCTGGACGCTGTCTTAAGACATAGAGTCTGTGCACCCCTGACATGATCATGTCAGGGGCGAGACCGCAAACGAGAGCTAAAGGGCATGCTTTAATCACGCACAAGTCTCTTAGTGTCGTGTGCTTTGATCATCTAAAGTGTTGACCCTTGTCGCTGGAGCCACGTGCTTCCCATTCAGTCAATGTGTTTTAAGATCCTTGGCCACGCTCCCCCCAGATAAGACCATGGCTTAGAACTCTACGCTCCCCTTGTAAGAGGCGGGGCAGCCCTCTCCCTTTCCCCCTCGCAGAGCCTCGGGACCCATGCGCAGCCTGCACTGTCCCAGAGCCTCAGGGACCCATGCACAGACCGCACTGCTCGGCAGAGCCGAAGCCGCATTGGCTTTGAGTCCAACTGGTTTCCTTTTCTCTGTGGGTCAAGATTGGCCAACACTAGGAACCTCCCTGTGGCCTCTTTCCGGAGCTGTGTGTCCCTGTGCTTCCTGCCATCTCGGGGCCCTGGTGTGGCCCGGCTTCCTCTTCCAAGAGCCTTCCCCTCGCAGGGTAGGGCAAGAAGAGCAGGCACAGGGACGCCAGATGCTGTAGTTTATTCCGACGGTCCCAGGAGGCGTGTGTAATACTGAGTCCACGGTTCTGTTTGTACCTATTTCATACGCACTTGAAGGTCTCAAAAGTCTTTTTAATTAGGTATCTACTCCTCTGTTCTTACGTGTTTTTCAGATAGCTTAATCTCCCCGGGTTGTTTCAGTTTGTCTAACCACTGCCCAGAAAACGTGGGTGCAGCTATGAGCTACCCCACATTGTTTGCTGGATGATAAATAAATTCTTTCCTCTTGGAGAAAAAGGCAGTTTCTCCTCCCAGCACTAGGAAGGCTTGAAGAAGTCCCTCCTATGATGCTTTCCACAGAGAGAGTTGGTCCTTCTTGGGTTTTGTTATTTCAGAACAAATATGGTAAACTGTTTTCCCCTCGGTTACTATAGAGAGGAGATTATTTGCCTTTCTCTTCGGGCTTCTGAAAATAATAGATTACATATTTGGGAGGGGTTTTTTTTAGATCTGGTTAATGTGAGATAGAGGGGATTGCTCCGGGGATGACATTGTTTGGTTTGGGAAGTATTCTCGCAGTTGCCCAGCAACAGGCTCTTGGAGAGAGAGTAGACTACGTCGCCCCTGGCAACCGTTGTTACTCAGCAAACAATGAGGGCTGGCAAACAGCGCCAGGACTGTGGACTCCAGGGTTTAATTGAACATCTGCATATATTTTTCCCTGGTGAAATTGTTTGAGTTTGGTTTGCCACCAAAGGTAGACCTGGGTCCACCGGGGGTCTACTTAGAATAAGGCGTATTGTTATGCTGGCATCTCATCTGTATAAACCAAGAGGAGCTGTTGGGGGAAAAAAACAAACAAACAAACAAAACTTTTAGCCCCTGGAATATGTCCTAGACCTCCCTCAGCTGGAAACTTATTTCAGTCTTAAGTCGAATGTCTTTTTCAATCCAATTCCTTGTGTTTATAAAAGTCTTCACCCATCCAGCCTACTTATCGTATGTCACTGATAAGCCACAACTCCTCGGACATTTTGCAGCACGATGTTTTTATTCCTGTTGCTCAAGAATATCAGAAAAGCCAGGTTTCGAACCCTGACAGCTCACACGTAAAGACAGTCTCGTGTCAGGTTGGCTGGTGATGGAAACTGAACCCTGAACCTTCTGGTTCTTCAGTATTCCTCTTAAGAAGTTGGATACTCAGGTGACCCTCAGAGGAGTGTGTACATCGTGCTTATGATATGGCTTATATGTGGAATCTAAAAAAAATGGTACCAATGAACTTATCTACAAAACAGAAATAGAGTCACAGATGTAGAAAACAAACTTACGGTTACCAGGGGGATAGGGTGGGGGAGGGATAAATTGGGGGATTGGGATTGACATATACACACTACTATATATAAAATAGATAACAAGGACCTACTGTATAGCACAGGGAACTCCACTCAGTACTCTGTAATGACCTAAATGGGAAAAAACCCAAAAAAGAGTGGATATATGTATATGTATAACTGACTCCCTTTGCTGTGCACCTGAAACTAACACAGCATTGTAAATCAACTAGAATCCAATAGAAATTAAAAAAAAAAATAACGGAGAAGCAAGATGTTCCCACCAAATCCTTCCCCCGTTGAGGGGCATTTTGAGCCACTTTGCGGTGCGGCTTTTGATCAAAACAGTCTCCCTGCACCACCAGAGATAGCAAATGTTTACCAGGCTCCGTTGCTTAGGTAAATACTGCCCCTGAACTTCATTCAAAGCCAGTGACACATTTCTTTCCCTCGTCCCTGCGTCATCCCCCCGCCCCCGCCCACCAACCAGGGCTATAAATTGAGAAAAGTTCGCCAGGGCAGAGTTTTGGTGGGGACTCAATCCTGCTTTATTCATCTCGAGCGCGGTCCATCTGATTAACGCAGCAGCAACCGCAAAAGTGTGCCTCCCGTGTGAGAACGCAGCAGCCAGCGGTCAGTAGAACAGCCCTCGAGGGGAGACTTGCTTAGTTGTACGGATCTGTGTTTCTTTTTCAAGGGCGATTCGCTCTGTGGCTGAATGCCCCCAGAACATGCCCGCTGCACCTTGGTACCAGTGTTCCAGCTAATGTCTTAGGACGATACAAAGTATCTGAACCCGTTTCCCAGTGTTCTTTTGCAGTCCAGACTTATCATGGGATGTCATTTGTGTTCTAGAACAAATAAAAGCAAGCTGTTAAAAAAAAAAAAATCCCTATTAGATGCAGTCATTAAGATCCAGTTACATCGAGGGTTGCTGGAATTAAAAGGAATAAGTTCCGACTGACTCAGAGATTCCCCCAAAGATTAATTAGAATACATGATTCTTCCCGCAGCCTGTGGCAGCGGGATAGCTGTAGATCGTTACATACTGAGGAAGGTAGATCTTTCCAAAAGAAACGCTGCTCTGCATTCCAGAAAATTGTTTCACACCCGGAGCCAGTTTAGGCAAGTCATTTTTCAGGAGTTGTCGCCTGATTTTAAAATTTTCTTTTAAATTGATCATTTAGAAAAATTTCCTTGAAAATTCTTCCCACCACCCGCCCACCGACCCTCCCCCGCCCCACACACACACATCAGGCCTCGCAGCTTGGATGCCTAACGTCTTTGGGTAAAGCCCTTCCTCCATCGGGTGAAAGAGCTGTGCTAGGAGATTTTAAGGGCCCCTCCCGCGCTGTGATTTCAAGTGGAAGTTCTCCATTTTTAGGTAGGCCGTTTCTCTGCTTCTTAAATTCCGGAGTGAAGTGATGACGGGGAGGGGAGGAGGGGTAACTTGGAAGGTCCCGGGTGTGCTGACGGTAGGATGAAGAAAGCCAGCCTCCTCTCTGTCCGGATCCGTCACGGAGGTCCTGCCCATCACCCATGGTCACTGGCCATCTCTGGGGATGGTGAGGGGGATGGGAAGTGCCCTGGCACCAAGGCAGCCCTGTCCTGTGCCGGGCTGTCACCAGGCTCAGACCCAGAAGATGCTGTCCGGGAAGAAGCTCCTGGCCGTTCTTCGTCATCCCGCCCTGCCCCCCTCCCCCTCCCCCCTCTGCCGTGTGGGCAGCTCTGAAGACTCGGGCGGTAGGGAGGAGGGGATGAGCCAGGTCAGTGCCTTCTCCACCTGCCCAAGTGCAAAAGCTGGACACTGATGAAACTGTACCTGGGAACCTGGGGCGGGGGACCCTGGCCAGTGGAAGGCGGAGCTGGCAGCTGGCTGGGCAAAGGCGGACAGGACAGGCGGGTAGCCTAGGCGGCAGGGCCCTAGGCTCCATCTGGCTCCAAAGTATCTCTGGAGGATCATCGTGGGCAACACGCTAGGGGCTGGGAGGGGACTGCAAGGATGACTAAGACCCAGACTTTGTTTTCTCGAGGCAGACTGGCTGGTCCAGAAGCCAGACGTGCACAGTTGTGTGATAGGAAGCAGGTCCGAGGCCACGGGCATGGAGAAGGGTGTGTGGTTGACGTGGAAATGCCGTGCTTAGCGAGGCTGTGGCCTTAGACCCGTGGGTCTCGCCGGGGATGATCCTGCCCCACGGGATACTGGGCGACATCTGGGGACATCTGTGGTCATCACCACTGGGGGCTCCTGGCATCGAGGGGGTGGGGGCCAGGGAGGCTGCTCCACAACCCACAGCGCCCAGGACGGCCCCGCATGGAGAACGATGGGCCCCAAAGGTCTCTAGTGCTGAGGCTAAAACACCCTGGCTTAGAGCAGCTCCTCTCAAACTTTAAGGCGCATACAAGGCTCCTGGGAATTGTGTGCAAATGAGGTTATAATTTATGAGCAGTTTCAGAAAAGGCGAAGCAGTGCCTCTCATCCCCAGCTGACTTTGCCCCCAGAGGACACTGGGTGATGTCTCAGCCATTTATGGTTGTCACAGCTGGGGAGGTGCTTCTGGCATCGAGTGGCTGGGGCCGGGGATGCCGCTCAGGACCCGACCGTGCCCAGGCTGGCCCCACATCCAAGAGTGTCGTGGCCCAGTGGCCTCTGTGCCGAGCTGGGGAAAGCGCGCGCTAGGGGCTGAGATGATTTGACGGGGGGCTGTAGCCGCTGCTCGCTGTGACACTTAGTCCCCTTTGAAGCCCTCGCTAACCAAGCCGTCGGCACTTGGAGGGCCAGGTGCTCTCCAGCCTGGCCCTGCTCTGTGGGGTCCCGTCTGTCCCATCCTGGCAGGGGCCATCCTCAGTGCTCTCGGGGACACCAGCCCACCCTCCAGTGGCCTGCACGCCAGAATGGCTGCGCCTGCCTTGACCCCACGCTGGCCACCCTCGTTCTACAAAGACGTTGACTTGCGGGGTGGAGGCGGCACAGCGCAGGGGCCTCCCTCAGGTCACCAGCCCCCTAGGCCCCGGTCTCAGAGCCTGGAGTGTTGAATTACGTTTGGGCTGAACTGGGGGAGCCGAGGGGTCAGGTGGCTGAAACCAGGGGAAGGGGCTTCCCTGGTGGCACAGTGGTTAAGAATCCGCCTGCCAGTGCAGGGGACACGGGTTCGAGCCCTGGTCCGAAGGGGCTTCCCTGGTGGCACAGTGGTTAAGAATCCGCCTGCCAGTGCAGGGGACACGGGTTCGAGCCCTGGTCCAGGAAGATCCCACATGCCGCGGAGCAACTAAGCCCGTGCGCCACAACTACTGAGCCTGCACTCTAGAGCCTGTGAGCCACAACTACTGAACCCGCGAGCCACGACTACTGAAGCCCACTTGCCTAGAGCCCGTGCTCCGCAACAACAGAAGCCACCGCAATGAGAAGCCCGTGCACCGCAACGAAGAGTAGACCCCGCTCACCACAACTACAGAAAGCCCGCACACAGCAACGAAGACCCAACGCAGCCATAAATGAATGAATGAATGAATGAATGAACTAAAAAAGAAAGAAAGGAACCAGGGGAAGCCTGGCGGTCCCCATGGAGCCACAGCAGAAGCGCATCAGAGCAGAGGGCAGGACGTGGTGGGTGCAGAAGGGGCGGCATGCCCCCGTGGAGAGGGGACTTAGGAAGAGGACGGAGGGGGGAGGTGGTGGAAATGAGACATCAGTCTCCAGGGGTGGGAGTGAAGGTAGGCACTGAGCATGCGGCGCCAGTCAGGGGCGGGACCCGGGCTTCTTTACCCACGCGGGCAACTGCTTGCGGGGAAAGACGATGGGAATGGTGACTGTCAGGGTCTTTTTCTACAAGTTCCTTCCAGTTACTAAGAAGGTGAAGCACCGGATAGGGAATTGAAATACGCAGGCCCAACGTGGATTCACATGATTCATTCACATGAACCATGTCAGTCGATTCGTAGCTCCGGTAACTGAGCTAAATTGTAGAAACTTACAAAGCAGAACTCTGAGCCCGTGTTGCAGACATTATTCTGAGTTCTCTTTGGCATGGGGCCTGGGGAGCAATTTCTATGGGAAGGAAACATGGACCCCACGCAGTACAGACAGTGAGAGACTCGAGGGGTCTTCATAACCTCATGCCTCCTGTTAAAGGAGGACCCTGTTCAGATCCAGCTCTGCCACTTCATGCTGTGTGGCCTTGGACTCACGGCTTGACCTCTCTGAGCCTCAGTCTGTTTGTTGTTGTTTCTTAATTGAGGCTGATAAAGGAGTAGTTTCCTGAGAACTGCAATCACACAGGGAACGCGCTGTGCTGGAGTCTGGTGTGGCTGTCATCCCTTTTCTGTTCCACGAGGTCATATTTTATCTATCGAGCACCGGCTGGGATCCAGGCTCGGGGTGGGCACAACCAGTACATCATTCCACCCCTTTCTCGGATGAAGAAGCTGAGGCTTCGGCCACAGTCCCGGCAAGTGACACATGAAGAGTATTCAGCCTTTCTCCCTGATGGAGCTCGCAGGCTGGGGAGCGGGAAGGGGTCCAGGTGGCCGTTTCTTCCAAGCGCTGCGCGGAGCAGGGCTCTCAGGTAGCTAGGATGCACCGTCTTCAAGTCCGAGGGTCTGAGCTGCTGCGTGAGCGTGGAGGCCACACGTGTTCCACCGCTCAAGGACCACAGACCCTTGACATCGTGTCCCGGACCCCCACCTCTGCATTTAGGCTTCCGATAGATAGCCGTCGATTTTGAGTATCCGTGCTGCCCTGAGGCAGATCCAGAGCTTGCAGCGCGAGCCCAAGGGGCAGGGACGGTCTAGGCCCCTGAGGGGGGCCCAGTGGAGACCTGAGGACCAAGTTACCAGTTAGATGTGGCCACCAGGCCGAGGGAGATGCCCGATGGCTCCAACAGCCCAGGGGCTTAGGAAACGCAGAAGCAGCAGCCATCTGGGGGGAAGAAGCTCCCTTTTGGATTTGCTGAGGCACCGGAGCGGTGCCCAGGTCTGGGGGGCGTCTGGAAATGGGAACCTGGCGCCGCGGGGAGAGGACCAAGAGGGGCCGGACCAGGGCCCGAGAAGACACTATCAGAGGGAGGAGGAGACCAGAAACGAGGGGTCAGAATCCCAAGGTGCAGCCCAACCGCTATGGAGAGGGTTGTGACGACCCTGAAAGCCGGCCCCGAAGCCCCCGACGTGAGGATGCAGAGGGAGGCGGCCTCCCACCCTGGACCAGCGCCGAAACTAAGGCCTGGGGCCCTCGGTGTAGCCCCTCCCCACACCTAGAGCAGAGCTGCAGCCTCCTCTGTGAGGGGCCGGGGAGTGAACTTCCCGGCTTTGCCATCCACGCGGCTCTGCCGCTGTAGCAGGAAGGGCGTCATCAACAAGGAGTAACGGGGGCTTCCCCGGGCTTCCCCGGCGGTCCAGTGGTTAAGACTCCGCGCTTCCAGTGCAGGGGACGCGGGCCCGATCCCTGGTCCAGGAACTAAGATCCCACATGCCAAGCGGTGCAGCCAAAAAATTCTTTAAGAATTTTTTTAATTTCAAAAAATGAACAAGGAGTAATGGGAGCTGAGGAATAGAGGGGTAGAAACGTTGGGTCGGGATCCAGGGATCCTGGCCGGATGGAGGAGGACGTGGGCGGGGGAAGCGGGGGGGGGGGAGTGGAGGGCGGGGTGAGACCAAGAGCTGGGGTGGAGAAGCTGTGTCAGAAAGTGGGGCGACAGAGGGACAATTTCAGAGAGGAATCCCGGGATGAAGTTCTCTGTAGAGAAAAACCTGTATTTTGAGGGTTTTTTCCCCATATGCATATGTGCAAATATGCAAACATAGGGGTCCCCCCCTTTTTTACTATGAAAATCACTTGTTTTTCCCTGCTGGGACCCTGGACCTAGTCAACCTTCAGTTTAATAGAAACGTTATCTGAAGTAAGAAAAGGGCAACAGTGTCTTAGGAGTGTTTTGAGCCATTTTTTCTCACGTTAGCCTGTGCGGTGCGGGTATGGACATGTGTATGCGTGTTCATGTATCTGTGTCCCCTATATGTTTCTGTGTGTGCATGTGTGTGTATTCGCAGGGTGGGGGGGTGTTGGTACATGTGTATGGGTGTGCATGTGTGTGCGTTGTGGGTGCGTGTGTATATGTGTGTTTGTGTGTACGCGGGTGAGTGTACGACATTTCTCCGGCCCACTCTCCGGGGACAGATAAGAGGCCGATGTGCTGAACTTTGGGGTGCCCCCCACCCTGCCCAACCAGGGGAGAATTTCCATTTCCTGGAACCCAAGTCTTAACGGCGTTATTAAGTGATTACTAATAAGGTATGGAATCGGGGTGGGTGCCTGCCAGGGGCACATGTGCTGGGTGAAAGTGTCAGGGCAGCCTGGGTGGGGTTTTTCTTTAGAATTTTGTTTATTTTTTTTATACAGCAGGTTCTTATTAGTTATCCATTTTAGACGTATTAGTGTATATATGTCAATCCCAATCTCCCAATTCATCGCACCACCACCACCACTCCCCCCCACTTTCCCCCCTTGGTGTCCATACGTTTGTTCTCTACATCTGTGGTTTTTTAATTCACATTTTCCCCTGAATCTGTGACATTGTCAGTGGCAACTAAAATCAGACCACATCCCAGACAAGGTAACCATACCTCAGTTTGGACAATTTTTACATTAATAGTCAAATCGTGTTGCTTTAAGAGGAAAGTAAGAGGGTGTTGCCGCCGTTACAGTGCGGGGGAGGAAAGGTGGCTGTCCTTGGAGTTCAGAGGGGCCTGTCCCACTTGACCCCGAACGCTGGGACCATGGGACTGGCCGCGGACCTGGCCGCCTCCCACCCCCTGCATTGAGCTTGGAGCCCTCTGAGGGATAGTTCCAGGGCTTGGGTCTGATCTTCTCTCTGCTGGAGAAAGAGGGAAATCTTGGCTTCCAACAAGAAAACAGGAACAGAAGCCCAGTTCTTACCAAAGAAAAAGGAATTTGAATTCTGAAGATACTTCATTCCAGAGGGACTCGGAGCCAGCTCTGATCCTTCAAAGTCCATGGCTGGAAAAGGAAAAAAAACCACAAAACTGAAAATTAAGTGAGGAATGCCAGGGCGTCCAAAAGGTTTAGGCCAAGAGGGAACAATGGGTCACCCTTGATGTGAGTTGAAATTATGACGATTGCAAAGAGTGGGTAGATTTTAAAGGGTCCAGTCGTTTTCCCCCCTCCTTCTGGCCGGATTGCAGCGATTTGGTGCCCAGGTCACCACAGTGCCCTCTTTGTCACTGTCCCCATTCTCAACTTGTCTGTGAGTCCATTGTACTCGAGCGCCGTTTGTCCAGCTCATTTCCCAGAGGCTGCATGTTCCCTGAGAACAGAGCTTCTCAAGCGGGGCGACCCTACCCCACACCCCGGAGATGCTCAGCAGTGCATCAGAGACTCAGGCTTGGGAGGTGCTCTTGGCATGTGGTGGGTGGGGGCCAGGGATGCCATCAGCACCCATAGTGCCTGGGCCAGCCCCCCACAGGGAATGACCAGCCGATTGTCCACAGTGGGGACCCTGCATCAGTGCCTACTGGGGGTGGTGCGTGGGAGTGTCCAAGAGAGAAAGGATGTGGTTTCCACCATCGTGGAGGGTTAAAGGATCCACTTTTCGGCAAGGAGGAGACGGCCATTTAGGCCTCCAAGCGTACGGGTCTCCTCTGGGTGCCTGGCGCTCAGCAGGGGCCGCACGCCAGCAGGAACAGCAGAGAATCTAAACTCCATGTGGCTTGCTCCCTAGACCTGGCCTCAGACTGAAGGGGACCCAAAAGAAAAAAAGGGACCTGATTTTTCTGGTCCCCTTAATAACTGTGGGAATGTCAACACAAGCATCAGACCAGACCCCGGTGTTTGAAACAATTCATGCTCTCGAGAACATTCTGGACTTGTTCCTTCTTGTCCATAGGGAAGGAATAAATTGCTTTCTTGGGGGCCAGTGAAACCAGGTGCCATCCAGATGCCACCAAGTACCAGCAGAACATGAACCGATGTCCCGAGGAGGCCATGTGTCTCTCCACAAAGTAAAAGTAAAAGGCCTGCGTCTCCCCAGAGCGGAAGTTAACTGGCCAATCAGAACGAAGGGAACTAGAAACCCGCCGGGCTGGCTCTCCCCTAATTACCCAGAGATGACATGCTGCTTCCTAAATATGGACCAGACCTATGCAAGGCAGGTGATCCCTCCCCTTGGCACGGGGAGGAACGGGGAATGGAAAGGAGATTGCTTCAGGTCATGGTGAGTCAGCGCTGGACCAGGAACCAGGCCCAGAAATTGCCCTCAGCTTTTTCTGCATTTCCTTTCCCGTCATTGCTGGTTACTAGGTAACCAGAGTATTCTCCCGTAAACAGAAGCCTCTTCCCTTTGTGCCCAGACAGCTTCATTCATGGAGGCCCTGATCCAGGGCTGCAGACTGTGGGTCTCTGCTTGGCCCCCTCACATACACTCAGGAACCCTCGCCCCTGTTCCTGCTGGTGGGTGTTTCTGGGCAGCGTCTCCAGAAGGTCAGCTGTGCCTTCTAAATGCCAGGCTGGCCCAGGAGGGGAACTGGCACCGTGGCCCTGCGCTTTTCCACTTTATTTCTCAAGTTTGCCCTTATCGTGGACCAGATGGCAAAGGAAATGTGCTCGGCTTATAAACAACACGCTGGGCGTGTCTCTGAGCGCAAAGAGCTTTGGGCCAACCTGGCCAGGCTGGGCCGTGGGTCGTGTTCCAGGGAGCGGCCGCAGATAGAGTCAGAGAACGAAGGCTCGGTCCCGGCCTGGGGAAGAAAAAACAGGAGAGAGGACAAGTGACTGTGATAGAACAAGCGGGGAAGACAGCAACGGAATGATTCCTATCGCAAGGTTCCTATCACAAGTTCAAGTTCAGAGCAGATGTGCAGCCGCCCAAGGTGATTGGGATCACCGAGGAGCCTGACCCAGCTGAACAGGGAAAAGGAAAAGCAGAGGACTTCACATTGCGTGTGGCTGCCGGTTGCCCTTGTCCTCACGGGCGGGCCACCTCCGCGCTGCCCCAGGAGTCACCCTGATCCCGCCTCACGCCTTCCAGAAGGACTCCCGAAACGACTGGTCTCGTCTTCCAGGGCTGCTAGCCCAGCAAACCAGCACATGTGGAGAAAGGCAGAAGCTTGCGCTTATTCTTTGTGGCTGAAAGCTAATAGCCGGATGGGTTTTTTTGTTTAACTTTCTATTTTGGAAATTTCAAACATCAACAAAACCCACCCACAGGATAATGAACCCTGTGTAATCACCACCGGCCTCTTACAGTTATCAGCATCCTGCATCTTGCACCACCTATACCAAAAACCACTCCCCATCCTCGGCTCGTTACTTAAGGGTTTTTTAGGTTAAGATTTACAGACCAGGAATTCCCTGGCAGTCCAGTGGGTAGGACTCAGTGCTTCCACTGCCAGGGGCCGGGTTCGATCCCTGGTCGGGGAACTAAGATCCCGAAAGCTGCATGGTGCGACCAAAAAAAAAGAAAAAAGAAAAAAAATTTACAGACAATAAATGTGAAAATCTTAGCTGTCCGGTTTTGACAGATGGATATTCCATGTAATGCACACCCTATCACATAGAGAACGTGACCATCCACCTCTCTCAAAGTTTGCCCCCATCCCTTCCTAAGTCAATCCCTGCACCCACACTCTTTCTGATTTTTTTTAACCTTGGATTAATTAGCTTTGCCCATCCTGTATTATGTGTATACTCTTTCGGATCCATCTTCTTTCACTCAGCGTAATGATTTTGAGATTCACCTGTGTGTTATGTTTCTCAGTAGTTCATAATTTTCTGTCAATGAATAGTTGTTCCCCATCAGCTTTTTGGCTGTGTGTGTGGGTGTGTTTAATGGTTGGGGGATTACACTATGCGTCATTAACTTAACACAGTCTGCAGTTTCTCACCCATTCTTCTGCTAATGCATATTGGGGTTATTTCTCCTTTCTGTCTAGAAAACTGCTACGAACATGCTTATACAGGTTTTTTGAAGACATATGTTTCCATTTCTCTTGGATAAACATCCAGGAGAGGAATTCTGGGTTAAAGGGTAGATTTAACTTGCTAGAGAACTGCCAAACCTTTTTTCCACTGTGGTGTATCATTTTACATCCCCACATTATATGCTGTCTAAAGAAACCCTCTTTAAATATAAAGGCATACATAGGTGGAAAATAATGGGATGTTCGAGGGTCACTGTAATGTGTATTTATGTTTCCTTCATGTCTTTTCATAGCTTGATAGCTCATTTCTTTTTTGAAGAAATTTCAGTTTTGGGAGTTGCCTGGTGGCCCTGTGGTTAGAATTCCAGGCTTTCCCTAGCATGGCCCGGGTTCAGTCCCTGGTCGGGGAAACAAGATCCTGCAAACTCTGCAGCATGACCAAAAAAAAAAAAAGTAGAAAGTAAAAAGAAGGAAACAATAAAGGAGAAATTAATGAAATTTTTAAAAACCTCTCCAAACAACAGAGAAAATGAACCAAAGCAAAATTTCCTCAAAACTGAAATTTCTTTTCTTTTTTTCTTAGTTCCCCCACCAGGGATTGAACCTGGACCCTGGCAGTGAAAGCACCAAGTCCTAACCACTGGACCACCAGGGAATTCCTCCTTCTTTTTACTTAATTTAAGTTTAATTTGCTTGTCTTTTTAAAGATTCCGAAGGTTGAAAACTTAATGATTAATTTTAAGCCTTTCTTTTAATATAAGTTTATAGAGCTAACCATTTCCCTCTAAGCGCTGCTTTAGATGCATCCCACAAACTTTGATATGTCATGTTTTCATTGTCATTTAGTTCAAAATATTTTAAATTTCTCTTATGGTTTATTCTTTGACCTGTGGGTTATTTTAGAAGCATATTTTTTATTTTTAAAATATTTTGGCATTTTTCTGGATATCTTATTGATCTCTAATTGATTCCATTATGCTCAAAGTACATACATGCTCTGCAAAATTTCATTCTTTTGAAATGTATTGAGACTTGCTTTATGTCCCAGAACATGACCCATCTTTGTGAATAGTTCATGTTCGTTTGAGAAGAAAGTGCAGGTTTGGGTGCTTGTGTTCTATAAATGTTAATGAGCTCAATGTGATTGATAGTGTCACTCAGATATGCTGTATCTTTATTGGAACTTTTGTTTAGTTTCTGTCAAAATAACTGAGAGAAGGGTGTTTAAAATGTCCAACTATGATTACTTATTTATTGATTTTTCCTTTAGTTCTGTTTTGAAGTTGTATTACTAGGTGCACACACATCTGTAATGATTATGTCATCCTGATAAATTGATAATTTTATTATGATGAAATGTTCATCATTATCTCTAGCAATATTCTTTGCCTTGAAGTCAATTTTGTCTGATCATTATAGCCAGCCTAGCCTTCTTAACATTAGCATTTGCATGGCTTACCTTTTTCCATCCCATTATTTTCCACCTATGTATGCCTTTATATTTAAAGAGGGTTTCTTTAGACAGCATATAATGCAATCTTGTCTTTTATCCAGGCTGACCATGTCTGCCTTTTCATTCAAGTGTTCACTCTATTTACATGTAATGTAATTATTAATACGTCTGGATAGAGGAAACCCATTTTGCTATTTGTTTCATCTGCTTTTTGTTCTTCATTTCCTGCCTTCTTTGGGGATAATCAATTATGTTTAGTATTTCATTTTATTCCCCTATTAATTTTTTAGCTATGTCTTTTTGTATTTTTTAGAGGTTACTTTAGGGTTTACAATATGCATCTTTATCACAAACTAGGTAGAGTTTTTACTACATCATGTAAAATACAAGAACCTTGCATGTGTGATTCCATTTACCCTCCCATTCCTTTGTGCTATTATTGTTATATAGATTATATCTACATATATTATAAATCCCACAAGAGAATGTTATAAATTTTTAAAAATAGATATAGACATTTTAAAGAAATTAAGAGAAGGAAAGAAAACAATACTGTCTTTTACAATTACCCACATATTTATCAGTTCAGGTGATCTTTATTCCTTCATATACATCCCAGTTTACCATCTGGTGTTATTTCCCTCCATCCTGAAGAACTTCCTTTTGCATTTCTTATAGTATAGGCAGCAAAATTTCTCAGGTTTTGTTTAGCATAAAGTGTCTTTATTTTCACCTTCCTTTTTTTTTTTTTTTTTTTTTTGCAGTAGGTGGGCCTCTCACTGTTGTGGCCTCTCCCGTTGCGGAGCACAGGCTCCGGGCGCGCAGGCTCAGCCGCCATGGCTCACGGGCCCAGCCACTCCGCGGCATGTGGGATCTTCCCGGACCGGGGCACGAACCTGTGTCCCCTGCGTCGGCAGGCGGACTCTCAACCCCTGCACCACCAGGGAAGCCCTCACCTTTCTTTTAAGAATAGCATTACTGGATATAGAATCCTGGGTTGACAAGGTTTTTTTTCCCCAACACATTAAAGATGTCATTTCATTGTTTTCTGGTTGCCATTGTTACTGATGAGAAGTTGGTTATCATCCATGCTATTGTTCCCTTGAAATATAGTTTGTAGTTTTCTCTTACTGCTTTAAAGATTATCTTTTTATTTTAGCAGTTTAACCATGACACACCTAAATTGATTTTCTTTGTATTTATCTTTCTTGGGGTTTGTTGAACTTCAGGGACCTGTAAGTTGATGTCTTGCACCAAATTTAAGAGGTGTTTGGCCATTCTTCAAATCTATCTTTTTTTTCCTTTCCCATTCTCTCCTTTTCTTCTGGGATTTCAGTTACATGTATATTAGATTGCATGTTCTGTTTTTTGTGTTTTTTTTTCTTTAACTTTTTTTCTCTCAGTTCTTCAAATTGATTGATCTATCTTCAAGTTCAATGACTCTTCCTTCTGTCATCTCTAATCAGCTGTGAAGCATATCCAGTGAAATTTCCATTTTAGTTATTTTGCTTTACAGCTCCAGAATTTCTACTTGGTTCTTTTTTTAAATTTTCTCTTCTTCTGTTGAGATTCCCATACGTTCGTTCATTGTGCATATAACTTCCTTTAAATTCTTGAGCTTATTTTCAGTAGCTGCTTTATCTGCATCACCTGGATTATCTTGGTTTGGTTGTAATTGACTCCTTTTGTTTGTTTGTTTTCCTTGGGTATGAATCACCATTTCCTATTTCTCCTCATAGCTCGTGGTCTTTCTTGGGTCCTGGACATCATGAATGATATGTTGGAGAGTCTCTGGATTCTGCTGTGTTTCCCCTGATGGCATTTAACTTGGCTGGACTCAAACTCTGCCCCTCCTGCAGAGTAGCAGCTGAAATCTCCACATAGTTTTTTCATCTTTGAACTGCCAGTTTTTCTCCAAGACCCCCATGACTCCCCCACACGTGTGGCTTCTAGCCAGTTGGCTAAAGATTTGGGTGGACCTTATAGTCGAATTTGGGGGTTCACCTGCTGTGTGGCTCTGTTTCTTCCCCCCACACACAACATTGTGAACTCTCTCCTCTGACACTTCAAGATGACCAGGCTGATGCTTTCCGCCACCCAAGCATTTGTGGACTGGGGTGTGCCACCAAGCAATAAGCCAGAGTCACCAACCAGTCTGACAGTGGTCTTTCAAGGGTGGACTCCCTGGCAGTGTCTGCCTGCTTTGGTCACCCCCCGGTGTCTTTAAATAGTTGCTTTAAAAAAAAAAATACTTTGCCCAGATTTTGTAATTGTTATCTGCAGGAGGGTTAGTCCAACCAATCTGCTCCACCATTACTGAAAGTCAGTGCTCTTTTGTATGCCTTTTTTTTTTCTTTTTTTTTGCGGTACACGGGCCTCTCACTGTTGTGGCCTCTTCCGTTGCGGAGCACAGGCTCCAGACGCGCAGGCTCAGCGGCCATGGCTCACGGGCCCAGCTGCTCCGCGGCATGTGGGATCCTCCCGGACCTGGGTACGAACCCGTGTCCCCTGCATCAGCAGGTGGACTCTCAACCATTGCGCCACCAGGGAAGCCCTGTATGCCTTTTAAAAAACATTTTTGGGGACTTCCCTGGTGGTCCAGTGGTTAAGACTTCCCCTTCCAACGCAGGGGGTATGGGTTTGATCCCTGGTCGGGGCTAAGATCCCACATGCCCCGCGGCCAAAAAACCGAAACATAAAACAGAAGCAACATTGTAACAAATCCAATAAAGACTTTAAAAATGGTCCACATCCAAAAAATCTTTTAAAAATACATATAAAAGCCTTTTTTTTTTTTCTGAGGTACGCGGGCCTCTCACTGTTGTGGTCTCTCCCTTTGCGGAGCACAGGCTCCGGACGCGCAGGCTCAGCGGCCATGGCTTACGGGCCCAGGCGCTCCGCGGCATGTGGGATCCTCCCGGACCGGGGCACGAACCCGTGTCCCCTGCATCGGCAGGCGGACTCTCAACCACTGCGCCACCAGGGAAGCCCTAAAAGCCTTTTTTAAAAAAAAAAAAACCTAAACTTTGATGTGCTCAGAACCCTTGATTAATGGACCCAAATAAAACATTTTTTCAGGAAACTGGATCAGCTTTTGTGCAACCTACAACCTTGATTATCTTAGGAAGGATTCCACATTCTCCATAGATGGGCCTGTTGTGTGTTCATATATTAGAGCAGCCAGGCTGTCCCACACAGCGTCTGTCAGTCTGTCTGTCTGATCCTAGCGTCAAGGAATGAATCGGGGAGCAGAACAGTCGGTCTCAAAAGGTCATTACCTTTTCCAGAAGGGTCTTAGTTACCCCTGAAATAACCAGGTAGATCGTACATTTTCTGAAACCTTTATGAACCTACTTGTATTTCCTAGCCGTACTGCCTCTTGAAATAATAATCCTGTGTGTTATTATCTGTTCTATAAAGTGCTTTCATAGACTCTCACTATCTGAAATGCTGTGTGTAAATTTTTATAATTCAGTATCAGGTGCAATACTAAGGCGTTACTAAAGTGTTCATTCGTTTGATAAATATGTGTCAGCTGCCTGAGTTGGGCCTGGCACAGAAGCAGGACACCAAACCTTGCAGGATGCACCGGAGGGACCCCTGTGTGAGTTTCCTGGGGCTGCCATTCAAAGTACCACAGACTGGGTGGCTTGAGACAACAAAAAATTATCCTCTTACAGTTCTGGAGACTAGAAAGTGTCAAGAGGGCCGTGATCCCTCTAGGGGAGGATCTTCCAGCTCTGGTGGCCCCGGCAAGCCTCGGCATTCCTTGGCTTGTAGCTGCGTCACTCCAGTCTCTGCCTCCATTGTCACGTGGCCTTCTTCCTTGTGTGTCTTTTCTGTCTGTTACAAGAACACTGTCACTGGATTTAGGGCCCACCCTCATCCAGTATGATCTCACCTTAAGCCTTTGCTTGAGTACATCTGCAAAGACATTATTTCCAAATAAGGTCACGTTCTGAGATTCCACGTTGACATGAATTTGGGGGTCGGGGGGACACTATTCAACCCACCACAGCTCCCCAAAGTCATCTGTGCCCAAACTCCCATCCTAAGTTTTAAGGGCTACACCTGGCTTCTGGGGTTCCGGGATTCAATCAGTTTTCTTTTTGACTTGGCAAGCTTCGGGAAGACCACTGCTGGCATTTCAGACCAGTGTCTGATACTTGTGTTTGTCTTTAAATGTCAACAGCTCCACCCTCCACACAGTTTGAGTCGCCCTCCGAGGCTCCTCCAGTCCTGTCACGTTGGTGAGACGTGGCCACGAGAACTAGGCACTGGATCAAGGGCCTGTGGCCTCAGGCTTTGATTCCAGACAGTGTAGTTTTTCTCCCAACCTTCCAAAACCATGTCACTTTATTAAACCCAAATTATATGGACCGGGGACTTCCCTGGTGGTCCAGTGGTTAGGACCCCACACTTCCACTGCTTGGGGACCCAGGTTTGATCCCTGGTCAGGGACCTAAGATCCTGCATGCCGCGTGGTGCAGAAAAAAAAAAAAATTATATGGACCAGTGACCAGCAGCCATGGCCTATGGGCCAAACCTGGCCTGTCGCCTGTTTCTATAAATAAAGTTTTATTAGAACACAGCCAGGATCATTCGTTCACATGTCAGCCATTTTTGCTCCTGTGCTATGATCGCAAAGTCTAGTAGTTGTAACAGAGACCAGGTGGGCCCGAAAGTATCTGGTCCTTTACAGAAAAAGGTTGCTGACTCTGGTCTAAACGATACGCACTAAGAAGTGTGATAGACAGACAGTGCATGCTGGTCAGCAGTGTGTTAGCCTCACTTGCACTCTGGAAGGTGTGTTCTGGCCACGCTAAGCACAGCATGGGCCCACTGTCTATCCCAACACTCACAGGTTCTCCCTGTTTCCATAAGGCTTCAACTGTGGAACAAGGGACTGGTCTCAGCAAAGTCAGCCTGCTCACTTTCTCACCAGTGGATTCGTTTCATGGAGAGTTCTAATCCATTTCCTCCTAGCGCCGCTGAAGTTACCCGCTTCCTGGCTTCAGATGGGAGCAGAGTGGTGCAGAGTGGGCAAAGGACTGGTTTAAAATGGTCAGAGAAAACCATAAACAAGAGACCTCGATTAAGCAGGTTGCAGCAGGATAATTCCAAAGGTCAGTTCCATCAGGAAGGCAGAGAATGTTGGAGACCCAGGAAACGTTTGCACGATTAGAAATTCGCACTCTCCTCCTCTTTCTTTTCCTCCTCCTCTCCCTCTTCCTCCGAAAGAGTCGAAGAATGTAGGAGGCACCTGTCACCGCATGGCTCTGGGGACATCTGGTGGTGAGAACCAAGTCAAGGTCACGGGAAAGAGAAAAATGCCACAGGCACCGCCACGGTCCATCCAGTGGTTCTTGTGGCACCAAAGGCATTTGGGAGGGGGATGGGGGAGTCCTGGGAGAGTCAGTAAAGATGGGATTGAGGCAACACTCTCAGATCAAACACACACGCATCTTTCTGCTTCCCTTAGGCAAATTATTTTCATCTATTATCAGTTTATATTCTTTTAAAAAGGCTTTTAAAAAAATTCTCCACCCATTATTGGAGGTGGGGACTCTTGGGGCTGTAGAGAAACATATATCAAAGCTCTGGCCGTAGGTCCTGGGCACCGTGGTATGTGCCATGCTGTCCAGGCCTCCCTGGGGATCAGGAGCTGGGAGACTTCACTCCTGGGGGGATGTGCTCAGAGCCACAGCCAGGACGGGACAGGGATGGGGACAGGTGTGTGTGACCACAAAACCACCTCCTCTCTATGCAGTTTGCGGATTGAACTGCTTCTCCAAAGACTTAAGGTAGCCAGTGTTTATTAAAAAGTGAAGAGGGTTTGACTTTCAGCATTTTCCTGGAGTGACTATCGTCTGCCACTGCGTGCTGAGATTAAATGAATCTTGGTGGAGAATTTTTAAATTACCTTCTTGAAAGATATCTACACCTGCCTGCAGAGAAACGTACTTGTCTGCTTTCTCACGGGCAAAGGAGCAGAAGGCACTTTTTCTTATTGCTGAAATGCCTGAGGATTTTTCTCCAGCCCCAAGGGATGTGCCATTTCTTTCTCTGCTATCACCTTTTTTCTCCCTAAACCAGTGATTCTTAACCAGCGTTGAATCCATTCCCCCCCCCCGCCCCCCCAGGGACACTGGGCAATGTCTGGCGACATCTGTGGTGGTCGCGACTGGGCGTGCTCCTGGCATCAAGTGGGTGGGGCCCGGGATGCCGCTCCGCCCCACACAGGGCCCTGGATGGTCCCGCAGAACGTGAATGACCTGCCCAGTGGCAGCAGTGCCGAGGGGGAGACCCTGCCCTAGGAGGATGCGCTTATAGTTTGGGGTGCAGTAGCTCTGCAGATGGCCGGCATCCCCCAGGAGCTTTTGGTTTTGTCGGTAAATGAGTAAAGAAGTCGTATGAGCCCGATCAGATCGGAAAGGGGGAGCTGTTGTCCCCTGCATTCAGGAATTCCTGCAGAGCTATTTTTTCGGGTTTATATTTGGACAAACATCCCCTGCCCCCTCCCTTCTCTCTTCTTATGGAACAGTTGTGCAACCTCTTCCCCGCTTCCCCTTCCTTACCTAGTCTGGCCAGGATCCCTGCATTTGGACTTGGAAGACTGCAGGTCATTACCGCTCGCCTATCGTGTATGTTGCCTCTTTGGGCTTCGTGAAGACAGCCCTGCCCCACTCACTGTCTCTCCGCCTCTCTTTAGAACTGAGCATGCAGAATTCAGAGGGTGGATCGGATTCGCCGGCTTCCGTGGCTCTGTGTCCCTCGTCAGCAGCCCAGGCGCCTGTGGCCCAGCCTGTGCCAGCCTCGCCACAGGTAAGAGACCAGCCGCCTGCCGCTCAGGCCGCTCTGGGAAAACCAGCGCAGCCAGGGTGGGGATGCGTCCACCTTGGCTTTGAAAAACATTTGAATCAGCAGAGCGAGGAATCTCTATTTTTCTGAATTGACTTCTCAGCTCCATGGCTGCTGCTGTTGCAACGCACCCTCATTTTCCTTCCTCACCCCATGTTATTAGACTTTTTCACTGTTTGTTGTAAAATGGTCCCACCAAGGAATTGATGATCCAAACTCACAAAGAAAGCCCTTCCCCGACTTTGATTTAGTCCATTCTTATCTGCTAGTGGTAGTTTTCTTGTACATTGGAAATGACCCTTCTACACAGAAAGCCTTTCTATCCATAAGGCAAAAGAGAAGTGAGAATTCTTAGGATTTGGTTCATTAATTGAATCTAGTATTAGAATCGGTATATTCTTTAAAATTTGCAGAGAGAGAATTTTCACATTAAGGCTCTCCCAACTTCTAGATTTCTATAGTGGACTGAAATACACCATTAAGTAGACATAAACATAAAATTAGTGACATAAATCTACCAGAAACCGAAGGTAACAGAACAGACCAAAATCATAGACATGTGCAGATGTCCACTGTGGCCACGTGATCATCTATGATTTACAAATCTAAAAGTTAGGAGCACGACAGAAAGGATTGATTATGGCAAACAAACAAACAAACAAAAAAACCCCCAAAAAACGTAATTCAGCAAAAGCCAAAAGGCAAACATCAAAGCCGTTTATTCAGTTTAGAATGTGTAGTTGGACATGTTTAGCATTTATTTCTTGAAAGTGTGGCGGCCCCAGCATGGGTGCCAAGAGGGCGTGATCACTTGCAGTGTGGTCTAATTGATTGTTTCCTTGCCCACTGAGCCTGATGCGTGAGCCCTCCACCCCATGGAGCCCTCCGCCCTCTCACCAAACCCCCGTCTCAGGCGCCCCTGGGCCTGGGTGGCGGCTGCCTTCACTGTAGCGGCTGTAGGCTGACTGGTCCCAGGGTCCTGCCATGGCCACCGTGTACATCCCAGGCTCCAGGGCTCCAGTCCCTGATGGAGATGGATCCAGCCCCGCACCCCTGCCTCGATGGTTGTGTCCCCGCCCCCGCCGGGCACCTCTCTCGCCTGCAGTCTGCACTGCACTCCCTGAACAGTGAGCACCCAGTTCATCCCCAGTAAGGGGCGTTCTTGCTCCCACTGTCCCCATGATGCACTCTTCTTGCTTCCACTCTCAGCCCTGGCCATCCACCAGGACTTGCCACCACAGTGGGCGTGTTCTGCCACCAGCCCCACCAGGCTCCGAGCACTGGCAATGTAGCCAGTGCCGCTGAGGAACTGAATTCTGCAGTTCATTTAAATGGAAGTAAATTTCAGTGTCCACAGAGCTACACAGCTAGTAGCTTCCGTATTGGACAGCTCAGCTTTGGAGTGTGTGCGTGTATATCCTTAATATTCTTATTTATTTGAGGCGAAATTCACATGGCCCAAAATTCACCATTTTAAGGTGAACAATTCAGTGGCGTTGAAGACATTCACAGTGTTTTGCGACCTCCACCTCTCTCTAGTTCCAGAACATTTTCATCCCCCAAAGAAGAAACCCTGTCCCCATGAGCAGTCACCCTCCATCCCTCTCCCCCAGCCCCTGGCAACCACGAATGCACTCTCTGTCCCCGTGGATTTGCCTGTTCTGGACGCTTCGTGTAAATGGCCTTTTGTGTCTGGCTGCATGGCCTTTTGTGTCTGGCTTCTCTCACTGAGCGTTATGTTCTCAAGGTCCATTCACATTGTAGCGAGTGTCATTGCTTCTCTCCTTTTTCTGGCTGAGTGATGTTCCCATGTGGGTTTATCCATCCACCCTATTGATTTCTGTACCATCTGTGTTCTCTTTGCCTCTGGAGGACCGAGTGTATTGAATTCTTATTAGAACAAGTGGTGTTTATAAAGCCAAGCCCCGCAGAATCACCACAACTGGTGATACTTAGGGTCCAAGTGGGACGATCATAGACTCACAGTTGATGACTTCCAAAGCCCAGCCTTTACAGAAACAAAGCGCTCTATTTCCTCCCTCACCTTGAGGGTACGTTTTGATCCTTCATGTTCTCCTAGCTTTGTCCAACCAGTCCTCCAGGCCAAGTGACAAAGCCACACTGGGAAGATGGCTCAGGGGCCCAGAGAGGCAGTCTTGGAGTCCAGGAGGGGCCTGGACTGAGTCTGGGTTGTAGAACTTCTGATGCTGAGGCCGCAGGACATAGACCTGGCCTTGACCATTCTAGGCTTCCTTTTCCCTCGTGTGTAAAATGGGGACAGGTCCAGGGGATACTGAGAAACGATGGGGTGTGACCCAGCTCGTCCGGCGGAGGAGGTGGTGTGGACGACCAGCCTCGGCATCCAGCTCTCAGCCCATGTCACCTTGATGACTATCGACCCCAAGGAGGCAAAGCTGCTGGGTGTGTGTGTGTGTGCACGTGTGCTCGAGTCCCCACTGTGCCCGCCCAAGTCAGCCTGAGCCGCATGTGTGTGCGCCCACCTCTCCTTTCCTACCCGTCCCGCTACGTTTCCATAAAGCGACAGTGGGCGCAGTTGAGCTGTGACCTGTGTTTGTTTCCAGGACTAACCTCTGGCAAGCCTAAATGTCCTCTTTCCTTCCCTTTTAGAGGGTGTTGGTCCAGGCAGCAGGCTCGGCTCCGAAGGGGGCTCAGATGCAGCCCATCTCCCTCCCCAGAGTGCAGCAGGTGCCACAGCAGGTAACCACAGCACAGGTGACTGGGGACGAGGTTGGCACGTAGCACCTTGGAGCCCTGTCTGAACGATGATGCATGCTTTTCTGTTGTCGCTGTTCCTTTTCGTTTGATGTGTTCAGTTCCTTACCAAAAAGTTCTTTGGAAGCTGTGTTAAAAAAAAAAAAAAATCTTTTGCTGCAGATAGGTTGCATCAAGCGAAGAAAACTTATGATCTTTCATTCATTCAGATATTCAGCCTTTGGGGCACAGGCGAGCCCCTAGATAGAGCATGGGGTGCAGCGGTAGACACACAGGCAGATAGAGGAGGTTTCTGGATTGGAGGAGCACCGAGCCCCCTGGGGAGGCAAACTCATCTGCAGGCAAGTGCTGGACCCTCAGACGGGCACTTCTTGTGAAATTAAATGATTTGAGAAGAAAGCTTGAATGTGTGGGCTCACCAGCCAAATCGCAGCCCAGATCATCAGCTCAGACAGGCGGCGTGATCTGAGCAGGGGTTTGGCAGACCTTTTCTGGAAAAGGCCTAGCCGTACATTTTTCTTTTTTGGCTTTGCAGGCCAGATGGTCTCTGGCACAACCATGCAACACTCGCGAAAGTCACAAAGGAATGGTGTGGCTGTGTGCCAATAAAGCTTTATTTATAAGAACGTGCGGGCCGGATTTGACCCGAGGGCCAGAATTTGCCGACTCCTGCTCTGTAAGATGCTGAATTAAAATCCGTTCAGGCTCCTGCCTGAAAGGAACCAGGAGCATATGGAGATGGCGAGACCCCAGAGGACACACCTCTCCCTTCGAGGGGCTCCTGCCCAGAGTAGTAGGGTGTTTAGAGATGTTTGCCTGGTGCTGTGTGATTTTCGGGGTCCTAGGGGAGAAGCGAAGGCATGGGGGTGGGGGTGGGGGGCTAGCAGGGAACCAGCGGCCCTGCTTTAGCTCCTTGAGGGAGGGGCGACCACGACTCCTGTGATTCCAGAAGCTTGCCCTCCTCTGTGGGGTTGGGCCTGTGCCTGCTGTTTCTCCTGGGCCACCCAGACTTGGGGGCTGACCGCTGCATCTTACCCAGTCCGCTAAGACAAAGGGGGTTGTGTGTGTGCATGTGTCC
The DNA here is from genome assembly GCF_059928025.1 of Delphinapterus leucas. NCBI lineage: Eukaryota > Metazoa > Chordata > Mammalia > Artiodactyla > Monodontidae > Delphinapterus > Delphinapterus leucas. The sequence goes on from NW_028322234.1 coordinate 14,728,378, forward strand.
CCCGGGTTGGGCTGTCCTCAGAGGTGGGAATCGGCCCTGTCCTGCTGCTGCATGAGAAGGCCTACAGAGAGGGCACGATGAGACTGGCCCTCGATTTTCTCACCCCCAAACAAGGTTGAATCAGGGACCCGCTAAGCCTCCCTCTGCGGTGGGGTCCCAAAGTTCTGCACACAGAGCTCTGGGCCTCCACCAGCAGGGCCCGAGTCCCTTGGGGGTCATCAGCTGAGGCTGTGAACTGACCAACGAGGGAGGGGTCTTCCCACCGGCCTCCTCCCTCCACCCCCCCGCCCCACTCCAGGTACAGCGCTCCTGCTAATTCTGCTCAGACCTTCAGAGTCTCTTCCAGCTTGGCTCCCAGGACCCCGACCCGTTGCTGGGGACGGCCTCCAGGGCCACCGAAAAGAGTGGCAGGGGGGCGGTGGAGCGTATGAGCAGCTTGAGCCCCCTCCCCTGCCAAGGGGCCGTGGGGGCATCGGGCGCTCCGAGGTCCGCATTCCGTCCACATCTCTGGCGTCTGCTGTCCAGCAAGACTGGCCCCTCTGCCCAGTGGCCAGCAGACCGCAGGCATCCCCCCAGCCCTGCTCTGCACCTTTGCTCTGAGCTGGGCTCCTCCCCGCACAGAATAGGGGCCCAGACCCGCCGCGGTTCCATTTCCGTTTGGGCTCATCCGGAATACGTGGCCTTGACGTGACTGTCTCCCCTGGTTTTTTTTAGAAGTGCCAGCTGGGGGCAGGACAACTGTGATGTGGTGCTAAGTGTTCACAAAAGGCAATAGGAGATATTTCTGCCTGAATAATCTGGAAGTCCTGAGCAAGGAAGACTCCGTGTAACACCAAGTATCTGCTGTTGTTTCAGGTCCAGCCCGTGCAGCACGTGTATCCCCCCCAGGTGCAGTACGTGGAAGGGGGGGAAGCCGTCTACACCAACGGAGCCTTGTACGTGGTGTCCTCCCCCTCCCCCGAAAGGGGCCTCACAGGGAACCGACTGTAGGCCACATCCCAACCTTCTGTCACGACGCCCACTGAGCTCCCTTGGGGATGTGTTTACACAGAATCCTTTCCCTTACCCTTCGGGTGATGTGTCCCAACTATTACAATGGCATAAGGACATCACAGCCTGGTGGAGATTTCAGAAATCACAGACTGTTATACTTTTACTTCTAGAAAAGGCAGTCTTTAAAAACAAACCCAAAAACCCAATCCACCTTCTAAGTCTGAAGATATCCTTTGCAATCCAGAAACCGTGTCCATCTCTGCTTTTTCATCCTGGCCTCTGTTAACCTCTGGCTTTTTCTGATGTTGGTAAAACTTGATCTTCCATTTGTCAAGGACGTCTAGGGTTTTCTGCCTTCAAACTCCGTGATGCTTGGGGCAGAAAATGATGCGTTTCCCAGAAGCTCACTGTGCTCGGGATGCGCGTCCTTTTGCTTGTTTCTGCCTCTGGTTTCCGCGACTCCCGTCCTGAGGGTGCGGGAGGGTTTGGTTGCGGTTAAAGAGATGTGATTGCTGGAGTCGTGGGCGCCCGCAGCACAACACTGAAGGCGTGACACACACTGACCCAGAGGAGCGCGTGTGAAGCCTGTGAGCCCCCAGCAGGCTCTGGGGGACCCTCCGCAGCAGCATCCTGGCTTGACTGCTCTGCGGTCAGACAGGACGTCCCCCGGGGGCCGGAGAGGCTGCCCTGTCCCCCAGAGGGGCCTTCCCTCAGCCACCCCTGAGGAAAAACCCCCACTGACCGCCTTTCGCTGCGGCCGGATGTACATCAACCGACATGGTTAATGATTTGATCCAGATGTTAAAGGATTTCAGACAAATGCTTGGAATCCCTTAGACATTCTTTTTATTATGCAATTATATTTTTAAAAAAAAACTTTCTGGTTTGAAAGAACTAGAGACTCCCAGGAAGTTGTGAAATTAGCCCAGAGTCCCTTGTACCTTTCACCCAGCCTCCGCACCCCCGGTGGTGACATCTTCTATGACTGCAGGATGGTATCAAAACCAGTGCACCACATCGGGCCATATTCAGCTTCACAGCCTTTAGGCGCACGTGTGCACACGAGTGTGTGTGTGTGTGTGTGTGTGTGTGTGTACAGCTCTACGTGGTCTTATCCCAGGAGTAGACCTCCAGTAACCAGGGTCAGGTCCAGCCCTGCTCCACCCACCAAGCCCCGCCCCACCCACCAAGCCCCGCCCCGGTCGAGTGCAATTTGCACGTGCGGTTTGCAAATGACCAGTTGCTGAGGGATCAGCTGCGATCCCGAATGCTTTCGGAGACCATGGCCGTAAACTCGCTGTATTGACAGCCGGGTCTGACTTAGCCACGTGCTCGGCGCCGTGGTTTCCGGCGTTTACGTGAAGCTTTCTCTCTCCCGCCAGGCGGACGGCGTATGCCTACAACCCCGAACCCCAGATGTACGCCCCCAGCAGCTCCGCGTCGTACTTCGAGGCCCCGGGCGGTGCCCAGGTGACCGTGGCAGGCTCCTCCCCGACGGCAGTCCCCGCCCACAGCATGGTGGGCATCACCATGGATGTCGGGGGCAGCCCCATCGTCTCCGGCGCGGGAGCCTACCTCATCCACGGGGGCATGGACGGCACCCGGCACTCCCTGGCGCACACATCCCGCTCATCACCCGCTACGGTATGTACGTCCCAGGCTCTCGGGGGCAGCAGGTTAGGCCCTGAATAGACTCCCGGCAGCAGCAGGGACGGTGAGTAGAAGGCAGCCGGGAGCACGGGCGGCGGAACCCCACTAGCCTACGACAAGCGCCCCCGCCTTTGAACCTCGGGTCGTCCCTTGGTAAGGACAGAGGGTAGATGGCTGTAGCCAGTGCTGGGAGCGTTGCAGACGAGGAGGCAGCTCAGTGCTGGGAGATGCTGCCGCCGCTGGTGGTCCACCATGACCGTCCTCATCGTCATCAGCCTCTCCCAGGCGGAGATCAACACCTCCCCGCGAAAACTGGGCTGAACCCAAGCAGAGCTATACTGGACTGGTACCCCACACCTCTGTCCAAAACGGTGGCTTACCTGCTTTAAAGATGTATCTGCTTTGAAAACTCTATTTCCCACATTTACTCTTATTTTTTAAATTAGCACAGAGTAAAGTGGACGGTGTGGGCTGCACAGACCCATGAGTTTTGACTCACGTACAGACTCGGGTATCTGTCCCCACATCAGTACACAGAATGGTTGCATAACCCCCAAAACTCCCTCGGGTGTTTCTTGGTAGTCACGACCTCCTCTCACCCTCAACCCCTGGCACCCGTGGGTCTGCTCTCCGTCACTGTACTTTTGTCTCTGTGGGGATGCCGTATAAAGGGGATCATCCAGGAGACTCCTTTTGTGACTGGCTTCTTTCACCCAGTGTGGAGCCTGGAGATCCCGTCCAGCTGTCCTGTGAGTCAGTGGTTCCTTCTTGTTGCTGAGTCATGTTCCGTGACCCTAACGGCTCGTTCCTCCATTCACCAGCTGCGGGGCCATTTGGGCTGTTTCCAGTTTTTTTGTGATTGTGAATAAAACAGCTAGAAGGACTCTCATGTATAGACACGTGTTTTCCTTTCTTTGGGGTCAGTCAATACCTACGAATGGGATTGCTGGCTCCTACAGTATGTTTAACTTTATCCGAAACCACCCGTGTTTACCCGGGGTGGGGGGAGGTACCATTTCGAGCTCCCCCAGCCAGGTGTGAGTTCCTCTCGTCCCACCTCGTCACCAGCATTTTTTGTTGTCGGGTGTTGTCAGCATCTCTCTTTTTAGCCATTCTCATCGGTGTGTGGTGTTATCTTACTGTGGTTGTCATTATGCATTTTCGTAATCGCTAACGATGGCCAGCACCTGGTCAGGGGCTTTGCCTTTCATGTATGTTCTTTGGTGATACGTCAGTTGAAGTTTGTTTATTTTTTAACTGTGTTGTTGGTTTTCTTACTGTTAGTTTTGAGAATTGTTTGTATATTCTGGATACAAGTCCCCTGCTGGATATGTGATTTGCAAATATTCTCTCCCAGTCTTTAAAGTGTTTTTTCATTCTCTTAAGAGTGTCTTTTGGGGACTTCCCTGGTGATCCAGTGGGTAAGACTCCACGCTTCTACTGCAGGGAGCCCAGGTTCAGCCCCTGGTTGGGGAACTAAGATCCCGCATGCTGTGCTCTGCGGCCAAAAATTAAAAAAAAAAAAAAAAAAAATTTTTTTTTAAAGTGTCTTTTGCAGAGAAAAAAAAATTTTTCCCGATAATTTTGATCAAATCCAATTTAACAGTTTTTCTTTTTTGGAAAGATCGTGCTTTTGATGTCATGCCTGAGAACTCTTCGCCTGTCCCGAGGTCATGAACATATTTTCTTCTCTGTTTTCTTTGGAAAGTTTTATAGTTTTACATTTTACATTTAGCTCCGCTTCATTTTGAGCTAACTTTTGTATAAGACGTAAAGTTTATGTCGAGGTTCATTTTTATGCATATGAAACAACCAGTTGTTCCAGCATCATTTGTTAAAAACACTATCCTTTATCGGATTGCTTTTGCACATTTGTCAAAAATCAATTGGCCTGGGACTTCCCCGGTGGCGCAGTGGTTAAGAGTGCCTGCCAATGCAGGGGACACAGGTTCGATCCCTGGTCCGGGAAGATCCCACATGCTGTGGAGCAGCTAACCCCGTATGCCACAACTACTGAGCCTGCGCTCTAGAGCCCGTGAGCCACAACTTCTGAGCCCACATGCCACAGCTACTGAAGCCCACGCGCCTAGAGCCCGTGCTCCGCAACAAGAGAAGCCACTGCAATAAGAAGCCCGCACACCACAATGAAGAGTAGCCCCCGCTCGCCGCAACTAGAGAAAGCCCACGTGCAGCAATGAAGACCTAATGCAGACAAAAAAAATCAATTGGCCTATTTCAGAACAGTCTGTTCTGTTCCATTTATCTACGTGCCTGTCCCTTTACCAATACCACACTGTCTTAATTACGACAGCTTTAGTCAGTCTCAGAAATGGGTAGACTGGCTCCTCTCACTTTATTCTTCAGTATTGTATTGGCTATTTATATAAATTTAGAATTTTCTATATATATTTTAGATCAGTTTATCTATATTTCCAAAAAAAAATCCTAGTGAGATTTTGATTAAACAGCTTTAAAGCTGTGTATCAGTTTGGGGAGAATTGACATCTTTACTATGTTGGGTCTTCCAATCCATGAACGTGGTGTGTTTTCTCCATTTATTTAGATCTTCTTTGATTTCTTTCATCAACATTTGGTCATTTTTAGCATGCAGATCCTGTACTTATTTTGTTATATTTATGCCTAAGTATTTTTTGGTTTTGGAGCTTTTTTTTTTTTTTGGCTATGTTGGGTCGTAGTTGCAGCATGCGGGCTCTTTGTTGCGGCGCGTGGGCTTCTTGTGGTGTGCGGGTGTTCTCTCTCTAGTTGTGGCGCGCAGGCTCCAGGGCGCGTGGGCTCTATCGTTTGCGGCATGCAGGCTCTAGTTGAGGCGCACAAGCTCAGTAGTTGTGGCGCACGGGCTTAGTTGCCCTGCGGCATGTGGGATCTTAGTTTCCTGACAAGGGATTGAACCCGCGTCCCCTGCATTGGAAGGCGGATTCTTTACCACTGGACCACCAGGGAAGACCTCTGGAGCTATTTTAAATGGTACTGATTTGAAATTTCAGTTTTCAGCTGTTCATTGCTAGTGTACAAAAGTATGGTTGATTTCTGGTTCTTGACCTTGCCTCCTGTGACCATGCTGAACTCAGTCTTTAGTTCTAAGAGTTTTTTGTGGTCTGCAAATAGGAACAGTTTTAGTTTTTTTCCAGTGTGGGTGACTTTTATTTCTTTTTCTCGCCTTATTGCACTGACTAGAACATCCAGTACGATGCTGTGTAAGAGTGGTGAGAGTGGACATCCTTGCCTTGTTCTCAGTCTTAGGGGAAAAGCTTCAGTCTTTCACCCCTAAGTGTAATGTTACCTGTATGTTTTTCACAAATGCTTTTTTTCAGGTTGAGGAAGTTTCCTTCTATTCCTAGTTTTCTGAGAGTCTTTATCATAATTGGATGTTGAGTTTTGCCAAACGCTTTTTTCTTAGATATGATCACGTGTTTTTTCTTCTTTAGACTATGAGTGTGATGGATTCTATTGATTGATTGTCAATTAAGAAATAACTCCCTGGGCTTCCCTGGTGGCGCAGTGGTTGAGAGTCCGCCTGCCGATGCAGGGGACGCGGGTTCGCGCCCCGGTCCGGGGGGATCCCACATGCCGCGGAGCGGCTGGGCCCGTGAGCCATGGCCACTGAGCCTGCGCGTCCGGAGCCTGTGCTCCGCAAAGGGAGAGACCACAACAGTGAGAGGCCCGCGTACCGCAAAAAAAAAACAAAAAAAACTTCCTATTTTTGTGTGGGCTTAATCTGAAATAGAAGATGATGTTCGAGCCTCATCCCTGTTCTCTTGGTCCTGATGTGTTTCCGGGTCACCCTGACATTAGAGGCCCTCTGAGCTTAGCTGTTCTCTCCCTTTCTATGTCCAGGGTGCTCCCCAGGACCTGGCTCTGAGGACAGGCATGGAGAGAAGTCATTTGCTGTCTAGAGCGGTGACTGTGGGGTGGTGCCTGCCACTCCATCCCAGGGGCACCAGCCTGTCCCTTGCCTCACTTGGGCCCTCCAGGGTCCTCAGCACAACCTCAGAGGATTGGCTGGCAGACCTGAGTGTAGAGCTGCCGTTGATCAGAAGCCTGCCTCACAGACTACATTAAGTTTCACGAATGTGACGTCTCCATATCAGCAAACTGCATCAACTCATAATAGTGAATAAGCTAGGGTCGCAGGTCACAGACCTCCTGAGATCACAGGTCATGATATTCTCTCCAGTCCACGCTGCCTCGCTGGAAACAAACGTGCAGCTCAGACCCCGGGCCGCCTGGTTACTGTAGTCTGATGTCTGGGTTGCACTAGAAGAATCGAGTTTTTAAATCAGTTGGAAATCCATGACCAGGCTATGTTTTGGCACCCTGCCCACCCCCAGCCCCAAAAGCTCCAGGAGTTATCACCTTCGATGAGGATATGCCTCCAGACTCCCTCTGCTCTGTTGTGGTTCTTTGACTTGCTTTTGGTGTGGGGACATCTCACAAGGATCAGCAGAGATCCAACCAAGAGCCAGGAACAGGACCGGCCCTGAGGTTGCGAGAGAAATAACGATGGCTCCTGGATCCGGCATTTTCACAAAGTCTATCAGTTTTCTTATGTCAGAGTTGTGTTTCCAGGGACTTCAAGTTAATCCTGCAAACAGAGCACAAAGACCAGAGCAAATCGGCACCTACAGCCCCAGTGAGGGACTTCAGACTTTCAGTGACACATTTTCTTGAATCTCATTTCTGGTTAAAATTTCATCAGTATTGAAATCTTAGAAGTGAATTGCCCAAACAGTAAATTTTTGATAACTTTTCCTGTTGTGCTTTTTTTTTTTTGACCCCACGGAGCAGAGATGCTAAGCTGAGAGGTATGCTCTTTGGGTTGTAACAAGGGGAGACTCTGGGGGCTCCGGGGCTGCATGAGGAAAAGCCCCCCTGCCACCATGCCCAAGCAGGCGGCCCCCCTGGGCCACGCAGTGGAGGCTGATGAAGACAAATCATCTATCCAATTTTGAAGATGATAAAAATACAGCATCCCTGTCCGTGAGGGGATGTACCATTGCAATGTCTCATCAGGGCTCTGGGACCTGTTCTGGTCAAGACCCGTTGGACTCTGCATTTCCAGGAAGTCAGAGAGGGCCAGCACATAGGCAGTGGTGGCCCTGGGTGCTCCAGTCCCACGGAGGTTGGGGGCTGCCTGCCCTGGCGACCCCACTCAGGCAGGCCAGACAACTGGTGCATAAGCAAGAGCTACATAGAAGCTGAAAGGGCCAGCGCTTCACCTTGGAGGATGGCGGCACATGGGTTCCATCCTTCTCTGGTTGCGTTCAGCTTCTGTAAGCTTTGTGGTATCTGATGTGATTTTCAAACACACCTAAGAAAGCATCATCAATGTCTTCCACCCCCAAGTGAGGAAAATCCTCCTGTCTGGATGTGTGCAGCAGAGTCTCAGCAGCCCAGCCCCATGGAACACTTTGGGTCTTTTTCGAAAAAACTGAGATCTTAATATCAAAAGTCGCAATATGCAAATGAAAACTACAATGAGGTACCACCTCACATGGGTCAGAATGGCCATCATTAAAAAGTCTACAAGTAGGGACTTCCCTGGTGGCGCAGTGGTTAAGAATCCGCCTGCCAATGCAGGGGACACGGGTTCGATCCCTGGTCCGGGAAGTTTCCACATGCCGTGGAGCGACTAAGCCCGTGCGCCACAGCTACTGAAGCCCGTGCGCCTAGAGCCTGTGCTCTGCAGCAAGAGAAGCCACCGCAATGAGAAGCCCGCGCACCACAATGAAGAGTAGCCCCGGCTCGCCGCAACTAGAGAAAGCCCACACGCAGCAATGAAGACCCAACACAGCCAAATATAAATAAATAAAATAAAATAAATTTGTTTTAAAAAAAAGTCTACAAATAATAAATTCTGGAGAGGGTGTGGAGAAAAGGGAACCCTCCTACACGGTTGGTGGGAATGTAAATTGGTACAGCCGCCATGGAGAACAGTATGGAGGTTCCTCAAAAAACTAAAAATAGAACTGCCATACGACCCAGCAATCTCACTCCTGGGCATATATCCAGACAAAGCTCTAATTCAAAAAGATACATGCACCCCTATGTTCATAGCAGCACTATTTACAATAGCCAAGACATGGAAACAACATAAATGTCCAGCAACAGATGAATGGATAAAGAAGATGTGGTACATGTATACACAATGGAATATTACTCAACCATAAAAAATAATGAAATAATGCCATTTGCAGCAACATGGATGGACCTAGAGATTATCATACTAAGTGAAGTAAGCCAGACAGAGAAAGACAAATACCATATGATATTGTTTATATGGGGAATCTAAAATATGATACAAATGAACTTATTTACAAAACAGAAACAGACTCACAGACATAGAAAACAAATTTCCAGTTACCAGAGGGGAAAGGGGGTAGGGGAGGGATAAATTAGGAGTTTGGGATTAGCAGATACAAACTACTATGTATAAAATAGACAAACAACAAGGACCTACTGTATAGCACAGGGAACTATATTCGATATCCTGTAATAAACCATACTGGAAAAGAATATGAAAAAGAATATTTTTTAAAAGTCACAATACTCGGGGCCCTGGAATGATAGGTTCAAGTTCTGCAGGGTTCAAGCTACAGCAGACATCCCTGAGATGTGCCACTTGAAATCATAGGCATTTCTTTGCTGAGTCATCAGAAATGCAGCTCCTGCTTTCAAAACTCCAGCGAGCATCTTCGCTCTGACCACCAGCACATGTGGATACAGAAGAGACGAATCTTCTATCCTGTATCCAGCTCGCTGGGAAGATGGTCTTGCGGCCGCTTCGAGTGGATGTGTCTGTAAGGGACCTGCTTCAGTCCTGAGTGTTGAGTCAAGGCCAGCGGGGACCCTGGACCGTCCACGGCTCCCTGTGTGTGGACTGGCTTCCCACTCGGGTACCTCCATTCTCACGGCGACCCTTCCTGGTGGCCCATGGGCCTGGTGCACCATCCATGCAGCGTCACAGCTCACGATGGATTGCCAACCGCTAAGCAGCTCTTCTCTGGAGCCTGTGTTTTCAGGGAAGACCCAGGATATCTTGACTGGACTACGAACCCACACGCCTACTGGGCATTCACTAGAAACTTCCTCGCCCCCTGCACAGAGCTTTTGTCCAACCACAAGAGCAAAACGTTTGCCGGCAAAAGCACATTATTTGATAAAGGAGTTTCGCCAATAGTACATCCGCTTTTTCTCTAAAATATTCATCATTGGACTTCCCTGGCAGTCCAGTGGTTAAGACTCAGTGCTTCCACTGCAGGAGGCATGGTTTCAATCCCTGGTTGGGGAACTAAGATCCCGCAAGCCCCATGGGTTGGCCATAAATAAATAATTCATCATCACTTTTTATCCTTTTAATAGACTTTCTCTTAGAGCAATTTCAGGTTTACAGAAAAATCGAGCAGATGTACAGAGAATTCCCGTAATGCCCCACCCTGTACCCCACGCAGTTTTCCTTATTATTAACATCTACGTTTGGTGCATTTGTTACAGCCAATAAGCCAATATTGACCCATTATCATTATTAACTAAAGCCCTTGGTGACATCAGGGTTCACCCTATGTTGTACGTTCTATGAGTTTTGACAAACATCTAATGATATCATCACTTTTTTTTTAAATTTATTTTTGGCTGCATTGGGTCCTCGTTGCTGTGCACGGGCTTTCTTTAGTTGCAGTGAGCGGGGGCTGCTTTTCATTGCTGGGCACAGGCTTCTCCTTGCAGTGGCTTCTCTTGTTGCGGAGCACGGGCTCTAGGCACGCGGGCTTCAGTAGTCGTGGCTCGCGGGTTCAGTAGTTGTGGCTCACAGGCTCTAGAGTGCAGGCTCAGTAGTTGTGGCACACGGGCTTAGCTGCTCCGCGGCATGTGGGATCTTCCCGGACCAGGGCTCGAACCCGTGTCCTCTGCATTGGCAGGCGGATTCTTAACCACTGCGCCAGCAGGGAAGTCCCAATATCATCACTTTTGAATGTGGTTTTGTAAGTTTCTTTGCAAAGGTGGGAGCAGTGCCCCTTTGAAAGATCTATCTAAAGTTCATCTGTGCTCTGCTTTAAGTGACAGAATTAAAGAATGCATACTGGAAGGCACTCCGGTTCTTATTCTGAAGAGTCTCAATTAACTTACCAGAGAAGTCATCATCCTGTTTAGAGTAACACAAACCCACTTACCATGTCAAGGGCTACATGGGTCATCCATCTAATAAAAGCCTCTTCCTAATTTCCTTCATCTGTTCCTTGTGTTCCTACTGTTTTCTTTCATGGCTCCGTATGTAAATGAGCACAGTGTGTGACCCCCGATTGGATCCTGGCCCACAAACAGGACTTTCATCAAGTGATCCGATCGATTAACAGTGTTGAGTGGGGGTTAATTTCCGGGTCACGGAAGATGTTGACATTTGGGGAGCCTGGCTGAAGGGCATATGGGAATGCTTTGTGCTATTTTTGCAACTTTTTATACAATCTGGAGTTATTTCCAAACTTAAAAGTTAAAAATTTTTCAATTGATAAATTACGAAGTAGAACTATATTTTTTAAAGTTCTGGGAACTACAAGAAGAAGTAAACATGTTAGCTGGTAAAAATGATTACCAAAAAAGATTATCTCCGTGAGGTAGAAAGAAAAGAGGAAGACTTACTTTTTTTATACCTTTTTCTTCTATTTGAATTTTAACCACATGCATGCATTACCTTATACATTTTTTATTGAGGTAAAATTCATATAACATAAAATTAACCATATTAAAGTGCATAATTCGGTAGCATTTAGGACATCCATGGTGCTGTGCAACGATCCCCTTTCTACCTAAAAATTTAAAAAATCAGTTTAGCAGTAAAGTATAATCCATACAGTGCAATTGTGTGAGTGATTTACAATTGCTTAGTAAATCTCTGGGGGCAGAGGCGGCAGAGCGCTGCCCTCCAGCCAAATCCTGCCGGCCCCCTGGTTTTGTAAATAAAGTTTTATTGGCACACAGCCACGCCCCCTCATGGACGCACACTGGGCTGTTAGGGAAGGGAGGGGCCTCCTCTCCTGAGTGGGAATTGGTGGAGGCCTGGGAGAAGCTGAGGTGTGGCCGGGATGGGGCGGGGCAAGCGAGGTGCCCAGGGCACCAAATTTAGGGAGTTGCTCCCCTCCGGGGGCTGACCCTGTCATGGCACGACCTTGACAATGAGCTCTTCCTTCAGTTTGGTGCCCTGGGCGCCTCATGGGCGCCACCCCACTCCTGGCCCTGGAAGGAGACTGGTATGTCACTGGCCTAATCGGGTTTTTGTATGGCAAGTGCATATAAAATTACTACATAATTTTTTAATGTTTAATTAGCAAAATAAAACTGGACAGATTGAAAATGCCCATTTCCCCCAGCCAGCCTCCCCGTCTCCCCAGTGGTGAGCCCTGCCCTTCTCTCCATCCTCCCATCTGGCCCTTAACTGCAGCTGTTGCCTTTCTCCAGGCAGAATTCCGTAATTTCTATCCCTGCCCTCAGAACTCCAGCCATGACACTTTGGTTCTTTTAAATACTCTCCATTTTCTTTAAAGCTTCAAAAGCGTTCATAAAACATTTAAACGTTTATTTCCTCCTTCTATGGTCACTTAATAAGCTGTATTTTAGGACAGGACGTTTACTGCAGCAGTTTTCTGTCCTCACCCCCACTTCTCCCTGGTTTTCCAGGAGCATCATCTCCCCCTTCCCACTTCTGGCCCAGGAGGCGTGGTCCTGATATCAAATTATGGCAGACCCAGCCTGGAGATACAGGTGTTGCTTTTTTTTTTTTTTTTTTTTTTTTTTTTTGGTACGCGGGCCTCTCACTGTTGACTGTTGTGGCCTCTCCCGTTGCGGAGCACAGGCTCCGGACGCGCAGGCTCAGCGGCCATGGCTCACGGGCCCAGCCGTTCCGCGGCATGTGGGATCTTCCCGGACCGGGGCACGAACCCACGTCCCCTGCATCGGCAGGCGGACTCTCAACCACTGCGCCACCAGGGAAGCCCACAGGTGTTGCTTTGATACTGGTCATTGCTGGCCCTTTGCAGGGGTGACCTTGGCCTGGCAGGTCTTTTTTTTTTTTTTTTTTGGCTGCGTTGGGTCTTTGTTGCTGCACGCGGGCTTTCTCTAGTTGTGGCAAGCCGGGCTACTCTTCGTTGTGGTGCACGGGCTTCTCCTTGCACGCGGGCTCAGTAGTTGTGGCCCACAGTCTTAGTTGCTCCGTGGCATATGGGGTCTTCCCCTACCAGGGCTCGAATCCGTGTCCCCTGCATTGGCAGGAGGATTCTTAACCACTGTGCCACCAGGGAAGTCCTGGCAGGTCATTTTAATGAGGTTATTGTGTTATAAATGGAATGGCCATTACAGTGGACGCTAATGAATTCAGAGGAGAAGTAACCTCCACCCTCACTTAGAAGACACAAATCTAGTCCTTATGTCAGGTAAAATTTTGCTAGGATTTTATATGAAAGGAAAGGAGTTTTTTTAATTCCTTTAAAAATTTTTAAATAACCAACTAATTTTAATATACTTGGGAGTTAATAAAACTTATCTGCGCTCTGCTATCACGTTGAGTTCTTGAAACGCTGTATCTTTGATCACAAGTCGTTAGGCATTTTCTCCCCTCCTTTCTCCCGAATGCCTAAAGCATGATATGTGTGTGCCCTTTTCCCCAGGCATTCCGCTAGTAATTCACGCAGCAGAAACCAATGAAATTAAACGGCCAATAAAAAGGAACATGGGCTGCACTGCACCCAATCAGAAATAAAGATGAAGCTCCTGATAAGTCAAGAAATAGGTAGACAAGTGTATGCATAATACCAAGATGGAAAGAAATCTTTGAGAAGCTCAGAAAACAGAAACGATTTTAGGGAAAGCTGCCTGGCCCTAGGGTAGCGAGGGGGCACCTCTGCATCCATTCTTGGCTCTTCCTTACAGTTTGAAATGTGGGCCTGTGCAGGTACCACTTTGATAAAATTTTTTAAATAACAAAAAATTAAACTCCAGTCAAGTATAAATTTAATTTCCATTTAAGTATATCTAAAGATTAAACACTGACTTTTCCAGCCACTGAGAGGACTTATCAAGCCTCTTGTACTTGTGCAGTAAGAATCCCTCGGTCAGGTCCGTAAGGAAGCCTCCCACTCCAGCCCCCAGACTTCAAGCGTGAGATGCTCCTTTTTGAAGGAAGCTGGACGGCCTCAGCTTGGAGCTGGGAGGCGGCGCCACAGCGCCCTCTGCTGGGTGCACTGCGCTGCGCCTCCGGTCCTAACTTCCGGGCACCAACTCCTCCATCTGAACTAAGGGGACTGGTGACGTCGTCCTGAACTTCATCACCTTCAGAGGTTTACCTGACGTCTTAATTTTAAAACGCAGTGAACACCTTGGGAGGTTCCACTGTGTATTAAGTTAATTTAAGGTATCAGTGGGCTTGTTCTGACCCTATTTAATAGCTATGGGGTTTTGAGGATGGTCTTACAAAGCAAAAGTTCATTTGTATTCTTTTCCACAATACTCGGAACTGCACGATTTTCAGCAGTCTTACACATGTCTGGCAAACTTCTGGGTGTCCCCAGGATCCTCTCAGGAGCTCCACGAGATCAAAACTGTTTTCACAATAATACTAACCCGTTAGTTGCTGTTTCCCGCGTGTTGACACTTGCCCCGACGATGCAAAACCAGCACGGCTGACACAGCCACGCACAAATCAGAGCAGACACATCAGAGTCTCTAGAAGTCACTGAAATCGTCACCATCATGCACGCACAGTAAAAAAAAAAAAAAAGAAAGAAAGAAAGAAAAGAAATACCAAATGCTAGTTTCACTCAAGAATTCCCTGATGAAGCAGTAAAAACTATTAATTTTATTAAATCTCAATCCTCGAGAATACTTTAATATTCTGTGTGACGAAAAGTGCTTCTGCTTCTTCCCAAAATACGATGACAGTCTTGAGGAAAAGCTCATGGGCAAATGGCTTGTGAGCAGAACGAGCTACTTTTTTCATGAAACGCTATTTTTCCTCGAAAGGATGACAGGCAAATTATGATTATTCAGACTCGAAGATTTGGTACACATTTTCTCAAAACTGAACGGTTGTGAGCTTGACATCGAGGAAAACACGACAGGTTTTATTGTCAATATGTTCTCAAACCAAAAAAACAAAAAAATAGAATTTTGGAAAACTGGTATCTTGCTGAAGTTGGTGGTGGTGATATTAACCAGTGTGACTTTTTTCAATACCGTGCGATGAAATGTATCAACATTTGGAAGATCTGCAAACTCAGTGAACCAATATTTTCCAAGTGACCAAGTGCATGTTGTTACAAAACCGTGCATGTGGGTGAAAGATCCGTTCAAATTGCAAGAAAGACTAAAGTTTTCTTTTAATTAGTTGTATAGTTTTTATTGAGGTAAAATTCACATAACATAAAATGCACCATTTTAATCATGTAATTCAGTGGCATTTGGTACATTCACAATGTTCTGTAACCATTACCCTGTCGAGTTCCAGAACATTCTCATCACCCCCAAAGGAACCCTGTACCAGTTAGTAGTCACCTCCCATTCCCTCCTCCTTCAGCCCCAGGGCAACTAATCTGCTCTCTGTCTCTGGATTTGCCTGTTTTGGACGTTTCATACAAATGGAATCACCCAACACGTGGCCTTCTGTGATTGGCTTCTCTCACTGAGCATCATGTTTTCAAGGCTCATCCACATTGTAACATATGTCAAAGCTTCATTCCTTTTTAGAGATGAATAATATTCAATTGTATGTACGGACCATATCTTGTTTATCCATTCATCAGTGACTGACATTTGTATTTTTCTGCTTTTTTTGCCGTTATGAATCAGGCTGCTACGAGCAAGTTTTTGTTTGAACACCTGTTTTCAATTATCTTGGGTAGAGTGAAATTGCTGGGTCATGTGGTTTAACTGAGTTTATATTTTAACAGCTGTTTGCCACGGTAGCTGAACCATTTTTCAGTCCCACCAGCAACTGAGGAGGGTTCGAGTTTCTCCACATCCTCACTGACACTTGTTACTTTCCTTTTTTCTCTTAATAGCCAACCTAGTGGGTGTGGAGTGGTACCTCACTGTGGCTTTAGTTTGTATCTCCCTAATGACTAATGATGTTGAGCATCTTTTTATGTGCTTACCGGAGACATGCCTATTCCAGGCCTTTGCCCATTTTTTAAAACTTTTTATTTTATATTGGAGCATAGCTGATTAACAATGTGGTGTTCATTGCTCATTTTTTAATTGTGTCATTTTATCATTTTGTTGTTGAGTCTCCATAGTTCTTTATAATATTCTGGATATAAGACCCTTATTAGATACATGATTTGCAAATATGTTCTCCCATTCCGTGGGTTGTCTCTTCACTCTCTTTATAGTGTCCTTTGACATACAGAAGTTTTTAATTTTGATGAAGTCCAACTTATCTTTTTTAAAGGTTTTTATCTTTTATTTTTTGTTTGTGCTTTTGGTGTCATATCTAAGATTCTATTCCCAAATCCAAGGTCATGGAGATAACCTTATTTTATGTGATTACCTCATGTTTTCCTCTAAGAGTTTTATAGTTTTAGCTCTTACATGTAGTTCTTTGATCCCTTTGGAGTGGATTTTTGTATATGGTGTGAGGTAAGGGTCCTGCTTCATTCTTTTGCACGTGACTATCTATTTATACCAGCACCGTTCGTTGAAGAGTGTATTCTTTCTCCATTAACTGGTCTAATAAACACCCTTGTTGAAAATCAGTTGACCCTATATGTATGGGTTTATTTCTGGACTCTCAATTCTATCCCATTGATCTATATGTCTGTCCTATCCCAGTACTGCACTGTTGTGGTTACTGTAACTTTATAATCAGTTTTGAAATGGGAACTTATGAGTCTTCGACCTGGTGCTTCTTTTTCGAGATTGTTTTGGTTATTTGGGGTCCCTTGCAATGCCATATGAATTTTAAGATCAACTTGTCCATTTGAAAAGGCAGCTGGAAGCTTTGTAGAGAATTTTGATTGAGACTACATTGAGTCTACAGATCAATTAGGACAGTATTACCATCTTAATAGTAAGCCTTCCAATCCATGAACATAGGACGTCTTTCTGTTTGTTTGGGTCGTCTTTAATTTCTCTCAACAGTGTTTCATAGTTTTTTCAGTGTACAAGTATTTCACCTCCTTGGTTAAATTTATTCCTAGGTATTTTATTCTCTCTGATACTATTGCAAATGGGATTGTTTTCTCCATTTCATTTTCATATCGTTCGTTATTTAGAAATATAATTGACTTTTGTATATTGATCTTGTATCTTGCAACCCGGGTGCTGATACTTTTGGGGGCGATCCTTTCCATATTTAAGATCATGCTGTCTGCAAATAGAGGTAGTTTTGCTTCTTCCTTTCCTGTGTGGATGCCTTTTATTTTCTTCTGTGGCCTAATGACCCTGGCTAGAGTTTCCAGTACAGTGTTGAATAGCAGTGGCAAGAGTAGATGTTCTCAACAGTGGTCAGAAGAGGTGGGGGGCGAAGCAGAAACCCCTCGTTCCTGAACTCAGCTCTGGGGAAGTGGTCCAGCTGCACTTTCTGAAAGTGCTGGGCCTGCTTTTTACAGAATCGTCTCTGTGGTCTTTGCCTCCCCTGGATGTTTAAGGGTCATTGCCTCCAGCAGAGCTTATGTTTGCATTTTTCATGTACAAGTCGGGCTCAGATGTGGTGGTTGCCACACTCGGCCGGGTGTCTCTTCCTTTGCATAGACCTGCCATGGCCCCTCAGCCCTCGCCTCTGTGAGGTCTGAGGACCCATCTCAGAGGCCCTCCCCCAGGAGGACCCCTCTGTGAGCTGTCTCATCTCCGTGGCCCCAGGGTCCTGCGCCTCCCAATGGCAGGGCTGGGGTCGTGGCCTACTGGTATTTTCCCAAAGCCCTCCAGCTGGGAGACCCTGGGCTTTGCAACAAGGGCAGGCTGGCCGGGAAACCAGTGCCATCAACTGTCCCCGGGTCTGTGGTCCTCTGACTCTCCCAGTGCAGACGATGGATTTGGGGAGCAGCAGGCGGTTATCATGCTGGCTTTGCTTACACTTGAACTTGCGCAGTGACCAAGCATTCCCGGTGTGCATGTGTACGTGCAGACGTGTTAGAACTCGGCTGCCAGTGTAGACAGTAGGGCCCCCTCTGCTGCTGGTGTCTGACGGGCTCCTGGGCTCCTCTGCACGTGACGAAGCAATGCTCCTGCTGAGGCTTCGGCCCCCAACCTAACCCATCCCCCCGCCCACCCCCCACGCCCCGCCTGTGTCCAGCCTGCTCTCTATCTTGTAGGCACTCGGATCTTTATTTGGATATTAATACAAACCAATCTTGGCTAATGCTAACCATCTGATTTCGTTTTTGTTTTTTTTTTTCCGTTTTGTTTTGTTTCTGCGCACATTTTCTTTAGCTTGAAATGGCGATTGAAAACCTCCAAAAAAGCGAAGGGATCACATCACACAAAAGCGGTTTACTCAACAGTCATGTAAGTGTGTGTCAACCTGCTGGTCTGCCCTGCTCTGCTTGTCACCTTCGTAGGCATTTTAAAAACGAACAGGGAGTTCCCCGGTGGCCCAACGGTTAGGATTCCAGGCTTTCACTGCCATGACCCTGGTTCAGTCCCTGGTTCAGGGAACGGAGATCCTGCAAGCCGCGCGGTACGGCCGAAAAAAAAAAAAGCAGTGAGTTGACACCTTTAAAGTGCCGAAAAGGTGCAGAGGGGGGAACCCATCTAGACTTCTACACTCAGCAAAAACGTCCTTCCACAGCGAAGGGAGCTTAAGGCAGGCTCTTCCTTTGTGAAAGTGGGGTGACAGCACCTCCCTCCTTGGGGGGAAACAGGGATTAAACTGCTTAGTGTATGTAACGTCCTCCCCACCACGCCTGGCAGAGGATAAGCACTGTAAATAAATTCGTACTCAGACAAGCCACAACCAAGAAATGACACCGGATTGGGGGTGCCATAAACGTTCTTAGCTAATTTTCCTGTGATCAGCTTTTTGAAAATAAAAAAAAATTGGTAATTTGACAAAAGGGCAAAGCAACTAATTCCTATTGATTTTAGCTGCATAAGACCTTTCTCTGATGGGGACACCACATGATCGTAGGCCCCAAGGCCAGGAGGGCGCAAAGGTCTTTGCCTCTGGGTGGCTTTGAGTGGCAGGACGGGGCTGGCAGAGATGACAGTGCAGGGACTCGGCTTCTGGGGACAGTTGAGGAGGGAAAGCTCCTGTCGCCCCCCCCACTCCTCCCTTTTCCCCTTACTTCTCCAAACGCCCTCAATTCGGCTTTAACTTGACTGGACCTTTGTTCGGCAGTTTGGAGGTAGGACAGCCCGCAGGAGTTCAGAGCGCACTTCGGGCAGCTTTTCTCAAGCACTTGGGTTGGGATTGGCATCCTTTTGAGAATTAAAACATCAAAGAAAAGTCCCCTTTAGTTGTACCCGATCCCAGCTGTGACCCCAGCAAGACTTTCATACTGGCCGACATTCAAAGTGAGTGATTTGGGGTGCGGGGCCAGAAAGCCCACTAGAGAAAGATCCAGGAGGTTCTGGGTTTGTCGGGGGGCACAGGCGTGGCCAGCACCTCCAGCCCATTGGCTGAGCCTCAGAGGGCTGGTCACTGGAGGAAGAGCAGCCTCATCCCGGTCGTCTCGAAGGAAAAACAAAAGTCCGTCAGGCCCCAGGCTAGGTGGGTCGTGGCCACCCTGTTGTCCATCACTGCCGGATGATGTCACCTGGTGGGAAGGTCTGGAGAAGGGAAGCTGCAGCCTTAGAGCGGAGCGTGTAGAAAGTCCGCAAGACGGCATCCTCTGCTCGGGGACCAGAGTTCTTCAGATCTCGAGCAGACAACGTGGCCACGGCACAGCCTGCGAGGCCAGGCGCTAGGGCAGCCCCAGAGAGCCATGAGGAAGGCAGGATGGGTGCGGACCCCAGGCCGGCGGCGGCGTATCCGCGGGAAGTTTAAAATGTCTATGTGAAACGCGTGAGCCTCAGTCTCTGGCTGCAGGGATGCCTCTGGCTTTCTAACACTTTTCCTCCGGAAGGCAGGCTTGCCTTGGTTGCTCCTCCAAAACCAGTTTCCGTTCCTGAGTTTAGTTTCTGAGCAGGAAGATCCTCCCTGTGTCCGTTTCTTTCTGGCGATTTGTGGTTGGGTCGTTTTCTTCCACCGGGAGCCGTAAGAAGTAGGATCTGAGGCTTGGCGACTCAAAGAGGACAGAAAGAAGGTCTCGGTAAAGAGTCGACCCCACGCGCTGCAGTCAGCCGGCCAGGAGCTTGTCTGGGCAGGGAGGGCGGGGAGAGAGCTAGGGTGTGTCCTGGCGACAGACGGCCATGTGTCCTGCAGAGCCCTTCGTGGTCCTAGTTCGCCGCGCTCACCTGAGACAGTTGTCCCTGGGCACCACCGGCTGCAGTCCCCGCGCCCGGGCAGGAGAGCCTGGTGCCGGGTGGCGAGATGCCCAGAGCCCAGGAAGGCTGGGCTGCGCCTTCCAGACCCAACCCGACATCAGGGTCACCCCAGCTCCCCAGGCTGCCCTCGGGACTCGGACCAGGGGGTCTGAGGGTTGAAGGGACCTTCCAGCCTTGGTGTGGGAGCCCCTGAGGGAAGAGGTGGGCCTCGAGCCATCTTTAAAACAGGGGAACGCATGATTTGGTGGCAGGAAACGAGGGATGACTGTTTTGGAGGACGGAGGCAGAGAAAGTTGAGCTGGGAATGGAGATGCCGTCCCTCACCAGGGTGTCACTGTGGCCTGTGGGTGCAGTCACGCCAGCCAGGCCTGCCCCTCTGCTGTCCCCGGGTCTATCGGGAGAGGCCCCCAACCCCTGCTGACTCAGGGACCCCCATCGTGGGTCCCTGCAGAGGTGGCCGATGCTTACTGTACATAAACGACTATTTCCAGCCCCTGGGAGAAGGACCCGCTTTTAGGTGGATCGTATTCAGATTTTATGACCTTTTTTTTTAAATCAAGAAACATAAATTGTCAAAGATGATTTAGCCTCCAGGTGGTGGTGTAGTGACAGAGCCGTGCCCTGCAGTCTGGGCTGGCGATGGGCTGTGGCAGCTTCATGGGCTGGGTGCTCTGCCTAGAAGTTGCTCCAGATTATGGCGGCGAAGGCCTCCGGCACTGGTCGCAGTTGGGCTGCTGTTTTTTGGAGTTTCCCCGGCCCCCTCACCACCTCGACGACCCCGCCTGGTCTCCTGGAGGGAAAGGCTCTTTCCCAGTGGGCGTCGAGGCTGGGCCTCTCCCGTCAGCTCCACCCTTGAGCCTCCAAGGGCGCCTGCCCGCCTGGAGGCGCAGCTGCGCACGTGTGTCGCGGGCCGAGGCCTGACCGCCCCCCGCCCCCACCCCACAGCAGACCCTGCACCTCCCGCCACCTTCCTGGCTCATCCAGGGCAGCGCCGTCCTGCTGGAGGCTCATCCTTGTGCCCCCTCCTCCGCCCCGCCCACAGCCCGCATCCGATGCCCCTTGGCCTTCAGAACCATCCGGAATCAGACCACTTCTCCCCCCCCACCCACCATGGCCACAGCCTCCCTACCGTCACACCCGGTCAGTCTGCCGCGGGCGAGGCGGGGCTGTGTGGTGGGGAGATGGGCCTCCCGTTCACCTAGTGTCACTGACGTGCGATGCTCGGCCGGTCGGGATGACACCAGGTAGCGGCGTCCAGGAGTGCGGTGCGCAGACCCCACCGGCGCTCGCTCAGCCTACAGGGGAGGCTCTGCCTTCGCGGAGCCCGTAGACCGCCCTCCAGCGCCCGTCAGCCTCCCTTCCGGGTCACCTCTCGTCGCCGGAGAGGGTGGAAGTGAACCCATTATTGCTTCGGAGGCTGCTGGTGGCATCTGTTCGCTCTGTGCTTACCTCTACTCAGGAGGGAGTTAACCACACATCCTTGGTATCGGTGTCCACGTAGTCACCCGCAACGAAGTCTGCTTTCCGTGTAATTCTTGGGATTTGGCCTAGGTGGTCAGGAGCAGAAGCCATCATCTTATTTCCCAAACCTTCCTTCTCACGTTGGGCCAGTCGTGTCAGGTGCCGGGCGGGGTCTCAGCCTCCATCTCTCAGGACCTGGTCCGGGGCGCCTCCCAGGCCTCCACCTCGCGGCCTGAGGATCCTCCTGAGGACCCCCGCGGGCGCTCAGACCCTGAGACATTTGGGCCCCTGGTCCTGGCTTCTCCCTCCCACAGAGGACTCCCCTAGAAGCGGCCTATGCTCCCCAGCCAGGGTGGCAGAGACAGGAAGAGCCTCCTGCTTGCACATCCAGAGGCTGTCGGCTTTCCTCATGCTGGGGTTCCCCTCCGCTCTGCGGGACCGCTCCTCCTCTCCATCAGCGTTTCTTGAGGCATCTTCACGGGGTGCAAACGTGGGCAGACCCGGTTCTGTCTCTGCTTCCTGGAGCTCCCGTTTCAGCAGGGAGACAAGCGATAGAAAATGAATGCTTGTGTCGGCGAGCAGTGCTCTGGAAAACCTTGGGGCTCAGGGGCCAGCAAATACCAGCCCTTCCTCACCTGTATCCTGGATCCTGAGCCAATTGCAACTAGACAGCGGGGCAACAGACAGAACCCAGTTCCCCCCTGTGGCTGGTGAGGCTGCTGTGGGAAGGCTCGTAGCTGGTGGGACAACCCCCGCCCCCCGCCGCTGTGAGCGCAAAGCAGGCCGGGGGCGTACCCGCAAGAAAGGAGCAGCTCCACTGTGCCACCCATGCCCTCCTTCCCAACTCCCGGTGACGTCAGTCCCTTAGCCCCAGAGTCAAGGCAGCGGGGAGCGGGGTGTGTGCAGGGGGGCCTCAGGGGTGGGGAGGAGGGTGCCTCCTGGGGCAGGCCGTGCGCAGTGATTAAACCTCTTAAGTTCACAGTTTGTTCATAGTATCAAAGACACAAGGAGGGGTCAGAACAAGGGGCGCCAAGGAGATGGCCCCTAAGGGTGGGAGCCGTGGGCCGGAGCAAAGCCTTGGAGAGAGAAGGGGGGGTGCTCTGCCACCTTTGTGTAGAAAAAGCACATTTAAGGAAAGTTTGAAAATTATATATCTAGGTGACTTGATGGAAAGTAGAAACCGTGATGTTCTTTCCCAAAGGGGGAACTGAAGAACCCTTTCCTGTTTCCCTCAGCCTCTGGCTGCTGCCTCCTCCTCCCCGCATCCCCGTGGTAACTGCCCCCTCTTCACCCACTGGTGGGGGTGGGATCCCCCTGCGGGGTCACGGGCGCAGCCAGCACATGACATCCCACAGCACACGGACAGATGAGTGGACAGCTGTTCCCGTGCACCCAGGGCTGCAGGAGGCAGGCTTCGTGGTGACAGGAGGGCCGGCGACCCCTGGTTCAAACCTGCTACTCGGATCGGCAGCTGGGCTGGTCCCTTAGTGGGGAGGTGGTGTGGCAGATACCTCATCTGCAGGGCACCTGGGGAGGGCCCGCTGCAGGCTCTCCCCGGGGCAGCACCTAACCCCAGGCCTCGATGCTACGCCTCACACACCCCTCCTCGGCCCCACCCGCACAGACCCGCTCTGGGCTCCTTGGTGTCACATTAAAACATCTGGTCCCGACCTCCACCCTGAATGCCAGCCCAGCACTCCTCCCCCACCTCCCAAGAGCAGAACCCATTACCCCAGCCCTTCTGGAGGCCAGAGGTCTGTCTTTCCGTTAGAGCAGGGGTCACCGGTCCACGGCCTGTTAAGAACGGGGTGCACGGCCGGAAGTGAGCGGCAGGGGAGCGAGTGAAGCTCCCCACCATCCCGCCTGAACCCTCCCCCCCTCCCCCCCACGATCTATGGAAGAACTGTCTTCCGAAATCGGCCCCTGGTGCCAAAAAGGTTGGGGAGCCCTGTGTTATAGGACCCTCTGCTCTGTCAGCCCCCCAGGGCCCCTTCACCTGGACCTTTGACTTTTTCCCCACCTTCATCCTGCACATCCAGCCCAGGCCCACCCCCTGCCTCTGAAACTCTCCTTATTCTAGCATCCCTGCCACCAGCTGACCCCACCACCCGCCTCTCACTCGGGTCCATGTTAGAGCGGGGAGGCCCCATGGAGGAAACGAAGGCACATCAGGTTCACTTTAAAATGGCGGGAGGGGGCCTCCCTGGCGGTCCAGTGGTTAAGGCTCCGCACTGCTGCTGCAGGAGACATGGGTTTGATCCCTGGTCGGGGAAGTTCTGTATGCTGCGAGGCGTGGCCCCAAACGAACAAACAAACAAAAACATTGTAAAGCAACTATACTCCACTAAAAATGAGTTTAAACTAAGATAAAGTGGCAGAGGCAGTGTGTGGGGCTTAGAGGAAGTAAAATGGGCCCTGAGGTGGTGATTGTTGAAGCAGGCGTTCAGGAGTCTGTTCTCTCTACCTCTTTGCATGTTAAAACCATTCTGAAACGTGTCTAAAAGGGCGACACGAGCAGACTTTGCAGCCTGTAGGCTTATAAGTCTGGGCGGGGCCACGACCTGGCTTGCAGGGCCGAGCACCAGAGGGGGCTGGGGGTAAGGGGGTGGGGCGGCGATCTCCCAGGGAGAAGGACAGAGGGTGTGGGAGCACAGAGGACAGGGGCCCCGGCAGCAGGGAGCCCCATCCCGATCCTGATGCGGGATCCTGCCTCTGGCCTCGTTCCCGGGCTCACTCTTCCAAATCCAGACCTCCCTCCGTTGGGGACCAGTCTCGAAGCCAGGATCAAACCGCAGCCTTTGGGGCGCTCTGCAGTGGGTGCAAAGTGGGCGGGGGGGTTCAGCCTCCCTCGGTGTGGGAACTGAGCTGTGTGGACAGTTCTGAGTCAGTGCTGACCTCTGGGTGCCTCGACTTCGGCCTTGGATCCTTTTCCCTGCCGTTGGCCTGAGCACAAAACCTGGCACACGAACCTTTCAGTCTTTTATTCAGTTTCCCGTTTGTTTTCCTCTTGGTCCTGAGTACAGGGACTGCGGTGGTATTACCTTAACGGGGCGCCGTGCGGATGGGCCATGGGGTTTTCCTTCCTCTTCCTTTCCTGTGTGCTCAGATCAGCTCCATCCCCGTAGGTTTAGGAAGCATTTGGTGTGCGAGGCCTATGGGGGTTTCAGTCTCCATCACGGGCAGGTTTTTATAAATTAAGTCAAGGAACCTGAAAGCTTGGCTAGAAATCGAAGGCATAAATAAGCAAGTGAAAAGAAGCTATTAAGTAATGAACGTGCCCCAAATTGAACCTGAATCGGTGACAGTAGAGGTGAGTTTCCCCGTCGTGTCGGAGGACGGAAGGCGTGTGTTGCTGTCGGTGCGTCCACGTCAGCATCCGGCCTGTCTTGTCCATCCAGCTCCAGTGGCTCTTGGATAATTACGAAACCGCGGAAGGCGTGAGTCTCCCCAGAAGTTCGCTCTACAACCACTACCTTCGCCACTGCCAGGAACACAAGCTGGACCCCGTGAACGCGGCCTCCTTTGGGAAGCTGATCCGCTCCGTGTTCATGGGCTTGAGGACGCGGCGGCTGGGTACCAGGTGGGTCGGTGAGGGTGTCTGGCAGCCCTTGCACCTGCCCCCCACCCTCCTCTTCCCTTATACAGACATCGAGCTTCGGGAGAACGTGAGGCTCCCCCTCCTGGCACGTCCTGACGTCCGCGGCTCCGGGTGCACCTGGAGTTGCCCTGAATTGGTGGTAGCCTGGGCCCGGCCTGGCCACCCGTGGGCTGTGATCGCTTCTCTTCTGGTGACGGGACACGGGCTTCACCTCCGCTCTCTCCCTTCGCTTCACCTCTGCTCTCTCCCTTCGTTTGAAGTTTTCCATAGCAGGCTTTTTATTTTATTTATTTATTTATTGTTTAACATCTTTATTGGAGTATAATTGCTTTTCAATGGTGTGTTAGTTTCTGCTTTATAACAAAGTGAATCAGTTATACATATACATATATCCCCATATCTCCTCCCTCTTGCATCTCCCTCCCTCCCACCCTCCCTATCCCACCCCTCTAGGTGGTCACAAACCACCGAGCTGATCTCCCTGTGCTATGCGGCTGCTTCCCACTAGCTATCTATTTTACGTTTGGTAGTGTGTATATGTCCATGCCACTCTCTCACTTCGGCCCAGCTTACCCTTCCCCCTCCCCGTGTCCTCAAGTCCATTCTCTACGTCTGCATCTTTATTCCTGTCCTGCCCCTAGGTTCTTCATGACCTTTTTTTTTAGATTCCATATATATGTATCAGCATACGGTATTTGTTTTTCTGTTTCTGACTTACTTCACTTTGTATGGCAGCCTCTAGGTCCATCCACCTCACTACAAATAGTTCAGTTTCGTTTCTTTTTATGGTTGAGTGATATTCCATTGTATATATGTGCCACATCTTCTTTATCCATTCATCTGTTGATGGACACTTAGGTTGCTTCCGTGTCGTGGCCATAGCAGGCTTTTTAAATAGCAGCCTCTGGATTGTCTAGTCGAGTTGGATTTACCATGTCTTGATGCTTTTTGCTGTGCCTGGACCGATCCACTGTGGGCTGCTCTTGGCAGACAGCGGCCGGGGACCCTCACGGGCGGGAATCTTTCTCCCTCCACCCCCGACCCCGGCAGTAGCGTTTGGCTCCTCCCACTAGGAAAAGACGGCCTCGCTCTGTTCAAAGCGGGGAGCTTGGCCCACACGTGAGATCATCTTGCATGGCTTTGACCTGTGGCCAGCCGGGTTCGCCACGTGCCCTGGGTGAAGGTGCACACACGTGGGTCTCGGCGTTCACTCCCTCCCTCCCAGAAGCGGGCATGCTGGGTGTCTTAAAGGACGGGGCCAGGAGAGTTCTCTCCCACCTTGGGATCCCTGATGGAGGACATCCTTACAAAACATGGGCAGCCAGAGCGGGGCAGGGAGGAGGAGTCCATGACCTCTGGGGACACGGCCACCGCTGCCCTGGGGCCTTTCCAGATGGCTCCTGGGGCCTCCACCTTCAGAGGGTCCCAGATGCTGGCCTCAGAATTGGGGCTCATCCTCCCCGCTTTCTCCCTCCGAGCACCAGTTCAGCTCGCGCCTCACCTGGGAAGGACCCAGGCTCCCCGGCTTGTCCGTGTTGCCAGCTCAGGGAAAATGGCGGCCCGTGAGCTGGGGGTGTTTGCAAGGCCGCGTGTCTGTCCTTCCCTCCAGAGGAGACCCTTCTGACCTGTTTCCTTAAAGAAATTACTTAAAACCCTTTGAGCATCATTTCTCCCATAATAAAATAAGGTAGTGTTTCCCAAACTGTACCATTTCTAAAACGTGTTATTAGATGATTGGAAGGGGGGAGAGTTAATAATAGTAATTATTATTTATTATAATAATAAGTATTATTATTTATTATAATAATAAGTAGTATTATTGCTATTATTATTATTATTATTATTAGACCATACTGGGTTAAACAAAGTTGAACTGGCTTTTTTACTGCAGGACTTCTCAGAGCCTTCATCATACTAAAAAACAAGAGGGGAGCCTCCCAGAGGGGGAAGTCGTTACAGAATTTCCTGAACCTCTCTGACCACGGGACAGCCCATGAACGTTCCCCACACGGTCCGGGGAACACTGGCCCCGAGAGCCCAGGGAGAAGGGCGGGGAAAGAGCCCTGTCTTGCGGTTCAGGACATCTGCAAAGAGAGCTGACCCCAGGTGTTTGGTTCCTAGGGGCAACTCCAAGTATCACTACTACGGGATCCGTCTGAAGCCAGACTCGCCCCTGAGCCGGCTGCAGGAGGACACGCGGTACACGGCCATGCGGCAGCAACCTGTACATCAGAAGCCCAGGTGGGTGAGCTGCCGGCCGGCCTAAGGATCAGCCAGCCCGCTGGGAGGTTTCCCTAGCGGCGACGGAGGGAGAGGGGTTTCTCGACCACCGACCGCAACCTGGAAATGGACGCAACATGCGTGGAGTGCAGAAAACCAGTTCGCACCCGCCCCCATCTCGGCGTCCTGGGAGAGCCCTGCCTTTCACTGGCACCTGGCGTGGAGTGAGGCCAGCAGGACGCGGGCAGTTTCAGGGTCACAACAGAAGTGAGTGGAAGGTGCGGAGATTTCCCACGTGCCCCCCCACGCACCCCGGCCTCCGGTGTTGTGCCTCCGTTACAGTTGATGAACCCACATAGACCCGTTCTTGTCACCCGAAGTCCATAGCCAACATTGGGGCCCA
This sequence comes from Delphinapterus leucas, assembly GCF_059928025.1. Taxonomy (NCBI): domain Eukaryota; kingdom Metazoa; phylum Chordata; class Mammalia; order Artiodactyla; family Monodontidae; genus Delphinapterus; species Delphinapterus leucas. The sequence continues at coordinate 14,756,127 of NW_028322234.1, forward strand.
CTGTCCGTGTCGTACACTCTGTAGCTCTGGACAAAGGTGCGATGACCTGTATCCACTGTTAGAGGGTGGTACAGAGTAGTTTCACTGCCCTAAAAACGCTCCCTGCTCCTCCTGTTGGTCCCTCCTCCCCGCCAGCCTCCGGCAAGCGCCGATCTTTTAGTACTGGCTCCGTAGTTTTTGCCTTTTCCTGAATGCCATAGAGTTAGAATCACAGATCTTTCATTTTTCCTCTCTGTCTTCAAAGAAAGAGAGAGAACACCGAACATAACCCCAGAAGCCAGGAGAAAGAAGCTTATACACTTAAGTTGCTGCTTCCTCCTGACCTTTGGATCTGATGGCTGGAAAGGCCGGGTCATCTTCTGGAATGTTCTCTGCCTCACAGAGCTACTCATCTTTTAAGGCAGGGGTCAGCACACTTCTTCTGTAAAGGGCCAGAGAGCACATATCTTCAGCTTCGCAGGCAGACACTCTCTGTGGAGACCCTTCAGCTCTGCCCGTGTAGCGTGAAAGCCTCCACAGACCAGGTTAAAGCAACGGGTGTGGCCGTGTGGCCATCAAACTTTATTTTCAAAACAGGGGGCAGAAATGGTGCTCTGCAGCCCTAGTTGGAGACGCCCCGTTCAGGGCCCCACTCAAATACCAGCTCCCTGGCCCCTTCCACTCACCCCTCTGCCCGCCTCTGTCCCAGGCCCCTCTCCAGGGTCCATTCTGCTCCAGGGCAGGAATGCACCCCACTCTGTTCCACGTGGCACCTTCGTGCCTCAGCTGAGCTGCGTGGCTGACACCCCATTTTAGCTGCTCTAAGGGGTCCCAGTGACTCCCAACCACATGGCCGATCACGGGAGTTGGAGGTCCCAGGAGAGAGCCTGGAACATTCCCTGGGACCAGGAGTCCATCCTGTACCTGATCGTCCACAGACAAGGACTGCGTAGCTTCCGTTGTGGGGTTCGGGCCACAGGCTTGTGCCATTGACACTTAGAGCCACCCACCCCCACAAAGTCAGGTGGTCCACATACCTCTGAGCGGCGTCCTCCCTCCTCCCAGTGAGCCTGGCCCTACATCCCACAAGGAAAGGCACTCCCAGCTCAGGCTGGGTCCCTCGCACCCATCCCACCTGGCATGCGCATCCCTCAGGGCTCAAGCAAGTCATCCCAGGAAGCCCTTCTCGGTTGCGTTTCTCAGTTTGCTGCCTGGACAGGCTGTCCACTGCTTTCTAGCTCAGGGCAAAACAAAAGTCTCAGAATGTGCTTTGAGATCACATAATAGTAACACGTTTGGGACTCTATGTAAAGAAGTTCACTTGTCTTCTAAGAGAGAAGTGTTAGAATATATACATGTAATATAGCAACCCGGGTGTCCATCAGCAGGTGAGTGGATAAACAAATGTGGTCCATCCATACAGTGGAGTGGTATTGAGCCTTCAAAAGGAAGGAGATTCTGACACACACTACAACATGGATGAACCCAGAGGACGTGATGCTCAGTGAAATAAGCCGGACACAAAAGGACAAATACTGTCTGATTCCACTTATGTGAGGTCCCTAGAGGAGTCACATCCGTAGAGACAGGAAGTAGATGGTGGGGGCCAGGGGCTGGGGGAGGGGAAGGGGGGGGTCCGTGTTTCATGGGGACAGAGTTTCAGTTTGGGAAGATGAGAAGGTTCTGGAGATGATCGTGGGGATGGTTGCCCGACAATGTGAATGTATTTAATGCCACTGAGCTGTGCACTTAAAAGTACCATTTTAATGGTAAATTTTGTGTTTTCTATTTGACCACTAGTTTTAGAAAATTACACACACACCCCAAACCAAATCTTGCTCCGTCCTCCACCCCTTGGGCCCCTTCTGGGCAGTGCTGTTAGGGCCTCACGGTGGCACACGTGTTCCCTGCCCAGGTACCGGCCAGCCCAGAAGACGGACAGCCTTGGGGAGAGCGGCTCGCATGGCAGCCTGCACAGCACACCTGAGCAGGCCATGGCTGCCCAGAGCCAACACCACCAGCAGTACATCGGTGAGCCCCCCACCCCGGCGCAGGGCCTGCTGGCAAGGCTCTGGGGCCACTCGACACCGCTGGGGCTGGGTTTCGGCACCAGCAGCATCTACAGGGATACTTTAGACAGTTTTCTTGTATATCACCTTTTCAATTACATAGAAAGTTCTAGATAAACCCTCTTTGTGGAATCCCGGAGACTTTAGAATAATCAGCATGTTCCTCCCAAATTAGTGGATATTAATCCAAAAATAATGGATTAAAGTGACCATCATAAAAATAAGTAAATAAGGGGACTTCCCTGGCGGTCCAGTGGTTAGGACTCCGCGCTTCCGCGGCAGGAGGTGCGGGTTCGATCCCTGATCGGGGAACTAAGGTCCCACAAGCCGCGTGGCTCGGCCCAAAAATTAAAATATAAAATGTACTAAACTGAAAGAAAATAAGTAAAATGAAATGCCCATCGGAAAGAAGACTGGATGTACTTTCAGCTGAGCCGGGCCCCTCCCTGGGAGAGTCCCTCCCCAGCTGGCACCGTCCCTGCCCCGGAGTGACGGGATACGCTAAAGACGTGGGTGGCCTCCGTGTACTTTAGTGTATCTTTGAGCCCCGACTGAACCCTCCCCTGTTGGGTCTTCTGGAGACGCTGTCACCCACCTGGGCGCCCCCAACGCTGGGGGGATGGAGTGCACGATGTGTGCTAGGCCCAGGCCCTGTGCTTTGTGCGTCACCGGGAGCTGACGATGTTGTCTCCTCCCTGCACCTGAGAAAACCGAAGCTTAAGGGTTGTGTGGTGTGAGAGGAGCCAGGGCCGGCATGGGGTCACCAACACGTACGGCCGGTGTCCCCAGCCCTGCTGACCTGCTCCCGCGTTCCCCCCCCCCCCCCCGCCACAGATGTGTCCCACGTCTTCCCGGAGTTCCCGGCGCCCGACCTGGGCGGTGTCCTGCTGCAGGAGAATATCACGCTGCACGACATCAAGGCCCTTCAGCTGGCCTACCGGCGGCACTGCGAGGTGACTGCCCCCTGAACCCCGAGCCCAGGCCCTGGGGGCTCCGGTGGGCGCCTCGGTCAGCTGCGCGAGGCCAGTGCCAGAGCATCACTGGGTGTCCCCGCCGGTGACCAGGAGCAGACAGGACTGGCCCCCCCCTCCCTCTGGCCAAGGGGTGGATGGAATCTTCCTTCGTTCACTCCCATCCCCTCTCGTGGTCTGTCTGGGTTTGGAAAGACCCCGCTGCAGCCCGTGTCCCGGCCGCTTGCTTGGCACGTTCTGATGGCAGTCACATGGTGTGAGTACAGCGGAGTGCTTATCCAGCCGTGTTTATTCCTAGGCCACTTTAGATGTCGTGATGAACCTCCAGTTCCACTACGTTGAGAAGCTGTGGCTTTCCTTCTGGAATTCTAAAGCCTCCTCCAGCGACGGCCCTGCCTCTCTACCTACCAGGTACTGCCCGTCAGCCCCCAGACAGGCCTCAGTTTCACGGGGCCTGGGTTTGCCCTGCAGACCGTCTCCTGCTGACACCCACAAATGCACCAGCTTTTCAAGAATCAGCGCTCAGACCCCCTCACGCACGTGTGGTCTTTCCTCTGACTTGGTGTGCGACTCGTATGGCATTTCCCTTTGTTCGGCGAGGATCTCAGGGGTGACCACGGGGCAGGGAGCTTGCCTGCCCCAGGTGGTCCTGCAGCCTCACTCGGCTTATCCCGCGAGAGCAGGCCCCGGGCTGACGGCTCACCTGTGTCCCCCGTGACCCCGTCCCCCGCAGCGACGAGGAGCCGGAGGGCGCCGTCCTCCCCAAGGACAAGCTGGTATCTTTGTGCAAGTGCGACCCCGTGCTCAGGTGGATGAGGACCTGCGACCACATCCTGTACCAGGCGCTGGTGGAGATCCTCATCCCAGACGTGCTGCGGCCCGTGCCCAGTAAGCGCCCCTCCCCACACCCCTGCCCGCGACCTCCCCAGAGGAGACTCCCAGAGTGGAGGCCAACCGAGGTCGCGGGACAGCCTCGGGGGGCGGGGGCTGAGTCGGGTTCTAACCCGCTTCCCCAGCTGATCTGACGCTGAGCTCGGCTTCCTCCCAGCACTGTGAGTCTGCAGCATGAAGGGGTGGATTCTTCAGACCTTCTCCAGATTCCAGCGGCCTTGACTGAGGAAGGGAGAGAAAAGGAGATGGTGGCCCTTGATGGCTACACCCGTCTGGGGCTGATGCGGGCCGTGGGGACCCTCCCAGGGCCTCTGCCCCCACCCGCCCTTGTGGCCTCCGGAGGTGGTGACAACACCCGCCACCAGGGGGCGCCCGCCTGCAGGCCCCCTACATAGGGGCTGTCCCTCGGGCCCCCAGGACGCGAGTCCCGACCTCGTGAGGGCGAGGAGGCCGGGCGCTGAGCCTCGCTCTTCCCGAACGGCTGCCTGTTAACATCCGTGCCTGTTAGCGCTGGGGAACCTCCATCTTTTTGATGACCTGGTCTGCTGCTTTTTTTTTGCCAGAAAATGGGAAACAGCAAAACCGTTGCAGTTCTCCTTTGGCCTTGCCAGCCTGGAAACTGTTCAGTGTAGTGTGCTTTTAGAGTCTCTGTGTATTAAGGTTTGAGATTGGGGTATACTTCCTTTTATAACACTAGGGGTGGTTTTCTTTTTTCAAAAAAATGTATTGCTTATTGCAAGCCATCTCAAAATAAATTTGGAAGTTGGTAGAATATGTTTACATGCACGTGTGTATATCAGGGTCTCCCCCCTCCACTCAGCCCAATGACATCGGGGTGGGTCCGTCCCCGGGGGGCGATCCTGGGCACTGTGGCCCCATCCCCTCTATGCCAGAAGCCGCCCCAGTGTGACAACCATGATGTCCCCAAACATGGCCCAGTGTCCCCCGGGGTCAGGATCACCCCAGGTGAGAACTGCCAGCATAGACAGGTAGATGAGCAGAGATCAATGGCGCTGGCCCCAGTTCCTACTCAGCACCTCCGTCACTAAGTGCGCTAAATTCTCACCATCTCTTCTCCTCTGTGTTGCTTGTTCTCGGTGGGTGGTCATTTCCACGGCATGTGCACCTCTTACACGTGAGCTGATTCTGACGGGCGTCAAGACTGCCTTTCTCACCGTTAATACTTGTGTCCCCCAGGTACCCTGACCCAGGCCATCCGCAATTTTGCCAAGAGCTTGGAAGGCTGGTTGACGAACGCCATGAGCGACTTCCCACAGCAGGTCATCCAGACCAAGGTAACAGTCGGGGTTGGGGTCTGGGCCTCCAGACCACGCTGCGGGGTGGTGGGGGGGGAGGGCAGAGGCTACAGCCTGGGGCCCCCTCGGGCCCCGCTGTGCTGTGAAGGGAGGGGGCTCCTGTTCCTCTGCCCCCAGGGAACTGGAGGACCGCTGGGCCCCAGAGAAAGGGGGCTGCTGCTGTGTGTCCTGAGGGTAAGTGGTCCTTCCAGGAAGGCCCAGGGCTGGGCTGCTGCTGGTGGAGGACAGGTGCTGGCTGGGAGCGCCCGACAGAAGTATCTTTGCTGTGATACTTTTGGGTGGATTCAGAGCAGATCGAGTGTTGCTCTGCTCGTCATAGGAGGGGGATTTAACCTCTTTGTGGTCACCCTCACTGCTAGCGTCTCAGCCACAGATCAGAATGTAAAACATGGCCATCAGGCCTACCTGTGGAAAAGAGGCGATCCCATTCCCTTCCCGAGAGCGTTCTTACGGCCTCAGACAGGCGGGGCCAGATCTGGGCATCCCGCCTGCCTGCTCCCCACAAGCTGGAATCGCCTGGGTAGCTGTTCAAAAGTGCAGATTTCCAGGCCACACCTCGCAACGTCTGATCCAGTGGTGCCTGGGAATCGGTATTTTTACTGTCCCTCCCAGAGAGCCAGAGGAATCCTAGAAGCCAGGGCCTGGCCACGCGGTGCTGAATTCTAACTCACCTGTGCTGTGGCGTCCGCTGTAGATGCCACTCCATGCGTTGGTGACGCCCGTGTCCCTCACTGATTCTCAATTTGGGGGTCTCTGAGGCTGTCCGGAGGACGGGTCCCTCTCCCCTGCCAGAACAGCTCTCTCCTGGTCCCTCCGCCGCCACGCCCCTGAGAAGAGAGACAAACAGGCTTAGCCTCACACCTTCCCGGGCCCCAGGTCGGCGTGGTCGGCGCCTTCGCACAGACCCTGCGGCGCTACACGTCGCTCAACCACCTGGCGCAGGCGGCTCGGGCAGTGCTGCAGAACACGGCGCAGATCAGCCAGATGCTGAGCGACCTCAACCGCGTGGACTTCGCCAACGTGCAGGTGACTGTCCTGCGCGCCTCCCCGCGGCCTGGGACCGGGGCGCGCGGACCCAGCTTCCACCCGCTAGAAAAATGCGCAGACCCACCAAACTCAGCCTACCGCAAAACCAGCCCCGCACCCGGGCCCGGCCCATGCTTCTGATGCATGAAAAGGGTCGGGGTTGAGTCACCCACAGTCCTCGGGGACACCCGGGCTCCACTGCGTGATCGTCCCCCTGGCCTCCAGGCTCTGGGATGACGCCTTGGCCCATTTTCATTAAAAATTTGCCTTCTGGGGCTTCCCTGGTGGCGCAGTGGTTGAGAGTGCGTCTGCCGATGCGGGGGACACGGGTTCGTGCCCCGGTCCGGGAAGATCCCACATGCCGCGGAGCGGCTGGGCCCGTGAGCCATGGCCGCTGAGCCTGCGCGTCCGGAGCCGTGCTCCGCAGCGGGAGGGGCCACAACAGTGAGAGGCCCGCGTACCGCAAGCAAAAAAAAAAAAAAAAAAAAAAAAAATTTGCCTTCCCACTGCCATGTTCACGGCTCTCTCCTCTGGGCTTAGGAAAGCGCAGCCGCCATCAGGGGAGTCCTGCCGCTGTGTTTACGTCTAGTGTAGGCCCTGAGTTTATCCACCGAATAAACAGAAACACGCACACAGAGGAGTGGCCACTTAGAAATAACGCAACGCGAAGACGTGGTACAGCCTGGGCCTAGGATGCAGGGAGCCTGGATTTAGGCCCTTGGAAGCCGGGCAGGTTCCCTCTGGATGGCCATCCGTCTCTGCCCCATGAAGCGGGTGCCGAGCTCACAGTTGGAAAAGGTCGAGAGCAGCAGGTGTCTGTGCTTGTGTGTGTCCGGCCTAGGGCCACGCCCGGGAGATGTCGCTGTCCCTCCGTCCTGACCCGGCCCTCGCCTGCCCGCGCCCTACAGGAGCAGGCCTCGTGGGTGTGCCAGTGCGAGGAGGGCGTGGTGCAGCGTCTGGAGCAGGACTTCAAGCTGACCCTGCAGCAGCAGAGCTCCCTGGACCAGTGGGCCAGCTGGCTGGACAACGTAGTCACCCAGGTCCTGAAGCAGCACGCGGGCAGCCCCAGCTTCCCAAAGGCTGCACGGCAGTTCCTGCTGAAATGGTCCTTCTACAGGTAGGTGTGCCCTTGATCTCCCAGAGAGCTCCAGGCCTGGGAGGGAGGCCAAGGCCCAGAGACGCAGACCAGCCTGTGGGCCTCACTCCTGGGGGCTCCCGGGGCAGGCCCAGAGGCCCCTGGGGCCTAAAACTGGGCTACAAGGGCTTCTGCAGACAGAAACCATCATCTTGGGCCCGCCTGCTGGAGAGACACGGCAGCTCAAGCACGAGCCTTTGTTTCTGCCCCTAGAGCACCCCCACGGAGTGAGGTAAAGGAAGAATCTAGAGAGAACAGGAGCGCAGGTGGTGGCAGGTGGGAGATGAGAACCAGGTGGGGAATCGTGGTGCAAGGGGCCGGCTAGGACAGCAACAGGATGAAAACAGGATGCGACATGATCCTTTATCCCCTCACTGCCAAGCACAAGCAGGGGGCAGGGACGGGCGTCGGCTCCCCACAGGATGGTCCTGGGCGAGGGTTAGGTGGACATGTTTTAAAACGATGTATGTAACTGTATTATAGTGAATTAGGTGTGTGTGTGTGTGTGAATGTAAGGAGATTTATTTCAGGGAACGGGCAGGCGTGATCGCGGGGCCAGCACGTCCGAAGTCCGTAGCAGGGACTGACGGGCTGGACGCTCAAGTGGGGGGAGCAGATGCCGCCGTCCGCAGGCGGGGACCCCTTCCTCCTCAGGGAAACCTCAGTTTTGCTCCCAAGGCCCCTCTGCTGACTAGGTGAGGCCCACCCCCAGTGTGGAGGCTGAGCTTCTCCACCTCAAGTCGAGGGATGGTGGACGGGAACCATGGCGATGCCTAGACTAATGTTTGACTGAATCACTGCCCATCACTGACACAGAAAACTAACCGTCACGGAAAGTAAACGTGAGAGAGAAAAACATATGGAGAAAGAAACGTGAGAAAGAGAACCCATGAAAGGAAACCAAGAGAGAAGGAAAAAGACATGAAAGGATCAATCCCGGCAGTTTACTAGCCAGCTGATAGGAATTTTTTTTTTTTAAGAGAGAGAAAACGGAGGAAAAGAAAATAATAACTAAGGGCTCAAGTTTCCGAGAGCTGCCGGGTTCCCCGCCCCGTGGATGAGCTTCCCAGCCTCACTGTGACGTTCAGACACCTAGGATAAGAAAGGATCGTAAAGGCATCCAGGGAGAAAACAGCGGGTCACACCGCAGGCCAGGAACCAGAGCAGCATCAGACTTGTGTGCGGCCACGCAGGGCCCAGGAGGCCGGGGAGCGGTGTAGTCAGGATCGCGCGGGAAAGCTGTTCCCACGCTGCACCTCTCACCTGGGCGAACCCAGAAAACCCGGGCTGCGCTCACCCAGAGAAGCCCTTCGGTGGAGTTCCAGTCGCACTCAGCGATAGACACGTGGAAACGGAGCGTTTTGTTGAACGGAGGCGATCAGCTGTTCTCTACCTGCAGGCCGTGCAGGACGGCCCGCCGGCCGGCTGCGGCCCAGGGCTCAGGCTGCTGTCCACCGGGGCTGTGCGGATAAATGCTCTCGGCGTGAGGCCAGGCCCACTCGCTTACAGATCCTCAGCAGCGCCGAGCAGTGGCGAGCAGAAGACTGCTGACTGTCTGGCTCTTATCGGAGCGTTTCCCGACCCCTCGGCCGGCTGCTGGCCCGGGCACTCCCTGTTCCCATCGCCGTCCTCATGCTCTGCCCTGGCCTGCTGGCCTCAGGGCCTCTGCGCTGCCCTCCCCTGCCTGGAGCATCGTTCCCCAGGGAGCCCTGTGGCCCGATCATCCTCAGAGAAGCCTGCAGACCTCCCGAGTGAAATAGCGTTCCCCTTCTCGCCCTCTGTCCCCTGCGCCTGGATTTTCTTCCATTGCCCGTCACCCCGTTCTCTGTTTGCTTGTCCGTTGCCTGTCTCCTCGACAATCACCCGTGTCTCCTCAAGAGCTGGGACATCGCCCTTGTTCACCGCTGCTTCTCAGCATCCGGATGTTGAGTGATGAATGAACAAGAAAGGGATTGTAAGCCTGACTGACCACGTGGCTCAGCTGTGGACTTACACCCCATCGCCACGGAGGGAACAGGATTTAGTCCGAAAGTGCGAGAAAGCAACACTGGGGTGATGGGGGAGGAATGGAGTCAGAGTCGGTGGCTGCAGAGAAAGCCGGTGGGGACTCAGCCCCCCACCCCCGTGGCCGGAAGTCGTGACCTGAGGAATCAGGACTGGCAGGGTGACCCCGTGACTTACACCGCAGAGATGCGAACCCAGCTGAGGCTTGCAAGTGGCTGCGGCCTCCGTGAGAGGGGGCTGCTTTTCTCTGTAACGACGGAGGCCCCACCTGACTCCAGCTTGTTGAGTTTAAGGGACTTGTCTCTGTAGCGTCCACCAGCAAATGGACAGCGGTGGGCGGGGGCTGGGTAAGCTGACGGCCACTGACTTTCCCACCGCAGAAAGTTGCGAGCCCGTTTGGAAAACCCAAAACATACCAAGGTGACCATGGAGACGGTTCAGAAAAGCCTCTCGATCCAAAGCTTCAAACCAGACACTGAGGCTTGGGGGCTGCCGGGTACCAGCGCCCGACCCAGGGGGTCCTTCACGGAAGGGTGCCGGGTACCCCTCTGGGTGGGCAGAGTGGGAGGGTGACTCGAAGCATTCGGGCCTGGGGTCTCCCATTAGAGCGGCAGCAGCACAGACCGTACCTTAACACTTTGAAACGCAAGCAGCTTCGTTCCAGGCCCGTGTTATCGGCAGCAGCGTGAAAACCAAGCACCGCTTCCAGGCATGGGGAAGGGAGGGTGGGAGGGGGTGAGGGGTGAGGGGGGCCCCTTCCCAGGGACCCGTGGTCTGTGTTCACTCGCTTACCTTTAGGGGGTCAGCCATACGGAGCCAAAGGAGCTTCTGAGCAGAAAACACATCCCAAACCCCGAGCCTGTTCCCTGTGCCCACTTAGGCGGCCTTCGTCTTCATTCTTTGTGAACGTTCTTCAGGTGACCTTTGCCTCCTAAAGTGCTCATCTGGACACAGGCAGGCACCACCCGGGTCCCCTCCTTGGTTGCCCTTCCAGGGCATCTGGAAGCCACAGCCGGCTGGAGCCAGCTCTCCTTTTCCACGGCTGAACCAGAGTGCCGTCAGAGCGTGTCTGCACACTGGCCCGGGGAAGATGCAAGAAGAGTCAAGTAAACTGATTTGTTGTTGGCTGTCTTTGCTGACTTGCCCGCATGCCCCATTGCTAACACGCAAGCAGCAGCAGTTTCAACCTGTTAAAAGATAAACTGAGGCTCGTTAAATTTTCAAGAGACTCTTTGAGGGACCTCCCTGGTGGCACAGCGGTTAAGAATCCACCTGCCAATGCAGGGGACACGGGTTCAAGCCCTGCTCCGGGAAGATCCCACGTGCCGCAGAGCAGCTAAGCCCGTGCGCCACAACTACTGAGCCCGCTCTCCAGAGCCTGCGAGCCACAACTACTGAGCCCGCGCGCCTAGAGCCCCTGCTCCGCAGCAAGAGACGCCACCTCAGTGAGAAGCCTGCGCACCGACTGCAACGAAGACCCAACGCAGCCAAAAATAAATAAATAAATAAAAAGATTCTTTGAGCAAACATCACTTTGAAAGCCAAAGTCGTTAACAGGCTCCCCGGACAGGAGCAGGGGGAGAGTTGTTTACGCAGAAGGAAATGATTTGATGGCTGCAGCTTGGGTGCTCTGACAGATCTCGCCGGGTCCTGGATGCTTGGACTCCAGGGTGGCAGGGCCACCCCGGGGCGACGCCCTGTGGTTCCTCTCCTGTCTTGTCCCTTCCTGTTTCTTTTCTGGGTACCACAGCGATTAGACGTCACCGAGAGTAGGTGAGTTCTGAGCTGGAGTGTCCAGGTGTTTGGGGCCACGTGGCAGTGCACGTATAGGCCAGGGTTTTTGGTCGGGGACCACGTTTAATAACTCCTTTAGGTCGGCGCTCGCTTTCTCTGGAAAGAATCAGATAGTAGATCTTTTTGAGGGCAAAGTTTTCCAGGCACACAGCACATCAACGACAGGCACAGCCAATAAAACTTTATTAATGGATGCTGCAGTGTGAATTTCAGGTACATTCCATGTGTCGTGAAATACAATTCTTTTGACTTTTTTTGCCAACCATTCAAAACTGTAAAAACCACTCCTGGCTGGCAGGCTGGATCTGGTCTGGCTTGGGCCGCGGTTTGCCAACCCCTGCTTTGGATGAAAGAGGCAAAGGTGCCCTGAACTGGAATCTCGTCTTTAGGCGCCTAAAACTGCTGGCTAAGGATGGGAAGGATGGGAAAGGCCGCGGGGTGGTCTGGGAGGCTGGCAGGCCCCTCGCAGGCCAGCTCGGGGCTGGAGGGGAGCCTGGCGTCCCGGAGGTGCCAGCCCGTGTCTGCCGCCTCAGCTCCATGGTGATCCGCGACCTCACGCTGCGCAGCGCCGCCAGCTTCGGCTCCTTCCACCTCATCCGGCTGCTCTACGACGAGTACATGTTCTACCTGGTGGAGCACCGCGTTGCCGAGGCCACTGGGGAGACGCCCATTGCCGTGATGGGAGAGGTGAGCGCCCCCGGGATGAGAGGGCCGGCCTCGGGGCCCGAGAGAACACACTCGTGGGGGCGGGCGGCGGGTGGGAAAAAGCTCGCCTGCCCCAGCAGGACGGACCCTGGCTCCTCTGTCCCCTACTCGCGTGGCCCGGGCAGGATTTCCGCCTCATTGAGGTAAAATACACAGAAAGTAAAATTTACCTTTTTAACCATCTCAGAGGAAACAATTCAGTGGCATTTAGTACAGTAACAGCGTTGTGAAACCACCATATCTTGTTCTAGAACATTCCATCACCCCAAAAGAAAACCCCACCCCCTTGGCAGTAAACCCCCCCCAGCCCCTGGCAAGCGTGAACCCACTCTCTGTCTCTGTGGATCGGCCTGTTCTGGACGTTTCCCATCAATGGAACCACACCCTGTGTGTCCTTCTGTGTCTGGCTTCTCTCACTGAACATCGTGTTCTCGAGGTCCGTCCACGTGGTAGCGAGCATCGGTGCTTCTGTCCTTCTTCTGGCCAAATACTGTTTGATTGCACGGATATGCACCATCTTGCTGATCCATCACCTGTTGATAGATGGGCTGTTTCCACCTTTTGGCTGGTGTGAATCGTGCTGCTGTGAGCATTCATGTACACATTTTGTTTGAACACCTGTTTCCATTCTTTGGGGTATAGACCGAGGAGCAGAATTGCTGGGTCATGACAGGGTTGTTTCAAGGAAGAAATGAGGCGACACTTGTAGAGCTTTTAGTACGTGATAAGCCCGTGATAAACAGCAGCTTTTCCTTCACTGACCACTCAGAGGCCACAGCCCTCCAGCGGCTCCCAGGCAGGGCCCTGGAAAGTGTTAGAGGGGCCACATCCAGACACCCAGCAGCCTCAGGGCCACTTCTCACGGCAGAAGCCCTCTCACTTACAAAGCGAAAGCCCGATTCCTCTGTGGACGAGGACATTGCTAACCTTCCCCGGCACCTGCTCTGCAGAGGGCCCTCACTCCGGGCTTCTCTCTTTCAGTTCAACGATCTTGCCTCCCTGTCACTGACACTGCTCGACAAAGGTGGGTGTGTCTGGGCTTTCCCTCCTGTCCTGGGCCTGGTGGTGATCAGGGCGGCCCCTGGGGCGGGGACACTGGGGGCTCAGAGCAGAGGCCCTGCCCCTCCTACTGGATTACGTTTACTCCTCTCCCTGGTTCCCTGCACACCAGGCCCCTCAGCGCAGGGCCACGGACAGGACTGGTGCCGGTGCTGGGGCTGGCGGGGTGAGGGCCTCCTGCGGCCACGTCCAGAGGGGGAGCAGGGCAGGCGGGCCAGAGAGCACCCTCCCCGGGGGCCCATCCCCTGCCCCGTGGAGGGGGGGGGGGCCCAACCGTCAAGGGCGACGCTGCCGGGAGCACAGCCCAGGCACATGGGCGTTGGTCGTGGGGAGGAAGGCCTCCAGGTTGACTGGGTCAACCCAGGCCCAGGCTAAGACAGTGCCCTGCCCTGGCCCCTTCGCGCCCCCTGAAGATGTGCCCCGCGCCCCACCCCGCCTCCACAGATGACCTCAGCGAGGACCGTGGAGGCAGCGAGGCCCGCTCGGAGGCCCGAGGCCGGGGCGAGCCCCTGGTGAAGCGGGAGCGCAGCGACCCCAACCACCCGCTGCAGGGCGTCTAGCTGGGCCGCGCTGCCCCGGCTCCAGGTCCCTGAGCTCCGCCGCGGTAGTGCCTCCTGGATGAAGTGACCTTTACTCTGAGTGCCGGGGCCCCCAGGCCAGGGCGCCCTTAAAGGACACGCTCTCCGTCAAGAGGAAAACCGTTGCGACCGCGACCGAAGCCCAGATGGGGCGCCCAGACCCCTTTTCCTTCTTCTGAATGTTCCTTCCCCCACTGCAAACATCCGCCTCCAGAGCTGGAAGGGGCCGTGCTGAGCGAGTCGCTACCTCCACTTCGGGCATCTCCCCCTGCCAGCTCGTTCAGATTTTCACCCTGATTTGAAAAAACTCCAGCAGGTCCCGGGGAGGAAGGGATGTCCCGCAGCCGTCGGGCAGCGCCAAGCTGACCATGTCCCCGCAGCCCCCCTCAGGCCCTGCGGTGGGGAGAGGCCATCTCGGTCCTCGCCCCGTGGCCTCCTGCCCTGCCGGCCGCCAGGCACCCCATCTCTAGACCCCGAAGGGATCAGAAGCAGCCGCCAATTGCGTCCCCGGACGGCGCGCATCCCACGGCCCCACGTGGCTCAAAGAACACGTCACGGAAGCAGGCCCGCTCGTGGTGGGGGCGGGGCCTTTCAAAATCAAAGCCAGAAGCTTGATGAGCAACCAGAAGGACTGTGAATCTGTCCAGGTTCACAGCCAACGTCAAGTTAAACTGTGAGGTCTGGAATGAGTTTGTTCCAAGGGGGCCGGGAGGTCAGGGTCTCCGCCGCGCCTTCAGAGGGCAGCCATCCTGCCAAGTCTGTGCACGAGCAACCGTGCCTGAGCCCCGCTCCACAGAACCTTCCAGAACGTCTGCCTTTGAAGTAGCAATCCCAGAACACTGTGAACCCGGCAGGTCCCATCTTGAACTGCTCAGGGTCCAAACTCTTCTCTGGGGACAAACAAATCCCAAGGGCTGTCCCACCCCTGACCTTGAAACTCTCCAGATCTGTGTCCCTCGTAACGTGTTGCACCAGTAAGCCCTGTGCCAGAGTTCCGCTCCCGAAGCAGCTGCAAAGAAGAAAGACAAACCTCTGGTCTAAGAAGCATCGGCTTCTCAAATGCAATAATTTCTCCTTTTGGAAATATGTTCATACGAATAGTTTTGTGCTCTAATTGTTAATAGAACATTCCTTATGAATGTGTATATCGCAGTATATTCAGTCCCCCATGTTGTTTTCTCATTCATGCAGAAGGTACTAATGTAAACTCACGAGGCCTTTAAAAACCCTACTTCTCGACAAGCAGGAGCGCTGTGCATCCCTGGCGCCCGCAGGTGCCCAGGGAGAGCAGCAGGGAAGGACGAGAAATCTCATTTTAAGAAACCAAAAGCCCGTCATGATCACAACGTGCGTGTGGTCTTAAAGTTGCAGACTCAGATGAACTCAGACAGAAGGAATGTCTTTAAAGCTGCATCTCCTTTCCTGGGAGACGTTCAAGCTCACGGCTCCCGGATTGTGACGCCTGCCTTTTCTTCCACGTTTCTGCCTTACGCTCTGTCTAGTCCTTTGCCGGATTCCGCGAGGAGGAATATAAATGACGGTAAAGACACCAGCCTTCCGAGCCCGTTCTCGTTTCCCGTTGCAATAAACACACTGAACGTGCCCGTTGTGGGTCGCAATCCACGCTCCAGCCTTTGCCCCGCCGCCCACTCCAGTGGCCTTGGAGGACGAAGCCCTCCCTCCCACACTCCCCTGGCCCTGGCACAGCCAGCCTGGCCAGACCTGGGCCACACGAGCCCAGGAAGGGAGGGCAGCAGTGCTTTCCTCCGGCTCTCTGGGGAATGTTCCAGAAGGAGCATTTAGCAAGGCCAGAGAGGGCAAGAAAACAACTCTCAGCCCAGGATGGGCGAGACTGTAAACAGACTAAACTGGTTCAGAGACGCAGAATAAATCCACGCTCCGGCCGCTGACACAGCCCACTGGTGGTTTACGGGGTTTATCTGGTAAAGCGGTGGGGCCCGATCTTCAGAACCCCCTAAGAATCAGGGCGTGAGCTTCTTCCGAAATCGTCAGTTCCTGGGCCCCATCCCCAGAGAGCCTGGCTCGTGGGCTTAAGGTGCAGGCGGAGCATCCGTACTGTTGTGACCACCCGCTCTGGGGGACCGTGACACGGGGCATTACAGGACTTTGAAGAAACCCTGCAGAGGAGAGCGATGCGCTCAGGAAGGGCCCACAGGGGGGAGGATGTTCCAGAAACGTGGACGCAGTTCCCCGTTAGTCGCCCATAAAAGCTGCTTCTCAGGGGCCAGGCTGGTGCCCCGTGTGCCGCCGGAGATGCTCAGCCTTGGCCCCAGCCCGGGCCCCTCTGTCCCGGGTGGAGGCCCTGGGGACCCCAGGTGACACTAAAATCATCCATCGCTATCCCAGGCTGGGAACTCCAGGGCCTGCGCTTGGCTTAAGGCTCTGCTGCCACCATCCTGAAATTCTTAAAAGAGTTTTCCACCAAAGGGCCCCTGCTTTAATTTTGCACTGGGCCCCACAAATACTGTGGCCAATCCTGGGGAGGAGCTCTCAGGACCCAAGCACGCAGCCTCCCCTCAGCCGGGTGGCCAGGCCCTGACTCCAGGCCGACTCCTCTGCCAGGCTCTCAGAACCCAGCGGAACCCAGACTCGTCCCTACCCTCCCGTGGTTCACGATTTCAGCCCGAGGCCCCCTGAGCAGCACCAGCTCTTGCGGGGAGCAGGAGCCGCCCCCGAATCTTCCCCCTTGGAGATCCCGGCCCGGGGCCAGGCAGCAGGGTCCCTGGGAGGGGGGAGCACCTTAGGGCCTGGGTGGCTGGTGAGGCTCTTGAGCACAGGAGATGCCCACGTGATTCCTGCCCCAGGAGCTGGAGGGGAGACGAGGAGGGGAGGCTGCCGAAGGCCCGTGTGTCCCTAGCCCGTTGGGTAGGGCTCCGGGGCACAGGCACAGCGAAAGGGGGACCCAGTCCTACCAAGAGCCTCCAGGAGGTCCTGACCAATCACAGTGGCTTCTCGCCATTGTGGTCCATTCTTCTCTTCTTTTTGACAGTCTTCCAAGGTAGGTGTTAACCCTGCCCACCATTGTGCACATGGGCAAAATGAGGCTGCTGGCTGGAATGCAAGCAGGATGGCTGGAGCCCCGGCAGCCATCTTGTAACTCAAGGTGGACATCATAAGGATGGCAAAGCAATGAGACAGAAGGTACCTGGGTTCCTGGTGATCATTATAACCCTAATGGCCCTGAGTCAGAGTTCAATAAGCCACAGTTTGGGAGGGTTGCAGGGGGACCCGTAGGCGTTCTAGCCTCCAAGAACTCTCTGGTAGCAAGAACTCTGAAGTGAGATGCGAGGCGTGCATGCGTGCGTGCGCGCGCGCACACACACACACACACATATACACATCAGTTGCAGGAATGCTAAGTAAGAAGGGAGAGATTCTCCCTGGCTGGGAGTGTCACCCCCACCCCAGTTTTCCTCCCACTTCTCTGGCTGCCCCCCCCCCACCCTCTGCACCTGGGTCCTGCTCTTTCCACACCCTCCATGACCTCGTCCATGTGCTGCTGACTTGCTCCACAGCTGCCCGCCCACCGTGGCTCAGAGGTTCGTGGGTGCCTCGCCCTCCAAAGGGCGAGACAGGAGCTCAGCATCTGACGATCCAGACCTCCTGCCTGTATCCCCATCCCACTGCCCGAGCCAGAAACCCAGGGCCACCTGCATGCCCTCCGTCCCTCCTACCTCCTCCAGACTGCCCCTAACATGGCCACTGGTTCCTTCCTCCTGGCCACTCCCTGAGACCTCCCCGCCTGGAGATGCAGCAGGGCAGCCGGGCTTGGACAATAGCTGTGCCCTCACGTAAATTACTTAGATCAGTTTCCCCATCTGGGATAAAAGGGTAATAAAAACACCTACCTCACAGTGTTGTTGTAAGATTTAAATAAGTTGATTTATAGAAAGTACTGGAGTAAGCATTCAACAGTTGTCTCTCAACCTTGGCACCCTTGGCATTTGGGGTTGGCTAAGTCTCTGGGTTAGAGGAGGGGCCGTTCTGGACACTAGGGGGGCGTTGAGCAGCACCCCTGGCCCACTAGCACCCCACCCCCACTAGCACCCCACCCCCAGTGGCAAAGACCATAAATATCTCCAGATACTGATTGCCAAGTGTCCCCTGCCCCCAGGTGAGAACCACCGGGTAATAGCATTCTCATTATTATCAGTTCTCTGCATCTTTCACACCTTGGCAACCATGTCACTTGTCACTTGTCTTTTCCTCCCGCGACCCACTTGCTGCTCTGATTTTTTTTTTTTTAAGATAGCATGATCCTTTTTAAAAAATATTTATTTATTTGGCTGCACCAGGTCTCAGTTACGGCATGCGGGATCTTTAGTTGCAGTGTGCGGGACCGAACCCAGGTCCCCTGCATTGAGAGTGCGGAGTCTTAACCACTGGACCACCAGGGAAGTCCCTGCTCTGACTTTTTGCTCCTGGAACTCACCCCAGTGTCTCATTTCAGGCTCTTTCACCTTCATTGCTCTTCCCACCTAAACTCCACACACACACCCCTTCCTCTTTAGCATTCATCTTAACTGACACCTCCTCCAGGAAGCCTTCCTGGAAGATCCCCAGCTAGATTAGGATGGATCCCTTCTACCCCGTATTTCCTGCACTACTTTATTATGATTGTTGGCAAATCTCTTTCCCATGAGCTCTGAGGGTGAGTAGCTCTGATCTGGCTTGCTCAATACTGTATTTCCCACATCTTGCACAGATAAAATTAAATTCATTCAGGAGGCCACCACCACCATTTTTTGATATAATCGAAGCTGGGCTTTAGAAAGACTTATTCTGGTGCGTGGATCACACACGAAGAAAATGGAAGCAAGGGGGTCACTAGGTACTTGTGAAGATGGTACAGGCCGGGTGGGGGGTCAGAGTGTCGCAGTGCAGATGAAGGCGGGGGAGCAGAGGCAAGAGGGCTGCTAGAGCAGCAGGCCAAGCGGCTGTGAAATCAAGTTGGTGGATTTGACCCGTTTTTCTTTGTAATGGACCAGGAGAGAAATAGAAAAGATCAGGAGTGTCAGTGTAATTAGCAAAGATAACTATGGCTTTGTAACATCTCAGTATACGTTATACGATGTGTGTGGACATACACATACGGGACTGGGCTGCATGTAAAGTGTACTGAACACACATACATATTGAAAGCCACAGTCCTAGAGACTAGTTCTCACCTATGCTGAGGTCATGGATCCCTTTGAGGATCCTCTGTGATGGACGCCTGTGGGGTTTTGCTACCGAGCGTCTACCTGTTCTACCTTCTTTGGACATAACACTCCGATTCCTTCTGGGCAGTGACTCTTCTTCCCACCGTTTGAAACACCATCTGTAAGTGGGCGCTTCACACACTGAAGGAGGCTGCTCCTGGCCAAGGGGACGGAGGGGACGGGCTTGACATGTGAGGTGGCCCGGGGTGAGCTGGGAGGGAGACAGGGAGGGCTTCCTAGATCTTGGCGAGGCCTGCGGGTTGCATCCCGGGAGTGATGGCCCATGACCTCAAAATGGACGTCAAACTCCCCTCTGTCAACCCTCTTCTGTACAACTGTCCACTGGACCCCTGCACCTAAAGGCTCTCGCTCAATGAATAACTGACCAGAGCATAAAGTGGATAGAGTCGGGGAAAGCAGGAGGGGGCAGGGATTAATAACGTGCCCTGCCATGCTGGACGCATCTGACCCCTCCTCCTCAGAATCTGAATTGTGAGCTGAATATAAGACAGACAGCAGTTGAAGTTTGAGCATTCTCGGGAGGTGACCCACCGGTTCCCAAGACCCACTGGAGCTGCCCAGTTTCTTCTCTTCTCTCTCTGATCTTAGGAACATGCTCATCGCTTTCCAGCAAACTTTCCACTTGCTTACATTTGACAGAGGTGTTCTGGGGGGTTTGCAAGCAGTCTCCAAACCGATACATCCTCGGTACCCATGAGTCTTGCAGGCAGTTTCAGAAGGGATTCTCAGGCCCCCCCCGAAGCCCGCCCAGGATAAAGAGCCCCTGTTTTAGACGTGGTGCATGCCTAGTGCTGGGAGTGTAATCAGGGCAGCCAGCAACTACCTGACCTGTTTCCCAGAAGATGACAGGCCTCAGCTGGGGCAGAGCCTTTGAGCTTCTGCAAGTTTATTTACTTAGAAGGAACTAAACTGCTTTTCATCCTAGAGCCCAGTTTTCATTTCATTCCCAATCCTCTGCTGCCCCCCTGTGGTCACTGTGTGACACAGCCTCTTCCTTTTCACCCCGGGGAAACCAGCCAGCTCGGGATTTTGCCTAGAATGGAGGCTGTTTTGTTTACTAAAATTGCAATCATGCATGGAAAGACCACAAGCAATGGAGTGCAAGAGCTAGCTGCCTCTTCTCTCCATCTGCCTCTCCTCCTCTTCCTCAACTATTCCCTATTTATTTATCTCCCCACAAGATAGTCAATAACTACAAAGGGAAAAGTATCAGTGGTAAACTGGCCGACACCGGTGATCTGAGTTGTAAATGGTACAAATTGACATCAGGTGCCTCCTGATAGGTTCGTCCAAAATTCAACACCTGAATTTAATCAGGAGGAAACAGTCAACAGACCCAAAATGAAAGGGTAGTCTGCAAAATAGCTGGGCAGCACACCTCACCAGTGTCATGGGGAAGGAAAAATAAGACAGAGGAATTAATCCAGACTAAAGGAAACTGAGGAATAATGACATCTAAATGCAACAAGAAATCCTGGACTGGATCCTGGAACAGGAACAAAACACTGGCAGTCAGCAGGTGAGACCTGAATAGGTTTTTACGCCAGTGAATCGTACTGCGTCGGTGTGAATTTCCTGGTTTTGATCATCGTGCTGTTTACGTAAGATGTTAACATTTGGAGAAGCTGGGTGAAGGCTGTATGGCATTTCTTGGTACTATTTTTGCAACTTCTTTGTAAATTTGAATTTCTTTCTTTTTTTTAGGGTTAGGGTAAGTCTGAATTTATTTTAAATTGAGGGTTAAATCTTTTTAATTACAAGTAAAATAGAGTGCGGTCAGCATTTGCTCCTAGCTCCATACCACGTTTAGCTGCTGCAGAGCGAGAGAAGCTAGTGCACCCAGCTCGAGGCAAGGGTCCTCCTCTTGGCCTCAGCGTCAGCTGCAATGGACACCTTGCTGTCAAGAACGTGACCCTGTGGACTGCGGGGCGGGGTGGGCGGGGGGCGCTGCCGAGCAGAGGAGGCCAGGAACTGTAGCTGATTAATATCTGGGTCCTCACCCTCTGCCTGGGGCTGGGCACAGAGCAGATACTTCACGGGGCCAGCTCCCCGCCCACGATGGGAAGATGAGAACAGAATTACAGCTGTGAAAGCCCTTTTTCCTGGGCTTGGCTGTAGAGAGGGAAGTTCCCAGTTCTCAGAGCTCAGCCCGGGCTCGGTGGGTTGGGGGTTCCTCAGACTTCTCTCCTGATGAGCCGAGGAGGAAGCAGGCAGCAGAGAGGTCAGATGGTCAAGGGAAACCATCTGGATCCCTCCATTTCCCACTTCCGACCCTTGTCTTGGGAAAAACCTCAAACTCCTCCGAGAACTCTGTGGCCTACAAGGCCCTGCATGGCCCCTCGCTCACTCTGCCCTGGCCACACTGAGCTCCTCGCTGTTCTCCAGCTCAGCAAGCTGGTTCCCGCCTCAGGACCTTTGCACTCACTGTTCCTGTCTAGAGTGCTCCTCCTGCAGGTCTTCTACTAGAATGTCATGTAGAACCGTGTGTCAGGCACAGTAGGTGTGGTGGATATATACTGCTGTGTAACAAATATTCCTAAACTTAGTGGCTTGGCTCATAACAGCAACTATCGTTTCTCTTTCATGGGGGGTGAGAAACAGGAAGGGCCAGGCTGGGCAGGTCTCTCTCAGGGCTTTGCCTTTCAGTGTCTGTTTCAGCTTCCTTATAGAATGGCAGCCTCAGGGCGGGTGGACAGCTTCCATGATGGCTGAAGGCTTTTAGGGCAACTGTTCCAGCAAAGCAGGCAGAAGTTGCATCCTCTGTCCCTGTCATGACCCAGCCTCGTAAGTCACATGCTATCATTTCCACGGACTCTACTGATGGACCAGTAACCAGCCACTCCCATTCAAGGGAAACAGAGCCCTCACCTCTTTTTTTTTTAATTGAAGTATAGTTGATAAACAATGTTGTTAATTTCTACTGTACAGCAAAGTGATTCAGTTATATACATATATATATATATATTCATTTTCATATTCTTTTCCATTGTGGTTTATCACAGGATACTAAATATAGTTCCCAGTAGGACCTTGTTGTTTATCCATCCTATACTTAATAGTTTGCATCTGCTAATCCCAAACTCCCAATCCATCCCTCCCCCGCCTCCCCTCCCCTTTGGCAACCAGAAGTCTGTTCTCTTATGTCAGTGAGTCTGTTTCTGCTTCGTGGATAAGTTCATTTGTGTCGTGTTTTAGATTCCACATATAAGTGATATCAGGTGGCATTTGAGACCTCACCTCTTGATGGGAAGAGGGTCAAAGAATTTGGGGCCGTTTTAAAACCACCACAGTAGGTAATCAACAAATATTTGTTTAATAAGTAAATGTTGAGGACTTCCCTGGTGGCACAGTGGTCAAGAATCCGCCTGCCAATGCGGGGGCCACGGGTTCAATCCCTGGTCTGGGAAGATTCCACTAAGCCTGCACACCGCAACTACTGAAGCCCGCGCACTCTAGGGCCCGCGTGCCGCAACTACTGAGCCCATGCGCTGCAACAAGAGAAGCCACCACGATGAGAAGCCCGCACACAGCAACGAAGACCCAGCGCAGCCAAAAAAAAACGTTGACTAAATTAATGTGTTAGAGGAGACCAGATAAAGAAAACAAAGGAACAACTAAGGGGCATGACGTTGGCAGCCTCGGCACTGGGATAAGAATTGTGAAACCAAGGGAAATCGAGTCGCCTCGTCAGGCTGATGGGTTTAGCATCTCTCCACGTCCCTTAAAAAACCACAGCTGGATTATATTTAGCAAGCGGTGACATGTTGCTGGGAGTTTCCCGAAGTGTGGGATGGATGTGGTATATGAAATGACTTTTGGAGACATGCAGACAGGGCATTAAATGACAAGGAATCTCGTGGATTAGAGTTACCCCATTTTCAATTCTCTTACTCCTCATCGCGTTTTCAGTTGAGTGATAATGTGCCTTTAATATGCCTCCAATACTTTGCTAATCTCTCTTTACATTAAAAAAAAAAAAAAAAAGCAGGCTTGGGGCACAGCACCTTGGCAGGCAATAGTATCTACCCAGAATTTAAAAACATTGTTTTGTTTTCATGTTTATCTCCTATTCGTGATAAACAGTTATCTCCTATTCGTGGCTTAGTGGTTTTATACTTGAAATGGTGATATACAGTACCTATTTAATGTAAACTTAAACTAATAACTTACTCAAGAGAAGTTACAGATAACGAAATGTACTGAATAGTGATACCAATAAGCTAGAAATGAGCAAACCTAAGTCTACGCGCTGCAGGTGACCAACAGTGACATTCTAGCTATTCCTTAAGAATTTCTAGGACTTCCCTGGTGGCGCAGTGGTTGGGAATCCCCCTGACAATGCAGGGGACACGGGTTCGAGCCCTGGTTGGGGAAGATCCCACATGCCACAGAGCGACTAAGCCCGTGCGTCACAACTACTGAGCCTGTGCTCTAGAGCCCGCGAGCCACAAGTTTAAAAAAAAAAAAAGAGAGAATTTCTAAACCAAGCTCTGTGGCCTGTGCCTTCAGCCCGGAGGCAAAATCCAGGATAGCGAAATCAGGTGTCTATTGGGTATCTTGCTAAAATGCAGATTCTGATTCAGGTCTGGGTTGGGGCCTGGGAGTCTGTATTTTCAACAGATTTTCCAGGTGATGCTGATGCTGTTTTGGGGGCTGCAGCAAGAAAGCAGCAGGCTCTAGAAGAAGAAAAAAAAAATCTAGTGTGCTACTGCACACCTCTGCTCAACTCTGGTTAGTGACATTCACATTGGTAGCTTGAAATCAGCCACAGTTGAAGTATACTTATACCAAGAAAACCAGCACTACAAGCCAGGGTCCAATTTATTGTTTTATTGTCTTCAAGACTTAAAGTGATGGGAAAATAGTAAAATTTACAATAAACTATACACACACAGGCACACATATAAACACAGACAGAAACACACGTTCTCCCCCCCAGAGAAGCAGCTGTTGTTAAACATTCACCACACCCCATTGGTTGTACAGAAATGTATAGAACAACCATGTAAATACACGTGTCCTAGATTAGAGGTCGGCAAACTTCTATAAAGCCGCAAAGAGTAAATATTTTAAGTTTGTTGGCCCGACAGTCCGTTAAAAGGGCTCAACTCTGCTTCTGCAGCTCCAAAGCAGCCACAGACATTATGTCAATGACTAAGTATGGCTGTTTTCAAATAAATCTACATTTATGGACACTGAAATTTAAATTCCATACAATTTCCACATGTCATGAGCAATTCTTCTTTTGGTTTTCTCCCAATAATTAAAAATGTGGCCCACAGGCTATAGGACCTCCTCCTCCAGATCATACTGGAGCAGGAGTGAAGCTGGGACTGAAACAGGAAAAAAAGGGACACAAAGTCCCAAGCAGAGGGATCAGCCAGTGCAAAGATCCTGAGGCTGGAAGGGGTTTGGTGAGCTCCAAGGACACAGAAAGACCCATATGGCTGAACTGCAACGAGCAAGGGGAAGCATGGCAGCAAAAAACAGGGGGGCTTTGTAAGCCTGAACAAGAAGTTTCGAATTTATTCCAAGTTCAGTAGAAAGCCCTTTGGAAGCACTGAGAAAAGATGTGCCCTTGATCTAACTCACATTTTTGAAAGATTCCTCTGTGTAATGCTTATTTCATAAGAATGAAAGGAAAGAGAGCAGAGAGAGAAAGATGCTATCGGGTTTTCCAGGAGAGAGATGAGAATGGTCTGGCCTGGAGTAGGGAGAGAGAGCCCTGCTGGGGAGAACGGGCGGATCTGGGCTCTATTTAGGAGATGAGGCAGAGCCCGCGGGATGTTGCGTAGCAGGTGAGTCGCGAATGAGCCCAGGGCGTCCAATATTCTCCCCTCGGTCCTGGGGGGTGGGGGGAGGGAGCGGTCATCAGCCCACGTGATCGGTGAAGACACTCGGTGAGGCTCGGTGCCAGGCGCTGTTCAGTACGGGGCCTCAGGGGCCAGTCGTCCTGGAGCTCCCATTCTGATGGCTCTGTGAGGTCAAGTCCCGGATCAACACCTGTGCCCCGCCCCGCCATGAACCTTCCCTTTGGCCAGTGATCCTCAACCTCTGACCTCTACTCCCCCCAACCATCCCCCACCTCTCCACGTGGCCTCAGAAAGTTTGCCTAAAGTACTGGTCCCTTAGAAGGGGAAACTGAGGCCTGGGGTGACACAAGGCGCCCCACGACCCCTTACAGGCCTCCCTCCGGGCCTCGGGACTGCGCACGTGGAAAGCCCCGCCCCGACCCAGGGATCTACCTAGGAGAAGGCGTCGGTCGCGGCGCCCTCCACGGTCCAAGCTCCCACCGAGGGTGCGAGGCCGAAAAACAAGCGGAAAGCAGCAGCATGAAGACCCACTCCGGGCGCGCAGCCGCAGGGAACGCAGATTCCCACATTGCTCGCGGCGCGCGCGAGGCCCACTACGCGTGCGCCCTGCCCTGCCCACGCCCCCTCGGTCGGCGGGAAAAGGAGGCGGGGGCGGTTAATGCGCAGGCGCGTGCTCCGAGCTTGGCCCGGCTCGGACCCGGATCCCGAGAGCTTCACCGCGCTGGGCTCCGCGCGCAGCCGCTAACTGCCCGCTTTGCTCGGAGTCGACTTGGCAAGTGCGCACGCGCGGGAGTTTCTGGCAGAAGGCAGACGAGCCCGGGCCGGCGCGGGGCCTTGTGGGAGGGCTTAAGGAAGTAAAATGGCGGACCTGGCGAACGAAGGTAGGGGAGGCGCCGTTGGGGGCCAGCCGGCGGCCAGGGAACGGGCGGCGGGAGGCCCGGGGGCCAGAGGCCCGAGGGCTGAGCACCCCGGGGTGCGGGGGGCCTGTCTGCTCCAGGAGAGCGGCCCAGTGGGTCCCTCAGCCGTCCCCCATTGCGTCCCCTCAGGCCGGGCTCACCGGCCCGGCCCATCACTCCCGGTAGCCCCGGCCCTGCCACCGTCTGGCCAGACGGCTCTGGAGACGGCGGGGGCCGCGGCCCTGAGGCCCTTTCGCCTCGCAGGCCAGGCCAGGGGCCGAAGGGGGCGGGAGCGCGGCCTCAACGCCTCGGCCTCGGATGTAAATGGACCTCCGGGCCTGGTCGCGGGCCCGGCGCGCCACGCTCCCTCCCCGCCCCCTCGTTCTCGGGGACCCCGGCTTTCCCCCTTCCCCTGCCTGGCTGCCGAGCCGGCCCACCCCCCGGTCCTGTGGGCTTCTCATCCTCCGCGGGCCTGCCCCACGCCGAGGATGGAGAACGTCTTGTTTGTTTTCACCCCCACCCCCAATTCAGCCCCCCCAGTTCCCGCCAGTTCCCTCGGATCCTTCCTGGCGACCCGAGAGTCGCGCCTCGTCTCCGCTCATTTAGGTCCAGCCGCAGGGTGTGAGCCACTGAAAGCCCTGGCGGCTTTTCGGCCCTTTTTGTTGGTTGCACTTCCAGAGAGAGAGACAGAGACTGTGCGATCCCCTCCTCTGCGGAGCGCTGACATCCTGGCTGAGCGATTTTGACAAGGTTACAGTTCCGAATGGCCCAGGGAAAGCGCCGCATCGGCCGCTGTCTGATGAAATCAGCCGTGGCGTTGAGATCGCTAGTAGCTTCAAGACCTTCTGAGGCCTATTTTTAGCTCCCTCCGTGTCTAGGTGCCCAACTACAGGCAGGCGATCTACCTGCCTGGCCCTGATTTCCCCCCATACCCTGCTCCCTGCTGGCCTGAGGTTTGTACTGAGCTGCACGAGTGCACGAATGACAATAATAAGTGCTCACCCTGGTGGAGCATTTGGAGTGCTACCAGGTACTGTTCAAAGTCTTGGGCGCGTGTGATCTGGAGTAACCCTCGCTCCTCACAAAAGCTCCCAGAAGAAGGTACCGTCGGCTCCTGTTCTCCATGAGGAAGCTGAGTTAGAGTGGTTAAGTTACTTGTCCAAGGCAGGTCACACAGCTAGTGAGGAGCAGGGATGTGGATCAAGGTGGTCTTGATCACCACCCCCTCCCGCCACGTAGGCCGCAAGTCTTTGATAAGACAAAGGAGCCAGTGGAGGGTTGAGGCATTCCATTCACAAGATGCATTTGCAGGCAGAACGGGGACTGGATAAAATGGGAGTCAGTATGACACACTCTGTGTATTTGTGTACCGGGCTCATTCATTTTCTTGAATTCAAGACTCCTATGCGACGTCGCGTTCGACATCTCCATTTGGATGTCCAATAGCCACATCACACAAAACCCCTGTCTTTCTCCCCCAAACCCGCCCAGCCCACCATCCTTCTCCACTTGTAGTAAATGGCAAGTGCATCCTTTGAATGGCTCAGGCCAAACACCTTGACGTCGCCCTTGACTCCTCTTTCTCTCCCAAGCCACAGCACATCTTGTCAGTTCTACCTTAAAAATCTTACCGGGGGTGACCACCTCTCACCACCACCGCTGCCGCTGCCTGGTCCTCCCTTCCACCTTCAGCCAGCTGACAGTTTGCCAACCCCGAAGGCAGATGGCCCCCAAGACCTCCCTGTCCTCCTCTCCCGCCACTCTGTCCCCGACGGGCCCTGCTTTATCCACTCTGGCTGTCTCCACGTCCCTTGCGTGGTCCACATCCTCTCTCCTGTATGCCTTTGGACCCGCTGGTTCCTCTGCCTGAGTCAGCCTTCCTGCACATGTCCCCACGCTCGCTCCTGCCCCTCCTGTAGGTTTTTACTCACATGTTCCCTTATCGTTGAGAACTTCTCTGGCCACCTATTTCAAATCGTATCCGCGTTCCGTATCCCCTCTGCCCCGCTTCATGTTGCCCCACGGCACTTATCACCAGCCGGTGTGCTCGGTCTACTTGTTTGCTTCTAGAACGTAAGCTCCATGAGGGTGAGGATTTTTGTCTGCCCCTGGTGGATCCCCCACCCCAATTAGGATAGTGCCTGGCGCAGAGTAGGTATCCAAGAAATGTTTGTTGAAGGAATGAGTGAATTCATCAGTCAGGACCTTCGTGGTGAGGTGTACCTTTGAGCACAAAGGGAAAATTATGGATTCCTGTTTTCCAGGGACACCATTTCTAGCACATGCGCTGACACATGAGCTGTCGATTGTAAATTGTGTAGTTGAACAGGTTAAGTGTAAGATGGAGAAGACGGACTGTTTTGTAGTACTTAAAGTCTTTGCCTAGTAAATGCCACACTCACCTAGTACTTTGCCTCTGACACTAGTTCTGGCCTAGCTGTCTCCAAAAAAAATCAAATCTTAGTGGTCTTTTATGCCTCTCATATCTCTGCTGCCCTTTAATTGGGTGTCATGTGTTTCTCCACTCCATTTCTGGTTTGGGCTTGTGCAGCCTGCTAGGATCTTTAATTTCTTATCCACTATGTGAACTGGGACTTCCTATGCACTTTGAAGCTTTATGGACTGCGCCATACGTGTGCTTTCCTACTTGTTGTTTAATCTCAGACGCCCTCTCGGCTTCTGCCTTTCCAAACTGGGATCCTAATCATATCCGTCCTCGCACCTGGGCATCTATAGAGACAGAAAACAGCACGGGCGATCCCGACGTGCAGCTAGGGTTGAGAAGCCCTGGCTTGAGTAGTACAGGTTAGGAGTGCTGTGCTTGTGTGGAAAGAAACACTTCCAGTTGTGTATCCAGTACAGCATCTTGTTGGCCCTCCTTACCATGGTGATCTCAGCTGTGACAGCAACTCCCACGGCCCTTTGTTGGTAGTCCTGTAGTCCGTGACTATTAAGGTCCAACTGGAATGTTTCTCTCCTAGGAGTGTGTGAGTGTTGTACACTTGTGTCCTGGGATATTCTCTTCTGCTTGGCATTTCGCTACTGATACATCCCAAAGCCGTTAATCATCCTGTCTCTGGAGTTATTCTGCCTTGTAGACCGGCATCGGGATTTGAAGGCAGCGGCGTTTGGTCCCTGGTAGAGGTAAAGAGACTGAGAAGAGGGTGAGCAAAGTGTATTTGAGCTATAGGAGATCTTGGATTCTAGATCCCAGCCTTAAAAGATACCATGTGCAGGGCTTCCCTGGTGGCGCAGTGGTTGAGAGTCCGCCTGCCGATGCAGGGGACATGTGGGTTCGTGCCCCGGTCCGGGAAGATCCCACATGCCGCAGGGCGGCTAGGCCCGTGAGCCATGGCCGCTGAGCCTGCGCGTCCGGAGCCTGTGCTCCGCAACGGGAGAGGCCACAACAGTGAGAGGCCCGCGTACCGAAAAAAAAAAAAAAAAAAGATACCATGTGCACATGATGCCTTGCCAGCCTGCGGACACGCAGGGTGGAAACCCAAGAGACCGTATAAAGCAGGGTTCTCGACTTTGGCCCTATCGACATTTTGGACCTGGTGATTCTCTGTTGAGGGCCTGTCCTCTGCTCTGTAGGATGTTGAGCATCATAGCAGCATCCCTGACTACACGTAAGGTCCCAGTAGCACACACCCTCCCCTGCACCCCTACCCAAGGGGTCGTGACAACCAAAAATGTCTTCAGACACTGTGTAGTGTCCCAGGGCAGGAGGTGGGGAGAATCACCCTCAGTTGACACCCTCCATATAAGGTGATGGTTGGGCACAGGCTTTGCATTAGAACCGGGTTTGTGTTTTTACTCTGCCTTGTACTCTCTGAGTGACTTTGGCCAAATTCTTAACTCCTTTGAGCCTCAGTTTTCTCACCAACAAAATGAGGATAACAATGATCTTATCTATCCCATGGTTGCTGTGACCCTTGGCTGAATTAATGCATATAAATTCTTTAGCGCCTATCTCGGCCCGGTAATAAACGGTAAATAGTAGCTGTTTTTACTGTGGTGGACTTATGTTACAGACACATTTAGGGGAAGTGCTCAAAGCGAAGCAAGAGAGGGCAAGAAGTGAGTCTGAACAGTGCAGGTGAATCCACCCCCACTGACTCCACCCGCTGGGGTGAGCCCAGGATGAGAGGCAGCCAGAGCTGGGCTGTCCGTCCTCTTAGGTTCTGTCTTGACTTTGATTGCGTGATCATCTAGGCAGGGGCTCTCAGCCTCGCCACTCTAAGCATTTGGGGCCAGATAATTCTCTGTTGTGGGGCTGTGCTGGGCATTGTAGGATGTTGATCAGCTTCCCTGGTCTCGACCCACTAGATGCCAATAGCACCCTCCCCCCTCCCCCAGTCATGTCAACCGGAAGTGTCCAGACATTGCTCAGTGTCCCCTGGTGGGGGGAGCCTCCCCCACACAGTTGCCCCCCATTGAGAACCCCTGATCTGGCCGGACCAAGTATTAGTCCAGAGATTTTCAAGGGTGGTTTGGCTTTCATCAGTTCTCACCTTACTTTTTGATTTAAGACCTAACCCCAGAGAGGATGGGATGCAGCTGAGTTTTTATTAATGAGCTAGAACTCAAAACAGTTGGAATCCTCAGTTCACTTGATTCTCACCACCCCCTTCCCCTGCCCTAAACTTAATTCTTAGGAGAAGTGAGAAGCAATTTTTCAAAGTTTTCATGAAGCTATGATAAACATTAACCCTGGGGTTTGTCCTGAGGTCAACTCTTGCATGCCTCTCACACCCGGGGCAGATGGGGCCTGGCGGTAGCTGAGGGTGCCACGCTAAAGTCTTTATGTACTTGGAAGAAAATTTAAGTTTTGACAGGGATCCTGTGTATGGACAGAAAAGCTTGCAGTTCTGCAAGTTTAAAACTTCTCCACCGCATCTCCAGCCTGCCTCCCAGTTAACTGGAAAATGGACTCACCCCAGCAGTCCCGTTGCCTGCAGGCATCATGGGGTATGAGGGCCGGTCGGGATCTGCTGTGTGCTTGTACGCTGAAGGAGCTGGAGAGAGAGGAGGCGACAGGAAGTTCCTAGGGTCAGAACCAGGAAGCTTAGAATGGCCTTGGGAGCAGGGACCGTGTTTGGGGCCAGCCAAGGGGGCATTTTAGGTACCAGTCGAATTCCTGCCTAGTAAGTGAGTTCAGGCCCAGAGAATAGACTGGGGTAGAGTGGGAAATGGGGGCCATTTGGGGAACAATGGAATGCATCTGGGGGACTTGAAAAGGGCCTTTCTCATGTAATGGAAACTACCTGGGAAAGGCAGCTGGTATTGACCTGGCCGAGCCTTGGTAGCTCTCCATGGTACTTTGAAACCATCAGGAGGCAGATGGGTTTGCTTCGTTGTCTATTCAGGATCTGGTGGTAGTGCTGGCAGCAAGCAGCAGGGGTTCTCTGTTTTGTTTGAAGGGGGTTTGTTTTTGCCACCTCGTGCAGTAACCTTCCTGTGGTTCCACAAGCCGTGTTCGGTGTGGCTGTGCACTGCTTGGTAGAAAACTATACAGCACAGAGTCTCAGAGTAAAGTCCCTGTACTCCACTTCATCCTTGGTTGTCTTGGCACTTGGTGCTATTGCGTAGCACTCGCTGTGAATATTAACCCTGACCGTGCTTCACGCTTATTTAAGGAGGTTGTGGAGGAGAATTAAAACTGATGCTTTGGCTGCACCATTGGAGATTGTTGCAGGAGGTCCGCAGTGTCTAGGGCCCCACAGATGTTTTACGACATGGAGCCAGAGTCAAAAACCACAGGCAGAGATTGTAACCTTACTTTGGGGGCAAGCAGACATATATAATTTGGCTCATTTAGGTTTGTCTTTGTTTGCTTTTAATTAGGAGCCAACACTTAAGAATTCCGAGATTTCAGGGGAAAGAATAATCCAGGTTTCTGATTTCTCTTGAAAAACAGCAACCAGCCTCAGCCTGCGTTCCTGCACAGTAATGATTTGCCAGGACTAAGGAGCAGCTGCCACCTTGAGATAGACTGTGCCTTCCTAGACACTGCGGTCTCCACCGACTTGCTTGGGACCTGGCCCGCTTCCCCCTTTTCCAGTGCCTGCCTGACCTTGGCTGCCATTTGGGCTTCAGCCCTGTCGTAGCACCTCTTAGACAGGTGCTTGGCCTGAGTGGGGCCTGTAAGGAGATCCATGTGGGTTTCTCCCCTGTCTCAAGCCCCAAAGGAATTTTAGACCGGAACTGACTGGCAGGCTCCGGTTGATAGCTTGTGGCACAATCGGAAGTGCCCTTGGTTTGTGTCGTGTCTCTGCCACTTACTTGCCCAGGAGCTTGGGCAAATTGTTTGACCTCAATTCCTGCATCTGTAGAATGGGAACGATGCTAATCAAGTCTGAGGATTGTTGTGTGAAAGGAACATATGGCATGGGATTGGCCCACTGGTAGGTGCGGATCTTTGTCAGTTACTACTGGCTGTTAGTCTTCTGATTGGATGCCTAGGTAGAGAGAAAGCTCCTTTCGGGTTATAGCCAAGTTTCATTGAGACGTTCCAGTGGGATCTGTCCTGTGTATCGTGGGATGTTTGGCAGTGCCCCTGACCTCTACCCAAATGTCTCTAGACGTTGTCAGATGTCCCCCCGGGGGCAAAATCGCACCTGTTTGAGTACCCCTGTGGTAGGGGATTCTGTTGACCCTCCCCCTGCCAAGAGACTGTGCAACATAGTCATCTGATCTACTAAAGTCCTAGGATGCTGCACACATTTAAATACACAAATGGAGCCGGGAGGGAGAGAGGAGGTAATTCACAGATGCTGGGGCATCACCCTGGTTTGTGCCGTCTGACCCACTGAGAATTTACTTTGGTGTATAATGTGAGTTAGGGATCTGACTCAGTCTTTTTCTCATCCTCAGCACAGTTGATATTTGGGGTTGGATCATTTGTGGTTGGGGGAGCATCCTGTGCACAGTAGGAGGCTGATCAGCATCCCTGACCTCCATCCACTAGATGCTGTTAGTAACTCCTCCCCATCGTGATACCCAGGAATGTTTTCAGACATTGCCCAGTGTCCAGGGGGTGGAGTTGGGGGCAAAATAAAAGTGTCCAAGAATAAACTGTTTGCCAACTAGAGCTTAGGGCTCACCCTCCCAACCTTTTTTTTCCATTATGGCCTTTTGGCAGCTGTAGGCATCATGGACTTCATGTGCCTGTTAAGGGGGACCAGTGTTTTCCATGACCTTCAGCACTGTTCCAAGTTCCAGGTGGGGACCTTCCGAGATGCTCTGCATCTGGGCCATTCCCTTTCACGGGGGCTGAAGCCCAAGGCCGTGTCTGTAAGAGGAGTCAGCCTGTCCCAGTGTGCCCACCTCCAGCCACTGAGTCTAGGAGCCCAGCTCATCCTTTCCAGTGGATCGTTTTGACTCACTGGGCACTCATTCTCCTGAAACCTGACAGAGACGACAGTGGTTTCTCCATGCACGTGTCTAGGAGGTAAGCTTTGCTTTTGCAGTACATTTTAAATGGCTTTGCTAAATTAAACTCCCCCAGGCTTGCCACACAGAATTTCGAGAATTCATCAGCCCAGAATTAACGCCTGTGTTGCATCTGTAACAGCAGAGCGGGAGTGGGGAAAACAGTTTGGCTTCTCAGGTGGCAAGAGTGAGAAAACAGGCTGCCGTTTGCTCAGAGGAGGAAGGATGTTCTGCAGCATTGATGTGGCCGCCGGGGACCTGAGTCCAGGGCCCGGGTCACTCATCATCCGTGCCACTTGGGGGGCCGCCTGCTTGTGGAGTCTTGTCGGGAAAATGGGGCTTGTGTTTGCGGACCACGTCGGCCACTGAGTGAGCGAGACGTGCTTCCACAGCTCAGGCACCAGCACGCCCTGTCTCCAGAATAGTCAGGCTCCAGCTGCCTCGCCCAGTCTGCAAGGCCACAAGACTTGCCCGAGCCTCCCTGTCACTGCCGCTTCTCACCTGGACAGCACCTGAGGGCTCCTCGCTGGCCCCCTGGCAACTCCTCCTGCCTCCCTGAGATCTGTTCTCCTCACCACTCCCAGGGTGATCTTCCCCGACGTCATATTACAAAACTTCATAACACGCAGAAATGGAAAGGATTCATGAGGACCACTGCCAGGGTGGTCTTTCAGAAAAATGAACCGGATCATATCACACCCCTGCTTGGACTCCTCACCATGCTCCCCGTCTCCAAACTCACCTCCTGCCCTCCCCTAAGGGAACTCTGGTGTCAGATGGGCCTCCGGGTTCTTCCTGTCCTTAGGATGTTCGTTCTTGGGGCTCCCTCTGCCCGGCATACTCCGCCTTCACCTGGTCGCTCCTTTACACCCAAGGTTCAGATGGCGCCTGGGAGAGGCCTTCCCCCCGCCGCGGCCCCCTTCTGCCCACTGCCCTGCTCCAGCGGCCGTCTAGCGCCTGCCTCCAGGGTTTCCTCATTGTCCCCGCACGCCTCCGGCTGCTTGTTTTTCTCTCCTCTTCCCACTAGATGGCTGCGGCCTCGTCCACCTTTCCTCCTGTCTCCAGTGCCTGGTGCCTCGCACCTGGCTCATCGTGGGTTCTCAGGAAATCGTGTTGCTGTGAGCAGGGCTTGGCTAGTGGGCCTGCTGTCGGCTCTCACCTCAGTGATCCCCTCGGCCTCAGAAGGGCTCAAGGGATTATGAGAGACTGTTTGTGGCGAGGTGTCCCCGTGTCCAGGCAGCTCTTGGAAGGGGCCAGACCGGGAGGTGTTTATCATCGTTGAGGGCCTGGCGACTGGAGACAGTCCTGGAGTCCAAGACCCCTGCTTTGAGACGGCGTCAGTGTATCTGCAGTCTCTGTGGAATTCTAGTCACAGTAGTAACACCAGTGTGGAATTCGGACTGCATGCCAGCCACTTCCCAAGCACTTGATATGCATCATTTCCTTCAGTCCTTCCGAACCGACTGGGGTGTGGGTACCATGCCTGTTGACAGACACAGGCAGTATGTGGGGAAAGCGCGGGAACTTGCCCAGGGTCCCAGCCGCAGGTGGTTGAGGCCCATCTGAACACACCCAGAAACCAGCGCCCGCGTTCCCAAACTTCATCAGTTGGCCTGCAGCCTCAGCAGATTTTCTGGAGTCCTTAGCTCTCCTTCCTGTGAGGGGATTTCCGCTGTCTTCACTGGAACTTTCCCCTGAATCTTCGGCCAGCCGCTTGCATCGATACTTCACCTCAGCTGTGCTTGTGTCGCGCCATCTAGTGGCAGAATAGAAAAGTGCTGTCAAAGCTGGCTCCCCAATTTCTCAGTAGTTTTAGGTGAGGTTGCTGACTTTGTTTGATGTATTAATAGGCTTATGGGGTTTTTCCTCGATTTAAGGCACAGAGGTATCCAAAGTGCAGGGTCTGCCCCAGCAGCTTGTAGTCTGAGTGGGTGGGGCAGGGGTGGAGGGATCGGAGAGGGCTGCAGGGCTGGTGCTTCTAGAAGTAAAGAAGGCGGATGTGGCTTGGCCTGAGAGGGGTCGAGGGGGATGTGAGGCACCCAGCTTGGAAGTCAGGCTTAGGGTTCTGATCCCACCTCTGCTGTGTACCAGCTTCGTGACTTGGGCAGGGCACGTGTCTCTCCGAGGCCTCTCAGTCTTGTTTTGTGATTTGCAAATCAGAGACAATAAATAATTTCTATGCCACAGGGCTGTGATGACATTGAATGAGATGGAGTATGTAAAGCGCCTGCCTCCGGGTCTAGTTAGGACCATTCAGCAAATCCAAGTGGCTTATTACCCCCGCTGTTGTCAGAAATGTAGGGTCATGTTAGAGCCCTGAGGAGTGGCTCGGGTTTCAGTGGGTGATGGTAATTTTGTGATGAAGAGCATCCCAGAAAGAAGGGCATAAGATGAAAGATATACTGTCATCTCCCAAAACTGGGCCCCCCTATGATTTCCGTGAGACCAGTTGAGAGCTGCCTGAGGAAAAATATATTCAAGTACCAAAAAAAGAATGAAGGGACCCACTGCCCACTAGCTGAGCCTGCGGTACACTGAAATCAGAGAGGTATTGCCTAGCAACAGCATGATTGAGATCAGTTCTACTCTTCACCAAAGAATTAGTTGGCGAACAGAGTTGACACATCGGTGACAAATTCACCTTTATGTTGCTGCACAGGACTGTTTATAATAATTCCTGAGAAAAGAAAGGACTCGAAGGCTTGAGATAGTAAGTGTCGCAGGATTAAAGCAGGTGCCACGTATTAACAGACTGTTGTTTGTGTTGGCAAGATGCTTTCCATATTTTTTGCACAGATAAGATTAAGACACATCGGCGCAGGATTAAAGCTCATTTTGCACAACTACCTTGCTGACACTTTGGACAAGAATTCTATGTGGCTTTCCAGATGGGGGTTATTTCCTGGCAGGTGTTCGATCCATCATTTATGAGGGGAATAAACAGAACAGGCCAAGATAGTCCAGATTCCCTTCTCTGTGTGTTTTCCTGGGTCTACATATTTTCTTCTGTTTAGTTTAGCAGACATCCTCAGAGACGGAGGCTGGAGGCAGCCACGGGGGCGTGCCAGAGCTAGTCGAGGGGCAGGCCTGCCCGTGGCTTCTGTGTACTTGCCTCCGTGCATAGTGTGAAGAAGGAAAGCCTGCATGCGGGGCTGAAAACACACAGAGAATGTGTGTGTTTTCACCTTCGGTTGTGAATGTGTTACGTACAGTCTCCCACGGTTACACGTTTGACAGCTGCAGAGGCGAAGTGGGCCTCACCGTTAAGCGTGGGTCTGCATTCTCTCCTCGAGGAGCCTGAGGGTCTGCCCTGGTGTGACTGCACGCTCATCTGAAGCAGATGGTCGCACGACTTGCTGGAGGCCTCGGGCCCACCCCACAGCCCATCGCTCACCCTGTAGTTTCGTTTGTACTCTTCCAGAGATGTTTGTCTGGAATGTTTACTGACAGCTGCTTTATTCCTGATGTTACTTCTCAGAGGAAGAGTCCCAGTTTCTTAGCTTCAAGGCCCACCTGAGAGGGAAAGATGGGAGGAAGCAAAATGGGACGGTGACTTCTCCCTTTTGCCCTTGCGGTGCGTGGGTAGTAGCGGGGGTCAGGGACCAGAGTCAGGCCCGCCTGGGTTGGAGACCCAGCCCCACCTTGGACAAGTCGCTCGCCCTCTCTGAGTCTCCGTTCCTGTTCTGTAAACTAAGGACCTACCTCCTAAGGTGGTTGTGAAGTTTCAGGACAGTGATGCGGATGAAGTGCTGAGCACCTAGGTGCCTGGCCCATAAGTATTTTCTGATCAATGACTGCTGGCCTGTGTGAGAGACCATCCCAGGGTTCTGGGAAACCCCATATGGGAATGTCCTCGCTGTGACTACGTGGCAGAGGCTGGAGAAGTCTAAAGATGGGATCCCAAGACCTCTGTCACCCTGGAGGGTGGGGACACACACCCTTCTACCCCGGGGCCACCTCTGGGGTCCAGGCCAGCTCCTTGCTCCCCTTCCCTTGCTTGCAGTAGGGACTTGGCCTCCTTTCCTCACATCCGGGCAGCTGCCGTCACCCACCCTCTCCCTAGGAGTTCCTCCTCCTTAGACTGGCTGCAGGGCAGTACCCACTCCGTCCCCTTCCTTGCTGGTCTGAAATAGACACAGGAGGCATTTTGTTTTAAGGGTTTTGCCACCAGTCAACCTCTGGGCAGAAAAGACACAGATGAAACCCTGAGTGCTGTACCCTGGCCTACTTGTAGTGGTGGTATCAGGAAGCCCACTGTTTTAATTCTGACAAGTGTGGGGCTTCTTAAAACGCTCCTCCTCCTTTGGACCCTCCTTACCCACTATTTGAGGAGGCAGTTTACAGGCCCTCTCCCTGACAAAGACACTGTACACAGATTACAGCGATGCCTTCAGGGTGGGGCTTTTAGAACTTCCCACGCACGCACCCACCCAAGCCATCCGAGGACTTTCCCTTGTCCCAGGGCCCCCGGTCAGTCGTTTCTGCTTTAGTAGAAGGGCCTGCCTCCTTGGCGACCCCTTTGTTACCCAGAGACCTCCACTCCCTGCAGGGAGAATGGTCTACGGCCCTTTGGGTCAAGAGGCAGCCTGCACCTTAGGGACCCCCGACTTCTTTGGAGCCATCTTTGGTTCCTTTGCTCAAGATAGGAACTGCCTGAGTGTGATTGGTGCTTACCTGCCAGGAGCTTCTACGCTGGGCCATGCCGGTGTGAGGGATTGTACTCCGCTCCTCTCGCCCTGGGCTGGGTTGTTTCCCGTCTGTCTTTAAGGGAGTCCAGTGGTGCCACCCTGACCTTCCTCCAGTTCCTCCAGTGCTGCCTCATTCCTCCCCGCTCCTGGTCACCTGGCTAAATGCTGCTCCTTCCGCTTAAGTGGCATTTCCTTCAAGAAGCCCTCCCTGATCTGCTCCTTCTCTGCAGCCTCACCGGGTTGGGTGCCCCAGCTCCGTGGTCTGAGTGCCTTCTGTGCTTCCCCTGTGTTGTAATGTTCAACTAAGTCTGATGTCAGCTCCTGGCAGGCAGGGGACATGTCTCTCCATGTCACCACCACAACGTAGAAGCCAGCATGGCACCTGGTGCACAGTGGGCACTCAGATGTGTGGAATCGCTGGAAGTTGTAGTTGACAAGTGACTGTCATGATTGCCTCTATGGACGTAGCGCGAGGTGCAGCTGGAGGAGTGGTTCCCGGCTCAGCTGGGTGGTCAGAGCACCCTGACAGTCACAGCCACGTCAGCAGTGCCCCTGGGAGCAGGGAGGGGTCCCAGACATCTGGCAGAGGGATGTCACAGGAGCAGAGATCTGCAACTTCCCACACCTGGGCTTACCTGTCTGTGCTTATCACCAGGACTGTGAAGACCAGGTCCAGAGCCCAGTCCTGGTCCTTGGGGATCACAGCTGAGCTGCCCCAAGGTTTACATCCAAAGCAGACAGTTGGGTGGAGGATGGCAGGAGACAGGAGGGAGAGCCCATGCTGTGGGCCGGGATGTCACCGAGCGGTGTGTCACCAGAGGCTACTCCTTTCAGCCTGTCCAGGTCTGTCCCCGGCCTCCTCACCACCACCCACTGCCACCTGGGGGATCGGGGAAGCAGGGGTTTTCCCTTGCTGGGAGCTGGGATCATGGTTGGGCTCAGGCAGGGAGCCATCTGGGGCACAGGAGCTGAGGAGGGGCGTGTGGAGGAGGATGGGGGAGGGGTTCAGACCAAGAGCAGCCACCTTGGACTTGGCATCGGCACCTTGGGAAGCTGAGGTGAGGCTGACTCACCAAGCGTGTCCCAGACGGTAGTGCCTGCGCCACCCAGAGCAGGGCTGTTCTTTGAGGTGACGTGAGGGTTCCGAATCCCACCCCACTTCACACAGCAATGTTGGCCGCAGTCACCCACAGTTCTCAGGCCTCGTCACGGTGTTCCTGGAAAGGGCTTGCCTGGTCAGATAACTTTGGGGAACATTTGGTGAAACGGCTTTCTTTACTGTTGGTTTTCTTAACCCTCCTTATGTTGATGAGCCTATTCAACGCTCCGGGTGGGCTGTTTTTTTTACAGACCAATTTGATCAAGGAGAATTTATTTATTTGGCTGCGTCAGGTCTTAGTTGTGGCATGCGGACTGTTTGCTGTGGTGCGCGGGCTTCTCCCTACTTGGCGCGCGGGCTTAGTTGCCCCACGGCTTGTGGGATCTTAGCTCCCCGACCAGGGATCGAACCCGCGTCCCCTGCATTGGAAGGCAGATTCTTAACCACTGGATCACCAGGGAAGTCCCAGGGAGCACTTCACAGAACCAAAAAACAAAGAAAAAAACACCTGGTGGACAGAATCTGGATCAAATAACGTGTATTTGGTTAACGTTTTAATATTTTAGGTCTTTGCGGTGGCCTAGGTCTCTCTACAAATCTCTGGTGGTGGTTTTCCCTTCACTTGTGAAAGAAAAGCTGGACTGGGGCTTCAGGCAGGTCCAAAGAGCCTCGTTGCTTCTGTCCCCTGTTCGTTCCCCAAACTTGGGTTTCAGTTGGCTGGATGACGCTGCTTTTTCGGTGACAACCAGAAGCAGTGGTGATGTGGGACAGTTAAAGACAGTCTGCCTGGAAGGGGGCACGTGTGTGTTGCTGCCGTGGAGTCGGGACTAGCTTGCAGTTTACGGACTTTGGGCCCTGAAAGCGGATGAGCAGAAATGAAACACGCATGGCTCTGATGCTTTGTGTCTTTGGTAGAGAACTGACCAAAGTTCTGTCCCCCAAACCTGCCCTCCGCAGGGGTCCCTGTGGCCTGCGAGGTGGGCTGCCAGGGCCCAGGCCTCCCTGGCCCCAGCCCGTGTGGCCCACAGCGTTCCGCTTGCTCTCTAACTGCTTGTCGAGCACGTGTTATGTGTGAGACTGCGTTTGGCTCTGAAGATACAGAGGCGAACACAACAGAGGCCCCACTCTTATGGAGCTTAAGGTCCAGGAGAGGATACTGCCAGGGGAGCAAATAAGCAAATAGCATGTGTGCACGCGCGCGCATACACACACACACACACACACACACACACACACACCCCCCAAGTAAACAGACACACCCCTTCCCTTTTCATCAGATGTTTTACCCTGAAGTTTTCTGCCCCCGGCTTCCCGTTCCGCATTTTCCGCATTTTTCCCGTGATGCCTTGCACAGAACAAGGGCTTCATAAATATTTATGTGATCTCATAGCAGCTGGTGCTACCCATGTGAAGAAGTACAGAAGGGGTTTAGTTCAAACATTTACTGGACGGTTCTTACACTGCACACACCAGGTGACAGGCTGCGTGAAGAGCTGTTTCAGATGCTGTGTCTGTGATCTCTCAGCCTCCCTGACAGGTACCCTTGGTGTAACCCATGCAGGATATAAGCCAGAGCAGGCTTCAGGAGCCCAGTTCAAACTGGGAGCATCCTAGAGGAGGTGGTGTCTCTACCTGAATGTGTGTCTGCCACGGAAGAGAAGATGAGAATGTCTTGGAGGCAGAGGGACTAAGCCAGGCAGAAGTCCGGAAGCGTGGGACATGCTGGGGGCTCTTCAGTGCCACAGTCATGGCCGGTGCGGGGTGCCCTTTTTGAATGGCCTTCGACCCTAGTCTGGGAGGATGTTGCTGAGTTGAAAGTGTGAGTTTCACACCAGTGGTTCTGGCTGCTCTGTGGAGGCCTCACTTCAGGGGGTGAGGGTAGAGGCGGAGAAAGAAGGGAGGTCTGAACTACAGCAGTGGAGGTGATGAGGGTGGGTCTGCTCTCCAAGCTCAGAGCCCCATGCCCCCCTCTCGCTGGCCTCTGCCCGCAGTCGTGCGACATGCCCCGTTGCCGTGCAGGAGGGTTCCTCCAGCAGATGGGACCGCTCCCAGCTTGCGCCCGGACACTGCCGTGTGGTCCAGGAGGTGCTGGGCAGGACCTTTGCACCAGAGGCAGCCTCCTGCTGAAACTAATTCTGTTCCCGTCCTGCCCCGGGGGCCCACAGGCAGCCCCTCCTGGGTGCCTGCACATCAGCCATCACAGTTCCAGCACCAGGAAGCTCTTCCTCTACCACTCAGATGCTTCCTTTCCGTTCCAGTCCTTCCTTACAGCCTGGCAGTCATTTTCTCAATGCCCCCCTTGCCTTACTCATCCCTCCATCAAATATTTGTTGAATCCCTGCAGGGTGCCGATTACTGTTCTCGGACTGTGGGACACAAGGGGAGCGAGGCAGAGGCTCCGATCTCATGGACTTGATCCCTTACTAGGGGAGACAGACCATAATAAACCCACACACACGGTACATCAGGTGGTGATGCCTGCTAGGAAGAGAAAGAGAGCATCTTGGCTTCACTGTGAGGCCAGTCCCAGGTTTCTTCTACAGGGTATGGTGTGTGTTTAATTAAGTCTACAGCGGCTAGGCCTCTTCTCCCGGAGAGGCCGGAGGCTCTTAGAGACAAGGGACAGACAGAAGTCAAGCTCAGGCCAGCTTAAGCAAAAATCAGCATTTGCTGGCCTCACTGAAGAGTCAGGGTGGGGGTGGGGTTGGCTTCGGGCCTGCTGACCCAGGGCCTCCAGCCGTGTCTCCAGGGTTCAGTTTCCTCCTCCATCCCCAGCTCTGCTTCCTGCTGGATTGGCTCTGCTCCAGGGCCCCTTGTGGTGACACCCAGCTGCTGGCAGCCCCTGCAGAGAAAGAGCGCCCCTTCCCCAGTAGCTCCAACGGAAGTCCTGGACCCAAGTCTCATTCGCTGGCAGCGGCCTGGCCTTATTCATGTGCCGCCGTGTCCCCTGGGGCCAGGGCATGCAGTATTCTCCTCCTTGGGCCTGGAGCCAGGTTGGGCTCCATCTAAACCACGGAGGTGAGGAAGGCGGGGGTGGGGGGTGGGGGGGGCGACCCTAGGCTGACCAAAATCCCAGCTCCTTCCTGCACACCCCCGAGCCTTGCGGCTGGCGGGCAGTCGGATGCAGAAGTGAGGCTGGAGTCTGGACCCACAGCCCCGGGTGCTAGGCTTATGGGGTAAAGGGCAGCGCCAGAAGGTGTCTGGGCTCGCCCGTGGTAGACATGGTGTGGAGAAGCTGCAGCTGTCCCCAGAGTCCCTCCAGCTTTCCTTTGCTGTCATTTACTGCCCAGCAGTAAGCACATTCATGCTTTCATTCGATCCCCCGGGTTTGTGGAGCAACTGTGCATCTGTGCTGGGGAGACAGCTGTCTTGGGAAGCGTGGAAGACCCCTCCACGCCTCCACCCTCCTCGCTTGTGGCAGTTTGGTCTCCTAGATGTCATTCACCCCAGTGGTTGCGTGGGCTGTGCCTGGGGAGGACTGTCGTGGTGAATCGGACCCAAGTGCCACAAGGCTTCAGTGAGCACAGCGGAGGGAATGGTCACTGTCGGTGGGCTGTGGCCCCAAAGTGAAGATTGGCGTCTGTCCTACTCCTCTGTGGGGTGGGAATTTTGGGGGTGGGGAGTGGGACAGTGTCCATTTGCCCATCTCGGACTTGTCCTTTTGCCTCCCAAACCTTGTCCCTCCCGCCCCGTCTTCTTTACTGTGGGTGATCGCCTTCGCCCCCTTCCCCAAACTCTGTTCTCTCTGTGTTTCCTCCACTCCTTTTACAACCATCCCAAATCCTTCGCGCCGCCACCATCCGCCCCTCCGGCTCCCTGTCACCTTCACACCTGCCCCTCCCCCTTCACTCTTCTCCTTGAGGCTTCAGCACAGCTGCCTCTTCTCGGGAGCGTTTCCCTGATGCTCCAGACCAGACCCTCCGACCGCGTCCCCC
This sequence comes from Delphinapterus leucas, assembly GCF_059928025.1. NCBI lineage: Eukaryota > Metazoa > Chordata > Mammalia > Artiodactyla > Monodontidae > Delphinapterus > Delphinapterus leucas. The sequence continues at coordinate 14,798,762 of NW_028322234.1, forward strand.
ACAAGCGCTCTCATGGCCCGCAAACTGTGTCCCCTCCCGCGTAGTGGTCCTGCCGGGTTAAAGCTGTGTGAGTGCGGGTTCCTGGTTCACCTCGGCTCCACACAACTGAGGGAGGGGGAAGGGTCGTGCGAGTGCTCCCCAAATTCATGATCCCCCGGCTTCCCATATGGCCACGCCACTCTCCAGGCCTCGAGTGCTGAGGGAGGCCCTGGGCACGCCCGCAGGACTCATGAGCGCACCCAGAGCCACGCGCCCCGGCCCCAGGCAGTGAGGCAGGCGCCTCTGGGCCCCCCCCACGGGTTAAGGCAGTCCTCGTCCAGAACCTGCTGGCCAGCAGCAGGGCCTTCCTCAGCGGCCGCCTGCTCGGGCAAGTGGCCAAGAGCCATGGACTCAGCTGCCTGAGAACGACCGGCGGCATCTCCCTGGTCCAGTGACAACATCCCAAAGGGTTTCTTCCTTCAGCAGCAGCTGTGCAAGATGGCCTTTCAGACTTCTCACAACTCCACACTTTTTTTTTTTTTAACGGGCACTCACTTAGAGACCCAGGTGGAATGCAGGGCTGACTTGAGCGGAGTAAGCTCTCCAAAGAGCATGCGTCCCGTGGGCAGAGGTTGCAAATGGGTCATACCTGGCCTCAGCTGGCCTGCAGATGTGGAAAAATTAAAAACCTAGGGATTTCCCTGGCGGGCCAGTGGTCAAAAATCAACAATTTCATTGCTGGGGTCCGGGTTCAATCTCTGGTCGGGGAGCTAAGATCCTGCAAGCCACATGGCACGACCAAAAAAAAAAAAAAAAAATTAAAAAGCTAAACTAGTCTCCAGCCTTTGAAATTGGGGACCTGCCATCTCTGCGCCTCGTTCCTGCAGCACCACGGTTGGTGGTGCTGAGTAGCAGCCACCCGGGCACCCTGCAGCCTGGCCACCCTCCACACCACACTCCCTCCATCAGTGACATGGCCTGTTCTGAGTGAGTCTTGGAACCTTTTTATTGGTGTGTACATGGACACAGAAAAGTGCACGTATCCTACCACTGTGTCGAGTTTTTTCACACTGAACACTTCCCCTCATCCATGTGAAGAAACTGTTTTCTAAGCTATTTGATGATCTTTTGAGTTACTAGTTTTATACCAGGTTTGTTTTTTGTTTTTACTTATTACAAACGAATGTAGCTTTGTTTACTGTACGAATATAGTGTTGGGGGGAAAAACACCAATTTTTCTTTTTGCAGAAAAGCCTGCCATTGCTCCGCCCGTCTTTGTGTTTCAGAAGGATAAAGGACAAAAGGTAAGGGGCCGGTATGTTCTCCCTTCACATGGTTAACTCTGCCTTGTTTTCTCCCCAAGCTCTCTCTCCCCAGGTCGCATGGCCAAGGAACCTTCTGCCATGGAGAAAAGGCCCGGTGGCTTTAGGTTACCATGGCACGAGGTTAAGATGGGGTGTGTATGGACAGGGCTCAGAGACCCTGCTTTAAAAAAGCAGTGGAAGAATCAGCTTCCTTCTCATTCCTAATGTTTCGCTTTAGAAGTACTGCTGTGCATTAGGAAATCTGGTAGGAGGGAGAGAAAGGGGGCCGGGGACGGGGGGAGGGAGGAGAGGAGAGGGAGCAGTGCTGATTAAGGGGAAAGTAGGACCTTTAAAGATTTTTGCGGGATTTTTTTGGCCCCAGCCAACTTGCCATAAATGCATTTTGAACAATTAGTAGTCAGCTTGCATTATATATTCACCACCCGTCTTTGTTAGGTTGCTTCCCCCTTCTTGCGCTTTAAATGTCTTGTTTTCCCTGATGTTGGAAGTACCTCGCCTAATTCATCGTGATGAGCTAGCAGCCCGTCAGAGGACTGGTGGGTGCATGCGGCAGTGCCTTCCCACAAAGTCGCGTGTGGTTGCTTATCTTGAAGTCATTGGGGTTGTCTCCCTCCCTGAACGGATCAGCCTGGAAGGTCCGGGTTGTGTCCAGAGATGGTTGATGTTCTGTGGTGATGCCTCCCAAGCTTGTATGAGGACTCCCCCTATTTGTCAAAAAAATGGCTGGTCCCTGCCCTCATGCCCGGGACGTGACAGCAGGTGTGATGTCATAACCACGGCAAGATTTCAGGGTGACCAATGCGCTGCGTTGATGCAGGTGTTCTGAAATCCGTGTGCGTCTTGTTGATGAGGACAGCATTTGAGGGGCTTCTCGGCTCAGGGCCGTGACGCACAGACCAGGTGCTCGGGTGGATATCCGGTCCCCCCACAGGGTGGCCGGCTTTGAGTTTGGGGGCTGCTGGCCTGGCGATTTGGGACTCCTGGCGGCCCGGCTGCTGCTTGTAAACCCTGCCCCTTGGCCTGAAAAGAGAGCAGCCCCAGCGTTCAAGGGCTGTGCTGGGGAGGGTGCGGGAAGGAGAAGCGGCTGCCCTGAGACCCCTACCCGCACCCCCGCGCGGGGTGTCTTCTGTGTCAGCCGGGGCTCATCTGCTAGGCTTGTTCTCAAATTAATCTTTCCCGTTGTTAATTCTTATGCCAAAGAATCTTTTTAGGAAACAAAACAAGGAAATGTTCTTCCCTTTTGGTTTCAGTTTTCCGAGTGGTATTTTCAAGATACATCAACCTCTGCCGTCCCCTGTCCCTTGGGCCCTGACCAGTGCATACATGTGTTTTTATCATTTGTCCTTTGGAAGTTCAGTCACTGTGAAGGGGCTTGATGTGCTTCTGGCTTTTAGAGGTGGGTGTGTTTGGTTTCTGCTTCAGATGTAAAAGTCACTTCTCTTAGGTTTTCCGTAAAATCGGGATTTTCTAGAATTTTGAGTTTTATTATGATTTTCTTTTGAACCACTTTTAGTTTGAAACAGGGGTCAGCCAACTAAGAGGGCTGCCGCCACTGCTGTTTTTGTCAATAAAGCTTTATTGGCGTTCGGCCCCGCCTGGCCCATGCAGAGAGCTGAGGCCACACCTGTGCTGTCCACAGCAGAGTGAAGGGGTTTGGACTGAGACCAGGTAGCCTGCAAAGTCGTACATATTTAGTATCTGGCCCTTTACAGAAAAAGTTTGCCAACCCAGATTTGAAACAAGTAATTGGAATGAATAATTCTTAAAACCTGAAGACTTTCTGACAGCCAGCAGGGTGAAACGCTAAAACGTAATGTTTATTTGACTGAATTTAAAATGCTTTTAAAATGACTAACTCTTATTTCAGTACTGTTTTCACGGTTGAGGTGGTTCTGTTGCTTCGTAATTCAAAGGCTGACTTACACGTGTCACCTTCAGAAGGTTGATGCCAATTGCGTAAACGGGGTGAGGTTGAACCCGAAGAGTCTCCAGGGAGGTGCTCGTCACCGTGAAACTGTGCGCATCAAAATATTGACTCAGTGCCAGCTCTAAATGGGCTTCTAGAAATAACTGACCTCCAGCTCTTCAGAGTTCGCCTGCTGTCACACTTGTGTGACAAGATCATCGGAAGGGCACGGAAAACCTCTGCGTCTAACGGCAGAGGCCGGAGGAGCCTGCATGTCCGTCGGGGCCGCCCTCTGAGCTGCCGGGTGGGCGGCTGCCCAGTGGACACAGAGCCCTCCTCCTTTCTCTGCTGCTATGACAGCTCGGGCGTCGGGCGGGAAGGAAGCGGAGAGGCTTGGACAGCCGGCTTCATGGCCGCATGGCTCCCCGGCCCAGGGGAAGCGACGGGAAGGTAGGTCTGCAAGGAGTGGCCACGACACTTCTCACAAAATGACGCCTTGAGACCCTCCCAGCTTCCCCCCCTCGCTGCGATTTCAGCCCTCCCTCCTCACGCCACAGTAGCAAGAGTTGGGAAGATCTGTTCAGGTTGCCGTTGTTTTTTTCTGAGGGAGCTTTTATTTCCCCTTTTCAACTTTCTGTTTTTGAAAAGTTTTTCAAATCCTTAAAAGAATGGTACTGTGGACCCTTGGGTATCCTTCAGCTGGCTTCACCATTAACATTTTTATCATAAATGCCAGAAACGCTCGACTATAAGTTGCACCCACCTGACAGTTTTCCCCTAAATACTTCAGCACAAGTGTCTCCTAGGAATTCTTCTCCATGGCCCCAGTGCCATGGGCACGCCTGAGAAAATGATAATTAATTCAGAAATACCCTCTAATATATAGTCCACATTGAAATTTTCCAAATTGTCACCTAGGTCTCCCATACAGCTGTTTTTTGAGCCACTTTTTGATCCACAAAGATCAAGAAGTCCCGTTGTCAACTGTGGGAGCATTACCTTCTTTCAGTGAATGATCTCTAAACCACCAGTGCCCCAGTGGGATGCACTCCAAGAGCCCACAGCCCCCTTGAAAGGCTTTGAAATCAAAAAGAAAAAAATTAGGCTGCCAGCCCAGGCGTTTTGGTGTTGGTTTGGTGACAAAGACACACAGGATTTTCCGTCAGGCCCATAGACAGTTGGAGTTGCATTTGCAGCAAACCACAGATTGGTGGTGGTGGCCTGCCGGTGGCATCCCTTGGTCTCAGGACAAGTCGTCAGATCCTCCCATTGTTCCGTGTTAGAGCATCGGGCAGCAGCGGAACTCCAGTCCTGACGCCCGAAATGCAAACCTGGAGCCAGACTGACAGCACAGGAACTGTCTCTACTGCTTTCCTGTTCTTGAGCTTCCTCAAGATGGCGCTCTTCACAAAATGCTTGCATTTCCACGCATTTGTGTTTTAGGGGCAAAAATGAAACCTTTTCTTAACTGCCTTGAATGGAGACAGACAGTTTTTTTCTCTTTAACGTGAAGAGAATTTGAATCTCCTTCCGTAGTTTGTTTCACTGTTTGTGACGACTGAATGTTTCTTTCATTTACTTTATTTTCCAAATATTTGCTAATCTGAAGGCAGAAGATTTTGGGGTTGCACTGGCAGGATAATGTCCATTTAGCAAAAAGGCAGAAAGCAGTTACAACAGCAGTTGGGCAGAAAGCAGGGTGTCCCCGACAACACTGGAAGCTTACTGTGTGTGTAACAAGCGCACTCTGTATGCGTGGTTTTTTGTCAGCCACGTATATTTTAGGATGATGTCAAAGCCTGCCAAAATCTCGATGTCCGATTTTAACAAACATGTTGAAAAACTACAGGCTCTATCTTGGTTCCTTAGAGCTTACTCAGACCCAAGGAGAAAATGCTGGAATGGCATTTGTATTTCTTTTTGGTCCTCCGACGTAGGCTTCATCTCTAGTCTGCCATGCCACGAGGGCATTTCTACATTTATATTCGTAAAGCAGGGATTTTAAAAAAAAATCCAAGTGCTTCTGAACAGAGATAGGCAATTTCCCCTAGAGCTCTGGGTTTCATTTTCTCTTTAAAATGGTGTTAAATCTCTAGCCATAAAGTAGCAGCAGACTGGTGCGTGGACCAACCTCAGTGCCTTGGACAGGTTTGAGGAATGGCCTGGGAAGGAGGGCCTTTTAAAGTCTTTGGCTCTCCCCTGCATTGGAAGAGTCGATTTGGGTGGCTTTTTTAGATGTATGGATGAGTTGTGTTGCTTTTGCTTTTTCATAAGAATGTTTGAAAGTTCTCTTAAAATCCTCTATGTAGTTCCTTTCATCTAGCAGGCTCACACATTTAAAAATAGTCCCACGTCCTATCTAAAGAGGTTTCAGTCACTTCACAGGCAGGAAGAACACAGCCGCGTCTGCAGGGAGGCAGGGTGGCCCCGTGGTCATTTAGTTCACAAGCGAGAGAAACGTGTGGTGGACGATGCCAGGCAGGAGGCTTGGGGACTGGAGCCCATGTATTTATAACAGGACCCCAGCTCTGTAACGCACCTCTCAAGAAGAATCTTGGCCACAGAGCCCTCAGCCCATGGAAGCCCCTTTAGAATCCCAAGAACCACCTCAAAGGATGCCGGGGGCGGGGGGGGGGGGTCTGTGTTTTTGAGGACGAAGACTTTGGGGACCGGCTTCCCCTTACCCTGGCTGTTTTCTAGATAAGCCCTGGCTTGGGATGTGCGGTGGGAGTCTGGGAGAATTGTGGGCCGAGGGGCTCCCTCCTTCAGCCGGAGCCCCACCCACCTGTCACTGATACAAAACCGGCTATCTGTGTGTCTGCCAGCTCGCGGGGTCACCCCACACCTGCGCTCGCCGAGCAAGAAAGCGTTCCCTTCCTCTCGGGTTTAAGCAGCAGAGATGGGAAGGTGCTGGCGGGGCCGCAGCCAGTGCAGAAGCCCTGGCCCCGCCGCCCTGGCTCTCCCAGTGGCCAGACAGGGTGCTGGCGCCCACCTCCCCTCACGAGTATGTTTGAGTGGATGGGTTATTAAGCCCTGGGGACAGTTTGACACAATTGCCCCTGTTCCCCTCTGCCAGAGGCACCGCCCCCGTCTTGGTCACAGGGGTGTTTCCTCAGTCGCTGCCATCGGCAGAGGATCTCTGTGCCACAGGGGCCACCTTGCAGTTTTCAGAAGGAGGGTCCAACTTCTTGCACACCTCAGAGCTCCCTGCCAGGTCCGACAGCAGCAGGTCCGCGCTCACTGCCCTTCTGTCAGTGTGGAGGGCTGGCTCTATGGAGCAGAACGCGGTAGCATGTGCCGACTCTCTTGGCCTGACCTCCCGGGCAGGAGCTGCTGAAGGCCGAGCATCTCCAGACCTTCCCCTGCCCCCCTCCCCTGCCCCGCGTTGCTGGCTTTATTTACATTGAAGGAAAATTGTCTTTTTTGCTCCCAGTCCTCTGCAGAGCAAAAAGACTTGTCGGATTCGGGAGAGGAGCCTCGGGGGGAGGCTGAGGCCCCCCACCATGGCACGGGTCACCCCGAGTCAGCTGGTGAGCATGCCCTAGAGCTTCCTGCCCCCGCTAGCGCTTCAGCCAGCGCTCCTGAAGCCCAGCTTCCTCCTTTTCCACGAGAACTGGCAGGGGTAAGTCCACCTCCTCCCGGCATCCCATGGCCCGGGGCTCCCAACCCGGCCTGGCCCCTGTCCCTCCGGGCCTCAGATCCACAGCCCAGGTTGCCAGCAGCTGATGAAAACTGATAGAGACGACGGGAAGGCCCTCCTCAGCTCCCTTTAGTCCCTGCTGCCGAGAAGTCAGGAAAGAGGAAGTCCCCTCTCACATTGAGACTCTTCTGGTTGGGGGAACACTTACCCATAGCCGGAAGCTAGTCCTGGTTCCTGAAGGAGGCGAGGGGGCAAAAGAGGAATTGAGTAGTGGGGTAGAACCTTCCACAGCAAATTCGGCCCCTTCTCCCTCCTTCCATTTTTCCTTCTCCTCTCCCTGAATTTGGGCATTCAAGTTCAGTTACCTTAGAAACACAAAAGGCTCCGGCTTCCTTGACCTATAGGAAAAGGTGTCTACCGCAGATTGCTTTGCAAGACTGGTTGTGTTTGGACTGTGGTTGGGCTGTGAACTGCTTGTCTTCAATCAAAGCAGGAAGAAGAAGAGACTCTTCCTTTGAATCCAGAGGGAATCCCTTGAGCCCTTTATCTTTGTATTCAGAAGGCTTTTGAAGATTATAGGTGGAGAAGATTGTGAGCTCTCCAGAACAAGAAATGTCTTGAGTTTTTGGAGTTTGATAAATTGGGAAAGGTAAACATTAGCCTACATTCAGGATCGAAAACCTCGTCGTCTCGGTACCTAGTGACAGAGTCCCCCATTCTCATGACAGGGGAAAATGACTTTCAAGAAAACAGAGGATCCCGCTCTGCCACACTGAACCCTGGGCAGCCTTGCAGGGTGTCACAGTCCCAGGCCTTACCCCAGACCTTTAGCGGTTCCCTGTGTCCCATCACCAGTCTCCTATGTCCTTAAGGAAGCCGCTAAAATTCTGTTAGAGCCACCAAACTCTGGGATACGCAGGAATAAGTGATACTCAGCCAAGGTGAGGTTGGAGCCAAACTTTAACATTCTGGAGGAATCCGTGTGTGGTGGGAAAAGAAGAAACAGGCTTTCCCTGTGTGGGGCGGGGTATGGGGAGTCCTGCGTGGCATAGAAATGGGCTTGGGGTAAGGAAGCCCATGAGAGGTTCCGGCCCGAGGGGCTTAACACCAGAGAGTTCTGGGAGCATAGTCCTCACACGAGGGCTGACAGCAAGAACTCAGAGGCTTTTCAACTTTTGGGGTTGGAGGCAGAGCAGCTGCTGGAACCTTCTCCCAAATTGGGCGTTATGAGTTTCATGCCTTCGGCCTTTGCAGGTACATGTTTCCAGTTCCCTGAGAACAGATGATCTTTGTGCGGATCTGCCCAGGAGACTGGGCCCTTCTGCTGCTGCCTGGGTTGAAAAGCACGGTTTACGGAGCATCTCCCACTGAAGAGGTTGAGGGTTTTCAGTCTAGGGTGGCAAACAGTAGAGGCTGCGTCACGGCAACTGCCTTTCCAGAAGCGAGGCTCTTTCGGGCCCCTTACTTCTGATGACCACTTGGTGAGACGGGGCCTGTGCAGGAAGCACCCTGGGGGCCTCGCCTTCGGGCTGTGGCCGGTCCAGACAGTGATTTCTGAAGCCTGGCCGGTGGAGCTCGGCTCCTCAATTCTTTTGGACTGTGGGTCAGAGACTCTAATTCCGAGACATTCAAGCAGTGCCCCAACTGGCAAATGCAAGGTCAAGCTCAATGGCAGGGAGCCTGGGGATGGTTGTTACGTCACGTGGGAGAGAGCCGGGGCTGGGGGAAGCAGTTTCTGAATGTACCAGCGTCGTAGCCAAGGCCATGCCCGTGACATGCACGCGCGTAACTGTGGGGACCCCAGTTCCGTCAGAAGTCCCAGCAGCGTGACCATCACATCGCTTGTGACAGCTCTGAGTCAGCCAGGGCTTTCTCTGCTGATCAGGCATCAAGGCAAAGTAACCTTTGTTTTTTAGGTCAATTAGGGCATAGATCAAGGCAGATGGAACCTGAGCCCAGCTTCTTCCCGGGCTCAGATGTCTCTATGGCTAACTCGGACTAGTTGCTTTTGCATCGGAGCAGATTTGGAGCTTGCTCTGTGCCACACTGGAGTTCAGGAAACACCCACATGTTACCCGACAGGTCCCATCCCTCACGTTTAGTCTCTTCTTTATTCCACCATCCCTTGAGCGAGTGTAAAGCTGCAAATTCTTTATAATAAATAGTGGCTCGCTGAATTGTTGCCTATAAAGGGCCCTTATTGTCTTTCAGTCTCATCAGAACTCTGGCCATTGAAGACTCAGTACCAGGAAAAAGTCTCAATATATCAGACTTCCTGGCTCTCACAAGGCAGCTTGAAGGAGACCAAACCACATCCAGATTAAGTTGTCCGTTTGATCCGGAGAGAGTGAGCGCTCCCAGTGCTCACTTGGAGGCTGGCTGCAGTCTACCAGACTGAAGCTCTGCATCAAGGCACTGCCGAGCCTGAAATATGTTTATGAGACCCACCAGGAAGCTTAGAAAGAGTCTGGACCCAGCCCCTTATCCTCTGGCATCTGCACAGGGTTTGACCCTCGTTCCGCCCTGCCCCTGCCCAGCATTCACATCTTGGGAGGCCACCTCTCTTTTTCTTTTTTCGATGTCTGCCTTTTTGGTAAGAATCTCTGAGCTGGTTCCCTCAGTTACAGAATAAACAGCAGTGAATCTGCCTGTGGTCCACATGAAGGCAAGGACACCCCTTAAGTGACTTTTAATCCCAGGCGTCCATTTTCCTGCAACCCCAGCAGTGGGCTTTCTAAATTTTATTTATTTATTTATATTTTTTATTTTTGGCTGCGTTGGGTCATCGTTGCCGTGCACGGGCTTTCTCTAGTTGCAGCGAGCGGGGACTACCCTGTGTTGCGGTGTGAGGGCTTCTCATTGCGGTGGCTTCTCTTGTTGAGGAGCACGGGCTCTAGGTGCGTGGGCTTCAGTAGTTGTGGCGCGTGGGCTTCAGTAGTTGTGGCGCACAGTCTTCAGTAGTTGTGGCGCACGGTCTTAGTTGCTCCACGGCATGTGGGGTCTTCCAGGACCAGGGCTCGAACCCGTGTCCCCTGCACTGGCAGGCAGATTCTTAACCACTGCGCTACCAGGGAAGTCCAGCAGTGGGCTTTCTAACTGGGCCGTCCAAGTGGGGAATCACTGAGTCCCAGGCAGGCCAAACGGTGTCTGGCATTTTCTGGAAGGAATTTCCCTGACATGGTGTTGCTTTCTGGTCTTTTCCGGGAGGTCAGGAGGGCAGCACCGTTCATTCCTGCTCACTGCCCATTTGTCTGTGTCTGTGTCTGAGCTCCATCCCCTCCTCCTGGACTGGCCTGGCAGCCTTGTCCTCTCGAGGCCACGCCAGGCAGCCTCGTGAGAGCCATGTTTGGGAGGGGGGAGGGTGCAAGCCTTAGCAAAGTGAACGATCGTAATTTTATTTTTTTTTTTACAGTCATAATTGTATTTATTGATTTTTTAAATTTTTATTGAAATACAGTTGATTTACGTTGTGTTGGTTTCAGGTGTACAGCAAAGTGATTCAGTTAACGATTGTAGTTTTCGTTGTTTCATCCTTTACACCAAGATCAGAAGCTTCTCACACCTGTGGTCCCATCCTGGGTTAGGCGTTCCCTCCTATTTTGTACTTGGCAACAGGGACTTATACGCACCTCACAGAATGAGCTGCTTCCCCTGAGGTTCCAGTGTCTTCTGAGGGGAGAGGACTGTGCTGCCTGTCCCGCCCGCTGGCGGGACTCAGGCCACCTTGCAGCGCGCAGTCGGGGGGCTTGCTCGCTAGGCCGCGGCCTGGCCGCCGTCCACTTCATTCGTTCACCAGCGCCAGAAAAATAAGTTGAAGTGTTCTCTTTGGTCTTCTTTCTCTTTGGCCTCCTCAGGTAAGTGTTTGTTGGGCATATTTTCGTCATGGCGTCCTTAAAGGGTGCTGGTCCCAGCGTCCCCGGGGTGTCATTCTGAAGCCCCAATCCTTGAGTGGTGGCTTCTGCTGTGGGAAGAAGCAGAGGAGGAAATGGGGCTTCCACACCCTGCTCTGTCCCCGCTCCTCCCCAGAGGCACAGATCCTGAGAGCCTGCTCTTAAAATCCTCCTCACAGGAGTCCCTGGAGCAGTGGCTCCTGAGTTTTGGCTGCAGCCTTCTGGGCTCCAAGGAGTTGGGATTGCAAGGCCGGACTCCATGTGTGTCCCAGGCATTGTTCTAGACTGACCCCTGAAGAGCTGTTCCCTTGGTTGGGGCGAGGGGTGGCCCCCAGACCACTTTGACATGGAAGACGTCCTGACCCCCAGGCTGCTGTGTCTGAGGACAGTGTCTGTGGAGCTGGCATTGGCCTTGTGTGGGTTGAAGGGGAGCTGCTGCACACCAGGCCTTTTCCTGCTTTGGTGGAAGACGGCATGAGGCAGCCAGGCCCAGACAGCAAGCGCAGGCCTTCCCCGGCAGGAGCAGGGGACAGGCTGCTTCTCGCACGGGCAGTGGTGGAGGGTTTTTAGCTGTCAAGTAGGCTCCAAAGGCAAGCAGAAATGACTTCACTTTGCAGTCTGTCTTCCTGCTTCCTTGCCCTAGTTCCTACTGAGGAGAGTTGTTGGCATCACTTTCCTCACTGCTTCTGAGTCGGCTGTTTCAGACCCACCAGGAGGTTCCAGCAGCTTCTGGAAGGTCCTCCCAGTTGGGGAATCTTCCTGTGCTGTCCTTTGCAGGCCTTAGCCTCCCAGCTTTTCCAGGACCAAGAGGCCTGCCACATGCCTGTGGGGTGGGTCTTAGAATAGACTCGGAGCATGGATTTGAGGGTCTCCTGGGGTCAGGGGTCTAGGAGTATCTGATCTTGTCTGGCCAGGTGCCCTTTCTTTTCCAGGTCACCAAAGGGGCAGTGGCGGAGGACAGGCTCCATTTGTGCAGTACTTGCTGAGCGTCTTTTGTGCAGTGTCCTGGGTGTGGGGTGTATGAGCTGTGAGCAGAACAGACAGGGTAGGGCCTCATGGTAGCAGGAGACGAACAACAGATGGACACATTAGATCACATCCAACTGTGATGCACAAAACAGGGCAGAGGCCCGAGAGAAGCTGGAGGGTAGGGTGGAGAAGAGCTGCTCCTGCTTGCTGGGTGATGATGTAGCCCGTGAGCAGGGGTTCACCCTGGAGGTGGTCAGGGACAGCTGTGCAAGTAGCATGTGAAGAAGGAACACTGAGGCAGGAACAGGGTTGACATGTTCAGGAGACAGGAAGGAGACAGCAAGGCTAGGGTGTGATGGACGAAGGGGGCCCAGTGCTGCAGGAGGCCGCCCGGCCTCGGCAGTCCTGGGCCCCAAGAGGCGGGCTGCAGCCCCTGAGGTCTGGGTACTTTTCTGGAGAAAGGCTCCTAGCACCCATCAAACTTTCAAGGAGACCCAGATCCCTGAGAGGTTTGGGGTGTCACTGGCAGAGGCGAGGAAGTTAAGTGTTGTTAAAAGTGCCCCAAAATCCACGAAGCAAAAACTGACAGAATGAAGGGAGAATAGACAATCCAGTACATTGTTGGAGACCTCAGTGCTCCTCATTCATGTTCAGGTGCTAGAACGTCCAGACAGAAGCAGGACAAGGACAGAGAGGACTTCAGCAGCTGCAGGGCACATGGTCCTCTCAGGGCCATGCAGGAAGCTGCAGGATGGACCACTCACTAGGCCACAAAACAAGTCTCAGCAGATTTAGAAGGATTGAAATCACACAGAGTCTTCTCTGACCACAATGGGATAAAATTAGAAATCCGTAGCAGAAGGAATGCTCGGAAATTCACACATGTGGAAATTAACCTAGCTAGCCAAGAGGAAAGGTGGGGGTCCTCTTGAGATTGAGGTGACAGAGAACTGTCCTCCCCAGCAGCTGAGAAACAGGACGACGCTCTGGCCTCACAGCTTTTGGGTCCGTTGCTCTGTGTGTAACTTGGGGGACACATGCCTTGGCAGCTTCTCCATGGCCCATGGAGTGCCTGGAATCCGGCTGCTTCCGCTGAACACAGGCCAGTGAAGCCCCGCTGTGTGCTGGGGCCACACCCTCCTGGAACTTAGAGGCTAGAGGGGGACCCTGACACTGACGCACGGCTGGAGTGAGAGCCGTGGAGAAGTGCAGGGAGCGGTGAGGCCACAGCCTGAGGGGTTTTCGTCTGGGGGGCAAGGGAAGGGACGGTGTCCGTGGGTGAGGGAGCGGTGTCTACAGAGGCAAGGGGCTGGCCATTTTCCAGGTGCCAGAAGTCATTCAGGAAGCAGCGGATCCCACAGGCCCCAGAGGCTGCCATGGGCAGGTTTGGGAGAGTTGAGATGCTTGTTGAGTGAAAAGGTGGGGGGTGGGGGGAGTCGAGGATGGGACTTGAGGGCGAGGGCTGGGCTGGGGATGGCCGGGCCTGCTGTGGAGGAGTAGGAGGGAGGGGCCTGGAGCTTGCACCTTCATGGTGTCACCCAGGGCAGGGGAGCATCTGAGAGGAACACCCGATGTTCTGGTGACATGGCTCCGTTCTGTCAGATGCCAGCCTGGGCCCTGTAGAATGACAGCACTGCAAGAGCGCCTCTCTGGGCCCCCCATGCTGAGACCCTCTTCTCTGCTCCTCCAAGGGTCCCTTGGTCCCTCACCTGGCTCTCCCACCTCCCCCAGCACTGCCCCGAAGTATGGCATCCCGAGGGGGTGAGCTGGCTGGGAGAGCGTGGCCTGTCCATTTGCGAGCCACGTGGCATTGCCTGCTCAGCCCACTGACCCCCTGCACCTCCCTCCCTACGGGGGAAGCGCTGGCCCCGCCATTTTCCAAGCGAAGAAGTGGAAGCTTGGGCCAGTGAAATAATTTGCCCCGCCTTTCAGGTTTAGGACATGCAGAGCTAGGAGAAGCTGACTAGGCTTGGCAAGCCTTCGAGAGCAGGATTTAGTGCCTTCATGCTCTGAGCTCAAGCCCTGGCCACTGTTTTGCACTCATGTAGAGCCAGCCTGCTGGACCCTTGGGTATTTTATTTCATTTTGGGCCCCATGATATGTTCACGTATTGAGCCCCTGTCGTGTTCCGAGGGTTTCGCGTTTCCCAGGCATTTTGGTGGATGGTCTCTGATGGGGGGGTTGGGGGGGAAGGCCAGGTTGGGGTCCTTTTCTTACCATCCAGGCTCTCACTGTCCTTTAGGATGGGTCTGCAAACTCTGCCCCCCGCCTGTTTTTGTCCAGCCTGCAAGCTAAGATGGTGTTTTAAAGGATTGTAAAAACAAAATAAAGAATATACAACGTGTGGCCCGAATGGGGCCTGTGAAGCTGAAAATACTTTCTGGCCCTTTACAGGGAAAGTGCCACCCCAGCTCTGGGAGGTCCCCCAGCTTCTCGTCTGCAGTTTTCTTATTTACAGCAGTTACTGCTTTTACACACGGCTTTGCAGCTTGCCAAGCACTTTCCCATGCATCATCTCATTTAATCCCTAACAGCTCCTCGAGGCAGGTGGTCCTCCTTTGGCTAAACTTGACTCCTGAGGGGCTTTTCTGAAAATAAGCAAACTGGCTCCCCTGCTTGCTCTTAAACCGGTGACCCGGGGGCGGGGGTGGTGATGTTCACCCTTCAGAGTTTGCTTTTGGCTGCTTAGTTCTGAAGAATCTCATGTCCCTGAGAGGGGATGTACAGCAGGGACTGTGTATTATCCCACGTGGGGCGGGGGCTCATTATAAGCTTCTTAATTGCTCGTCCGCATTCTAAAATTAAAGGTTGTCGAGGAGGAGATTCTTCGGCCACCTTTCACTCTCAGCTGACGATTGTTCGGTGGGTTCTGCGGTCTGAGCTGTTGTACCTGGGGATTCTCTTCTGAACACTTTGGCCCAAGGCTTCAAAGCTCTCGGCTGCTCTGGAAATAACAGCCCACCTTGAAACAGTTCCATACCATGGGATGTGCCAGGGCCAGGAATGGGAACCACCATGACCCAGTGTCACGCAGCCAGTGTCAGCGGTCCTGCAGCCCTTCAGGGTGCAGAGAGGGTCGCTTTCCAGCTCTTGGCAAAGTGAACTTGGCCAGATCCAGTTTCAGTGTTTGAATTGGGGGGCTGGGGTGGGGGAACACCAGTTAGCTGTACCCGGTGGAGAAACACGGAAACTGATCCTGTGCTGGGAACGCGTTCCCAGCCGTTAAGAGGATTCCTTGGCACGAGGCCTGGTGAGGCAGAGGCGTGACGGTTCATGGGGGATTTTTGAGCATTAGGTTGAAAGCCTGTCTGTGACCCGGGTGACGGAGCCCAGGCCACGTGCCCTCAACGCTACATTTCGGGATCCACATTTGTGGCAGAAGTCAGGAGCTGCCGGGCCCTGGGCCGCGCGGCCCTCTCTGACCGCCCTTACATGTGTTCTTGTTTCAGAGGTCAGCCGGAGGCTCCAGCCCCGAAGGTGGAGAAGGTGAGGAAATCTCTCAAATGTTTCACCAGTTTTGGTTGTAAAAGCGGAAGCAGCCTGATTTTTCTCCTCCTCCTAATTTTCTGTAGATTCTGACCGAGAAGATGGAAATTACTGCCCTCCCGTCAAGCGAGAAAGGACATCCTCTTTAACGCAATTCCCGCCTTCACAGTCAGGTAACAGTTACAGCCCTTCGTTAGACGGTGAAAGCACCTGTGTTTCCAAGCCCGCTGTTCCCCTCCAGCGCCTCACACCCCTGTCTGTCCCCTGTGCACATCCCGTTAGAATTAACTCAGTCTCCGTCAGGAGTGAGGCTGGAGCGTGCCCGAGGGTAGCACAGGTGCCCCCGTCTGGAGGGGTGAGACCTAGTAGACTATTAATAAGCAAGGCTTGCGAAGAAATCGTCCCTCTGAAAGGGACCGTCAGGGCCCTGGTCGGGGCTCTGACCATTAAGCGCACGTCCACCTTGCAAGGCCGTTGGCTATGTGTTGACTGAAGGTGGGGGAAATGGGGTGTCCTCCTGGCCCTTCAGCCATGTGCCTAGAGCCCGGTGGGCCAGTTGAGAATCCCAGGCACACACGCAGACAGTACATAGGAGGGAGTCCAGTGGCCCCAGCAGGCACTTTGGTGGTGGAATACCGTGAGCTTCCCGACGAGGGGGCTTGGGGGAGCCTGGAAGGGTTGGCCAGGCTGGGACCCTGTCCCTGTGGTTGTGGCTGGGCCCAAGGGCTTGGAAGCTCCAGCCTGGTGCCAGGTCTGCACACACACACACAGGCCAGCAGACCAGCTGGTGGACACAGGCTGGTTCAGGCAAGGGGCGGGTTCCTGGGGTAGAGGGAGATGCTGGGACTACTTAGCAGGGGGCTCTGCAAGCCTGGGGACACCCCTGTCCCTTGGAGGGTAAAAGCTGCGGCAGGGTTCCCCACTCCCGCCCCCGGTCCTGGCTCCGTCCACTCTGGCATCGCCCCGTGCTGTCTGCGGTGCTGGCTTACAGACACTCTCCAGTTCCCCAGCTTGAAGTTCATTCTTGGGAATTCATGTAAAACATTTACAAGTGTGAGCCCTAAGGATATCACTTTAAGGGGAAAAAAAGACACTCCTGGAAGCTTTGTTTCTGCTTCCAAGAATAATGCAAACGTCACAGGAATGTACAGTGTAGAAAGTGAGTGTCCTCTTACGCTCATCCCCGTAACACTTAATTTCATGCCTGTTCCCTGAACACTTGTTTTGGACATTGCCTCATCCTTTTTCACAACTGCGGGAGACCCCCCTGAATAGAGGCACTGTCGTTTGCTAGCCAGGCATTGAGGAGCCATCCGGGTGGTCCACAGTGCAGGCTGCGGTTACGTCCTTTTTCTAAGGATCTCTGCACGCCTGTCACGTGAGCCTTACCACAGGAGGAGGGAGCGTCCACTTCCTGGCCGTTGATCGTACTCCTTCCTGCTCCCTGTCCACTGCTGAACCGCACTTTGTGCATCGAGAAGGTGCAGCGGAGAAGAGAGGAGGTGGTTTGTGCTGTGACCGTAGGCTAAAGGGGTAGAGGACCAGCAGGCGTTAGCCCTCTCCTCTCGCACGTCACCACCTAGGGGATGCTCTGCGCTCAGCCATCAGGGGAGTGGAGCCACAAGCAGTCCCACGTTTGGAGGCCTTTGCACTGCACTGTTTCCACTTAGCTAGCTGCCTTCTGTCCGCACAGTTAGATCTTCAGCCCCACTGCATTGTTGCCTGGCCCACAACCCGGGAAGCAGTTGATTTTGTAAGATCCTAAACAGGTGAGGGGAGGGGGTCTGCAGCCAGCCGAGCCCCGACTGGTGACAAGGAGCAGGGCCTGAGGCTTGGCCCCAGGGGAGACTCGGAACATCGGGTGCATCCGCTTCCCTCCTGGCTGCTCCCACAGGGGCACAAGGACGAGGCAGGTGGCCACAGCAGGCCAGAGTCAACTGCTAGATATCAAACAGATTCAGGCTGTTCCACTGGAC
Organism: Delphinapterus leucas; assembly: GCF_059928025.1. Taxonomy (NCBI): domain Eukaryota; kingdom Metazoa; phylum Chordata; class Mammalia; order Artiodactyla; family Monodontidae; genus Delphinapterus; species Delphinapterus leucas. The sequence continues at coordinate 14,815,933 of NW_028322234.1, forward strand.
ACCCACCTTTCTTGTGCTTTAGAAAGAGTCCCAGGGTTTCACTTTTACTGGGAGTTGCCAAAGGCCAGGTTCACAATGCTGACCCCCCCTTCCCCAACGGTGGGGCCTGGAGACGACCCCTCAGGTGGGAGAAGTGATCCTGTGCACGTCTGCCCTGCCTACTCACACTGTTTTTCCTCTTGTTCCCTCCCCTGCCTGCACCTCCTTGTTGACAGTATCAAAAAACAATGTTTTTATGCCATCCACCTTCTGCGAGCCATCTGCAGGCAATTCTGACTCAGAACCAGGTGAGCCCTCGCGTCCCTTTACCTTTCTCGGCTGGTCACTGGGGGTTTCCTGGGATGAAAAGCAAGGACTTAATCGGGAATGGGTGGTTTGAAGGCAACCTTCTTTTTCAGTTCCTAAATGTTCCCCAACTCTTCACTGCACAGATTTGGAATCTGGTGTGAGGCAGGCTTCATCAGCCCTTAATTTCTGTTTCTACAAGCAGGGCCTGGTTACAAGGAGTTGCAAGTCCTTTTTAAAAAAAAAAAAGAGAGAGAGACAAGCAAAAACAAAAAAAAATTGTAATGAAGTATACTACTCATTTTTCAAAAGTTTACACAAATAATACATTTGTATCATTAAAAACTCAGAAATACATAGAGTAAAAGAATCCACCTCTCCATTTCCCACGCACTCTGCCATCCCAATGGTAACCACTCTGAACTTTATGTAATTTTCCAGACCCCTTCTCTGCGTATTAAATTCTCGCATGAATTAACATTACTTAGATCTGTTTAGATAAATATATTTGATCAGAGCCTTAAAATTTTAAGGAAAATAGCTTGATCCTTTCTGAAGAATGTGGAGCTTTCCTTTTTTGGTCTCTCACTAGAGATCCAACTCCAAGATTTCCTGAAAGTTTCTCCCACGTGGCTGAAACTCCTCGTAAAAGATTTAATGAGCGGGTGTAACCATCTTAATTCTGTAACCCAACCTGCCTTATATAAATTCATTGCCGACTTCAAAAGCGCTGCGAGATCAGTCAATACTCTGGCACGAGGGCACTGTCGAGGGAAGAGGCAAGTTGTTAGAACTTTGAGGGTTGATTTGATGACATTGTTTCAAACAGTTGAATTCATTTTGACTCTAAAGGCAAACTGTTTTGAGCTGACCCCCCTCACGGGGCCTGAAGAGGAGCTTGGTTTGTAGGGGTCCTTGGGAAGACCTGGGCACTGGCCTAGCGAGTCACGTTCTGAACCGCGGGGGCCGTGTCAGCCGTGGTGGGTGATCAGCCACTGAAGCCAGCCCTCGAGCTCTGTTAGGAATCTAATGCTCGCCCCCGAGGTCTCTGAGCGACAGCCCCACTCCCGCTTCTTCCCCGAAACCTTTATCCTGCAGCATTGAGAGCAGGGCAGCCCTGAGCAAGGCGGGCAACTCGGACCTGCCTCCGAGGCCTGCCACAGCCCGGCCGGCCCCTGGACCCACTGCCACGTGCAGCGGTGATAGACTGGCTCAGCCACTCTGCAGAGTGAACTTATTCTTAGCTCCTTGCCTGCCTGCCTTTTTTTTTTTTTTTAGCTTTAATTTTTGCGGGAAAAATTGTAACACTTAAGAATGGTAAAGCACTTCTCTATCTCTCTACCTAGAGACCCCATTCGATTTTCCCGGGGCGTCCCAGTGATGTCCTTCATGGCAAAGGCATCAGATCCTGGCTCACGCATCACGTATCTGCAGCAGTCCCTCGAGCTTGCCTCGGCTTTTATAACCTTTCAGAGTGCAGGCCGGTTACATTGGAGAAGGCCTTCAACCTGGCTTTCCCGCTGTTTCCCGGTGACTGGACCAACTTACCCTTGGGGGCTAGAACACCACAGAGGTGAAGCTGTGTGCTTCCTGTGCACCGTAGCAGGTGACTCATGGTGTTTACTGTCCTGTTACTTGAATAGGGCGGAGCCCGCCCAGGTTCTCCGCTGAAAAGTCATTTTTCACCCTTTGATATTTTCTGGAGAGATACTTTGAGACTCTGGAAAATCTCATTCCTCTTCTTACTTTTTGCTGCAGTGTTAGCCTCCAGAGATGTTTTCTTGCTGGGAGCGGCTACTACTCTGGTGATGGCCGGCCGGGGATTTTCTGCCTCTTGTGGGTCGGCACTCTGCTGGACAGCAGACCTCTTCTCTGCCACTGCTTGCTCATGTGTTTACTAGAGCCACATGGTTGTTTGCATTCCTGTTTTAGTCAGTGGGTTATAATCTGTTGTTATTAGTGTTTACCTTAACATTCAGATTTTATCTTCACCATCAGTTTATTTTAATCATCCCACAGTTGGCTGCCGTGAGCTGCTGCGTCAAGCCTGTGCCCCTTGGCCATGTCCGCATCATTCTTTCGAGCATGTCCTTTTCTTTCTGTCATAAGGGGTTCCAGGCTCATCTTCTTCCCTCCCTTTCCTCAAGGGGATCCTGGTTCTGCTTAGTGGAGAGTGGTCTCTAGAGACCAAGATCTGAGTGCTCTGCGTGCTGGTCGCCGTTGGGCTGTCGCTGCTCCCAAGCCCTCTCTGTGCCCAGAGCTGAGAACACACACAGCCAGGAGCACAGACATACGTAGACCTCTTCGCCTACACACACTCACATCTGCACGTGTTTCTGTGCCTCTGCTGTTCTGTCTGCTTGTATAGGTCACCCCCGGTTCGGGTGGGTGCTTCCAGCACCAACAGGGTTCATTGTAGCCCCACCTCCCCCCCTTCCCCCCCTTCGTATTTCTGCCTCTTTTCTGACAGTAAGAAACCTGACTCCCTTTGTCCTCAACACACTTACTCATCGCTCAAGCCCCCGCCAAGCTGCCTTCTCTCAGATTCTTTTTAGCCTGTGGTACACACCAGGTTAAATTCTGATCTGCCTTCCTGGTTAAATCCAGAGTTCCCTCATCACCTGGGTCTCTCTGAGGTGGGGCACAAAAAAGCCTGCTTGCTTCAGTCATGATTCAGAGGACGGAGGCTGCCCCACAGCAAGCTCACGGGGGGCCATGCATGTGCCCTTGAGAAGACACGGGTACAGCGGCCTGTGCACCCCTGTGACCTTGGCGTGACCTTGCACCCCCGTGATGGGCTCTGGCCATCAGGCAGTGCCTCTTCACTGCACCCTGACTGCGTTGCAGGACAAGTGAGCTTCTGGAGGCCATGAGAAGAGACCACGTTTGTTTCAGTGCAGACAGGGCTTGTGGCAGGACCTCCAGGGTGCGCCGCCCTGTAAGCACCCTCCCTGCTGCTCTGGGCCCCGCTGTCCCGAGTCCCCGGTTGCCATTGCGAGTATGGCACACACGTCCGTCTGTGTCTCCATTCACCGCAGCATTCAGCATGGATGTCCTGTGTATCCTTGGGGTGGGCCAGGCACTGGGCCCAGTGCTCGGGGTCAGTGGCAGTGACTTTCCAGGCCTGTCGCCCCTGCTGGTTAGCCTGGTCAGCCCCGGGGGTCCAACGGTCAGAGCAGGGCGGTGAGAGCAGTCTCTAGCCCCAGTGTGAACACTGCAGAGCCAGCTCTAAGGGCTTTTTAAAATCACCTGAATTACGAATTTCATCGCAGTTTTTTTTTTTAATGTTTCTAAATTGCCAATCATCTCCTGAATAGTCCTGAGCTTTGAAATGTAATTCAGTATTTCCCTTCCCAAAAGGAACATCTGGCAGCATGTCCTCCCCTGCATCCTGTGCTGTCTGGCTCTCCTGAGTGTGGTGTTAACGACCCCTCTACGGGGGAGGCACCAGCTCCACCAGCGCAGGCTCCCCGGAGCCCGTCGGGGTCAGCTCCTTCATGCAAGCTAGCAGTGAGAGTTACTTATTGTAACCTGTTTTTGCCCAAGGAGAGCAGTTTGGCTCACCAACACATAGCCCGCAGGAAGAGGGCCTTCTTGTTTAGGAATTCTTTTGGGTTTTTTTTGTGGTTTTTTTGGCTGAGTTGGTTCTTCGTTGCTGCGTGCGGGCTTCCTCTAGTTGCAGTGAGGGGGGCTACTCTTCGTCGCGGTGCACGGGCTTCTCATTGCGGTGGCATCTCGTTGCGGGGCACGGGCTCTAGGTGCACGGGCTTCAGTAGTTTTGGCACGCGGGCTCAGTAGTTGTGGCTCGCGGGCTCTAGAGCGCGGGCTCAGTAGTTGTGATGCACGGGCTTAGTTGCTCCGTGGCATGTGGGATCTTCCCGGACCAGGGCTCAAACCTGTGTCCCCTGTATTGGCAGGCGGATTCTCAACCACTGCGCCACCAGGGAAGCCCCCTGTTTGGGAATTCTGATTTGATTTTGTTTCATACCTGAAAGTGTGGGCTGACCAGGTGTGTTTGTGGTGGTGTTTTTGTGAACAGTTGAAGGGTTTCTAGTGTATCTACAGAGTTGTGCACCCATCACCACAATTAATTTTAGAACATTTTTGTCACTCCAAAAAGAGACCCTATGCCCTTGAGCAGTCACTCCCCACTTTGTCTTTCCCAGCCCCTGGCAACCACAAATCGACTTTCTGTCTCCGTGGATTTGCCAGCTCTGGACATTTCATGTAAATGGAGTCATGCACTGTGTGGCCTTTTGGGGTATCTTTCCATTTATTTAAGTCTTTACTTTCTTCCAACAATGTTTTGTAGTTCTCGTTGGTTCAGTTTATTCCCAAGTATTATATTCTCTGTGGTGCTGTTGTAAATGGAATTGTTTTCTTCACTTTCGGATTGCTCGCTGCTGGTGTGTAAAAACACGCAAGGGATTTCTTTGTCTTGATCTTGTTCCCTATGACCCGAAAAGGGTTTTTTTCCCCCGTGGGCTGGACCTTAGCACAAAAGTGAGGCTGCCTCTGGGGCCCAAAATGCTGCTGTCCCTGGGCTCTTCTGGGGACAGACGTGTCCTATTGGAGTCACAAGGCTTTTTATCCTGATCCTTCTGGTCAGGGAATGCATTAGACTGTCTCCCCCGCCCCCTGCGATGGGCAGAGTCACCAAGGTGCAGGGATTAAGGGATCTGTGTGTACTGGTGGCTGAGCTGAAACCCGGCTTTGAGCCCCTGTGTCTGTCAGCTCTGCATAGTCCATCCCAGACTTCGTCCTGAGGGAGGCTCCGCCTCCTCCTCCTGGGCCTCCCAGCGCCCTCATTAGCCGCAAGCACTCCGGGCACATCTGGAGAGAGCCTGCCGCCTGCCACCTTTGATCTTTCACCACAGAAAATGCATCTCAGTTCTCAGAGGTCTGCTGGTAGTAGGGAAGCTTCTCCTGATTACAGATGTGTCCCCCTGGAAAGGGAGCTGGGTCCCAGGGACCAGAACTCTGTGGCTCCCTGATATTCCTTGGGGCCCGCGAGCACAGCTCAGCCTCCGAGCTCTCAGCCCTGGCAGGTAGCTGGGTGGGTGGACTGCAGCTTGACCAGCCCCACACACGCCCTCCAGTTTTCTGTTGCCAGCAGTTCACCCCAGGGCCAGCACTGCCTGCAGCCCTCAGCCTCCTCCCTTACAGACGGGATTGGATGGGCCTCTGCTCTTCTGTTTTAACTTGGAAACATTTTCCCTAGTTCCCCAGGCCCATGGCCACCGAAGCCCAGACCACAGTCCTCTTCTGCCCCTGGTCCCTCCTAGCTTTGCTGCCCCACCCCAGGCAGGCCCGCTTTTTATTTCTTCTCTTATGCTTGTAGAGGAAAAGAGCAGTGGATTCCGGTTGAAGCCGCCGACCCTGATCCACGGCCAGGCACCCAGTGCAGGTGGGTGTCCGCCTTGAAGGAGGAGCACAGAGTGGCTGCCTTGCGGCCTCTGCGTGCCAGTGCGGTCCGGGCTCACTTTTCTGACACGTGAGCACTGGAACACCGCTGGAAAGAGCCCGTCAGACCAGGGAGGTTCTCCTGCCTGTGAGCCCGCTGTCCCGAGGAGGTGGCGGCAAGAGAGCGGGCCCGGCTTTGTGGGTGGCGTTCAGGCTCCGTGCCCGGCAGTAGCTCAGTTGTGAGACTGTCTCTGCTGAGCGATCTGCCCACAGCGTTAACCCTGAGTAGCAGAGCAGCCGCTAGTGAGCGGGGCCCGGCACTCGCGCCATCGAGACACGTCCCATCCAACGGGAAGCCCTTGCAGGGCCAGGAGCGTTCTCGTGGTCCTTGCCCTGTATGTTTGGCAGAGGGATTTTCTCAACGTGGCATTTTGAGAAGCAGGTGCAAGGGGTGCCTTTACGTGACCCCTAGCAGAGTCCTAAACTTTGAGAGGTGAACTGTGGCTTCGCTGCTTTCCCCTCACCGTCTGCCCTTGACCCTCGAGCCCCACGCTTGAGAACAGCTGTCTCTTGGTCCCCCCCTGTAGCATTCCTGTACTCACTGGATTAATTTGCAGACATCAGTTTCATGGGGGTTTCATTTAATCACATATAAAAATAACAATAGCCAGACTTTGTATGTCTAACTGTAGAGAAAATATCTTGGGTTTTTAATTTTTTCAGTATGCTTTCCTGTAAAGTCTAGCCCAGGAGGGACATCAGATGCGTTGCTGGGGTGAATTTTTCTGTAAAGTGCCTGAGAGCCGGCGTGGGGGGGGGGGGGGCGGGGTATGCATTTCTGCCCTTGCGGTCGGAGGGCCCGGGCAAACCGACCTCTGTCCCCAGGTCTGCCGAGCCAGAAGCCCAAGGAGCAGCAGCGGAGCGTGCTTCGCCCAGCAGTGCTACAAGCCCCGCAGCCAAAGGTGCTCTCACAGACCGGTGAGTGACTCGGCCGTGGCCCCTCCCAGGCTCACACGTCAGGGCACAGCCGCGTCACGACACAGGTGGCTTTGGCCCCGTCTGCTGAACGCACTGGGAAATAGAGTGCTGGAGAAACAAGCCCTCAAACCCCCAATGAGCCTGGAAGACAGGCAGTTCCACTGGCCTCCTGAGAGCTGGCCCCCCAACCCTGAGCGGCCCAGATGCGCCCCTGTGTGTTTGCAGGCAAAACTCAGTCCTGTGTCTCTAAGAGACCTGAACCATATTTGTATTATATCCACAAAGGATGGGATTTTCAGTTCATCCTTAATTTTCTTAATACTGATAAACTTTTCTTCTCTTCCTCTTAATCTTTCCCTACAATTCAAGAGCTCTTCATCGGGAGCAAAAATAGTTAATATTTCTGAAGGGTTTTAATTGCATGGAAAATTGTTTTGGTCTAATACTAAACAAAGCCAGATTTAAAGTTGTACATGTCACATAATCTCAACTGTTTAAAGGAGAAAGTGCATAGAAAAAAGACTCTATTAGTAAAACTAGTTTTATAAAACTCATAATTATTCCCCAAATATATTTTCTTTTTTTTTTTTTTTCGCCTAAGTAGTAGTATTTCTAAATAAACTGAAAATTCACATGGTTCTTTGTGGAATAAGCAATAAAGGATTCTTTCTTTTGTGAGGTGTTAGTTTGGGGTTTGGGTTTTTCTAACCTAAGAATTTGTGACTTTCAGTATTGATTCCGGATCCGTTCCTTATTTAAGAAGGAGACGTTACACTGTCAGCCCAAGTGGTAGAAGGCAGCGGTGCTGAAGGTGGTCCGGGCTGACCTCTGAGATGTCTGCTGTCCTTTTCTCCCCACAGTCCCGAGCAGCGGCACCAACGGGGTCAGTGTCCCGGCAGACTGCCCAGGGGCAGCGACATCGGCTTCGCCTGACAACCCCGCCCGGAGGAGTCCCTCTGACGAGGCGCCAGCACTTGAGGTCCGTCGGCAATGGGGCAGGGAGTGCACCGCACGTGAAGCTTCTCAGCGCCTCACCGGGTGCATGGGCTGTTGACCACTCTGGGCCGTATCCAACCTGGCCCGTGCTAAAGCATCCTGATTTGCTCAGAGGTCTCCATGTGTAACCACAACTGACTGGCCAGGTCACCAGCCCACCAAGAACTCCACAGTTGGTTTTGAGTGAAAGGGGCCACGAGCAGGGCTCTGGCACTTAGGGCCGGATAGCCCAAGGCCTGTTTCGTTTCCACGCACGTAGTCTGTTGGGGCCTTGTACCGCTGTACTTGGAGAGATGTCTCCTGTTCTTCTTCCACAGCCGAGCAGTTCCTCAGGGGTTCATACACATGTGCTGCTTCTAGTGGCAGAAGTGTGCTTGGGAGTCCGCTCAGAAATCGTTTGTTTTATTTATTTATTTTTATTTTTATATATTTATGTATTTTTGGCTGCGTTGGGTCTTTGTTGCTGTGCGCAGGCTTTCTTTTTAGTTGCAGCAAGCGGGGGCTACTCTTCGTTGCGTGGGCCTCTCATTGCGGTGGCTTCTCGTTACAGAGCATGGGCTCTAGGCGTGCAGACTTCAGTAGCTGTGGCACGTGGGCTCAGTAGTTGTGGCTCGTGGGCTCTAGAGCGCAGGCTCAGTAGTTGTGGCACACGGGCTTAGTTGCTCCGTGGCATGTGGGAATCTTCCCAGACCAGGGCTCGAACCCATGTCCCCTGCATTGGCAGGCGGATTCTCAACCACTGCGCCACCAGGGAAGCCCAGAAATCGTTTGTTTTTTTAAAAAAAAAGTCCTCCAGGGTTCTGGGATTATATAGGCCAGATGCATATGTTTTCCAGTTAGCGTTGCATAGCAGCTGAAAATAAGGGGCATTTAATGAAGAGCCTGCATTTGCGGTTGGCAGAGACGGACTTGAAATCCGAGTTGCAGCAACACATCCAGGGCTCCACGTACAGAGACAGATTGCACCCGTGTGTTTATCTCCACTCTGCCCGTTTCAGCAGACAGGTCGCTGCCTGAGGTTCTCCACCCTCTGCCTCCCCCACCCGCTGCCATACCGCCGCCGGATGTTCAGGCTCAAATGGTGAAAATGAACATCTCCAATTCAATCTTCAGATGTCCCTGAGCCCCCCACCCTGAAACCACAGTTAGTGGAATTGGAAAAAGAAATCATTCCCACAGCATACTGCTTCTCAGAAACTGGTGGCTAGGGCTCTGAGCTGGAGGGAGACCTGGACGTGACCCCCCACCCCACCGTCTCCACCCAGTGTTCCCGGTGACGAGGGCACTGCCAAGACCTCGCCCCTCCCCCTCCCTGGAGAGGTCTGGTCCCCCCCAGCCCTAGGGCGTCTCCCTGGTCCCCCACCCCAGGGCCCGCTCCACAGGATTCACGCCAGGCAAATGCAGTGGTGTGAGATGGCTCATCTCGCTTCTCAGGGCTGATGTGTTGCTTCTTTTCAGTTGTTCTGTTTGCTTGTTTTAACCAGGAGAAAGACTCGCAGAAAAATGAGTCTAGCAGTGCTTCTGAGGAGAGCTGCGAGAAGAAGGAGCAGCTTGCACAGCAGGCGTTTGTGTTCGGGCAGAACCTGAGGGACAGAGTTAAGGTATGTGGTCAGAAGGCCAGATGAGCTGTTGACCCAGTGAAGGGATCTTTTTATGCCTCCCCCAGGTTCCTTTGCCCGGGGATGGGGAGTGGGGGCCGTGTCTGGGGTGGTCCTGGGCCTCAGCGCCCAGCAGCTGCTTGCTGCGCCCCTTCCGTGCTGTGCTGCTGACTCCTGGCAGCACCCCGGCCGGCTGCCCCCCACCCTGCCCCACCCCTGCCAGTGTGGGGCTGAGCGGTGGCTCCTGGCGGCAGGCTCCCTCGCTCTTCCAGGAGCCAGGCTCAGAGAGGCAACTTAGCCCTGACAGCTGACGTGTTTATAGCCAAGGAACAAGCAGACAGTAGGATCCGATGCTTTCCAGGTCGCCAAAGAGATTTTTATGTGCTTACTTCAGGGTTTCTTTCAGCACTAGCATCGTTCAGCCCGGATCCTTCTTAGTTGTGGAAGGCCATCCTGCGCACTGTAGGGTGTTGAGCAGCATCCCCGGCCCCCACCCTCTAGATGCCAGCAGCACCCCCTCTCCCCGCCCCCAGTGATGACCACCAAAAGCATCCCCAACGGTTCTGAATGTTCCCCGTGGGACCATGTCACCCCCAATTGAGAGCCATCGCCTTGTTTTTTTCAAGGAGGGCAGGTGGAAAGATACTGTTTTCTCTCCCACAGGAGGCAACAGGATCTGTCACCTCCTGGCTGCCCCCCAGGTGTGTTGGTCTAGTCTGGGGACTTTGAGTCGGGGGTGGGGAGCATGTGGCAGTGGCAGGGGATCTGGGTTCTGGACCCCACGCTCTGGCCCTCTCGGAAGACCTGTCCCAGCCCCAGGGACTGAAGGTCCCTCTGTGCCATTTCCAGCAGCTTATCTGGCAAGAAGCTCCTAGAGGCTTGAGGGGCAGTGTCAGTGGCTGTGTCTGGGGACATTTGTCATTGCCACAGCTGGGGGGTAGGTGCCACTGATACTAAGTAGGTGGAGGCCAGAGATGCTGACCAACACCCCACAGTGCCCAGGAAGCCCCCGTCCCCGCTCAGGGAACCACCCGCGCCTGGGGTCAGTAATGCAAAAGGTGAGAAGCCCTGAAACGAGAAAACAAGAGTCTCTCGGGTGTGGAGGAGATGTCAAGCCACGCCGTCAGCTTCCTCCTTTGGTGCCCACTGTCCAGTAGAAGCACAGATACCCCAAGAGACACAAGAATAGGTGTTGATGTTGCACAGCTTTAGGCAAAATAATGAGTCCCTTGGCAGCTGCTCCCTCCCGGGAGCAGGAAGCAAAAGCAGGGAGGACCTGGAAATCCACCCATGCTGGGGACCGGGGCCCTGGCCTGAGCCATCAGGTCGAATCTGTTCCTCGCTGCCTTGAGATTGGGGTGGGGGCGATGTCTCGTGGGGATCCGGGCGTCTCATGGTTGCATCCCAGCTTCTCAATGGGGGGAGGCGACTCAAAGCCGTGGTTTCTTAACCCCTCTGAGCCTCTGCTTCCTCACTCAGGGCAAGGTCGCTAACACCCACTTCTCAGCGTTCCCAGGAGAGTTTCATCGGAGAATGTATTTAACCAGGCTAGTGTGGCAGTTGGCGTAGAAGCAGCCTTGAGAAATGATGCTTCTGTTTTGTTTATAATGAACCCCTTAAAATGTAAGATTTGTAAGCGACCTGTGATTCCTCGGTGCAGAAGCATTGATAAAAATGCCAACAAGGTGCCAGCCTGAGTGTGCTTTTTTAAAACAAGGTAGAAAAGGCTCCCTAGTGCCTTATGGACTGTTTTTGTATCTTAACTCTTACCACACCCCAGGGTACACACATGTAGACGGAGCCATGCCGCATGTCAGCGTAGGGCCCGTGGAGGCAGGCTGAGCTGCAGAGGTCCAGGACGTGCCGTTCTCTGAGCAGTGTTTCCTCTCTGTTTCCCAGTTAATAAATGAGAACGCTGAAGTAGTGGACATGGAGAACGCCGGACACCCCAGTTCAGAAGCACCAGCCGCCACCAACTACTTCCTTCAGTACATCAGCTCCAGGTCTGCGCCTCGGGCCTGGTGCCCAGCCTTGTACGGGGAGAGCCTCCGCCTCGGGCCCGTGGTCACCCATGGTACCTGCCTCAGGGCCCAGAGAAGCCTGGACCCTCCTGCACCAGGAGCCAGCCCAGTCCTTCCTCGGGAGGGCAAGGGCACGTGCAGCCAGAATCCCAGTCACCCTGCAGCCCCTCCCTCTTTTCCGCTCTGGACACAGATGTGGAGGGGCTGGGATGGTGGGCTTCAGCAGACATCTGAGGCAGGACCCCAGTCCCGTGGGCTTGTTCAGCCCAGCCCCGGGAGTGACCTCTGTCACCCGGGCCTCGTGCCCAGAACAGAACCCGGTGGGCCAGTGACAGCTCGGCTGTCTCCTGTCACCAGGTGCTCCCTGCCCTGGACCTGGGCTCGCCGTTGGCGCTACTGGTGGTGGCACTTGCCAACAGCCTGGCTGCCGGGGTGTTTGAGAAGGAAGGCTCGTCCCTGCCTGGGAGATGGGCCAGCAGAGCAGGCGCCGTGCGGGCTCCCACCTCGGAGAGGCCCGAGGGGAACAGTGACCTCGCTGCTTGGCTGCCTGGCCCCCGGTTAGCAGAGTGCATCAGATATTTTAAGACGCATTTTTTGCACCTGAGTGTTTCCCAAATTGGGAGGCACGTGCAGCCTGTGATGTCTTAAACCGTCTGAAGTGTGACCGCCAGGGCAGCTGCCGTTTGCTGAGCGCTCCCCGAAGGTCATCCCGTGTCACCTGCCGGCCACCCCATAGGAGGCATCACCTCCTTGGTGCAGGCCTGGGGAGGGACCCAGAGAGCTGCAGTGCCTCCCGGGGGCAGCCCACTGGCAAGAGACAGCCGGGTTTGTCTGCTGGGAGTGGACGGAACGCCCCTGCGCTCAGCCTCTGTGCGGTGCTGCCCACCTCCTGGGGGTTGGGGAAGACGGGCATCTGGTGTGTCACACGGCGCCCGTGTGCAGTTGGTGCCAGGCGGTGCGAGCCAAGGGTCTGTGTTTGCCGCCTGGAGAGGCCTGGCATGGAGGCCTGCGGGTACCTGTCCCTGGCACGCCAGCCCAGCCCGAGGCGGAGCGGGGCCTCGACCGTGCTTTCCGCTCTGACCGTGTGTGTGCGCCACGCATGTGGGCGTGCACACCGCCTGGCCCTGTGCCACCCTGCGCTCACAGCGTGTCTCCTCTTCAGTTTAGAGAGCTCAGCCAACAGTGCCGACGCCGCCAGCAGCAAATTCATATTTGGCCAGAACATGAGTGAGCGCGTGTTGGTGAGTGACCCCCGTGGGGACTGTCCTTCCCGGGGCCCGGAAGGCTCTCGGAGCCTCCCGCAGGTCACCGGGACACGTCGGGTGTGGCTGCTGCCTTGAGTCCTGTGAAATTAGAATGCTTTCTTTTCCAAGTAAGACAAAGGAGACCCAGCTCAGACTCAGCTTAAACGGGGGGCGGCGCTGGTGGCCTAGGGAGGCTCTGTAGGAGCCAGTGTCGCGCATCCTGTCCTTCCTCATCCTGAGAGGGGCTTCCCTTGAGTCACGGGCCGCGCTTCCTCCCAGCTAAGGGCAGGTGCGGTGACAGCCGTCAGGCCAGACTCCTTAGCCATGTGGGCCGGGACCACCCTGTGCCGCCTCTGAAGCCAAGGGAGGGCAGCCCCATCGCCACCGTGAGGCTGGGGGGCGAGGGGCAACCCCGCAGGGTCTCCAGTGTCCCCTGCACTCCTGACACACCACGGCCGAGGCACGTGGCTGACCGCGGGCCACATCCTGGTCCCAGAGAGCCCAGCCAACCCGGGATGGGCTTCTAGCGTTGTTACCTGCTTCCTTCTCTTTCTTCCTTTTCTTTCCCAATCATTACACACAGCCCCGCTGTGTCCACTGTGAGGGCAGCTCAGGCGCTGTTTGGGGCCCACCTGATTCCTGCCGTCTTGGTCTCAGTGTTTGTTTCACTAAGGAGCCACCTGCTTCTTTTCTTGAGCGTCAGTACTGTCCTTTTTCGATTACGATGAAGTAGGCAAAGAACTGCTTCAAGGGCCAGGGGGACCAGGTGGCCCAGGGTCGGCTGGTGGCACACGCCTCCAGGTGACGCCACAGAGGCTCCAGAGGCGGCTTGCGTGCGCGTCCGGGCGGGCCTGTGAGGACTGAGGACCGCCTGTCTCTGATGCTGCTCGGCAGGCGCTGAGTGGGCATGGGCTGGGGCTGGGCGGGTCCCCAGAGTGCGGGAGGGAGGCCAGCGTCGGCAGAGGGGGGTCCTCTGCTGGGCGGGGGGCGCCAGGAGCTGCCTCCCGGCAGAGGGGTTCCCTGTCCTGCAGCGGTCGGCCCCCGGGACCACCCCCCCCCACGCCCCCTCCTCCTGTGCGCCTTCGCTCCCCGCAGAGCCCACCCAAGTTAAACGAGGTCAGCCCGGATGCCAACAGAGAAAACACAGTGGCCGAGTCCGGGTCCGAGTCCTCGTCCCAGGAGGCCACCCCCGAGAAAGGTAGGCCTCGGTCCTGCCCTCTCCCGGGGGCGTCCGGGAGGCAGGGAGGGGCGGGGACGCTGTGAACCACCCTTGGGCACAGCCCACAGCCGTGCGTGCTGGGGTCCAGTGAGCAGGAGGGGGGCGAGGCCCGGGGCCCTTCCTGGTGACCAGGATGGGGTTGAGGTGGTTGTCGCCCTCCTCCTCGCCCTGAGGCGGCAGACACTTCTCAGCGCCCTCGGAGGTCTCTCGCTGTCTGCCGTCCTCGCCTGAGTGGGAGAGTGGGAGGCCGCAGCTGCACTGGCCGCTCCCGGTGGCCGCCCTGCAGACTCCGAGGCAGAGTTACGTGGTGCGTTGCCAGGGTCCGCTGTGGGCCCGAGGCGCTGGCCCCCTTGAGGCCAGAGCCACCCTTTGGGTGTCCTGTGAGGTACACCCTCCCCCTGACCAAATCAATAGTCAATGTCGTTTAGCTAATAACATTGCAGAGTCACTGGCCGAGTCGGCGGCCGCCTACACCAAGGCGACGGCGCGGAAGTGCTTGCTGGAGAAGGTGGAGGTGATCACCGGGGAGGAGGCCGAGAGCAACGTGCTGCAGGTGAGGCGCGCCCGGCCTCGGGGACCCGTTGGTGCGGCTAGCGGACTTCTTGTACTGCTCTGTTTTAGAGCAAAACGGTCTGTTCTGAGACAGTCTCGATAATTCAGGGAACTACAAAGATGTGTAACAAACACCTCTTGCCACCCAGAGTCAACAGCTGTGATTATTTTGTCCCGGTGGTGCTGTGTTCTTTTCTTAGACCAGACTTCATGGCACCCGTGCCCCGTCCCATCTCCCTCCCCTCCTGGGGCAGCACGTCCAGTGTGGTGGGGCTCCATCTGCCCTTCGTCCTTTCACACATACCTGCGTGTGTGTCTATAAACCACGTATATGTGGCTTTGGGGAGTTTTTAATGTGGGGTTTTTAGTGGTACTTTTTTCCCCCACTCAGTTTTTCTTATCTATCCATCTTGAGAGATATTGACTTACAGAGATCTGCAAGCTTTTTCTGTAAAGGGCCATGTGTGGTCTCTCTTGCATTTTTTTTTTGTATAACAACTTTATTGAGGTACAGTGCACATACTATGAAATTCACCCTTTTAAAGCGTACGGTACAGTGGTTTTTACTGTATTCACTAATTTAGAACATTTTTGCCCCCCCAAAAAGAAGCCTTGTGCCCATGAGCAGTCACTGCCCATCCCCCTTCCTGCAGCCCCAGGCAACCCCACTTTCTGTTTCCGTGGATTTGCCTGTTGTGGACATTTCACGTGAATGGGATCGTACAACATGTGGCCTTTTGTGTCCACATTTTCGAGGTTCATCGCTGGTGGACCATGTGTCGGCGCTTCACTCCTCTTCAAGGCTGAGTAACAGTCCACTGTATTGATAGCCCACATTTGTTTATCCAGTCACTTGCTGGTGGGCGCTTGGTTTGTTTCCACTTCTGAGGTATTAAGAATGATGCTCTGTGAACATTCACGTAATAGTTTCTGTGTGAACACGTGCTTCACTTCTCGTGGGTAGATACCTAGGAGTGGAATTTCTGGGCCATATGATAACTCCACGTTTAATGTGTTGGAGAACAGTTTTCCACTGTGGCTGCCCCATTTTCCATCCCCATTAGCAAGGTGTGAGGGTTCTGATTTCTCCACATCCTCCAATACCTGTTGTCATCTGTCCTTTTGGTTATTACCATCCTAGTGGGTGTGAAGTGGTATCTCATTGTGGTTTTGATGGGCATTTCCTTAACGATTATTTTTTTTTAATACTCCTCTCAAGATGTAAAATCCATTCTAGTTCGAGGGCAGGACAGAAAAGTGGCCATGGGCCAGACGTGTCCCCCAGACCATAGTTCGTTGACCCTGCTGGTTCATCGCGGGTTCCCTGCAGGCTCCCGGGGTCTGTCTGCCGGCCAGGGTCCCTGCTCACCCAGAGGGCCACCTTGTGTTCCAGATCCAGTGTAAGCTGTTTGTCTTTGACAAGACCTCGCAGTCGTGGGTGGAGAGAGGCCGGGGGCTGCTCAGACTCAACGACATGGCATCGACAGACGATGGGACGTTGCAGTCCCGACTAGGTGAGCTTCGGCCAGGTTTCTGTGGAGGAGCCTGGGGCGCGGCGGGGCGGGACTCCCTATCTGCACCCACAGCCGGCCCTCAGCCTGCGGGACCCGGCCTGGCCCAGAGGCTTCAGCCGCCAGCCCTTCTGTGATGTTCCTCTTCCTGATCGTGAAAGTGGATGAAAGGATTTAGCCATTTTCAAACGTATTTTCTTATAAAGTGTCAGTTGTTTCGTGGTGAGTAAACAAAGAAGTCAAACATCAACGAAAATCTCTTTATAAAAAGAGGGAAATCTCTGTCTGCCAAGAATGTTTTGGCGGTCCATTCCTGTTCTGTGGATCTTTGTTAAGGAAGTGGGGTGACTTTGTCTCTCGCTCTTTTCACTTGCCGTTTTGTGGGCGTGTTCCTGTGTTGTTAAATTTTCCCTAAAATATGACTGTTTGTGAAAAGCCTCTGTATGAATTAACATTCCATCGGCCGTGAGTGTATTCAGCCATTTCCCTGCTGATGGACGTGTAGGTTGTTCCTAATTGTTTTTGACTTGTAAGTAATGCTACTGGGGCCATCTACACGTGAATCTTATTCCCGGAAGTACGCTTGTTACAGAACGGATGTGTGTGCGGGCATGTTTGTATATATGTGAAACGTGTGTGTTCATTTTTTTGTTTGTTTTGTTCTGTTTTTTTAATCCTCCCCAGTTAAAATTGTCCTGTGGCCTTTACAGAAACGTCCATTCCTGGCCCAGGCGTAGCTCATGCTGCGTCTTTTCGGCACTGTTTTTATGCACTTGGGCTTCTGTTCAGGCACTGTTCTTTTTCATTTTCCCTAATGGAAACGTGCAAGTGTATCTGGACAGAGAGGGCGCAGGATTTTGAGCCCCCGCGGCTCGTGGCTCTGCCCCTGGGTCATCAGCCTGTGACCAGCCTCGTTGTAACTGCACTGTCCCCTCCCTTGTTGAGATCCTTCCCGGCCGTCGTCTCCTTTCACCCCACGCAGCCTTTGATCCTTGGCATTGACCTTCCTTCCCTCCAAGTCCACCTCGGGGGGCGGGTTGGGCTGTGAGGCCGGGCCCAGAGGGCTGGCGGGGGTGAGGGTCACCAGATTGGGGTGACCGCTTGTAATCTGCTCCGGGTTTTCCAGTGGGGAGGGCCGGGCCGGCAGGAAGGCCAGGGCTCACCTGTGTCCATGGGGTTGGGGCTCGGTCAGGGGGGGTAGGCTCGGACAAATTGAGCAGGACGACATTGGCCTTGGGCCCGCTGTGGGTGGAACTCGTGGTCTCACACACATTTCCAGAGAGGGGAGGCCTGCCCCCTGTTCTTCTCCACTGTGTGCTCCCCTCAGTCTACCTTTGTCTCCCTCCTGATGGAGGCTCTGAGCAGCGGTCAGCCCCGACCCTTCCTCTAAGCAGTTAGCTCCTTTTCATGGGGCAGGAGCTGCGCCTTGGCCTGTGGGTGGCGACAGTCAGGGGGCGTAGACTTCGTGTGGCTTGTCCCCAGTGTGCAGACCCACCTCCGCCTCCTGCTGCTGCCTGTCCAGCCCCTTCCCCAGGGGAGCCGCCACCCTGGCACCAGCTCCACCCACTGGATGTGCCGCCAGGGGTGGGGGGTTGCCAGGGCTGCCGCTCAGCAGACAGGAGGCTTTCGTGGACCTTGGGGGGATTGTGGGATTTCACCCTGGGGGTGTTGGCTTTCCTGCAGATTGTGTCTGTTCTCGTAGCGGCTTCGTCGAGGGGTGGGGGGCAGAGCTGATGGCCTCGTTGGTTGCAGTGATGCGGACCCAGGGCAGCCTGCGGCTGATCCTCAACACCAAGCTGTGGGCCCAGATGCAGATGGACAAGGCCAGTGAGAAGAGCATCCGCATCACAGCCATGGACACGGAGGACCAGGGCGTGAAGGTCTTCCTGATCTCGGTGAGCAGCCCCAGGAACGGGCTGGGCTGCCCCCGGCCTCTCGGGGAACAAAGCTGTCCAAACAGCCCCCGGGCAAGGGCAGGGCAGCCCCATGCCTAGCACTCAGAGCCCTGCACTGAGGGCCTGGCCGGGGCGAGTAGGAGGCCTCCAGGGTCGGGATGGCTCACCGAAGGCTGGCCCGGCCCGGGCTCTGTGGACCCCTCGGGAGGACAGGCCCTGGGCCTGGGGGAGCTTCGGTCTGCTGTCCCCGGGTTTGTCGAGGAGAGAGGTCAGGCTCCTCCCCAGTCCAGCCCGGGAGCTGGGACATCCCGTTACGGCAGGGGCTGCGGCCACGTCACCTGAGGAGGGGTCTCCCCGTGAGGCCTTGTAACCTGGCCCTCCCCTCTGCCTCCGCCAGGCCAGCTCCAAGGACACGGGCCAGCTGTATGCGGCCCTGCACCACCGCATCCTGGCCCTGCGCAGCCACGTGGAGCAGGAGCAGGAGGCCAGGACGCCGGCCCCCGAGCCCGGGGCGGCCCCGTCCAACGAGGACGACAGCGACGACGACGACGTCCTGGCCCCGTCGGGGGCCACCGGAGGCGGTGAGCCAGGGGTCCTGGGGCTGACCCGAGGGGTGGGGCTATGTCCAGGGCAGACACCTGACGGCCAGGCCACCGCTCCCCACAGGCGCTGGCGACGAAGGGGACGGGCAGACGGCCGGGAGCACATAGCGCCGGGAGCCGGCTGCCCACGAGCCTGCTGCTTTGTCCGTCTGTCTGCCCGCCCGCCCGCCCCTCCCTCCGGCAGCGTCGAGGCGCGGGGCTCGGGAACCACACTCCCCGCTGGGTGGCCACAGTCTGGATCCGCACGTCCCGTTCAGAAGCAGACTCGGGAACTGCCTGAATGTGGTTTGGGACACGAACCTCATCATATTGATGAGCAAAACGAAAAAGAACATTTCTTCCCTCCCCACCTTGAATTGAAATGGCACATTAAGACTTGTCACGGCTTCTCACTGGGACTGGGACCCCTCGTTTCTTCACCCCACCCTCGTCGTGTCGCCAGCTCTCCCCACCTCCACCTGCCCGGGCACCGGGTCTGTCCACACAGTGTCACGCTGGGCCTGCTGGACCTTCTGTTACTACTGTCTTTACCTCCCAGCTCCCACGTTCTGATTTGGGGGGTTTATTTTTAGACCTTTTCTTTCCCCCCCAAGGCTTTGTGTTTGGTTTCCTAAATCGAGGCGCTTCTCTCCTGTGTGTTGAGCAGGCACGGCTCCGTCGTGGGCTGCGTCCTCGTTCCCCCTGTGGCCCCCGGCCCCCGTGCTGGGGGTGCTCCCCACCTGGGGTTCCTCCAGGCCAAGTCGTGGGGTGCGGAGGGGTTGGGCCCTGGGCCTGGAGAGCCTATCTAGAAAAGGGTCACTGGGCGTGGGAGGGCGTGGGAGGGCTTCCCCCCCCATCCTCCTGTCTGTCCCCATAACATGGGTCACCCGTCATCAGGCACCCAGGTGCAAACCTGCTTCCTGCTGTTGGCCGTTCCTTCCTTGCCCAGCCCTGGACATCTCTGCCCCCAAGACCGTTGAGGGCTGGGGGCCTCTGTGAGAGGCAGAGGGGGACCCTGGCAGGGCCTTCAAGGAGGGGGCAGCGAGCGGACCGGTTCCAGACAACGGGCAGAACCCATGCTCGCAGCACACACAGGAGCGGCGCCCTCTGCCCGCCCCACCCCGTAGCGTGGCCAAGAGCCAGCTGGGTGCCGCCCGCCTGGCGGGGCCCGCAGAGGAGGCCTCTGTGCACAGGGCCCTCACAGGGTGAGGGGGAGGCCCGTCTGAGCTGTGCCGCCCACACCTCAGGGTGGCCTGTGCAGCCCGCATCTGCGTCCGCGCCTGAGCCACGGGACGACACCAAAGGCCCTCCCAGCAGATCCGGTCACACTTCTCTGCTTTAAGCCTTAGCCAACTAGTGACAAGTAAAACCAGATAACGCCCATGTGTTTTGGAACATTTATGTAAGATTGTCATATGAAATGTATTTGGGAACTACATTAAAACTTTTAACTAAAACTCTGGTCTCCCACGTGCCCCAGGGGCCTCAGGAAGCCAGGCAACCTGGCCAGGAACGGTTCCTCAGCAGCCTGGCGTGCCCCGCACTCCACACCTGGGCAGGTGACCAAGCTCGGCTGCCTTCCAAGACTGACCGCTCCGTGCAGAGCCTTGCTTCACAGAAGAGCAGTTTGCTTCCCCACCCGGGCGCTGCCTGGCTTCCTGGGGGAGTCACGAGGGAGGGGTGAGGGTGCTGACAGGGTTCACTTGAGCAGAGCCAGGAGGAGACCTGGGGTCGGCATGGCGTGGGCATGGAGGGTCTCACTCCCTGGGCTCCTGAACCAGTGACCCATCGTTGGAACCTTTGTCCCACTGACACCTGGTGGCCAAGCCGTGTCCCTGGAGACCTGGTCCAGCCGGTTCTGCGGCCTCAATCTTCCCACAATCCCCTCCATCCCCCACCCCGGGGCTGCTCAGCTCAAAGCCCAGGTGAGAAGGGGCCCTGGCCCAGGGGTGCCGGGTGGGGCCCTACGCTGCATGGTGCCAGCCGAGTGGGTGTGCACCGCTCACAGCCGCCAGGCGCTGGTCATCATGGCCACAAACTCCTCATCCGTGTCCACAGAGGCGCTCACGCCACTGTAGTAGTCCTGGAACTCGGCCAGCGTGACCTGGAGGCAGATGGACTGTCAGGGGGGACCGCAGGCGTGGGCAGAGGGAGTGGGGTACCCGCGCACCCACCTGCCCGTCCTTCTCGGAGGAGTCAAAGTTGTCCAGGAAGCGGCGGAGCACCTCCTCCTCTGTCCACTCCCCGCTCCGCACCCTGGGGTGGGCGCGGCCGCTGTACACCCCCCGGAGGTCATCCACAGTCACCACGCCGTCCCCGCTGCGGTCCAGCTTGGCGAACGCGGCTGTGATGACTGCCTCCCGGACCTGGGACATGGGGGGCTGGGGGGAGGTGGTGACTGGGGGGGGGGTGGAGCTCGGGAGGTCCCCCGAGTCCCCACACCGATGTGGATAAGCCCACAAGGACTTGGCACCCCCGGACGACAGGGTGGAGGGACTCGCGTGCGGTCGAGCGCCCGGCCTCACCCGCAGTGCCCGCAGGAACTCCTCCAGGTCCAGCGTCCCACTGCCGTCACGGTCCCAGCGCCTGCACACGCCCTGTGCCTCGGCTGTGTCCAGCACCAGCCCCAGCTCGGCCAGGCCCCGCTGGAGCTCCCCTGCGTCCAGGGACCGGCTCCTGTCCCGGTCCATGCGGCGGAAAAACCTGGGGGGCAGGGGGCGTGGTTGGAAAGTGATCCGGGGGGTTGGGGAGGTGTGAGGGGACAGCTCACCTGGCCAGACCCTGGATGCCCGAGGCCCCTCGGGACAGGCACTGGGCCCGGAGCTTCTCCATGGTGGCGTCCACAGCATCCATGATGGGTCAGGGCTCCCTGGGCTGCTGGATGGGAGAGAGATCTGGAGGGGCTCCCGCTCGGCAACCAGGCTACAGGCCGGGTGCCCCCGCTCACTCACCTGGCCTTCGTCTGTCCTGGAGTCCGGGTAGCCGCTCCGCCTGCCTTCTACCTGCTCTGCCCAGCGTTGGCAGTGTGTCCTGCCAGGCCGGGCTGTTGCTAAGGGACGGTACCCTGGAGACTGGGAGGGGCCCCAGCTGTAACTCTCTAGGCACCAGAGCCTCATGGCCCTCAGCATGGCCCTGTGGGGGCATATGGCGGGCCGAGAGGCACAGGGCAGTGCTGTTGCCGCCGCTGTCCACCTGCTGTCCTGCTCGCTTACTCCCTGCAGTGCCCAGGTCCTGGGATAAAGCCAGGCCCAGGTGGTGGTGGTGGGGAGGGGGTCACTTCCTAACCACAAGGAGGAAGGGTGGGCCACAGCCCTGTGGGGACCAGTGTCCTGGAT
This sequence comes from Delphinapterus leucas, assembly GCF_059928025.1. Classification (NCBI taxonomy): domain Eukaryota; kingdom Metazoa; phylum Chordata; class Mammalia; order Artiodactyla; family Monodontidae; genus Delphinapterus; species Delphinapterus leucas. The sequence goes on from NW_028322234.1 coordinate 14,837,551, forward strand.
GGAGGGAGGCAAGGCCCAATTCCTGTGTGACCTGGAGCAGGTCCCCTCCCCTCACTGGGCTTCAGCAGCCACCAGCCCCTTTTCACAGGGCCGCAGCCAAAGCTGCTGAGGGATCCAATTTTAAAGGACTCGAGGTGACCCAGGCCCCTGTCCAGCAGGCGGTGCTCACAGCTGGGTCCTACAGACATCAACGTTGACTTGGACAAAGCAATTCCTGGTAGTTACTTAGGGCCAGTCAGTATGGGTCACCTGGTGGTTGGTTTCCAGGTCTCAAACATCACTTGGTGGGCTGGCTCATTCATGACAAGCTGCTGAGCCAGGGGCTTCAGTACCGGCCGGAGAAGCGACCCTGACCCCTGACATCCGTAATCCAAGAGGGACCAAGGCCGCCATTACTGAATGCCTTCTGTCGAGACTTTGGACATCTTGCCAACCGAGAGCGTTACACCAACAGTCAGGATTGAAAATGATAATGGATTTCCCAGGACTAAAAACGTGGGCCCCCGTTTGGGGACGCCACCACCCGCAGAGACCCAGAGATCATCAGAAGCTTTTCAAAGCTTGCGGTTGCACACAGCACAGTGGTATTGTCCAAAGTTGCTGCCACAGTCAGAAGCCAAGCCGTGGATCACAAGCCACCCGGCGCTGCGATTCAAGCTATTGCAACACCATCAGTTTTATGAGAAACTGCAGTGGCACTCTGCTGCAGAAATTCTTGTGGCTTGCTGCAGTCCAAAATTCTTTACATAGGCAAAGAAATACTCCATTGTGTATTTTTATGAGGGTGACAAATGTCGGATTTTTTATATATATATATATATATAGAAAAATGTAGAATGTAACCACAACTATTGTAGCTCTGTTTGGGCATCTCCACATTTTTAAGAGAATCAGAATTTCAACAATAAAAAATTGGAAGTGGCCAGGGCCCTTCCGACCCAGAGGCCCTTTTCACTTTACCTCCCTTGAGCCTTGCTTTGCACAGCTGTAGAATGGGGTGATGCCTGTGTGCATAGTTGTCTGAGGAGATGAGACACAACCGTGTGTGTGGAGTGCCTGGCACAAGCTCCTGGGGCTGTAACTTGTGTCTCCCCACCCAGCGGGGCCCCACCCTGGACCAGGAGCAGCACAGCAGCCCCCCTCCAGTTCCCCCACCAGGAAGAAAGGAGGAAGGACCAATGCCATGAAATCATTTGGTTTATTCTTGAGCTCCGACAGGCGCCAGCCTGCCTTCGCCTCGTACAAACAGCACCCTCCAACCCCTGTTCGTCCAAAGGAGAAAACCGGGCCATTGTTGCCACACTGAGGGGTCACTGTGAGACGCCAGGCGGCCCCATCCTGAGGGCTGAGGGTGGACGCTGAGCCTTCCGGGCTGAAAGGGGCTGTGCCCCGCCATGGTTCCTGGTATGACCATTCCCTGAGTCAGGAGGCGGTAAAAAGCTACCACGGTACCAGGCCAGGCACTTGGGCTGGGCAGAGAAGGGCACAGCGTTCCCTGTTTTGATTTAAAAAAAAAAAAAAAAAAAACACCCCGAATATCTTGGGCCAAGAAGGGCAGCATAGAAATAAGGAGTGAAAAAATAGATTCTCTAAGGAATATAAAAAGGAGCCAGCTGCTGCTACAAAAGCTACACTGGCCGGGGCGCCTCATGGGATGTGCTGGGGTCCCTGGCTCTCTTCAGGGCCCATAGACCCATCCTGTTCCTACCGGGGTCCCAGGGTGCGCCTGCCACTGGTGACAAACAGAGAACAAAAACCCTGCCCTCATGGAGCTTCCACTCTGATGGTAAGAAGTTACATAAAGAAAATAAAATGAGGCAGTGGGGGGTGGAGTGGAGAAGAATGACTTCCAATAAGGTGGTCAGGGAAGGCCTCTGGGAGGAAGTGACGTTTGAGCAAAGACCTGAGTGACAAGGAGCTAGTCATGTGACAGCTGGGGGAAGAGCATTCTAGGCGGAGGGAACAGCCAGTGTCAAGACCCTGAGGCAGGACGCTATCAAGAAAAGCTTATGGGGTGCCCGAGTTTGCCTGGGCAGCAAAGCCTGGCTGCAGACATCTCAGCACATCACACACGCACACACTCTTCCCTGCGTTGAGGGAAGGATAGAGTTTGGGGGAAAAAATCTAGGATTAAAACTTTGTCTTCATATAACCAATGCAAAAGGGCCTGAGGGTTGAGGCTCGCAATTCTGGACTGAGATGAGAATAAGAAAAAGCTTTAGGGTGGGGAATGCTTCGGGACGAACAAAAATCAGGGCAAGGGGAAAAGGGAGAGAAACTCAAATCATCCACCTCCACCAGAAAAAGAGAGGTCTCAAACTCAGATGCTTCAGGGGCCAGACATCTGGCCCTAGGAGGCATGTGGGGCCTGAGACTCACACTCACTGAAGAGGGTGCCCCGGACTCAGATCCAGGCAGGCACGGCCCAGTCCGAAGCTAGAAATCCAGATTTTTGTGTCAGCACTGCCAGTTCTCCAACAAGGGTGATGGATTGATTCAAAGTTTTGTTTTTAAAAAAAACAAAAACTTCTCTCCGGGTCCAACATCTGCATTTGTCCCTGTAGGCCGCCCATTTGAAACCTATGACTCTCTAGCAGGTTCTGACGTTTGGACAGGATTATGGCTCTGCCGCAGGGTCCTCTCTGGGGTACTGGTGACCCCCAAGGACACCCACAGCAGTGGAAAAAGTCCCCGTAGGGGTCCTCTTTCTCCATTCTGGAATCTACTCTGGGACTCACACAGTGGTCCCAAACACGGCAGGCTGGAGGTGGTCCCTGTCCTCTTCCTCCCCAGTACTGTTGGCAAGGTGTGAACTGGGCCCACCAGGGAGTGGGTGACTGGGGACATTGGCCGGCAAGGGCCCCAGGCGCTCAGCCTCAGCCAGGGTGGCCATCAGCCCAGCCAGGGGTGGCCGGCGGCGGCAGATGTCCTGCAGCAGTTCAGCCCGGGGCTGCAGCTGCCTGATGAGCTTGTCCCTCTGGCACACGGCAGCCTGCAGACTCTGGACAGTAGCCTCGGAGGTCAGCAGCTGCTCCTGGAGAGCGGCAATCTCACTGGCAGGAAGGCAACACGGGGCAGTTATGGCACGGGGGAGCCAGAGGTTCTCTTCCCCTGCTCCCGACCTCCATCCCTGTCAGGATAAAGTCCCCCTATTATGGACTGAATGTCTGTGTCCCTCCCTCCCCGAATTCATATATTGAATCCCTATGCCACAGTGTGATAGCACTTGGGAGATGGGGCCTTGAGAGGTAAGTTTAGATGAGGTCATGAGGGTTTCCTTGTAAGAGACACACCAGAGAGCTTGCTCTCTCTCTGTGCCACGTGAGGACACAGTGAGAAGATGACCATCTGCAAGCCAGGAAGAGGACCCTCACAAGGAACTGAATCTGTCAGTACCTTGATCTTGGATTTCCCAGCCTGCAGAACTGTGAGAAATGATTTGCTGTTGTTTAAGCCACCCAGTCTGTGGTATTCTTTAACGGCAACCTCAGCAGACTAACACACTCCCTCATCCATCCCCGTAGCTCTTCCTGCAGTTCCCTTGTCCCCTACACCTTTTCCTATTTGTTGTTCAGCTTAGATGGCTCCCCCTCCAGGAAGCCTTCCCTCCGGGCCCCCTCAGAGCCGTGTGGCCCTCCATCACACACACCCAATCACCCCATATTGGAACTGCCTAACAATGTGTCTGCTTGAGGGCAGGGCTGCATAGGTCTTACTGATGTGCCCTAATACCCAGCACAGTGCCTGGCCCATAGTAGATGCTCAGTAAAGATGAAGTAATGAATCCAACCAGCTCTGAATTTTTTCCCACCCGGTCCTCAGCACCACCTTCCTCCCTGGGCACTTGTCTCATCTCTTTCAACCCTCAGCTAGAGGGACTCTTCAAAACTGCTGGTATCATCCCATCCTCCCCTCCTCAAGAACCTGCCATGGCTCCAGTACCTACATCAGGCGGCTGGTGGTCCCTGCACCACTCAGGACCAGCCGATTTTGCCTAGTTAGATACCCACACTTGTATGACATCTCTCAACTTTACATAGTGAAAACTAAGTCAAGTATTTTGGTGTTTGTTTTTCCAATCCCACCAGTAGTCCGGCTCCACGTGAATGCACACGATTTCCCCTGCCGGTCCTCCTTTCCAGTCTCGGCTCTGCCTCCGCCCACCTCCTCCGAGAAGTCCATGTGGCCGGCCCCGAGCCTCACCGGTCCTTGGCGCGGCCCAGCTCGTCTAGGGCGGCGCGCAGCTGCTGGTCGTGGCGGGCCAGGCGCTCGGCCTGGGTGCGCACCGTGCGCTCGGCCGCATCCAGCCGCGCCTCCAGCTCCGCCGCGCGCCGGTGTACCGCAGCCAGGTGTGCGTTCGCCTCGCGGATCTGCAGGGGCGGCGGCGCTGACATGGCCCCGCCGCGGTCCAGGCCCAGCCACGCCCACGGGCGGCCCGGAACCGGTCCTGGCCGCGCCCACGGGGCCACGCCCCCAGCGGTCCGTTCAGGGCTTCGGCGTGATTGGCCGCGATCACTGCTAGGCTCCGCCTCCAGGGCTGGGTCTCGCCCTCCTCAAACCCGAACACCCCCGCTGGTTCCGGCAACTCGAAACTCCACCCCTGAGCCGGGCCTAACTCCAAGATTGGCCAAGGTCTTAACAAACCACGCCCCCAGGTTGGCCTTGTCCTCTGGTGGCGCCCTAGTTCGGGCTCTGGCAGCAGGATTGGTCATTCCCTCGAGACAGAACAAACCCCCCCCCCCCCCCACTTAGAAGCTAACGCCGGGTTGGTCAGGCCCACACGCCTTCAGGTTATGTTTGGGCTCTGGCCACGCCCCGAGCCTAGAGCATTCTTCATCCCGCCCAGGGGTTGGACTAGCCACAAACTGGGCACAGACCACATCGTGCTAAGAATCCGAGCACTGGGATTGGACACTTTCTCGTTAAGCCCCTGAACCTGACCACGCCCCCAAATAGTCGCACGCTGTTCAGACTCTGGCTTAAGACTGGCCACTGGGCGTAACCAAGCCTCCCCACAGATTCGGGCACTGGGAGTGGCCACATCCCGCCACGTCCCGCCCCATAATGACGTCTCTCTCCTATCAAGTGGAGCACGGCCCCGCGGTCTCCTCTGTGCCTGTGGATAGGCCTAGTACCTTTGATAGTCCCGCCCCTAGTTAGGCCCCAGCTCCGGGAGTCAAACCACTCCTGACCCAGGACCTTCTGAGCTGAACTAGCGACATCTGCCTTCACTGATCCTGGTCGGCCTCAGTTTCCCCCTCCAGAAATCGGCTAGGGCTGCACGCGCTCTTCCTTTACGCCAGTCCCGATTCCAAGCGCTTGAGCGCGACCCGTGTCCACCTCCGCGGCGCTCAATAAAGTTGCTCGCTTGTTGCCGTCCCGCCCGCAAGAGAGGCTGAGCGCGCCGCCCAGCAAGTCTCGCGAGAGTCAGCGGCGTCCGCCCTTGGGCGCTGGGAGCCGGGGCGTCTTGCGGTGCGGGGCCCGGGGTGTTCCGTCATGGCTAAGACGCTTCTTCACCAGTACTGGGACATCCCCGAAGGTACCGAGTGCCACCGCAAGACCTACGCCACCACCAGTATCGGTGGTGCCACTGGTGAGCGCCGGTCGGGTGCCCAGGGCGGAGGGCGCAGGGAGGCCGTGGGGTCACTGGGGGCTGTCCGAGGGCGTCCTGGAGGGGCTGCGGATCTCGCGGGGTGGCAGTGGTCATCGTCGGGGTGTCTGGGGCGGCCTTGGGACGCTCGGGGGCTCTCGTACAAGATAGACTTTGTGGGGGTGTCGGACTAACTCACAGGGCGCAGAGGGGTCATAGGGTCACTGGGAGCAGTCCGAGGGGGTCCCATGGGGGCTGGGAATCTCGCGGAGTGGTACGTGACCATCGTCGGGGTGTCTGAGCCGGCCATGGGGACCGCTGGTGTGAGATAGACGTTGTGGGGGGATGGGTGTGGCAGGGTTGGAGGGCCCTGGAAGGTCGTGGTACATGTGACAAGCTGGTCACTGGAGTCGTCAGAATCCCTGGGTGCTGGCATTTTGAGGTTATTGTTGAAACGCTCACCAGGCTCTGGGAAAGTGATGGAGTGGGAAGTGGTGGAGTGGGACGGGGCCATTATCGGTGTCAGAGAAGCTGGAGGGTTCTGAGACTTTCCAGCTGGTGTCTTTGAGATAGTTTGGGAGGATCGTGGGTTATTATTGAGGTGTCTGAAGGCAGAAGTTTGAGAAGGTTCTGGAGTGGGATGAGGTCTTTGTAGGATCCAGGAGAACTGGGTGGTCAGAGACATCTGAAACTTTTATTGGGGGCCATCAGAGGGGTCTTAGGGGCGCTGCGGAGATGATAAATGAAGTGAGTCAGCAGCTACCATAAGGGTAGCCTTGGGGGAATCTGAGGGGATGCACAGCCCTGGCAGTCCTCTGCAGGGGAGACCCTGGAGTCTAGCCTCTTCTAGTCTCCTTCCCAATCTCAGTCTGAGACATAGGTATGATGGGTTTGGGGGCCACCTCTGTATCTCCAGCTCCTGCAACAGGGCCTGGCAGAATTTGAGTCTGCACTGGGAGGCTTTGCATTAGGACCTAGTCAACGCTACCCTTTTCTGCATATTTAATAAGAAGCACCGTTACCATTTTCATTTCTCAGAGGCGGAAACTGAAGGTTAGAGAGGTGGATGAACTGCCCCGGTGTCTTTGGGAGCCGGGCTGCAAATCCCGGTCTGCTCCTGGGGGTGACTGGGGCAAGGAATGTGCCTCCAGGGTCCTCCTGAAGAGTCTTCAGGAAGGCTGAAGGGGGAGCCCCAGGGGATGGGTTTTGTGGCGTCTGCTTGAACAGAGCCTGGAGGGGGCTTGTTGGAGGGTGTTTGAGGGGGTGCGGGTGGAAACCTTTGACGGAGGTGCTATGTCGGGTGGTCGTGGAGAGACTCAGTTTTGGGGGTGGTCGCTGGCTTCCAGGAGCCCTACAGGGGACCCAGGGGTCTTCGAGGGCGTCGCTGTGTGCGTGTGTCACTCACTCTGCCCGCCCGCATTTTCTCACTGACCAGCTCCACTCAACACTCAGGACCCGATTAAACGTGCTCCTGGATCCTCCCTCACCTCCCCGCTCCTTCCATCCCTGCCGCCCCTCAGCCCTCCACCCAGGGAACTCGTTTCACACTTGGCTTCCCTGGGATGGTGAGCCCCTGTAGGGCAGGGAGCCAGGCTCTAGCCCAGCCCAGCACCCTGTGGGAACGCAATAACTGGAGGAACAAATGAGTGAGGGAAGGAAGGAAGGAAGACAGGGCAGTAACTAGGAATGAACGAATGAGTGACTTCGTGAGTGAATGAATGACTGTGAATGCATGAGAGGAGGAAGGCCCACAGTAACTAGGATGAATGAATGAGTGACTTGTGAATGAATTAATGAGTGAGGGAAGGTACACAATAAATGAGTGGATGAATGTACGTGGGCCCACAGTTACAGATTGTGAATGAATGAACGTGCACTGTGTCAAGACGGTCACTTCAGGAGGCTAGGAGCAGGCGGAGGGCCTGGGGAGGGGCCTTTTGAGGGGGTGACGGGAGCCTGTGGAAGGGCCGAGTCAGTAGAGACTCTCGAGTGCTGGGGAGGGTGACTGCAGCGTCTGAGGAGTTAGGTGGGCTCCCGGGGACACGGGCTGGCACATCACCTACTGAAGGATTGCTGGGGGGAGGGGGCCAGTCCTTGACCCTGGGATGGTCCGGCACCTTCCAGGTCATCCGCTCCCAGGTAAAGGACTTCTGAGGGGTCTTGGGATTGTGGGGCACTCTGTGTCCCACGTGGCCTGTGAACTGGGCGTCCCTCAGGCAGGACCGCAGGCAAATGGGGGTGGGGTCAATCAGGTTCCCCCGCCAGGACTCACTGCCTGACTGGGTTTGGGGACCGTCACTGAATCTTGTCAGTGGTTCTTCGGCAGAGGCTCATAACTCCTGCTTCCTGGCCCAGCTCTGGAGATCATGCCTCCCCAGGTCCCAGGCAGGATGGGGAGCCCCCTCTGATTCAGCCTCTTTACAAGGTGGGGTTTGGGGGTGGGGACGTGTGAGAGAATGACTGAAGAAGGGGGTTTGTTGGGCCAGGGCGGGCCGAGCAGGCTTGGGGGAACCCCAGACTCTGGTCCCCTCCCCCCTTCCCAGCCTTCAGCCGCTCTGAGGGGAGCAGGGACCCTAGGGTTCATCGTGGGATCAGGAGGGATTCGATCTGGGGAGTCCCCAGGTGGGCGCCTTGCGTGAGGGAGCCTTCTGTGTGTGTGCTCTTTTCCTGTCGTCCCTGGGGCTCAGTTTCCCTGTCTGGGAAGTGGGGTGGCCCTCTTGGCCCTCGGGGTTGCTCTCAAGGTTACCCCCGCTGTGCAGTGTGAAAAGTTCCCCACAGCTCTTGTGAGCTGAACCTCAGCCAGGACTGGGGGGGAACACTGCTCAGCCAGGAAGGTCACGTGAGGGCTGCACGCAAGCTGTGAGGTCTCCAGAGGCTGCAGGCTTGGGGACCTGGCGGGGCCCACATCCCTGGGGCATCGGTGAAGGTGGCGCTTGGCCTTTGGGTTAGACCCTTCTGGCTTCCAGGCAGCTCTGCTGGGTGGCATCAGGCAAGCCGCTCTACCTGTCTGAGGACACCCCCCGCCCTGCCCACGAAGCGACGGATCAGAGGGGACTGAGCCCATTGGGCCCCGAGGAGGGTGAATGGGGTGGTGGGTGCCCTTGCCGCCTGGCAGGTGGCAGTTGTGTTTTGTCTGGGGTGGGCTGGCCCCAGGAGTTCTGTGCTGGCGGCCTGCTCACCCTGGTGGTCTGTCAGGAGAGGAGGGGTGCATTGTCTGCCCCGAGCAGGGTCAGCTGGAGGGTGGGGAGCCCCGTGTTGGAGCCAGCCAGCTTGCCTTTGGTCTGATGTCCACTGAAGAGGGTCTGGCTGGGGAGGCTGCCCGAGGCTGCCCCAGTCTTACCCCAGACCCACACACGGCCCAGGTCAGCGTTCCCTCAGGATGCCCCAGGCTAGGACCTCAGGCCTGGCCGCCCACCTGGCACTTGGCTCCAGGCCTGGCCCCCACCAGGGCCCCTCACACGTAAAAGCCAACGTCAGGGGCAGGGCAGCCGGGGCGGCGGCAGAGATGTAAGAGCTGATGAGAGTGGCGAGGCTGAGCCAGCCAGGGCGAGGGACGGGCCCGGCGGTGGCGAGGAAGAGGCCTTGGGGCCCCGGAGCGAGCCTCCGCGCCTCTGCTAAGGAACCCTGGGCCGTGCGGGTGGATGCAGCCTGTCATGGGAGTGGGGAGCGGGGCCAGAGTGCCAGCGCAGCCACCAAGGCCCAAGCCCATCCTTGCGGAGGCCGTGTGCTGGGCTGGTGCCCTGCGGGGGGCCAGCAAGGGCAGGGGGACGCAGGTGGCACTCTGTAGGCCTTGGTAGGGGGAGGCCTGGGGGCTGGAGGGGGCGGGTGAGAGCCCAGGCCTCGGAGCTGGGTTTGGGCCCCAGCTCATCGACTGTGGGACTGAAACAGCCCCTCCTGGGCCAAGCAGTGGCGCCAGGAGCCACCTTGGTGGCTGCTGTGAGGGTGAAGGGAGCGGTCACTGTGGAATGGGGAGGGGCCTGCCCCCAGCTAGGGCCCGGGTCTGACTCACCTCCCCGCCCTTTCTTCCCACAGGCCTCATCGCCTCCGCCTACAGCGTGGCGCTCCAGACCCCGGCCTCCTTCCTGGAGGGAGTGGCGAGGACAGGACGGTACACGTTTACCGCAGGTGAGCGAGCGAGACCGCCCGGCGCGTGGGCTTCTCCTTCGCGGGCCCTCCCGGCGCTGGTCTGGGCCCCTGACTCAGACTCAGGGCCCGTCCCTCCCCTCCGCTCCTACAGCTGCCATCGGTGCCATATTCGGCCTCACCTCCTGCATCAGCGCCCAGGTCCGCGAGAAGCCTGACGACCCTCTCAACTACTTCCTCGGAGGCTGCGCCGGAGGCTTGGCCCTGGGAGCACGCAGTGAGTGAGCCCGCGCCCCTGACCTCTGCCACCCCTCCTCCCTCTCTTGTCTCCCGGGCCTGGGCCCGGTGGGGGCGGCGGGCAGGAAGAACGCGCATCCAGCTACAGAGCCGGCCGTTGCCCTGAGAGCTCCCAGCACCGTTGAACCTTGGCCGCCAGCTAGCGTAGCAGTGGTTTCAGCTGTTGCTGCTCAGGCAGCTACCCGCGCCCACCTCGCCACACCCTCCCGCCCTCCTGGGGCTGCCTGTGACACTTGGCGTGGCCCCCGAGGCCCCGTGCGTGGACTGTTCCCGTCCCCTCCCTGCCCTCGCCGCCTCGCTCGCTCTGCTCCAGCCCCGTGGCCTCCTTGCTGTGCCCCCTGCACACCAGGCACGGTCCTGCCCCAGGGCCTCGGCATGGGCTGTGCCCTGCGCCTGAACACCCTTCCCCCAGATGTCAGCACGGCAGCCCCTCTCGCTGTTCCAACCCCCCACGTACGATCCAGGGTGTGTGATCCTGGCCCCCGCCCGCCCTTGCTTCGTATCTCTCTCCTGTCTGCCGCGTCTCTCTCCTCTGTCTGCTGCGTCTTGTCAGAGAACACGAGGTCGCCGCCTGTCTCCCCCGCCGGCCCCTGTGCACGCACGGAGCAGGTGGGGCTGGCCTTGGAGCTGCAGCCCCTCTCCCAGCACCCAGGGCCCTGCAGGGGAGCCGCTCTCACCATCCCCACTTTACAGATGCAGGAACTGAGGCTCCGAGGGGGGATGAGGTGGCCCGAGGGCACCCGGGAAGCAGGAGCGGATGCTTCCCTAGTGGGAGGCGGGCCGGGCCCCAGGCCAGCCTTGCACAGTGGAGCCGCCTGGACTAGGAAGCAGACGGCTCTTCTCGCCTGGGCGGGGCGGGGGTGCGCGGCGGGCAGAGGCCACACTCAGATAAACCGCTGGGCCTAGGGCCCAGCAGGCCGGGAGTGCTCCGTGGACGGTTCCAGCAGGGCAGAGAGGGAGGATGCTGAGGAGGAAGGCCCGCGCCCTCCTGGCCTTCGCTTCGAGACCTTGGCTGGGGTCTGGGTTTGACCAGCGCCCCTGAGCCTGCGATGGGGGTGTGAGCCCCGCGCCCAGCAGGCAGACCCCCTTCCTGCGGCTGCTCTCAGGCCACAGGCGTCTTGTGCTCCCCGCTTCCCGGACCGCAGGGCGGGCTCAGCCAGGACACTAGCTGAGACCGACCGACACGCACCCGTCCCCTCCCGCCCCCGGACCCAGCAGCCTGGACTGCTGCCTCCCTCCTCCCTCCTCCCTGCCTCAGTTTCCACGCCCGTCTTCACAGGCACGGGGCCTGGGGGCTCATCCCGGCCACCCGAGCTTGGAGTGGGGGCTGTCCTCTCGCGGTCACTGCCGGCGCCCCGGGTGGGCATGAGTGAGCCGCCCGCGTGCGTGCCTGACGCCAGCCTCCCCGCTCTCACAGCCCACAGCTACGGGATTGGAGCTGCCGCCTGTGCGTACATGGGCATGACGGCCGCCCTGGTCAAGATGGGCCAGCTGGAGGGCTGGAAGGTGTTTGCAGAGCCCAAGGTGTGAGCCCTGCCGCCTCCTGGAACTTCAGGCAGGTTGAAATTCGTCTAAAAATAATAAATTCTGTGTATGTCTGTGTGAGTTTCCCCTGCTCCGTTGTTCTCTGGGGTGCAGCCCTGTCCGAGGAGTGCTGGGTGACAGGCCAGCGCTGGTGAGGGCCTCAGGGCGGATGCTGGAGGAGTGAGGAAGCGGCAGGAGATACGGCATCTGGGTCTGTGCCTGACGGCCCGACGGCGCCAGCTGGGCCCCGGAGGAGGGAGCAGGCGTCGGGCAGGGGTCTGCGGGCCTCGGCCTGTTCTCTTGGCGGGCAGGAGCCCACGGGGGGCGGGACTGGGCCCTGCTGCCCACAGCCCTTCCTGCGCCCCCCCCGCTGCAGGCCCCTCTCTGGGCCTCCCCCCAAAGCCAACAGCATGTGGAAAACACACCCAGGCCCCATGCACGGCCCGTTTCCAAATTCCTGGGTGTTGGAGTGGAGAGCCCTGGACAGCCTGGCCCCGGAGCCTCGTCCCCATCCGACAGGTGGGTGACAGGCCACCGGGAGCCCTCAGGGCAGGTGCCCACGGCAACAACGAGAAGAGGGACTCGAGGTCCTCGCCCGCTGCTGCCTGTCAGGCCTGGTGATTTAGGTGGCTCCAGAATGCTGGCACGGCCTGGCCCTGGGCTTTCTGCACAACTGGCTCAGTTCTTCCTGGAAGCCAGAAAGGAAGGCCCGGCATGTTCCAGCATACCTCGATGGGCCATAAATTAGGGCTCTCGGCGCCCCACCCTAGGGAGCAGGGTCGGATGAGGGTGGGATCAGGTCCTGGCAGGGGTCTGGGCACTGCAGGTGGCCCGGGGGCGGCAGGAGCGGGCCAGGCTGGTCGCAGCCCTCACGCACCCCCTCCCTGGTGTGTGGCCCGTCCCTCCTTCCCCTTCCTCCTCTCTTGGGGGCCTGGACGTGGTTGAAAGCCAAGCTTGGAGCCTTGCTTTCCTCCTCTGTCCACCCCAGCTAATAACTCATCCGGGTGTTAAGCAGAGCACAGGGCCCCAGCCCCACGGCCATTGGCTGGGCTGGCCTCACCACCATTTCCTTATGCCCCCAGCCGCCGGACAGCCATGCAGGTCCCTCCCAGCCCAGGCCCCTCAGCCTCCCCACCTGCCACACTGAGCCTCTCCACGCTGACACGGCCCCTCGTCCAGCACGCCCTCCAGGGAGTGGGTGCCAGCGTCCACGTGCGGCCTGGGACCGGCCACCGGCTCGGGGTCACGTCCGGGCCTAGCTACCCGAGCCTGGACTTGGGGGTCTTTGAGAGAGGGTGGAGATGCCCCACCGGCCCATGGACTGGGAGGGGAGGGCCCAAGAGGGCTCTGGGCTCTGAGACCTGCGATCGAAACCCAACACTTGGTTCTTTCCTGGCTCTGTCTTCAGTTTCCCCGCCTGGGAAGTGGGGATGACCGGGTCCCTCCCTCAGAGATGTTCCCTGAAGAGGGAAAATAGCTACACCCCATGGAAGCGCCCTTTCCCTGCCCTCTAGGCGGCGGCCGGGGTCCCCTGCTCCTGCACCAGCCTGGTCTGTCCTTGCGGTTGCTGGCAGGGGGCGGAGCCCACCGTGCTCGGTCCCCCCCCAGGTCCCCAGCACCCTGCCCCGACCGCGGAGAAGTCAGGTTCCATCCCTGCTGCCTGCCTCTCCCTCCTTGCACGGCTTCCCGCCTGTCCCGCCCCGCAGCAGCCCGGGCAGCAGGGGCGACAGGTTCGAGTTGGTGGCGGGTTGGTAGCGTGGCCCCGTCGTCACCGTAAATAGGGCCTGTGATCGTCATCGGGGCCGCCAAGGGCTGGAGCCGGGAGGACCTGTTCAAGGCCCCGCAGCTGGTCACTTCCCAGCCCCTGCACAGCAGTAGCTTCCAGAACCAGATCTGCCCAGGGCCCCCGTCGCACCTACACCCTTCCTCAGCCCCCGCTCTCTTGAAGCCCAAACCCTGTGCCGGGTCCAAGGGCCCACAGAGCGGAGGAAGAGCTCATTCACGGCCAGCCAGCCCCAGCCCACTTCCGGGCCTCGGTTTCCCCTCTAGCTCAGGCCAGGGCTGTGCTGCCGCCCACCCAGCCCTTTGGGGGCTGGCGGCCAGCGTTGGAGCGGTACCCCCAGCAACGGCCCAGGCCCCCCCAGAATGGGGCAGGAGGGAGCAGCTGCTCACCGGGCTCCAGGCAGCCCCAGGCCCCTCAGCCGTTAACAGTACTAAGCTGTGAGGGGCCCGCATCATCCCCACACACAGGCCCCCGGGGCACGGCCCCTGTCCAGTGGATCCAGTTCCCCTGCTCCTCGACCTGGAACCCCACATCCTGCCACAGCAGCCCCGACGTGGGGCAGTGGAGGACCTTTCCAGAGACACTCATCCCCCACCTCGACGAAGCCACCCCCAGCCCGACAGTCTGGACTAGCGAGGGGAGGGGGCGACAGGAGGGCTTCCTGGATGAGGCAGAGAAGGGAGGACCTGGGCATGAAGAGGTCTTTGCAGACGTGCACAAAGGGGAAGGGTGTCCCAGGCAGAGGACAGCGCAAGATCAAAGGCCTGGGTGAGGGCACAGCAGGTGAGCTATACAGGCCTGGGGTCAGTGGTGGGGCATTCCCTTCCCGAGGACCCTAGCCCTGGGGACACTTGCCAGTGGGGACAAAGCTGCAAGGACTGACCCAGCCCTCCAGGCCGGGCCGGGTCTCTGAGCTCTTAGCAAGCCGAGAAAATGTGAGCCATCCAAGTAAGAGGAAAGGAGAAAACCCTTCGAGCCCTTCCCACCTGCCAGCAGGGCCCATTTGTCGATGGTGATGTTGCTGTCATTTTGTGGGCTTGTTGCATCCTGACAGCAGCCCCGGGAGTGAGCTCTTGACATTAGTCCTGTTTTACAGATGAGGAAACTGAGGCCCCAAGAGGCGATGTCACAGGGCCTGGCTCACAGCAGGCACTCAGTGTTAGTTCTTTATTTTATTTTGTTTATTCTTTTGGCCGCACGGCACGGCATGTGGGATCTTAGTTCCCTGACTAGGGATCAAACCTGCGCCCCCTGCAGTGGAAGTGCAGAGTCTTAACCACTGGGCCGCCAGGGAAGTCCCCAGTGTTAGTTCTTTTATTATTATAGCTATTGTTGGCAAAGAGCATTGTAGACTGTCTCTGAAAGACTTCCCATGTGGTCGCCGTGGCAGGAACAAAAGCAGCCCAGTGGGACAAGGGAGGTGTTTTTGCGGCCAAGTGATCTTAAAAGCAAAGTTACACCCTCACAAATTCCTGTAAAAAGTTATATTGGACGTGGGCTGCAGGACACACGACGCTTTCGAGGAGGCCCCACAGGCCTGCCGTTTGCCCCTGCTGGACCTGGAGGCTGGTCCTCTGCCCTCTCACCCCTTTTCACACCCTTCTGCCTTCAGAGTCCATCCTGGGTCTGCCCACATCTCACTCCCTCCGCAGCTCACACCCAGGTCCGGCCCTGCCTGGACCTGGGTACTCACCCCCATCCTGGTCTCCGGCTCCGCCCTCACCCCCAGTCTGTCCTCCCCACAACAGCCAGTGGCAACACCAGAGTCGGGTCACGTCCCCCCTCTGCCCACAGCCCTCCAGGGCTCCCACCTCCCTGGGGATAAAAGCCCAGGTCCTCCCCGTGGCCCACAAGGCCCTGCACGGCCTGCCCTGTCCCCTCCCTGCCCTCCCCTCCTCCCTCTCTCCCCCTCGCTCACTGTGCTCCAGACACACGGGCCTCCTCACTGTTCCTCCAACACGCCAGGCACGGTCCTGCCCCGGGGCCTTTGCACAGGCTGTGACCTCTGCCTGGACGTCTCTCCCCGCAGATGTCCCCTAAAACTCGCCAACTCACCTCCTTCAGTTCTCAGTTCAAATGTCACCTCCTCACTGAAACCTCCCTGACACGCCACTGAAATGGTGCCCCACCCAGCCCGCAGCGCCCCACACGCCGTTTACCCTCTTCTCTTTTTGTCCATCACACTTACCAGCTTCCAAATCCCCCATCACCCTCCTGTGTACTGTTTAGTGGAGCATGGGACATATCCTGGTTGTTATACCCTTGGGTCAGCACCCAGCCTGGGAACACAGCAGAGCTCTGTAAATACATGGCCCAGCCCTGCTCTGGGCAGGGTCCCACTCACTTTACCCCCATAGATGATGGCTGCTGGGGGGTGGGGGGAGGCGGGGACAGGTAGGAACTGTCTGTGTTGTGAGGGTCTCGAAGCCAAGACTTACAAGTGTTTACCGAGCACCTACGTGTGTCAGGCAGAGACTCGGGCCTGGGATCCCATCTTTCTTGTCAGCCAGCAAGACCAACGAGGCCCCCGCCTTCCTGGAACTCAGCCTTTGGTCTGAAGGAAGAAATAGTAAAACAGTAAAAAAAAAAATAGTAAAACAGTAAAATGAGCAAACATGTAAATGAAAAAGAGTGATTTAGATAAAACAGTGCTTCAGAGAGAAAACCAAGGTGACGAGAAACCCAGCCAGAGGGAGGAAGGGCCAAAGCCTGGCATGTTCCCAGGTGGACACAGCAAGGCAGGGCAGACACTTTGGAATCCATCCTGCGTCCACCATAGCAGGCGCTTCGGGTCCTGGCCCATCTGAGCACCCCGGAAAGGGCTGCTCCAGGAGGGAGCAGGGTCCCTGAGTGCCTCGGGGCACCCACTGCCGCTCCCACACCGAGGGGAGGGTAGAACGAGCAGGAAGGAGACTGGAGGGTGGAGTCTCGAGAAAGGGAGAGCCGAGGCTTCCTGGCTGGTTTCTGGTGGGGGTGTGAGGCCCCGGCCCACCCTCACCGCCCCACCCTCGAAGCCCGAAGCCGGGTTAGTCGTCGCGTCAGGGCTCTGGAAGTGGGCGGCAGAGCTTTGCCCCCTCTCACCCTGTCTGGCTCGACATCCAGGGCTCAGAACCCAGGGGAACCCCCAGTGCCCGGGATACAGGCCATCTCCAGCATCCTGGGCCAAAGAGTGACTGCCTGTGGGGAAACTGAGGCACGCAGCAGCCACCGGGCTGCCCGGGGGCCTCCAGTAGCTCCCCTCCAGTCACCCACCCTCCGTCCCTCCACTCTGGCCCTCCTTGGATTTGGCATCCAGAGAGGTCTGGCTGGGCCCCCAGCCCCGCATTGGCACTCACAGGTCCCTCCTCGGAGCCAGCCACGCCTCCCAGGACCTTCCCGGAATGCTGGGTGGTCGGCCCAGGTGTGAGGGGCTCAGTCAGGCCTGACCCCAGACCAGCCAACATCTCACCTTTGGGGGCCCCGCAGGCTCTGAACACTCCGGATGCAGAGCAACAAAGGTGTGAGCCGGGGGTGGCCAGGCTCCGGGAGCCGAGGGAGGCTTTCAGCTCAAGCGGAGCGGCTGCAGGCAAACCCATGGCCTGGCCTAAAATTCCCCCCACGAACCCACCTTCTTTTAAAGTCCATCCAAATGCTTTTATTTTGCCCTTTTTTTTTTTTTTCACAGCAGCCTTTTTTTTTTTTTTTTTTTTTTAACTTTTTGGCCGTGCCTTTCAGCATGTGGGATCTTAGTTCCCTGACCGGGGATCAAACCCATGCCCCCTGCAATGGAAGTGTGGAGTCTTAACCACTGGACCGCCAGAGAAGTCCCCATAGAAGTCTTTTTAAAATGTATTTTGCAAGTTTATTTTTTTTTTCAATCGGTAAAACAGACTCCGGCCACACAGTATAAAATATACCAAAGGGTGTTCAGGAAAGACACCAGCCACCCAGCCTCCGCAGAGCCTGCCGGCCAGTTTCTTGTTTCTCCTTCCCACAGCGTTTCTCACCCAAACAAGCGCATCTGTGTATTTTTCCTTTCCCCTCACAGAAACCATCACACTGTCAGTCCTTGCTGTTTTGCAGCCCATCCGATTTCCTCCCAACAATAGGTCCCAGATTTCTTTCCATTTAGAAGTGTCTCTGGCCTTTTCACGGCTGTGTAATATTCCCTCCTGTGGCTGAATTGTTTGTTATCTGCATTAAAGCACATTCCCTGGTATAAACAGCGATGCAAAACCTGTAATGAACGTCGTTGTGCGTGTGGGTCAATATACTCACACCCTTCCTGAAAAATTTTTTTTTTTTTTTTTGGCCGTACCCTGTGGCATGCAGAACTTCCCCAACCGGGGATCGAACCCATGACCTCGTCAGTGGAAGCACGGGGTCTTAACCAGGACCACCAGGGAAGTCCCTGAAAGTTTTTTTTCAGTAATAAACTTGATATTTTTAGAGCAGTTTTAGGCTTATAGGAAAATTGAGCAGAAAGCGCAGAGTTCTCATATAGCACCTTGCTCCCGCAGCGGGCACGCACCGCCTCCCCTATTATTACCATCTCATAGTAGCGTGCTCCATTTGTCACATTTGATGAACTAATACTGGCACATTGTTATAAGCTGAAGTCCATAGTTGGCATCAGGGTTCACTCTTTTTCTTTGGTTATCTAAAGATACGATTTTTTTCTGTTGAAGTACAGTTGATCTACAACGTTGTGTTAGTTTCAGTGTGCAGCAAAGTGATTCAGTTATACGTATATATTCTTTTTCATATTCTTTTCCCTTATAGCTTATTACAAGGTACTGAGTATAGTTCCCTGCGCTATACAGTAGGACCTTGTTGTTTACCTATTTTATATTTAGTAGTGTGTATCTGTTAATCCCAAACTCCTAATTTCTCTCTCTTCCCCTTCTCCCTTTGGTAACCGTAAGTTTGTTTTCCATGTCTGTGAATCCATTTCTCTTTTGTCAGTAAGTTCATTTGTATCATTTTTTTAGATTCCACATATAAATGATATCATATAGTGTTTGTCTTTCTCTGTCTGACATGCTTCACTGAGTAGGGTCATCTCTAGGTGCATCCATGTTGCTGCAGATGGCATCATTTCGTTCTTTTTTTTTATGGCTGAGCAGTATTCCACTGTATATATGTATGTACCGTATCTTCTTTATCCGTGTACCTGTCGATGGACATTTACGTTGCTCCCGTGTCTTGGCTGCTGTAAACAGTGCTGCTGTGAACATTGGGATATGGGCTCACACTTGGTGTTGTACATTCTATGGGTTTGGACAGATGTGTGATGACAGGTATCCACCATTGTATCATCATGCACGGTAGTTTCACTGCCCGAAAAATCCTCTGTGCTCCGGCTACTCAGCCCTCCTTCGGCCACCCCTGGCCGCCACTGATCCCTTTCCTGTCTCTGTAGTTTCGCCTTTTCCAGAATGTCCTGTAGTTGGAATCAAAGTCTGTAGCCTTTTCAGATCAGCTTCTTTCACTTAATAACACGCACTTAAGCTTCCTCCACGACTTGTCGTGGCCTGATAGCTCATTTCTTTTTAGCACTGAATAACATTCCCGTTGTCTGGATGTGCCACACTTTGTTTATCCGTGTACCTGCTGAAGGACATCTGAGTTGCTTCCAAGTTTTGGCAATTATGAATAGACCCGCCATACATATTCACGTGCGGGTTTCTGTGTGGACGTCAGTTTTCCACTCCTTTGGGTGAATTCCAAGGAGGGTGAGTGCTGGGTCCTATGGTCAGAGTACGTTTCATTTTGCAAGAAGCCGCCAAACTGCCTTCCAGAGTGGCAGGACCATTTCGCACCCCAGCAGCAATGAACCTGAGTTTTGTTGCTCCACATCCTTGCCAGCATTTGATGTTGTCAGTGTTCCAGATTTGGGGCATTTCAGTGGGTGTGTAGTTGTACCTCATTGCGGTTTGTTTTTTTAAAATTTATTTATTTCATTTATTTATTTTTGGCTGCGTTGGGCCTTCGTTGCTGCACGCGGGGTTTCTCTAGTTGGGGAGAGTGGGGGCTACTCTTCATTGTGGTGCACGGGCTTTTCATTGCAGTGGCTTCTCTTGTTGCGGAGCACGGGCTCTAGGCAGACGGGCTTCAGTAGTTGTGGCGTGTGGGCTCAGTAGTTGTGGCTTTCGGGTTCTAGAGTGCAGGCTCAGTAGTTGTGGCGCACAGGCTTAGTTGCTCTGCAGCACATGGGATCTTCCCGGACCAGGGCTTGAACCCGTGTCCCCTGCATGGGCAGGCGGATTCTTCACCACTGCGCCATGAGGGAAGCCCCCTCGTTGTGGTTTTAATTTGCCTAAATGTTTAGATAAACCTTTGTTGAGCCTCCTGTTGGGAGCCAAGCATGGTTCCAATATCTCTTGTACGATTCAGGCTAGGAAGGAGGTGCTAGTGCCTCATTTTGCAGATGGGGAAACCAAGGCTCAGAGAAGGATAGCTGTTTGCCCAGGGTCACACAGCAAATGGGGGTAGAGCCAAGGCCCTGTGACTAACTCCCAGAGCACTTCTACCTGCAGTGTCCCAGGCCCTGTGCTGGGCACTAGGGACGTAGCAATGACCAAGACAGACCCAGTCTACCCTCCCAAGGCTCACAGTCCAGTGGTGGATATGGACTCGTGAGCAGGCAGTTATAGCTTGTGCTGACCAGGGCTGTAATGTGGTTGCACAGGTACAGGGCAGGGGGGACCCAGAGGAGGCACCTGACCTGGCCTGGGTGTCCAGGGAGAAAGGGGTGCTGAAGCATGTATAGGAGCTTTCCAGGAGAAGGGCAAAAGAGTGACCCAGGCCAGAGGAACAGCATGGAAGATGGCTCAGAAGTAAGAGAGAAAGGGACGTGGCCAAGAGCACCGACTCTGGTGGGAGAAGGTCCTAGGTTCCAGTCCCAGCTCTGCCACTGGTGGCCAATCAGCCCCTTCTCCCGGCCTCGGTTGCCACTCCGCAGCGTAGCTTGGCTGTGAGGATTCAGTAATCCCCATGGGTGCCACACTGGGCCAGGCAGGCACGTGGAGAACCAGAGGGTGGGAGGAAGCCAGGAGGGCCAGAGCAGCACCCCCTCCGCCCCACCCCTGAGCATCTGGAACTCGGGGGTCCCAGGAGGACCTGGCCCGGGTGGTGGTGGAATCAGGTAAAAGCATCCAGAGATGCAGTCCCTGGTCTCCCATCTCAATGCAAAAGGAAATGGCAGGGTGCAGTGGGGGTCTGCTTCCTGCCCCTGCCCCTAATTGGACACTTCCTGCCCCAGGCTGGACCCCTGGTGGGCAGGGACCCCCACACACACACACACCCCGCCCTCACTCACCGTCTAGTCCCCATTAGTGAGGCCGCCAGCTGCGGGAGCCTCAGGCCCAGGTGTTCCCTGCCCACACTCTGCCCCAGTGACCATCACTAAAAATGAATAATGGGCGGAGCAGGCAGGACCTGGAGGGGTGGGGGTGGGGAAGACAGGCCCCGAAGCTCCTCCCACACCTCCTCCCTCTACTCCAGCCCTGAGGAGCTGGGCAGGAGTCCCCTTCACCACCCAGCGCCTCCTGTGGCTTATCTAACCTCTTCTTAGCCTGCCTGCATGTGTTGGCGAGCTAAAGTTGTCAGATTAAGCAAATAAAAATACAGACGGCCGGTGAAGTTTGAACTCCCAATAAGCAATGAACCACGCAATACGTGGGATATATTTACACTAAAACATGATTAATTTTCTACCTGAAGTTCAGATTCAGCTGGATTCTCTCTGGCAGCCCTTTTCTGACCCTGCCTGGGTGAACAGCAGGCCTCGGCTGGCCTTCCTGCGTTATGGGCAAACACCCGGATGCTGATCCACACTGACCCATCAGAGGGACCCCGGCCCCACAGGACCCTGGGGGCCTCCCTGTCAGGTGTGTCTCCCTCTGAGGTACTGGACCTGGGGCTCCGGGGGGGCCTGGGATCAGGGCCCAGGTGTGGATGGGGGAAGTTGAGGCCGCATCTAGCTGCCAACTGCAGTGGACATATTTGAATTTGGATGCTGAAATTGTGGCTCTGAAGAGGTCCCTGGGGGAGAGGAAAAGGGGGGGGGGCGTGTGTCCACCACCCCCAAGTACCCACTGCGTGGGGTCTCTGTTGTGTCCCCCAGCCTTCAGCAAGGCTCCGATGGTGAGAGCCCCGTCCCCGGAGCCCAGGTTCGAATCCCAGCCCTGCCCCATGCGGGTTTTGAGAACGCCAAGTGTTCTCTCGGTGCCTCAGTTTCTTCACCTGTAAAATGGGGATTGATAACAATACTGCTAATAATAGTACCAACTGTCGGGGTCATTGAGAGGATTCAATGCATTCATGTAACAGAGGAGCTTGGCCTGGCACAAAGCTAGTGCTCACTGAAGTGATGGCCTGCCCCGGCCTCCCGGCCCAGGAGGGAGGGGTTAAGCGGGAATCGGAGGCTAATTTTAGCCTTGATGACACCACCTGGCTGCCTGCCTTGTCCAAACATCCTCAGCCAAGCATGAGGTTCAAGGCGTCCCCCACCCCCCAACCTCTGACATCCAAGGAGCCTGTTTATTCATTCCTGTCGGCCAGAGCATTCCTCTCCCGCCCGCTGCCTGCCTGTGCCTGCCTTACGGCTCCCTCCGAGCCCCATGTCGCCCGCCGCGTGTTGCCCAGGGTCAGGACCACCTCACCTGTAGGCCCCTTGGAGACAGCCCGTGGCCAGGGGCAGTCGTGGGTGGGCGCAGGGAGAAGGGTGGACAAGAGTCACTCCTGCTCTACAGTCCAGCGTCCCCCGGAGTCTTTGTTTACAGTTCTCCGAGTAAGAGTCCAAGCTTCTGGCTGTGGGGACTCCCAGCGCCGTCATTCGTTCAGCACCTATTTACTGAGTGCCAAGTCCTGCTGGAGACCCAGGCCTTGCCTCCACAGGACTCCCAGTCTTGGGTACGGCAATGACAAGCCAGGAAACAGGAGAGTTTTTCCACTGTGCTTAATACTGTTCATTCATTTGTTCATTCGAGGCGTGTTTATTAAGGCTGTCCTGTATGTCAGGCACTGTTCAGGGTGCTTGGGGCTCCGCAGGGAACAAAGCAGACCAGGATCCCTCATGGAGCTGACATCCTGGTTGGGGAGAGAGGCAAGAGACAGTAAATCACAGAAATAAGTCAAATACATGGTCCAGTTAAATGGTAGTCATTGTTGTGGAGAAAAATAAAGCGGGAAAGGGGACGGGGAGTGCTGGCAGAGGGCAGTTAGCAATAAAGTGATTTGAGAGGGAGTTATTTGAGGGAACCAGGTGGCTGTCAGGGTGGAGGGAGTTCCAGGCAGCGGGAAGAGCACGTGCAAAGGTCCTGGGGCATGAACAGCGAGGACACGGGTTGGGGGAGATGCAGCAGAACCTGTGGGCTCTGCCTCGGGAATCGGTGGGGGCCGTGAGAAGGTCCGGAGCAGAGGATGAGCCCGATGTGGCCTGACATTCTCTTGTCTGGCTCTCCCCTCATTCTGAGGTCAATCCCCGGAACTGTCACCCTGCAGGCCGAGGGGCTGGGCCAGGGGCTGCAGCTGGTCTTTTGAGACCCAAGTGGCTGCAGGTGGGATTCCAACTGTAAATGAGGACTTCCGGGACATTTGGCGAGCCTGCACTGGGAGAAATTGCTGCTCTCTGGAGACCGCCAGTAGTGGTGGGGGCAGGGGGGTGGGGGAATTCTGGGTACACCTTCCCCACATGGCATCTCCATATGCTTCCTGCAGGGCCGGGCCCGGTGCCCAGGTTGCCAGCATTCCTGGCTCAGTGTTTTGCCAGTGGAGGGACAGGTGTCTTAGAAAATTGGAAAACATCCTCTGACAACAAACCAACAAAATGTATGCTCTTCTGGCTCCTTGTCCCGACAGATCTTCTCCGAACCGTTTTCTTTCTTGCAAAATACCTTCATTGGCTTTTCTGACTCCGAAACTGCCACACACACTCCACCAGACTTTCCAGGGAGAGAGAAAAGGCCCTTTGTTCCCCGGCCCGCGTAGCCCCTGGAATTCTCTGTCTCGGCAGCAGCAGTGCACCTAGGCGCTATTGTTTTTTTCTCACACGGTTTTGCAACAGGCTTTTTTTCCGCTCTACAATAGGTGGCCATACAGCTTTCATTTCCAGAAATTGGAAAATGAAGCGTGTCCGGCCCGCACCTCCGCAACCCACCACAGGCTGAAATTTAAGCCCCACGAACCCGGCCGGGCTGGGGTGCTGGGGAAGGCAGACCCCAACGTGCCAGGGGGCCCAGGTGAAGAGAGGCTGGGGGCGGGCAGCACAGGGATGCCAGGTTTCTGTCACCTTGAGTTCCCACGCTCCCCTCTGTACACAGCAGCCCCATGCACCATGACGCCGGGCAGGGAGAAGCCATATCCTTTAAAATACCATCAGAGGGGAAACTGAGGCCCAGGCATGTGAGTTTCCAGCCCCTGCCCACAATCCCGCCTTGCAGAGAAGGTGTGGGAGGATAATCACCTGAAGAGGATACCGGCATGGGCTCCGTTTTGCAGGTGACACGACTGAGGCCCAGAGAGGCTACACCACTCACCCAAGGTCACACAGCTGCCGGCCAGAGAGACTCCAAAGCTCCTGGAGTCAAGAGGTCTGAGGCCAGATGGCAGCCCAGCTCCGCCACTTAGGGGCTGCAGGTGGATTCTGATGTTAAATGAGGCCTTCCTGGACATCCCAGAACCTTCTGGGGTGGGGGAAATTGCTGCTCTGCCAAGGGAGACTGAGTTGGGCGCAGAGGTGAAGTCCAGGCACTCTCTGAGCCTCAGCGGACACCCGGGGACCCCTGTGATGCTTTTGACTGGAGCCAGGCCCCAGGATGGGGGGTGGGGGCACTGGTGGGTGAGGTGGGCGGCTGCAGTGCCAAGCCCACCAGTGAGCCCGGGCCTGAGCCAGCCTCCCCGGACCCATGGCTCCCCTGCCACACACACCTCACACCTGGGGCCCTCCCAACGGGCTGGCTACAAGCCAGGATCTTGGGAGGCAGACGGGGCCCTCAGGGGGCCAGGCCAGGGTTTCCTTGCAGGCTGGGGCAGGGCCAGTAGGTACAGTGTGGTCGCCACCTCCAACTGAGATGATGCCTGGCAGCTGACTACCTCTCTGTCTCCCTCTTTCTGGAAGTTTTTATGAGGCTCAGAGGGGAATGGGAACCCTCCTTGGGCCCCGGCCACCGGGGACGACATCAGGAGACACCAGGGCGCCCCTCCTCGTACCCAAGCGCCATCCCGGTCCCACATCGCACGTGTGGTTCGTTTCTCACCCATCCCAGGCTGGGGCGGTGTTGGGGGCCTCCTCTTGAGCCGCCAGGTGCCCCTTGGCTCACAGCCTGAGGCCCCAGGGAGTGCATTTTCCAGTGGGCTGGCAGCTCCCTCACCCACCAGGCCAGGCTGAGCAACGCGCTAGGGGTCCGACGCGGGCAGAGACCAGGGCTGGGGGCGCAGACGGCCCCACCTCAACCCCCATGCTGGTCCTCAGGTCAAGCCTGAGGTGGGGGAGTCCCTAGGGTCCCCCACTCTTGGCCCTGGCACCAGCCCCTTTCCAGGGAGGCTCCGCCTGGCATTGGCCAGGCGAGCCTCCCCCAGAGAGAGTCAGGAAGTCTCTCGGCTCTCTCTGGCTTTAGGCAGGGGGTTCCTCTGGCCCCCAAAGGCTGGACCCCAGGGCCTGGTGTTTGGTCTGGCTACACATCCCGAGGCCAGGAGGCCTTGGTTCAAATCCCAACCCCCTCCATTCCCACCCTGTGCTCCACTTCCCAGCTCTGTGAGGCAGGCAAAAATGTCAACAAAGTCTGAAATTAAATTGTAGGCAGGGGGCTTCCCTGGTGGCGCAGTGGTTGAGAGTCCACCTGCCGATGCAGGGGACACGGATTCGAGCCCTGGTCCGGGAAGGTCCCGCATGCTGCGGAGCAACTAAGCCCGTGCACCACAACTACTGAGCCTGTGTTCTAGAGCCACAACTGCTGAGCCCACGTGCCGCAACTACTGAAGCCCGCGTACCTGGAGCCCCTGCTCCACAACAAGAGAAGCCACCGCAATGAGAAGCCCGCGCACCGCAAACAAGAGTAGCCCCCGCTTGCCACAACTAGAGAGAGCCCGCGCGCAGCAGCGAAGACTCAACGCAGCCAAAAATTAATTAATTAATTAATTTTTAATATAAAAAAAACAAAAATCGTAGGCAGAACAGGTGGATCTGAGGCCATAAAACTAAATGATGGGAGGGACAGTGGCAGGAGGACTCAGAAGGAGGATGTTAGGGGCGGTGGGGGGAGTCACCGGGTGAGGACACGGTCAGGTGTGCCCCTCGGCCGCCGGGGGTGATATCTGGGCGGGGCCGGAACTCACTAGGCTGGTCCAGCTGGGGGTTTGGATGGGCAGCAGGTAACCTGTGTTTCAGTTACACACATGGGTTTCATCACCAGCCCCTGTGAAGTGACAGGACTTGCTGCAGGGGTGTGGGTGGGCAGAGTGTCGGTGATCAGGAGCCCCAAATGCCCCCCATGAACCCCAGTAACCAACCTTCCCTTCTCTTCAGTCGGGATCAGGGCTCAGCTGGGACTGGGGCTCGGCCGGGTCGGGGCTCTGCCTGGCTACATGTACTGACCATCCCCGACCCAGCCTCCTGTTGCCTCATGGAGCCAAGTTCAGGCTGTGACAGGCCTGTGGGAGGCTCAGGCAGGTGGGGTACGGAAAGATCCTCATCTGTGCCCTCCCCCACCCCCGGCTGCCCCTGCCCCAGCCTGCACCCCACCCATGACCTGGTGACAGATGGCTAGAACTCTGTAGGAGTCTGGGGGTCCTGAGGTGCAGATGTGTGTGGAGACCACCCCCATCACCCAGCTGCCACACAGGGACAAGTGGGTCTGAAGCACAGGGCCCGGAAGCAGGTGGGAGAACAGCACCAGGGCCTCCCTCTGGCTGCAGACCCAGCCCACCAGGAGCTGTCAGACAGAGGCCTCCTGGAATCTTCCTGGCCCAGCCCCAGGGCAGATAAAGGCCCTCCTTGGCTCCTTTGGGGCATCTCAAAGCGCCGTTGAACAGCAACTCTTTCCACAGAGGAACCTTCCTGCTTGGATCCTCCCCTTGATGGGGAGCTCATTCCCTCTAGAGCCAGTAAGGGAGCATTGGCAGTGCTAGCACAGGCCCTGTGTTATATAGGGGGAAATTGAGGCTCTGAGAAGGGCAGTCCCTCTCCTCAGCTCTCTCAGTGAGTAAAAGGCAGGACCAGGGTCCCCACCCAACATAGTTGCAGACAGAGCCAGCCAAACTCTGATCCCAAACGTGGAATAATAGGCAGTGCCCCGCCCACGGCCAGCCCTCCACAAGAGACCTGCTTTGGGGTTTTAAATCCTTGAGATACAGCCCAAGTTCTTTTTTCTTTTATTTTTTTTTTAAGTGAATAGAGTTTTTTCTTTTTGTTTTTTGTTTGTTGGTTTTTTATTTTTGGCTGCATTGGGTCTTTGTTGCTGTGCGCGGGCTTTTTCTCTGGTTGCGACGAGTGGGGGCTACTTTTCGTTGCGGTGCGTGGGCTTTTCACTGCGGTGGTTTCTCTTGTTGCGCACAGGCTCTAGGCGCGTGGGGTCAGTAGTTGTGGCGCGCAGGCCCTAGAGTGCAGGCTCAGTAGTTGTGGCACGCAGGCTTAGTTGCTCCGCGGCATGTGGGATCTGCCTGGACCAGGGCTCGAACCCGTATCCCCTGCATTGACAGGCGGATTCTGAACCACTGTGCCACCAGGGAAGCCCCAGCCCAAGTTCTTACTCTCTCTTCCCCACTCTTGTGCTCTCCCGGCTTTTCTGTCCTCATGGGGCTGTCAGCCCAGCAGAGGAAATGACACAGGGTGGCCAAAGCTATGATGGGGGACACCAGGCAGCTGTGGGGGGCCAGAGGAGTGATCTGATTCAGCTCAGGGGACGGGAGGAATCTGGGGAGGCTCCCTGGAGGAACTCTGCAGGATGACTAGGGATTAACAAGGTGGCCAAGGTGGGGTGGGGGCGAGCAAAGAGTGTTCCTGGCAGAGCAGCTTGTGTAGCTGGAGACCCCGCTGTGCCCTTGAGATTCTGAGTGACCATCTCTGGACCTCAGTTTCCATATAGGCAGGGCGACTGTGTGAAGGCTGAAGGTTTGCCTATCAAGGTTTGGCCTTGGGCTGAGGACACAGTGACCTTCATGAGTTATATTTTAATAAGTCACCAGATAATTCTGCCTGTCAGGAGCGAGCCATGAGCAGCTTTGGGTAAGGCTCCTCTGTAAATGTGTTACCCACCCAATGTAAGTCCACGTGCCCAACGCACAGTGAGGTCAAACAGTACCGAAACATCATTGGAGTTTGGAGCAGAGAAATGTTTATCGCAGGGCCATGCAAGGAGATGGGTGGCTCGTGCCTTAAAAAGTCCAAACTCCTCGAAGGGTTTCAGCAAAGCACTTCTAAAGGCCAGGTGAGGGAGGGGCGTGGTGTCAGATCCTTTGTTCTTGCATCTGGCCATGTAGGTCAGGTCAAGGTCGGGTCACGGTGTTCCTGTAAAGCTCCAAGAAAACCAATGTTATTCTCTGTCAGGTCAGGTCATGGTCAGGCTATTCTGTATATTTCAAGCTATAGGCAACATGCTTTTACAAAAGGTGCAGTCAGCATGTCTAAGCACAGACAACAGGAGCACAGAGTTAAAGTAAAAGGTCAGAACCAAAGGGCTTCCCTGGTGGCGCAGTGGTTGAGAGTCCGCCTGACGACGCACGGGACACGGGACACGGGTTCGTGCCCTGGTCTGGGAAGATCCCACATGCCGTGGAGCGGCTGGGCCCATGAGCTGTGGCCACTGAGCCTGCATGTCCGGAGCCTGTGCTCCGGAACGGGAGAGGCTACAACAGTGAGAGGCCCGCGTACCGGAAAAAAAAAAAAAGGTCAGAACTAAAATGGAGTCAGATTTTTCTTTTTAATGCTTTATTGCTATAACTTAGATATTATAAAAGGCACATATCTTATTGTACAAATCAAAGGTGGTTGTTGTTGTTGTTTTTTTGGCTGTGCCCTATGGCATGTGGGATCTTAGTTCCCCAACCAGGGATCGAACCCGCACCCCCTGCGTTGGAAGTGCAGAGTCTTAACCACTGGACCGCCAGGAAAATCCCGAGTCAGATTTTTTTTTAATCAATACTTTTTTTAATTGAAGTATAGTTGATTTACAGAGTTGTGTTAATTTCTGCTGTACAGCAAAGTGAATCAATGATACAAATATATATGTACATTCTTTTTTTTAATATTCTTTTCCATTATGGCTTATCATAGGGTATTGAATATAGTTCCCTGTGCTAGACGGTAGGACTTTGTTGTTTACCCAGTCTATATATAAAAGTTTACATCTGCTAACCCTAACCCCCCAGTCCATCCCTCTCCCAACCTACTCCCCTTGGCAACCACAGGTTTGTTCTCTATGCCCATGAGCCTGTTTCTGTTTCATAGATAGGTTCATTTGTGTCATATTTTAGACTCCACATGCAAATGAAATCATATGGTATTTGTATTTCTCTTTCTGACTTACTTCACTTCGTATGATAATCTTTAGTTGCATCCATGTTGCTGCAAATGGCTCTGTTTCATTCTTTTTTATGGCTGAGTAGTATTCCATTGTATATAGGTACCACCTTTTTTAATTAATTAATTTATTTTTTTAACATCTTCATGGGAGTATAATTGCTTTACAATGTTGTGTTAGTTTCTGCTGTACAACAAAGTGAATCAGCTCTATGTATACATATATCCCCATATCCCCTCCCTCTTGCGTCTCCCTTCCACGCTCCCTATCCCACACCTCTAAGTGGTCACAAAGCACCAAGCTGATCTCCCTGTGCTATGTAGCTACCACTTCTTCTTTATCCATTCATCTGCCGATGGACATTTAGGTGGTTTCCATGTCTTGGCTATTGCGAATAGTGCTGCTATGAACATAGAGGTGCATGTATCTTTTCAAAATGGAGTTGTCAAGATATATGCCCAGGAGTGGGATTGCTGGATCATATGGTAATTCTATTTTTAGTTTTTTGAGGAACCTCCACACTGTTCTTCCACAGTGGCTGCACCAACTTACATTCCCACGAACAGTGTAGGAGGGTTCCCTTTTCTCCACACCCTCTCCAGGATTTGTTATTTGTAGACACTTTTTTTTTTTTTCTGAGGTACGTGGGCCTCTCACTGTTGTGGCCTCTCCCGTTGCGGAGCACAGGCTCCGGACACGCAGGCTCAGTGGCCATGGCTCACAGGCCCAGCTGCTCCACGTCATGTGGGATCCTCCCGGACTGGGGCATGAACCCGTGTCCCCTGCATAGGCAGGCGGACTCTCAACCACTGCGCCACTAGGGAAGCCCCATTTTTAGACATTTTAATGGTGGTCATTCTGACCGGTGCGAGGTGGTACCTCATTGTAGTTTTGATTTGCATTTCTCTAGTAATTAGTGATGTTGAGCATCTTTTCATGTGCCTGTTGGCCATCTGTATTTCTTCTTTGGAGTAATGTTTATTTAGGTCTTCTGCCCATTTTCCGATTCGGTTATTTTGTTGTTGTTGTTGAGTTGTATGAGCTGTTTGTGTATTTTGGAGATTAAGCCCTTGTTGGTCGCATCACTTGCAGATATTCTCTCCCAGTCTGTAGGCTGTCTTTTCTTTTTGTTTATGGTTTCCTTTGCTGTGCAAAAGCTTGTAAGTGTGATTAGGTCCCATTTGTTTATTTTTATTTCTTTTGCCTTGGTAGACTGACCTAAGGAAACAGTGGAACAATTTGTCAGGGAATGTTTTGCCTATGCTCTCTTCTAGGAATTTTATGGTGTCATGTCTTATGTTTAAGTCTTTAAGCCATTTTGAGTTTATTTTTGTGTATGGTATAAGGGTGTGTTCCAACTTCATTAATTTACATGTGGCTGTCCAGCTTTCCCAACACCGCTTGCTGAAGAGAATTTTCCCCATTGTATATTCTTGCCTCCTTTGTCAAAGATTAATTGACTGTAGGTGTGTGGTTTTATTTCTGGGCTCTCTATTCTGTTCCATTGATCCATATGTCTGTTTGTGTGCCAGTACCACACTGTTCTGATTACTGTAGCTTTGTAGTATTGTCTGAAGTCTGGGAGGGTTATGCCTTAATATAGAGTCAGATTTGTTCTTCCTGGGACTTCCTGGTGGTCCAGTGGTTAGGACTAGGTGCTTCCATTGCAGGGGCATGGGTTTGATCCCTGGTCAGGGAACCAAGATCCCACATGCTGGTGGTGCGGCCAAAAAAAAAAAGACTTGTTCTTCCCTATTACAAATGGCCTGGGCTTCCCTGGTGGCACAGTGGTTGGGAATCCTCCTGCCAATGCAGGGGACATGGGTTCGAGCCCTGGTCCGGGAAGATCCTACATGCCGCAGAGCAACTGAGCCCGCGTGCCACAACTACTGAGCCTGCGCTCTAGAGCCCGTGAGCCACAACTACTGAGCCCGTGTGCCACAACAGCTGAAGCCCACGTGCCTAGAGCCTGTGCTCCACAACAAGAGAAGCCACTTCAATGAGAAGCCCATGCACTGCAATGAAGAGTAGCCCCTGCTCGCCGCAACTAGAGAAAACCCATGTGCAGCAATGAAGACCCAACGCAGCCAAATATAAATAAATAAATTTATGTTTAAAAAAGAATCAGTGCATTTAAAAACAAACAAACAGGGCTTCCCTGGTGGCACAGTGGTTGAGAGTCCGCCTGCCGATGCAGGGGACACAGGTTCGTGCCCCGGTCCGGGAAGATCCCACATGCCGCGGAGCGGCTGGGCCCGTGAGCCATGGCCGCTGAGCCTGCGCGTCTGGAGCCTGTGCTCCGCAACGGGAGAGGCCGCAACAGTGAGAGGCCCGCGTACCTCAAAACAAACAAACAAACAAACAAATGCCCTGCCCTGGGGGACCCCAGCCTCCTGGAACCTCTGCCAGCCTGGAACTAACTGGACACTCAGATGGTAGATGTCCAGGCAGCGTGAAGCAGCCTCACAGAAGTGATTTCTCATCTGGGAACAGGGGAATCATGGTACCTGGGAGCTGGAGCTCGGGCTTTGGCCTGCCCGAAACAGCCTCCTCCTCCCCAGCCTCCCTGTCTCTGCCCTACTGTCTTCCCTGTCCCCCCGTGGCAGGCTGAAAGAGCATCTCAAAACAGGAGTCTATGTGGTGGTGACTGCTCTGCTGGAAGCTTCCCATGGCTCCCTGTCGCCTTTGTGTTAAATATCCATCATTGACCACAGCCGGACGCAGCTCAGCGTGGCGTGGTGACCTCATCTCCTGCTCCTGAATACTCAGCCTTCCTGGATTTCCTCCAATGCTGCCATTCCTTGCTGCCTCAGGGCCTTTGCACAGGCTGTCCCTTCTGCCTGGAAAGCTTTTTTTTTTTAAAAAAAAAAAAAAAAAAAGCAGACATCTTTGTCTTTTTTGTTTTTTAATTTATTTATTTTATTTACTTTATTTTTGGCTGCATTGGGTCTCCATTGCTGCACGCGAGCTTTTTCTAGTTGCGGCGAGAGGGGGCCACTCCTCGTTGCGGTGTGGTGCTTGTCATAGCGGTGGCTTCTCCCGTTGCGGAGCTCTGGTTCTAGGCACGCAGGCTTCCGTAGTTGTGGCTCGCGGGCTCTAGAGCGCAGGCTCAGCAGTTGTGGCGCACGGGCTTAGTTGCTCTGTGGCATGTGGGATCTTCCCGGACTAGGGCTTGAACCCGTGTCCCCTGTGTTGGCAGGCAGACTCTCAACCACTGCGCCACCAGGGAAGCCCCTGCCTGGAAAGCTCTTGCATCCTCCTTTTTACTTAGAGAATTCTTACGGGGCTTTAGCTCTCAGCTCACACATCCGGGAAGTCCAGACCAGGCCACAGCCTCCTTTTTTGCAATTTATAATTTATGTTTGTTTACAAGTTTCCTTATGGGTTATCTGTCTCACCCACTTGCTTCGTGCAATATCCCTGGGGCCCAACATGTAGCAGGTGCACAAGAAATGTTTGCTGACTGAGACGGAAGAGGGGGTGGTATCTGCTGGAAGGGAAAGTGAGAAGCTTGAAATTCTGCTCACTTGCCCCTCCCCATCCTCCATGGAACCCCTGGTGCCCCCACGGAAACCACTTCGAGAACCAGCGGTTTGGGTCAGCCCTTTTCCCTTTACGGATGGGTCAACTTTACGCCCAAAGCCATGCGTGCTTTGAGGCCACAGGGGAGGCCAGGGCGGTGACTCTAGTCCCCAACTTCCTCCACCCCCTCCCTCATCAGGTCTTATGGTGGAGATTAGCAGAGTCCCACCTTTGCTTTTAGATGATGACCCGGCTCATGGGACAGGACACCCTGTGTCATCTGATGGCAGTTGTGGTGGTGTTGGGCAGTGCTGTGCTGCGTCTATAAATAAGTCCATTTCCTTCTCCTCCCTGGTGTTGCCTCATCCACACCCTGGGTGACAAGCTGTGACTCGGCCCTAAACTTCCTAGTCAGCTGCTTGCCGTCCTGCACAGTGTCCATCCAGGTAAGGCCTCCTGGGGGAAATGTCCCCTCTCCCAGGAGGCATCGTTGCCCCCTGGGAAGGGCCTGCAGCCTGCTCTCCCCGGGGTCTTTCTGGGTACCAGGTGCGCCAGAGGTCTAGCAGGTGTGGGAAGTTCTGATTGATTTGCCAAACCAGGAGGAGCAGCATTTCTCTCCCGGTCTGTCTCTGTCTGTCTCTCTCTCCCTGGCAAAGCTCTGGATTAGAACCCCCACTGCTTCCTGGCCCCCATCAGCAACACAGAGCCCTTCCTCCTTCCCACCCTGTCCCGTGGGAGGAGGACCTGAGATGCAGGGGAACAGGGGGGATTTTGTTTTGTTTTGTTTTTCTCATCTTTGCGGTGTCGCAGCATCATGGTATTTTTCAGTTCCTTTCTAGGAAAAAAATATCTCCGGTTCCACTTGGGTGGGATCTCAGCCCCCGGCCTCCCACAGCCCCGTTCCTGGATCCTCGCTTCTCAAGGTCCCTGCCAAGGGCCTCCATGCCTCCTAGGAGGAGCCACCATAAACCCAGGACAAACAAACTATATCCATCTTAAGTACATTTCCGCATATTAACCTTCTGTGCATGGCCAAAATCCCTGGCGGCGCAAAGTAGCTTGTGGTCAGAGTTCAGCCTCCATCCCACTCCTGCTTGGCGCTGTCTCCCCAAAGGCCTGTCTTTTGGGTCTCTTTCCAGAAACTTTGGCATGAACGTGTAATTCCAAATCGCGCTCCCTTTTCATCACACAAGGCCACCTGCCAGCTTCTCCCTTCTGCATTCGGAGGGTTACGCCAGCTCTGCCCAGTAGAAGGAGCCCGCCAGCCATCAGGGTCTTTTTATTTTTATTTCTTTATTTAAAAAATTATTTATTTTATTTATTTATTTTTGGCTCTGTTGGGTCTTCGTTGCTGCACACAGGCTTTCTCTAGTTGCGGCGAGCGGGGGCTACTCCTCGTTGAGGTACGTGGGCTTCTCGTTGCAGTGGCTTCTTTTGTTTCGGAGCGTGGGCTCTAGGCGCGGGGGCTTCAGTAGTTGTGGCGCACGGGTTCAGTAGTTGTGGCTTGCGGGCTCTAGAGCGCAGGCTCAGTAGTTGTGGTGCACAACTACTTAGTTGCTCTGCGGCATGTGGGATCTTCCCAGACCAGGGCTCGAACCCATGTCCGCTGCATTGGCAGGTGGATGCTTAACCACTGTGCCACCAGGGAAGCCCTATTTTTTAATTTTTAATTTTATTTTTTGGCCACACCGTGCAGCATGCAGGAGCTTAGTTCCCCAACCAGGGATTGAACCTGTGCCGAGGGCGCGGAGTCTTAACCACTGGACTGCCAGGGAAGTCCCACATTATTTTTTTAAACTGTGGCAGAATATATGAGACACAAAATTTGACATTTTAACCATTTTTAAGGGTGCAGTTCAGTAGCATTAAGTATATTCCCAATGGTGTGCAACCACTGCCAATATTTCCAAAAATTTTTCATCACCCCAAATAGAAACTTGATACCCCAGCAAGCAAAAACTCATTCTCCTTCCAACCCTCCCAGCCCCTGGTAACCTCTAATCTACTGTCTGTCTCTATGAATTTACCTATTCTAGATATTTCATAGAAGCAAGATCATATAATATGTGTCCTTTTGCATCTGGCTTATTTCACTGAGCCTCATGTCCTCAAGGTTCATCCATGGTATAGCGTGTGTCAGAATCTCTTTCCTTATTAAGGCTGAATAATGTTCCATTGTATGCATGGACCACATTTGTTTATACGCTCATCCTTTGATGGACATCTGGGTTGTTTCCAACTTTTGGCTATTGTGAATCACGTTTCTATGAGCATGGATATACAAATATCTCTTAGAGTTCCTGCTTTTCAGTTCCATTTGGGTAGATATCTAGGAGTGGAATTGCTGGGTGATATGGAATTATGTGTTCAGCCTTCTGAGGAACCGCCAAACTGATTTCTGCCACATATGTAATTTTCAACTTTTTACCAGACACATTAAAAAGAATAGAAAGGTACCAGTAAAATTAATTTTAATGCTATATCTTATTTCACCCCATACATCCAAAGCATTATCTCAATATGTAATCGACATAGAAAATTACTAATGAGACACTTTACATAGGATATTTTACATTCTTTCTTTCATATGAAATCTTGGCAATCTGGCGTGTATTTTACTCTTTACGGCCGTTTCTATTTGGATGCTAAATTTTCAACGGCTGGAGTGAAAGGGTAGTGTTTAATTAAAAAAAAAACTTGTTTTACGTTGTTCAGTTTTTAAATTTACATTTGAAATTTACTGACATTCACCATTTCTGTTCCTCTGTTGCATTAGCCACATGGGGCTAGTGGCCCCCATATTGGATGGTGCAGATTTAGACCCAGCTACTTAATTCTGGAACCTGTTTTTTTCATCAGGCAGACATGGATTTACCATGAAGTGGATGAAGCTTAAGCTTCAGGGACCCCTAAATAAAGATTACTTTCTGTATCTAAGTCTGGACTCAGTTTTCTTTGCCGTTTCTTGGAGAGGCTCCCAAAATATGGAAGTTCAGCTTCCAGAAAACCTGGATCCACTCTGCAGAGCTGTGCCAATACAGTGGCTTTATTCATTTTTTTAAAAATTTTTATGTTAATTTCATTGGAGTATAGTTGATTTGCAAAGTTGTGTTAGTTTCAGGTGTACAGCAAAGTGATTCCGTTATACATATACATGTATCCATTCTTTTTCAGATTCTTCTCTCATATAGGTTATCACGGAACATTGAGTAGAGTTCCCGGCGCTCTACGGTAGGTCCTTGTTGGTTGTCGATCTCACATATAGTAGTGTGTGTGTTCATCCCAAGCTCCTGATGTATCCCTCCCCACCACGTTTCCCCTTTGGTAACCAGAAGTTTGTTTTCAGTATCTGTAAGTCTATTTCTAGTTTGCAAATATGTTCATCTGTATCATTTTTAATTAGATTCCACATATAAGTGATATCATATGGTATTTGTCTTTCTCTTTCTGACTTACTTCACTTAGTATGATAATCTCTAGGTCCATCCATGTTGCTGCAAATGGCATTATTTCATTCTCTTTCATGGCTGAGTAATATTCCATTGTATATATGTACCGCATCTTCTTCATCCATTCCTCTGTGAATGGATATTTAGGTTGCTTCCATGTCTTGGCTATTGTAAATAGTACTGCAGTGAACACTGGGGTGCATGTATCTTTTCAGATTATGGTTTTCTCCTGATATATGCCCAGGAGTGGGATTGCTGGATCATATGGTAGTTCTATTTTAAGTTTTTTCAGACAAAGATACCCTAATACCAAAACCAGGCTTTTATTCATTTTTCACAACTGCATAGTATTCCGTTGTCAGAAGGGACCGTAATTCGACCAGTCCCACATCAATGGACAGGTAGCTTATCCAAAACACCCTTGTTTTGTTGGCACGTCTGTGGGCATTTGCACCAATCCCTCTGGCCAGAGGGTGAGTGCATTTCAAATAATGAGTCATTATCCCTCATTTCCCTTTCTTAGAAATTCTAGAGCAGCACATGCTGTCCAGTAGAAACAGAACACAAGCCACACGTGTAATTAATATTTTTCTAGTAGCCACGACTTTAAAAATGTAAAAGACGCAGGTGAAATTAATTTTAATAATATGCTTTCTTTAACCCAACAGATCCAAAGTAGTATTATTTAAATGTGTAATGAACAGAGGAAGTATTGAGATAATTTTACTGTCTCGTTCTCGTCCTAAGTCTTAGAAACCAGGGTGTATTTTACACCCCCAGCACACCTAATTCGGACACTCAGTTTTCGTCGTAGATCCTTGATCTGTAATTAGACTCCGTAAAAATGTCTCGTTGGAGCAGATTTGCCCTTCCAGGAGGTCCCAAATGTACTGTCAAGTTTTTCCAATCATTGAATTGGCTATCAGAGGCTGTTTTTGGCTTTGCCTTTACTTTTTATCTTGAAGTTGTCTTCGATTTACAGAAGAGAGAACCTTTTTTAAATTTAATTTAGCATTAAAAACTCTGTGCAACACAACAGCTGCATTTCAAGGACTCAAGAGCCATAGGGGTGCACGCGATGGTGCAGATATAGAACATTTCCACGATAGCAGAAAGTTCTATTGGACAGTGCCAGGCTGTAGATCAGAGCTCCACCTGCAAAGAGGGAGAGGAGTTTGGAATTACATTGAGAGAAGAGAGTTTGGATTCTGGATCGTAAGGGCTGTAGCTGTGTGTATTTGGGCACGAGACATATCTATCGCTCAGAACCTCCGTTTTCTTATCTGTAAACTGGGTGTCTCCAGGGCCGCAGGAAGTGGAGAGGGGCAGGGCCGAAGTCCTAGATTCCGCTCTGGTGGTTGGGGTTTGGAGTCTGGGAGGACTTTGTGACCGCCTGCAGGGACGGAAAGGACCGGGGAGTGGAAAGACATCGGCCAGGCCAAGAGGCCGCCCAGGATCCCCCAGTGCGGGACCAGGGGGGCCATCTTTGGACGCTTATTCCCTGAGCACTTCCTGTGCTCTCCCCATAAACTTGTCAGGCTCTCCATCACCTCCGGACCTTTGCGTTGGCTGTTTCGTCCACCAGGAATGCCCTTTCCCCCAACTCCTACACTACCTGGTGAGCCCTCAGATAACCTTCCAACGTAATCACATTGTACCCCTCCCAGGCAGAGCCCTGGCTCCAAGCCTCAGCTCCAGGGCACTGGGGAGCATCTTGTAACCAGCTCTGTCTTCTCCCTAGGCCGGGAAAGACTCTGGGAAAGCTGGGAAAGGGCAGGGTCAAGGTCAAGGTGGGACCTGAGAGCCATCGGAACCTATCCCAGGTCCAGAGATCACGTGGCCTAGTGGGTAGGAATAAGTGGACTCTGAAGCTAGGTGCTTTTTGCTGGAATTA
This sequence comes from Delphinapterus leucas, assembly GCF_059928025.1. Taxonomy (NCBI): domain Eukaryota; kingdom Metazoa; phylum Chordata; class Mammalia; order Artiodactyla; family Monodontidae; genus Delphinapterus; species Delphinapterus leucas. The sequence goes on from NW_028322234.1 coordinate 14,875,193, forward strand.
CAGTTCTGCCGTTTTCTTGCATTGAGTCCTTGGCCTCAGTTTTCTCGTCTGTAAAATAGGGATGAGAACAGTGCCTCCTACCTCAGGACTCGTAAAGATGAACTTGGGTAACCTGCGTCTGCCCGCTAGGCATGTGTTATTATTTTTGTTAGCAGTGATGCTGTGTTCACTGTCCCGTCCTCCCAGCTCCTCTCTGACCCATGGATCCACCTGGCTGGGCCAAGATAAAATGTTCCTGGCACCACTGTCTCCCCGGGCTGTTGCTGCAGCTGCTTCTGGCTCCGTGCTTCTCCTCCTACCTGCGTGTGTCCCGAGGCAAGCCCACATGGGTCCCCGAATTGGGGGCCCCCTCCCAGGCCACTGCAGGGCCCTCCACCTGCCCGCCTCTGCGTCTCCTGCTGTGGACGTGGCTATTCAACACCCCAGTAGCTCTGTCCCACTGCTCCGAGATGTGGCCCGGCACAGCCGACTGCCACCTGTCAACCACAGCGAGTACCCTCGGGCGGATGCGGTCCTTGTGCGTCACCGAAAGGTCAGCTCCGGGCCTAAGGCACAGCTCACGCCTTCCCTGCGGCCCCCCCCACCCGCCAGCTAGCGCTGGGTCTGGTTCAGCATGGAATCGCCCAGCAACTGCCCCAAACCGAAGGCCCTGGACGGATACTTCATCCTCACTGTGTCCTACCGCCAGGACTCAGATATCTTCACGCCATACAGCTAGCTTGAGCCATGGCCTGGCCAGCCTGTGGACACACTGGTGAACGTCTCGGCCAAGACCAAGCTGGTGGCCTGGGTGGTGGCCAACTGGAGGGCGGACTCGGTCAGGGTACAGTACTAGCAGAAGCTGCAGACTCACCTCCAAATGGATGTGTATGGATGCTCCCACATGCCACTGCCCCAGGAGGTCATGACCAACAGGCTGTCCCAGTACAAGTTTTACCTGGCTTTCAAGAACTCCTTGCACCCTGACTATATCCCAGAGAAGCTGTGGAGGAACGCCCTGCAGGCCTGGGCAGTGCCAGTGGTGCTGGGCCCCAGCAGGAGGAACTATGAACAGTTCCTGCCACCCAAAGCCTTTATCCACGTCGAAGACTTTCAGAGCCCCAAGGACTTGACCCATTATCTGCTGGCGCTGGTCAAGGACCACACCCTCTACCCGAGCTGCTTCCGCTGGCGGGAGACGCTGCAGCCCAGATCCTTCAGCTGGGGCTTGATGTTCTGTAAGGCCTGCTAGCGGCTGCAACAGAATCCCAACTACCAGACGGTGCCCAGTATCACGTCTTGGTTCATGTGAGCCAGCCAGCCTGGGGCCTGGGCTGCTGGGCATCTGGGGACCTTGGTAGGTGGAGCGCTCCCTTACCTGGGGCTTCCCCTACTGGGCACCTCTGCTGCCAGGAATGTTGCTTCCGTGGGACCTCGCTTGCTAGGAGCTTCATCTGCTGGGGGCGGGGGTGTCATCTACCAGGGGCTGTGGCTGCTGGGCACCCACCAAGACACCCCCTGGGGAACTAGCCTTGGTGCCCCGCCCACTGGTGATGGCTCTGGTGGATTGGCTTGTGAGTACTGCTGCTTTGTCAATGAACCGCCTCGGCGGTATGCAGGTTGGCAATACTGACACCATTTTCGAGATGGGAATGCTCTGAGGACACTGGTGTGTCCTCCCTTACTCCAGATCAGCGGTTCTCACTCCAGGACGATTCTGCTCCCAGGGGACAATTGGAGTGTCTGGGGACATCTGTGGTTGTCACAACCTGGGGGTGGGCTGATAGCATCAAGTGGGAGGGGGCCAGAAATGCTGCCCAACAGCCTACAGTGCCCGGGAGACTGGGGCGCAGAGGGGGTGGGACTGGGGGCGGGGCTGTCTGGGGGTCCACGTGGGGCAGGGCTGGGACAAGGGGACGTTCTACACCTAGCGCAAGGATAGAGGAGGGGCAGGAACTGCCCCCAAAGGAGGGCAAGGGGAGAGGGTGTGACGCGGCGCATGTGACTGTGAGAGCGGGTGTGACGGGATGACCACGTGGGGCTTGGAGTGTGGGTGGGCGTGGCCGTGTGTGACTGAACAGGCGGCCCCTGTGTTCTTGCAGGTGACCTTGAGGACGCCCCTCTCTGCGTGTGCCTGACCACTGAGCATGTAAGCATGTGGACCGTGGGTCTGCGTGTGATCCTAAGCCCTGTGTGGGTGGCAGTCTCTGTGCCCTGTGTGAGTGTGTGAATATGTGTGTGTGTGTGTGTATGTGTGTGTGTGGCGCGCACTGCTGAGAACCCCAGCCTTGGGGTCTGCGGGGGCAGCTCTGTTTACGTTCCAATTCTCTGGTGGGCTGGGCCAGTGCCCTGTGGTTGGATCTGGGTGGGAGATGGGAAGGCTGAAGTCCCAGGAGGCTGCGCGTGCGTGCGCGCACACACACACACACTCACACTCACACCAAGGCAGCCAAGCTTCAGGGACCACAGACCCGGGCTCCAAGGCCAATTTTCCTGCTGTGTGTCCTGGGCTGAGCAACTTCCCTCTCTGAGGCTCAGGGCCTTCTAGGATGAGGAAACTGAGGCTCAGCTTCCCCAGCGTCTGGGAACTCTGGCTTCTCTGCATGGCTGGGCTGAGTCAGCCCAAACAGTGTAGGAATCCACCACCCCAAACCTCAGAGTCAGAAGATTGCGGGGATGGGTGGGGGCCCCAGCCAGTCAGCCTGTTCTGAAGTTGCCTTCCAAGCAGGCCACCCACGGTTTGGGACCTGGCCTCCAAGCCCTGCTCTCGGAGCTCCCTGGAAGTCCTGCCTGTTAGCTGACTCCAGTGTCTCCAGCTGCAGCCTGGGGGCGTGGCGGGTGCTGGGGAGCAGGGAGCTGGGGGTGTTCCTGCCTGGCTGGGTGAGACTCCCTGGGGGCAGCTTCTGATTTGAGTCCTCCAGCTTCAGGATGGGGGTTGGGTCTGGGAAGGCCAGAGCGCAGATGTGTGGGAAAAGGGGGCAGAGGGCCAGTGTAGGAGACACAGCAGTAAAGGAGGGAAGGGTCTGTTCTCTGAGAGCCCCGGTCTGGGGTGGAGGCAGGGAAGGGGAGAGACGACTATGCCCTAGGGAAAGCTGTATGGGAAGGGGGAGTGGCGCCTTCGAGACCCCCCCCCCCCAGTCTGAGGGGAAGAAGGGGAGGGGTCCACGTCATCTGGTCTCCCGGGTGCCAGCTCCGTGCTGGGAGCACCCACTCTCTTCCCCGCCCCTCCTCAGCCCGTGCAACCTGCCGACCCCTCCCCGCCAGTTGGGAACCCAATTCCCCGGTGCAGCCCTGGGCTTGCCAAGCATCAAGGTGACACCACGGGCAAATCTAAACACCGCACCGTACTTTTTCCATCCTCCACAGGGGCTTGTCGTAAATTCTCCCTCGGGCTCCGGCCAGAGCTTTTATGGCCCCAGGACCTAGGTCCCTGAGGACCCGGCTCTGCCGCAGCAGGCGCCGGTTTCGGGCTGGATGGGGTTGGCGCCCGCCCCAGACCTATCCCCGCAGGGAGATGGGCAGCGAGCTATATTTTTAGCTAGTGAAAGGAGATAGTGGCTCCGAGTTCACCCTGGTGAGAGCTGCCCAGGCCCGAGGAGGCCTGTTGGGTGAGGGAGACCTGGTTCACCTGGACCTCAGTCTTCTCATCTGCACTGTATTTACACCTTCCCTCCCCAGAAGGACACCTTGCAGGGAGGCGGGGAGGGAAGGGGCACGGGGACCTGTAGAGAGGTGGGAGAGAAGGTCCCTGCCGACATCCCCCCATTCACCCCACTTTCCTTTTTGTACCCCGGAAACAAGACCCTCTTTGCATCTACTTTCCTCTTACCCCTAAGCAAATGGAATCCTTCCACCATCCTGCAGGTGGTACCCGCACCAGTCCCCCTTTTCCCAATGGAGATGGCGCCTCCTCCCCGTACGCCCTCATGCCCCTCCGAGATGTGGGCACCCCCCCCGAGCGCGTAATCACAACCGGGGCTCGATTTTCCACACTTTATCTTGGTACAGTTATCGCGAGAGTCCTGAGCTCTCGACGGCATTTTCTGTGCATGGGCAGTCTGTCGCGGGGCTTGCCAGGCGGGACGGTGGGTGCCGTAGGGGCGGGGGGCGTGGCCGCCGTCTCGCCAGGCTCGGTGAGGTAGGGTCACACGCAGGCGCACTCGCGCGCCGACAGCTCGTGGACCGTGTGGTAGCGACTGTGTGTGTCCAGGAAGGACACCTCGTCCTCGTAGGCCGTCGGGCGGCAGCAGGGCTGCGCTCGCACCCGCTCTCGCCGCACTCGCCGCCGCTGGCGCAGGCGCCGCAGTCCCAGGTCGTAGACGCGCGCGGCCGCCTCGCACGCGCCTGCGCAGTAGCGGAACAGCACCGTCTCGTCCGACGCGTAGCCCAGGCCCAGCTCGCTCACGCGCACCTCGAGCTCGCGCAGCCCGCACGGCCGGGTCCCCGACCGCGCACGCGCGCGCCGCCGCCGGGACCCCGCCCGACGGCGCGGACCCGGGGACCTCCCGGCCCAGGGCGTCAGTTCGCGAAGCTCCACCGCGTCCGGGGCGCCCTGCAGCAGTGCACGGTCTGCGAGGGGATGGAGAGAATGGGGTGAGGGTCAGTGGGTGGGTGGGTGGCAAGGAGCCCCCTACCCTCGCTGTTCCCTGAGAAAAAGGACCCTTGTGGAGACTCAGAGGTGCTAGTGCACCCTCTCCCGACCACTTATCTTGCTACAGGATTCCCGCTTATGCACCCTCTCTGGGCGGTGTCGGGGGGTGCATATCCACACCTGCACGCTGGGTCCCCAGGGCTACTGACACCCTTCTCTGGACCCTGTACCTACGATGGACTGCTCAGAACCTGGCACATACTGTACCACATTCCAGCCTGCCCCACCTTGAGCTGAGCTGACTCGAGTGTCTGTCTTCCTCTGGACACCCCCTGCCCCCAGCACTCTCTGTGGACCCCATCCCTATGCAGAGCAGCATGGGATTTTGCCCCTTTTCACTGAGCTGCTCTCACCTCATTGAAGAAAAGGGAGGGCTCAGCAGGGCGTGTGGTGATCCAAATCCCTGTTTCTACTCAGCCCCAGCTGCCCCCACCCCTATGCTGGGCCATCCCCATGTTACAGGTGAGGAAACTGGGCATCCAAAGGGGAAAAGATGTGCCTGAGGCAGGTGCAAGTGGCAGAGAGAGAGAAGCCCAAACAGCAGTTTTGCTTCCATCGTGTGCCCAGGTTTGGCCCAAGTCCAGCCCTCTTCTCCCACAGCTGCTCGTGCCTGGAGCCATAGATCCCCAGGACCCCACAGTCTACATTTATTTCCCAAGTGGCTGCCCCTGCCGCAGTACTCCTCAGCCCCAGGAGATAAGTGCAGACGTTGCAGTGGCAGGCAGTGTTGATAGTGGGTCTGCAGGCAGGGGGCTCCCAGCCCCTGAGCAGGTGGCAGTCACACTTGAAGTTGGGAGAGGAAATCCTGAGTTTAGCCCGCACCTGCCCCCAAGGCTGGCGCACCTGGCTGTCAAGAGAAATAGCTTCCTGGGAGGTCCGAGGGGGAAGGGCTGTCTGTCACCCTGGGCGTGTGTCTGTTCCCACAGGGGGTCTCAGAAAGCTGACAAGCCCAGGTTCGGAGCCTTGCTCTGCCACTGTCAGCCTTGTAGTTTCAGGCAGGTGATGGCCCTGTTCTGTGCCCCAGTTTCCTTATTTGCTCAATGAGACTTGCAGAGTCCCCACTTTGACTGGGACTGGGAGGGTGGAAAGGGGTGGGGGTGGGGGGGCACCGAGCAGCATCTTTTGAGTTCTTGATGCCCAGGGGCAGGAGCAGGGTGGCCGGCACTGCCTGCTCTGGGGTTAGGTGGAACCTGGCTCACTTCTGATGCCTAAAATTCCACCATTTAGTGTGCCCACCCCAAAGGTGTGTATCTAGAGAGTTAATTCAAGGGATTGCTGGTTAAGATCCAGATGCCAGATGCCCAGCTAAATGTGAATTTCAAGTAAACAATGTATAATCTTCTAGTATATTATCTGTCCCTGACTTCCTCCAGCAGGCCTGGCCACGTGCACAGGGTCTGGAACACAAAGAGATGAGGTCCACACCCCCCTGGCCCAAGCCTGAAATTCCACCATCAGCGCATTAGTCCCAGGGCCTAGAACATTGGGACTTCAGGGGATTGGGAGCCACTCCCTTCCCCCAGTAGGGCTGGTTCCCGGGACAGGATGCCAGGCAGGCAGGACCCAACCGTGGGCTGAGATCCTCCCCGGTGCCTGAAATTCCACCACGGGTGCTTTGCCCCCCGGGCCTGGGGCACTAGCTTTGGGGGGCACCCCCCGGGTCTCTGGGACTCAGTGTCCTGGGAAGGACTTTGCCGCCTGTAGGGGGGAGCGGCAGGGGCGGAAGTGGAGCCTGCGCCTGAGGCCACCCTTGTCCATTGTGAGGACAAGAAAGAAGGATTGTGTAGGCCGGCAGGGCGGGTGCGGACGTGCACGCAACCCCTACCCACTGGGGGCCACGCCCGCGCCCCGCCCGCGCGGGTGCATATGTGGATGAGCGCGCAAGAAGTCGAGGCCCACGCACCGCCATGGCCCCACAGAATCTGCAGAGCGCAGGCGCCAGGGGCGAGTGGGTAGCTGGGCCGTGGCAGCCACGCCCGCCGGGGTGGGCGTTTCCATTTTTATACCTCCCAGCTTCTTCCCACGTCGTTCTCTCCCATCCTTCTCTCTTTCTGTGCCTCTCTGTTTCTGTGTCTCTCCCCATTTCTAGGACTCTTCCTATTTCTAGGGGTCTCTCTGTCTCCCCCTCCCCTTGGTCCCTGTCCACCCTGGGAGGTCACTAGGGCCTGGGTTCGGCCTCCCTCTCCCTCCACCCCCGCGCTGCGCTGCAGTGGCCGCCCAGGCCGAATGCCCAGGTCTAATCTCCATCTGGTTCCCTGGCCCCTCAGGGCTAGAGCCTAATTCCTTGTGACAGCTGAGCCGAGAGACCCCAGTTCCCAGTGGCCATCCCCTCCGACGCCCCTGCCAGGCCGTTGTGGGGATTTGCGCCCTCCCTCCACCCCATCTAAAATAAGCCTCTGTGGCCCTGCTGCACTGCGTGAAATTCCACCATTGTGGCCGCTGCGACGTTGGGGGTATCTGACCCAAGACAGGGGAGAGGGCTTACACTGGGCCAGGCGGGCGATTCGAGCGTCCAGGGTGCGAGGCGGCCGGCGCAGCGGGGCAAGCGCGGGTCCGAGGCGGTGGCTGAGGAGCAGGCCTTCCCAACACATCCAGATGGAGAGCACGGAGCTGCAGAGCACCGAGGCCAAGGCCACCGCCTTCCAGCGCTGCATCCTCAGCCTGCGTGCACGGGATGGTCAGCCACACGGCCTCCGTCTGTCTGTCAGGCAACAAATGAACGGGCACGGGGTGCTGGACCAGGCACCGGAGATACAGTGGGGCCCCTGATTTTGAACCACTCCTGCTTAATGATCAATCATAACATAGAAGTGATTCATTCAAGGAACCACTGAACAAGGTTGTGAAGAACGCTGCCAAGGACGGGGTGGGCACTGTGCCAGGGGTAACCTGGGAACCACCCCCATCTGGGGGTCCCAGAGTGCTTTCCTGAGGATTGAGGAAAGTTGAGACCTGAACAAAGGTAGGAGTTGGCCAGGCAGAAGAGAATGGCACCTTAGGCTTAGGCAGGGGAAACAGCCAGTGCAAAGGTCCTGGGCGGTGACCCCAGATGGCCAATCCAGCCGGGAGGCTGGGGTGGCTGGAGCCCAGTGAATTTGGGGACGGAGGTGAGGACATCCCCAGCAGGGGGCACTGTGGGACCATGGCGGCGAGGAGAGGTGGTGCTTCGAATACAGTCCGGGAGGCCGGAGCCCTGGGGTTGAGACATGTTGATGTCCTGGGAGTGACTTCCTGACCTTCTCTGAGCCTCGGTTTCCCCTCCAGACAAACTAATGCCCAGAAGTGGGCAGCAAAGGACTACAGCTGCCCTCGACCCACCTCCAGGCCTTTGCACAAGCGGGTTCTTCCATCCAGAACATTCTCTTCTCCACTGCTTCCCACTCCCATTAAATTTTCAGTCTTAGCTTGGACGGCGGATCCCTCAGGAAGCCTTCCCTGACTGCTCCAACCCCCCAGCCCCAGGCCGGCGCAGGGGCACTCTCTGCGCCCCCACAATGCCCTAAGCGTCCCCCATTAGGGCACCAATTACTCAGTGTTGTGGCTGCCTAGTCGCGTCATTCTCGCAGTAGATGTTTAATAACCCAGGCGCACCTCCACCCTATCCGAGAAGCTCCCCGCCACTGAGCGGCCTCCAGCCCGCGTTTACATTTCCCCGCCCGGCTGCCTGGTGTCGGCCCTCGCGGGGCCTGGCGGCCAGCCCGGTGTAAACATTTACACGGAGAGCTGAAAGCCCGGCTGGACGGCGGTCAGCGCCTGGGCTCGGCCGCAGGATGCGGGGCGCCCCCACGCGCGTGTTTCGGGCCGCGCAGCTGGCCAGAGCTGAGCTGAGCAGTTATTTGCGTTCTATTTGCATCTCGTTTGCATGTGATTTGCATGTGGTGGCGCGCGGGGGTGGGGTGGAGCGTGGTTAAGAGCTGTAAGGCTGGAACCGTCTCTCCCCCGCCCCATGGATGCACTGGCACTGGAGCTATGGCAGACAGTAAGTAAGTAAGGACACCTATTAAGCGCCTGCTGTGTACCAGACCAGCTGCTGAGACCACGAAGGAGGCATTATAACCTCCACTTTACAGCTGGGGAAACCGAGGCACAAAACAGAGGGGCTCGGCCAAGGGCACAGCTAGGAAAGGATCTGGGATTCACACCCTGGTTCTTTGACACAGCACACACCACACGGGGGGGAGCAAATGCTGTGGAGTTATTCCCAGGACCTTACACTATTGGTGGTATTTGATACGCCATTATTATTACTGTTGGGGGTGGTGATGGACAGTGAGCTCCCTGACATGGGAGCATGTAAACAAACCCTGGCCCAGCCTGGAGATCTGAGGACACAGCACAAGTGCAAAGGCCCTGGGACAGGGCCATGCCTGGCTTGTTGAAGGAACCATCAAGGCAGCCCCGTGTGGCTGGAGCAGAGTGAGCACGGGAGGAGGTTAGGGCAGGGAGGGGATGGGGACAGGTCATGCACGGCCTGTGGGCTGCGGGGAGAAGATTTCATTCTCAAGGTTGTGCAGCAAGCTGAGGTCAGCCCTTGCATTTGTCAGGTGCCCAAACCCACTGCCTTTACTCTTAACGAGCCCCTACTTTATGCCAGATCCCAATCTACAAACTTAATGCGTATTATTAAGTCATTTCAACCTCACGAGTCCTTGTCCCCATTTTACAGATGGGGAAACTGAGACCCGGAGTGGTGAAGTGACTTGCCCAGGGTCACAGAGCTGAGATTAGAACTCTAGTGGCCTCACCCAACCTGGGAAGGGGAGACAGGCAGGGAAACCCACCCAGGCTCAAGACCTCAGGTGGGCAAAGCCCTCTCTGGACTCTGCACCCTGCTTGTCCTCACACCCAAGTCTTGGAGTGGCGTGCCTCGGTTTCCCTGTTAGACTGGAACAAGACCCCTGCACAGCGCCGGCCTAAAACAGGGGGCTGAGAGGGTAGATGGGTCTCCAGCCCTGAGATGGCCCAGCCACGGGAGCCCTTGGAGCCGCAGACCCCCCAGAGCTTTGATGGGGGGCAGGAAAGCAGGGGGCCGCTGTTGGAGGGGGCCCGGCAGGCATAGCTGATAAGCGTCTGTTAACAATGGGCCTTTCTGTATGGGGGTCACCCAACTGGTTTGTCTCTGGCACAGACCTGACAGGGAGCAGGTGTGGTGGAGGGCACAGGGAGGGGACCAGGTGTGCACGATGTGTGTGCTTGTGTCAAGGGGAGGCGGGCACTCACACGGCACACTTGGGGGCTCACCCTCACACCCAGCGTTCCCATGCTCACATATGCTCTGACCCACTCACACACACACCCTCTCACATGTGCCCAAACACTGTTGCACACACACCCTCAGACACTACCCCGCTCACATATTCCGACAGGCTCTTGCACACTCAGATGCCATCCCGCTTACACACTCAGTGTTCTCACACACCCTCAAACACACACACCTGAACACCACCACACTCACATGCTAGTGTGTTTCACTCACACGTGGGCATTTTATGCACAAACATCACCCTCGATCGAGTGCTACCACTCACACACTAGCATTTGCACACGTGCACACACGCCCTCTGACTTGCACTCAGGAGCTCCCCCAATCACACGTGCCCGTGGAAGCTCCTGCACACCCTCGATACTCACACTCACACACTCAAGCACCTTCACACAGAGATACATTGTCTCTTGCACACTGACACAGAGAATGGGCACACCACACACATGCCTCCTCCAAGCCCTCCTGTGAGCACTTGAACTTGAACTTGTACGTGCACGGGCGTGCCCATCATCACCTGCATCCCGCATTCCAGCCACGTGCACACACACCCGGGGGGCACACACATGAACACACTGCCAGTACTGGCGGGCCCTCGGCTGCAAAGATTCCGGGGGGAGAGTGAGAGGCACAGACACAGGCTGCAAGTGTGAAGAAGGGAAGTGGGGGGGGGCAGAGTGACCCAGGGGAAAGGGCCACTGGTACCCGGCCCAGCCCCACACCTGCTGGCATTTCAGGTGCCACCCATCTGCCCAGACAGGGCCTGGCCCAGGGTCCCCTCCCAACCCAACAATGTCCAGACCCTGGAGAATCCTCACTGCCCAGGGAAGGGGGCACCTCCCTTTCTGGGGGCCAGGCCCATCTGAAGTACAGCAAGAGGGATCTGGGATAGACTTCCACTTCTAGCTGGAGGCCACAGAGTGCTCAGGGCTGGGGCAGGGAAGGAGGAGAAACTGAGGCTCAGAGAGGGGAGATGAGTAGCCCACAGACACAGCCAGGTGGAAACCTCCAGTTATTCAGAGAGCAGAGAAGTAGGGTGAGGGTGTGTGGGTGTTTCTGGCAGCTTCCTTATTATCTTGATGTCCCGGCTAAGTTCCAGGGCTCCACCTTTCCATCGAGCTTCCCAGGGAACACCTGCCAGGCATACCTGTCCATGAGGTCAACAGCCTTTGTCCTGCAGAGCTCCTGACCTCAGGAAGGAAACTACTTCATGCTTGTTCCCAGGAAGAGGAAGGAGGGGAGGGGAACCCTCCCTCCATCCACTCTTCTCTCTAGTCTGGGGAGGCCTGGAATCGGGGCCTGGCTCCATCAGGCAAACTCCTACTCATCCTTCAAAGCCCCAGCTCTTAGAGCCCCTCCTCCAGGAAGCCATTCCTGCTCCCCATCTTGCCCCCTCCCAGCCTCAGTTCCCTCCCTCTTGCCCAGTTCTGCCAAAATAGTGTCTGGGTCCACGTCTGTCTTTGCTGGATGGTGGAGGTGCTTCTGGAGGGGCACCCTGGGCTGGGTCCTCTGAAGGCAAGGGCAGGCTTTGGTAATTCCATCCGCCATTGCCAGGTGGAGCTGTGGTGCCTCCCTCCACGAGCACCGTTCTTCCTCTGCACTTCACTCCCAGACATGTCTCTGGTCCTCCTATACCTCTGTTTCCCCAACTTCAGAAAGGGCCTGAGGCGGGCTGCCCAGAACTGTGGGAATGACCGGGTGGCTTGTGGGGCTGTCATCACTGCCCACAGGCAGAGCGAGCCAGGCTGGGAAGACACATGGGCAGCTGTGGGGGTGGCCTGCACATGTGGTCCAGCCCTGAGGAAGGATACTTCTGAATGCTGTGGCACCTGGGGTGCAGACAGCTGAATTCGCACCCCCATCTGCCTCTTCCTGGCTGGATAACGTGGGAGCAAGCTTCTCCCCCTCTTGGAGCCTCAGTTCCCCATCTGTACAAGGGGCTGCACAGGACACCTTGCTCATCTGGAGGGCCGTTTCATTCAGTGAAGTCCTGCAGGCCTGGCCGATGTCCTGCAGCAGCTAGGCCCCGAGCATCAGACACGTGCTTGCACGCCCTTAATTCCATTTCCTCCATCAGTGTTACAGGTCTGGGGCTGGCAGCTGGGCCCATTCCCAGGGCAGCCCTGTTCATCTCCTTTCCCCCAGGTGGCCCCAGGGGGTTCCCTAGGGTTCCATTGATGGGGAAACTGAGGCCCCATGAGGGGCGGGACTTGCGCCTCTCTCAAGACAAGATTCAATGGCTCTGCAAAACAAGAAACAAATTCCACAGCCCACAGAAATGTGCCCCCTCCCTTGGAGGGCCCAGGGCCCAGCCCCACCCCATGGTGGGAACCGGGAGGCCGGGGCAGGCGCAAGCCGGCGACGCACATCTGGGGGTAAACCAGGAACATCTGGCTAGCACAGCTGGTTCCGATGTCACATCTGCGGGGGCCAGGGGCCAGCCTGTGGGGCGGCCTCATGGGAGGGTGCAGGCACAGACACCCCCAGCAGAACCTTCCAGGCCTGCCCAGAGGTGGGAGCCCAGCATCTCCTTTTTTCCCCCCAGTCCAGGAGCTGCCTGCTGCCCAATCGCTAGAACCATTGCTGGCTCCCTGCTACTCTGAGAATCAAGTCGTGGGTCCTGAGCTTGTCTTAAGGGGATCTGGGTCTATCTTTGCCAAAGTGAGGCTGAGGGGTGGACATACAGAGAGGGTGATTTCTGGGGAAGACTGTGTTGGCTGCTTTGTGTTAATAGTAGTAAAAAAAAATTAGCTAATACTAACACCAGCAAACAACACCATTGGTGCTGTTCTGAGCACTTTACATGTAGTGCCTCATAGAAAGCTGTGGACCATTTTATCACCATTTTGTAGACAGAAAAACTGAGGTCCAAAAGACTGAAGTGACTTCCTCAGGGTCCAACAGAGCGTAAATGGCCAAGCTGGGTTTTGAACTCAGGTGGTTGGGCAAACTCCTACTCATCCCTCAAAGCCCCAGCCTCAGTGCCCCCTCTTCCAAATTCTTGACCACTGTACCATTTGGCCTCCCTAATAACAACAACAAGACCAAGAATAATAACACTAACACCTGGCAGTGTTGGCTATTCCATTTATTTAGTGCCAAGCACTCTGCTAAGTGCTTTCCACATTTTTGATTATCCCCGCAGTCCCTGGAAAAGATGTTATTATTATTATTATTAGCCCCATTTACCACACAGGGAAACTGAGGCTTGGAGAGGTAGAGTGACTCACTCAAGGTCACACAGAAATTAAGTGGCTGAGCTTCGGTTGAACCTGGGTCTGACTCTAAACTTGTTCTCTCAGTGTCTCCACAACCCCAGTAACGAGGGTGATGCTGGGGGAAAAGGGAGAAGCAGGGTCTTGCTGCTTGGGAGGCCAGTGGGGCTGAGATCCAGGGAAGTAAAAGGTTTTCTCAAAGACACACAGCAGAGCAGAACTAGCAAGTAAACAGATGGCCCACATGGCAGAAAGCCCAGTGTGCCAGTCTGGGTTCTGCTCCCAACACATTCACCCAACACTTATTGAGTGCCTACTGTGTGCTGCACCAGTCAGGGAACTCAGGATGACCAAGGCCAACCTGGGCCCCCATCTTCGCCAAGCTCACCATCCAATCAGGGAGATGGATAATAAAAAAAAAAGAAAGAAAGAAGGTAATTTAGGGAATTCCCTGGTGGTCCACTGGTTAGGACTCAGCGCTTCCACTGCTGGGGCCCCAGGTTCGTTCCCTGGTTGGGGAACCTAAGATCCCGCAAGCCACGCAGCCAAAGAAAGAAAGAAAGAAAAGAAACAAGGTAATTTAGAGGTTGACAGTGCAACAACAGCCCCCAAATAAAACAAGGTGAAGCGATAGTGACTGGTGCTGCTTTTAAGCTGAGTGGTCAAGGAGGGCTTCCCAGAGGAGGCAGCATTTGTGCTAAGCCCACTAGAAGATCTAGGAAGAGTGTTCTAGGTGGAGGGAACCACACGAGCAAAGGCTCAGAGGCAGGATGATGGCTTTTCAAGGGGACCAGTGTGACCAGAGCAAATGGCCAGGGGACAGCACAGGGAGATGAGGAAAGATAAGGGGGTGTCCTGTGCCCCGCAGGGTCAGCCCTCCATTCCCCACCAGTGCCTGGAGCCCTCTTCCTGTACCGGCCGCTACTCGGCCGTGTTCTTGGGAAGGCTGGGCCGGGGAGCGTGCGCGTGCGTGCGTGCGTGTGTGTGTGTGTGTGTGTGTGTTGGGGCCACCAGCTTTTCAGACCCGCCGTTTCTGGCCCAGCCCTCTGCAGCTGGCCCGTAAAATTCCCACCTCAGCCATACCAGGCGGGTCTGGCTTAGCCAGGCTGGTCTGGGACCGGCCTCGCAGGCATCGGGCGGGCAGGGGGCCCTCCCTGGGGGTCAATAACAGGATCAGCCTAATGAGGCCTGGCACGGCTAAGCAGCTGGCATGGGGCCCGGTGGGTGGTGCGAGGGACGTGGGTCCTCTGGGAGTGGCCAGGAGGACACCACACAAAGCTGACCATCTGACAGAAAGGGAAACCAAGGCACAGACCCCAATGCAACTCAAACCCTCACACTGGTTTCCTAGGAACCAGGGGACCTAAGTCACCTCTTCCATGTCCCCAAGTTCAAATTCTGCCTTGGGTCCCTGACACACTGAGCTCTTTCAGCACGGCCCCTCTCTGGGCCTCAGTTTCCTCAACTGGGATGTGAGATCCACCTGCTGGATTTCTTCCAGGACCAGCCAAAGCCTGAGTTCACTTGGATTTGAAGGGAAGATCTTTCCGCTCCTGAACACCCACGCCATAGTGTCCCAGGCCCCATTCAGGTTTACTTTGCGGCTGTTACCTCTCCTGAAAGTCCAGGAGGCTGGCTGGCTGGTTTGAAAGCCTCCTGTCCACCCCCTAACCTGCACCCTTGCCCTGCCAAGTGCAACAGGCACCGGGCCTGTCTTGTTCTCTGCTTCATCCTACTACACAGCTTGGCACACAGTAGCTTAGGGCTTGGGAATTAATTACATTGAGCATAAGGAAAGATCCCTCCAGCTCGCTCAGCCTCAGTTTTCTCAGCTGCGAAATAGAACCAGCCTCCCATGGCGCCTGCTCAGTTGATGCTCACAGGGCAGAGGGAAGACCCTATCTCCCCTCGAGGGCCCCAGACCCCTCTGCCCCACCTTGGGGGACCAGGAAAATTGCATCTGCAGAGGAATCCCACAGCCTCTCAGCAAAGACAGCTGGGCCCAGGGATGCCAGATGCATTAAAGACCCGTTCCTCTCTCTGTGTTTCCAGCCCCCATCTCTAGGAATCCGTCCTTGAAGGCCCCAGTACAGTTCTCCCTCTGTCAACCTTTCAGAAAAGTCTCTCCCTCCCATGGTCACCCCAGGCACCCTGGATTTTCCAAAATCACCCATGCTATTTCCTGCCTCCAGATCTTTGCATATGCAGTTCCCACCACCTGGAATGCCCTTGCCTTTCCCATTTAGAGAACTCCTACTCATCCTTCATAGCCCCAGCTGCAATGCCCCTCCTCCAGGAAGTCTCCCCTGACCCTCCTACCCTGAGGTAGTGCCTTTGCTCCCCACTCTGGGCTCCACCCTGGATTCAAGTCTGGAAGGACAAGGCCCAGGAGTCTGACACCAAACAGAGTCACGCACATCATCGCTGTCCAACAAACATTGGTGGAAACAATGTCTTGATTGTGTCCTTGTGCCTGGCTGCAGACTGTTTGGTTCCCTCTCCTGTTCCAGGCTCTTGAAAGCTATATCCTCTTCTCACCCCCCTGAAAACTAAGGCCTATAACCTGAGGGACAAGCAGTGATGGTGGAATTTCAGACACTGTGCCCAGCTGCAGGGGGGCATGTTTTGTTTTCTTCCCTGCACCCCTGGAACTAGCTCTTTGCAGGTCGCTGGGAGTGGGCTGTAAGGCCTGGGAGTGGCTGCAGAACCCCAAACCTCAGCAGTCCTAGAATGAAGGGTGTGGGGAGGGGTGTCCAAAGGGCCCAAGGCAAGGGGCTGGGGGGTGGGGAGAAGCTGGCAAAGCTGGGAGTCTCCCCCCACTGACATCCGCCTAGACCAGTCACGCCCCATTGGGGCTTCCTCAGCCCGGGGCTCTTAAAGACAAAGAGTGTCATGGAACAGACAGAAAAGGATGCAGGGCGGGGCATAAAGGAGTGAGGAAAGTCAGGGGTCTGGCCTTCCATGCCCCCCACCTAGGCCCCTGGTCCTGCTCCCCAAATCTGGGCTGGTGGCCCAGCCTTGCAGGTAACCACAGGCCCGCTGAGCCAGGCCAGTGGCCCCATGCTATATGGATGCTAGTACTTCTTGGGGAGGGGACCATGGTGACATCCACCCCTGGGAGAGGCCACTTCTCTCTCCAGTCCCAGCCCACATCTGCCCACTGTCTGCAGCCCCCTCGGCCTAAAGACTGCGAACTGACAAACCGCACCTTCTGGGAGAATTCTGAGACCATCCTGAGCAAGATGCCTTTTGTAAAAAGCGAGGAAGGAAGACAGCCTCCGCTCCTTCAAATCCGGTCTTTGCCGTTAAGCACCCCCCCCCCCGCCCCCCGCAAAGGGTTTCGCGCCCTCTTGTGGCTAAACAGCGGCTCCAGGAGCTGAGAGAGCTAGGCCCTTACCGGAGGACACCGTGTCCCCGGCGGCAGCGGCGGCGGCGCGCAGGGAACGCGGCTGGAACGCGCCGCTGACAGATGTTTACTTCTGCGTGCAGCTGGGCCGCGACGGCAGCCCTCCGCCCAGGGTCTGCGGGATCCGGATGCCCCCCGCGGCCCCTTGTAGACCACAAGGCATAAGGGGTGTCTGGGTCTCGCCCTCCTAGAGGCTGGGGAGGGGATTCCGGCTGCCCCCGCTTCCACCCCTCTCCAGACGCTCCCAAGGGCTTTCGAGAAGGCAGAAGCGCTCCCGCCTCGTCGGACAGGGAACCCCCCCTCTCCTGGCCAGACCCTGGCTTGGAGAGAAGCTTAAGATCGCCCTCCCGCTCCCCGCGCCCCTGCCACGCGCGGACCTGTCGCCCCTTGACCATACCCTCATACACACGCTGGTTCTTGGCTAGAGGCGGGAAACTACCGATCTACCCGGAGTCCCTGGAAGCCCTCCCAATCTCTGTCCCTAGGGCCGGTCCTCCCCCCGCGCCGGTACCGCGCGGGCCCGCCGTCTGCCCTTGCTTACCTGCTCCGGGCGCCCGATTAGCCGTCAGTGGCAGCCGCGCCTGCCGCCCGCGTCGGCCCCAGCCCCTGCCCCTGCCGCCGCGACCGCCATCCGGGCCGCCTGGGCCCGCGGCGCCCGGGGGGCCCCGGGCCGGAGGGGGCGGCCGCGGGGCGGCCGCGGCGCGAGCCGGCCCATGGGGTTCCCCCGGGCTCGCTCAGCCGCGGGCTGCGGCCATCCCCGCCCGGCGGAGGCTGGGGCTGAGGGGGTGCCCTGGACGGCCGGCGGCTCGGAGGGCGCGGGGTGCAGGGGCGCACGGACGGCGCGGGCGGCTTCGGCGCGCGGCGCGGGGCTCCGGGGCGGCGGCGCGAGGGGCCCGGGCGCTCGGAGCGGCTCCACGGCGCACTGTCCCGCCGCCTCCGCCGCTCCCGCCGCGGACAGCTCGGCCGGCGCGGGGACGGGGGCGGGGCCAGGGGCGGGGCCAGGGGCGGTGGCTCGGATTTCCCGGGACAGGGAGCCGCCCCCGCCCCGTCCCCCCCGACCGAGGGTGCCTGAAGAGCGCAGGTGGCAAGGGTGCGGGGCCACAGCACACCCCTAGACAGCGTTGTCCCCCGGCCCCAGAGACCCCGGCGGCGATCCTTTAGAAAAGCCAGGGCCCCAGAATGCCCCCCCTCCGAGGGCCCCTTCCCAGAGGTAAGAGCCACAGCGCCCCTGACACCAGTCCCTCGACCTTCAGCGTACCCCCACTCCATTGAGAACCT
Source organism: Delphinapterus leucas (assembly GCF_059928025.1). Lineage (NCBI taxonomy): Eukaryota > Metazoa > Chordata > Mammalia > Artiodactyla > Monodontidae > Delphinapterus > Delphinapterus leucas. The sequence continues at coordinate 14,892,985 of NW_028322234.1, forward strand.
GGTCTTACTGCCAGACCCCTCCCCCACGTCCTTCCCGGTCCCCTTCCGGAAACAAGTGCCAAAGAAGTCCCCTCACCAAGGAATCCCCTCGGGGGAATCCCCAGGACAGAGTCCCTCCAGATTAAAAGTTTCCCATCCCCGCTCCAAGAACCCCGACGGCGCATCTTCCATAAATCCGGGACCTCTCAAGACCCCTCCTCAGATCCCCCTTCGCGGAATTAAGAGCCACAACACTCCCCTGGCCGGCGGTAGTCATGGCCCACAATTTCCCCGCACCCCACTGAGTACTCTGGGGCCCCTAGTCCCTCCCCAGGTCCTCTTTCAAGAAAGCAAAAGAAGGCCCCTTCCTAAGAAAGTCATTCCAGAGAACTGAGACCCAAAGTTTTCCCCTAAAACAGCAAGTGATACACTAAGACGACGACGCCCGCTGTCCACGGCGCCCCTCATCAAGTGGCACTTTTCCCTAGTCTGGCGTCCGAGCCAGATCCTGCGGGGGGATACCTTTCCCACCCCCGGCACCCGACGGCGCTCTCCCGAGCACCAAGGCCCAGGGCTGCCCCCGACCCGTCAGCGAGCCCAAACCCACCCCGCCCCCTCCCCGACGGCTCCGCGTTCCCAATGCGCCCCCTAGCGGCCCCCCAAGCTGACTCAGGGGCGGGACTGTGGCGGGGTGGGCGGGGCTGGACCCTCTATCACCCCGCCCCGCCCCGGCCTAGTTACTGAGAAACACCGGCCGCGCAGCCCGGCCCTCGGCCCGCAGCACTTAGGCTCCTGCCCGCAGTGTCCCCGCCGCCGCCCGCGTTCCTGGGGCCGGGAGCTCTGGCTCTCACCCCCGCCGCCTGATTTCTTGGGGCCTCCTCACTCTTACTCAGGCCGTCTGCATTTCTCTGATCCCAGCAGCCTGGGGGTTCGTAAGGGCATTAGGTCTTCCTAAGACCCCCACCCCCACCCCAAAACACACACACACCCGCCAGCGGCCTGTGCAACTTGCACTACTACGCAGTGTACGTGGTGACGGGACACTCAGGCAGCATCACCCGCTGTGAGCGGGCTCATGCGGGTGTGGGTCGCGCTGGATGCGTGAGCAGGTTGTAGCCCGATTGTGAGTTTGTGGGTGGGTGAGTGGGGGCATGAGGGTGAGCGTGTGCCAAAGCGGCGGCGCGCCCGTCACGGTCCAGGATGGAAAGAACAGGGGTCTGTGCTTGCCTCTCCGTGCCTCGTTTTCCCCATCTGTAACAGGGGGTATTAGCAGTAGATCCTACTAGGGCTGCAGTAAGGATCAGATGAGTTTAGTACGAGTAACCATGCCCGCTGGAGGTGAGCAATGCCCAAGCGTCTGTCACTACTGGTGCCGCTAAGGACTCACTGTCAGTGACACGTACACCCTGGCCTGAAGGGAAGGCTAAGGCACTGGTGGCCGTTCACGCACAGATCCCCAAACCTTGTTCTAGGCAGGGTCACACGCAGCACCATCCTCGTTCTCACACATACCCGGACACCCTTCTGAGAACAGCGCCATCCCTACACACACACACACACACACACACACACACACACACTTCCTTGTAGAGACACAGACACATGCTTAGCAGCTCACTGGCCCTCAGAGCAGCTCCAGGGGACAGGGTAGGATTGCTCCTGCACACGTGTACACTCGGCGGATCGTTACACACACACACGCTTTTCACACAAAACCCTCTGACACTCACACTCAACCCCGAGCGCCGGGTGCCCACCTCACAGCCATGCACGCACAGGAATCGAGGAGACCCTGCTGCTGTGCGACCTTGGGCGCACATGCACATGCTGGGCTGGTCCGGGAAGCACAGCCCCCCTGTATACACGTAGCCAGACCAGGAGCCCACCCCCACCCCGGCCAGCCACCATTAAGCTGTCACCAGCTGCCCCTTGGCCGCCTCTGCTTGCTCACCCTTCCCCGGCTGGGCTGGGGGCCATGGGAGAGGGGGCGTGCAGACACATGGGGTGCAGGACACACACATGTGCCCACCATGTGGATGCTCGTAAAACGGTTGCCCTGGTAACAGCGACTTGAAAGACTCGGTTCTTCCTCCGGGGTGAGCAGGGGCAGGGGCGTAGGGGCGGGGCCCGGGGGGTCGAGTAGGACCCATGCCCGCCCTCCACCATGGGGAGACCCGGTCATACTCCGGCCTGGGAGGAGACCCCTCCACACTCAGGGACACACACATTGACCCAGTCACACACGGAGAAGGCTCCCCATCACACTCAGGCCCCCAGAGACCCTGCCTGGCTCGGGGCCGGCCCCACGTGATCACACCAGACACAGGTGTGACGCCCTCGCACACCAGTGTGTCACCTCATACAACCAAGCACCCCGGTTACTCTCTGTCGCCAACCACAGGCTTTGTCACCCCCTGGACAGGTGGTGACAGACGGACACCCTGTCACACTGGCTGACTCACATGGTAGCGGGAACTGGGGCACACACGGGCATGCCCACCTTTGGCCCCCACTCCCGTCAAGGAGCCGTCTGGGCCCAGCTGCCTGGGAGGCGGAGGGGATTCAGGGGCTGGTTCCATTTGCAGGAAACACGGGTATTTACAATGCTTTATTTTTAAACCTTCCTTGTTCCAGACTGGGGCTGCTGTGGGGCAGGGTGGGTGGAACTCAGCCTTGAACCTCCCACGCTGAAAGTGCAGCCCGTGGCCAGGGACTGTGGTCTCCCCAGTGCACGGATGGTGGGGAAGAAGCTCAGCGAAGAGCAGGGGGCACCCAAGGGCCTGTGGCCCCTGGGGCTGATTTGAGCCTGCTGGCCCCAAGGTCAAGGCTGAGGCAGGGGTGGGACAATGCAGGGGCAGCCAGAACCCAGGCCCCGCCACTTGCCCGCCCCCACCCTGGTGTTTGCCGGGAAATTAGTTCCACTCCTTCACTGCCTCCTCACCCGCCCCCCCCAGGTAGCTCCAGGCAACGCCTCCCCTTCCCCAGCATGCTTGGAGCCCACGTGGCATGAAAACCGAGGATCAGAGAGGTCAAGACACTGGCCCAAGGTCGCACAGTAAGGCAGAGTTTCAAATCTGGGGCTGGATGACTCCAGAACGTTCAGCCATGGCCCCCAGCTGCTCCTCCACCCCTGTCCCCTGGGGGCTGACCCCCTGCCCTCCCCTGATGGTCACTGCTCCCCAGGGGGAGTGGGGAGTGTTCTGTTCATGTGTGGAGGCCTAGGTGGAGGTTTTGGGAGGCCAGCATCCGCTGGCCAAGACGCAGACTTGGCTGGTGGAGAAGTTTCCATCTTAGCGCCATGAGCTGGTCCAGGCCCTGCAGGCGCAGGGCTGCACCTCGGGGACCCCTCCAGGGAGCAGCCCCATAGGGGTGGAAGTGGCCCGGCACCCTCTGTGTCCTCTGTCCCTTCAGCTGCCCCCCAACCAGAGCATCACCCCACAATAAGCGTTACTCCATCCCCCAGCGCTGGTGGCTGAGCTTTTGCTGATCCTCAGTTTCCCCATCTGTGAAATGGTTCCTATGTTTGTTCTGTGCCCAGTGCAGACCCGCGGCTGTGGGAAGTGAGTGTTGTCTTCCCATGGAGACATGAGGGGATTGCCCAGGGTCACTGGGCCAGCTCCGCACAGGGCTGCTGATTATCAGCCAAGAGGCTCCCTGAAACCAGGTTTCGGGGCTCTTGACTTGACAAAGTTATCCTCACCAAGAGCTGGATGATGCTGAGGGCCCAGAGAGGCCTCAGCCCCTACAGGGAGCACAGCTGGACCCCCACACCTAGCTGGGGGTCAGAGCAAGGGCCGCGGGGACCAGGGAAGGAGCCAGCCCGACTGGCTGGAATGGGGCCCACGAGGCCTTGTGGGTGGCAGGAAGGAGCTGGCTGGTTCCAGAAGAGGATGGGAAAAGCAAGGTTGGCAGCCATCCCCACAGGGCCATTTGCAGCCGCAGGTCACAGATCGAGGGCCCTGTCCCTGGGGGGGCCCACGTCGGCAAGGCGGGAAAGCCATCAGGCCTGGGGGCAGAGGGGTGGGTAGGTGGGTGGGGTAGGCCTTGGGGTTGGGGGACACCTGAGAGGTGCGGCCCGGGCTGAAGACCTTATGGGAGCTTACAGACCGCTCCCCCGCCCCCGAGAAGCCACAAATGCGTGGACACTATGTGTGTATCCACGCGCGCACATACAGTAGACACACAGACACACGCTCACAGACTTAAATAAGCACATCGACACGCTGACACACAATTACACACACAGATGTCCCCCAAAGTCAGTCATACTCTGAAAATGCGTATATGCCATCACACACACTCACACGGACACACATAGTACACACACACACACTCAGATGCGTACGGCAGCCCCAGCCCCCGAGGCTCACAGGTGCCACATACATCCCAGCACCCCGGCTCTTGTCACCCGCCAGCCTGGCCCTGCCTTCTCTCGTCCTTGGCCCAGGCTGCCCTAATCCTGGTCTCGTGTCCTGAAGCCAGAAGATAAGGGGCAGCTGCAGCCCCAGATAAAGGAGGCGCAGCCACAAATCCGGGGCGGCCCCGGCGGCAATGGGCAAAGAGCCCAGGCCACACCTGCCCTGTGCTTCCCCCCCTATCTGGCCTGGTTGAGAGGGACAGAGAGAGGGCAGGGGAGACAGAGACGTGGAGGGAGAGAGAGACAGAGGGGGGAGATGCCTGCGGGGGGGCGGGCAGCAGAGAAATGGAGACAGATGCAGAGAGAGAGAAAGATGGAGAGAGACAATACACGGGGAAAAGAGAAATGCAGAGAAAGATACGAGATAGACACACAGAGAGAAGGAAATACAGAAAGAGACCCCCCAAAAACTGAGACAGAAACAGGAAGAATAAAAGAAAGGGACAGAGGCAGGGGGAGCCCCAGTGACTGAGCTGAGTGCCAGTGGCACCTTCCCAAGGCTCTGCCCACCCCCTCCTGGGTGCCTCAGTCTCTCCACCTGCTCAGGGCCCCAGCGCGACCTGCCTCCCTCCTGCTTCCTCAGATCAGCCAAGGTCAGGCATTGATACGACTCACGCCTGGTTCAGGGTTGGCGGGGGACATCTTTCTCAATGTCCCCACGCTCTCCAGACTGACACCCGGGAAGTCCTCAGCTTCCTGCCAAATCCTCAGTGAAGGTGGGACCCCCCACCCAGCAGGTCCTGCCCCCTGTGCCTCAGTTTCCCTAGCTATGACAAGATGCATTCACTCAGCAAATGTTCACTGAGCATCTACTGTGTGCCAGGCCCGGTGCTGCATGGTGGCAACACAGAGTGACCGGAGCAGACCTGACTCCCACCAGCCCTGGGCTCATAGTTTAATGGGGAAGATCCTCAACGCATCCCTTTTCCAGAGAAGGAGAAGTTGAGAACAGAAGGGTGAGTGGAATGAGCAAGGTGACTGGGTGCAGGGAATAGTGTTCCTGGGAGAGGGAACAGCATGTGCAAAGGCTGGGAGGTAAGACCGGCTCATGGGAGGTCTGGAATGAACTTGGTGCTTGAGTTTAGGGAGTGAGGAGGTGAAGAGGGATGAAGCTGGGGAAGGCAGCAGGGGCTGGATTATGCAGGAAACTTGGGGCTGTGGTACAGGGCTGGGGCAGTAGGGAGCCATGGAAGGATTGGGAGCAGGGGAGGGCCATGGTCAGATCTGTGTTTTAGAAAGAGCTTTGGGAGGCTGGGCTGTTTGGGGCAGGATGGGAGATTGAGGCCTTGGAAGGGGTGTTGGTGGGAGAGGGGATAGACTATAGAGAGACCCTGGAGAGAAAGCCGGGAGGACATGGGGACTGACAGGCTGTTGGGAGAGAGACAGGCAGGGAGGCTGATGCCCAGGTCTCTGGCTAGGCGGTGGGGCAGCCCCTGGGCCAGGGACCTCTGCAGCCCGTGGATTCAGGTAGCGTTGGGATGAATACCTGTTCCCTCCACATAAGATCAGAGAGAAGAGTAACGGAGTTAATACACGAAAAGACCTTAGGACGGAGCCTAGCATACAGTAAGTGCTCAAAACTTGTCTAGCTACTGGTAAATGATTAATATTACACCATTATAATAACGTAATAAATAATAACATTTAACAGGAATTCCCTGGCGGTCCAGTGGTTAGGACTTGCGCTTTCACTGCTAGGGCCTCAGGTTCAATCCCTGGTTGGGAAACTAAGATTCCGCAAGCCGCGCAGTGCGGCCAAAAAAAAAAGCAAGCAATGAATAGTGTGTCACTTATATCAATACCATAGTTGTTAATGGCCAGTCCACAGTCTCCCTTTCTCCCCCTCCCCACAGGAAGCGTTCCAGGATTGCCTTACACAGAGGAGGCAGGTCATCACAGGGCACAGCCAGGGAGCCCTAGGAGGGTTCTCCTTGGAGGCTGAGGCTCAGAGAGGGGAGGCTCATTCCTGAGGTTGCCCTCTGTGGGCCTCGGTTTCCCCACCTGAACAACTGTCTCCCCAGAGTGGTCTGGGTGCCCCTGGGATGATGTCAGGGAGACGATGGTAGAACCTCAGGAGGCAATGGGACGGGCACCTCAGGAAGAAGCGAGCTCTCGTCCCTGGAGGTGGGTAAGGGGGGCTGAGTCTCCCAAGGACCGCTGTGGTTGCTTCCAGAGTCCCCGACTCCACTGTTTTATTCCCAGATTGTCCTATAGAGGGCGGCAGAGGCCAGAGATGGAAGACAAGCTGCTCCCTGCCCCCATTCCATTCTCTCCCAGGTCTTGGAAAAGCTGGTGCTGAGCCTGTTGTGGGCTCAGGCAAATCCTTTCCCTCCTCAGGCCTCAGTTTCTCCATCTGTCACTCAAGGAACACAGTCCCTGCCTCACTTCCTGCTCAGGGAAAGCTTTGTCAAGTTTAGCAGTGAAATGCAGGGGGGAGCTAAGGGATTGGTTATTCCCTTTCTGCACTGTGTTCATGTAATTCAAGGCAAATTATAGTAATAAAGTAACAGTAACAACAGTAGTCATTAATATTTGTTGATTGTTATTTATTGAATCCTTACTTTCTAAAAGATATTTCTATCAGCCCCATTTTTCTGATGAGGAGACTGAGGCACAGAGCAGTTAAAGGACAAGGTTCTAGACTTCCCTGGTGGAGCAGTGGTTAGGAATCTGCCTGCCAATGCAGGGGACATGGGTTTGATGCCTGGTCCAGGAAGATCCCACATTGCCGCGGAGCAACTAAGCCCGTGTGCCACAACTACTGAGCCTGTGCTCTAGCGCCCTCGAGCCACAACTACTGAGCCCACGTGCCACAACTACTGAAGCCCATGCGCCTAGAGCCCGTGCTCCGCAACAAGAGAAGCCACCGCAATGAGAAGCCTGTGCACCGCAATGAAGGGTAGCTCCCGCTCGCCACAACTAGAGAAAGCCCGCAAAGAAGTGCAGCAAAGAAGACCCAACGCAGCCAAAAATAATTAAATTTTATAAATAAATAAATAAATAAAGTTTTAAAAAGGACAATGTTCCGGGACTTCCCTGGTGGTCCAGACTCCGAGCTCCCAATGCAGGGGGCCCAGGTTCGATCCCTGGTCGGGGAACTAGATCCCTCATACATGCTGCAACTAAGAAGTCTGCATGCTGCAACTAAGAAGCCCATGCCACAACTAAAAGATCCGGCATGCTGCAACTAAAAGATCCTGCATGCCACAACGAAGATCCCTCATGCTGCAACTAAGACCCGGCGCGGCCAAAAATAAATATTCTAGGGAAAAAAAAAAAAAAAAGGACAATGTTCCCAGATGGTAAGTGGAAGTTCTGGGATTCGAAACTGGCAGGCTGAGTCCAGAGCCCTGAGGTCCCTGTACTACATCAAGGCTCTTTCAGCAACAGGAAGCTTTAGGAGGATGCAACAGGGCATGGTGGGGACTGTGGAAAATGACTAGATTCCGCCGTCCTTGGCTGTTTGCCCTCCCACTTCCCTCGGGGTAAAATCTCAAGTTCTCCCAAAGGCCCACAAGGCCCTGCAAGACCTACCCACTTCACCTCCCTGCCCTCACCTCCTCCCGCTTTCCCCCTCCCTCACTCAGCAGCAATCAAACAGGGCTCACTGTTTCTGCAACACACCAGGCACGGTCCTGCCTCAGGGCCTTTGCATTGGCTGTTCCCTCAACGTGGAACACTTTTTCCTCTGATATCCCTATTTCTCTCCTTCACTTCTTTCGAAAATACTCAAATGTTACCTTCTCAGTGAAGCTTTCCCTGACCATTCTATTAAGAACTGCAACCACCAAAAATGGCTTTCCCACTTCCCCTTCCCTGCTTCATTACTGTCCGACATACAGTATACCTTACTTATGTATTATGTTCATTGTCTTCACCACTCCTATCTCAGCTTTTAAAGGCAAGGAGTTTTTGGTCTGTTTTATTCACTACTGTATCCTTAGCATCTAGGACAACATCTAGCACACAGGCACTCGATGAGTTGTTTGTTGAATGAACGCCCTAAATGAAAGTAGCAGTATTTAAACAATTAAAAACCCCATCAGGAAATCAAAACACTTCTGTGGGCCGATTGTGGCCGGCGGGAAGCCAGCTTCAGAGCCCCAAGCGGATTACTGAACGTTCCGGTTCCCGCAAAGGGCTCAGAGATATAAACGGGACCCGAGGCCCCACCCACTGTTAGGCTCCGCCCAACTGCGTCGACGCGCATACAATGGCGTCACTTGGAGCGACCCAGGCATGGGCATTTCACCAGTAGACCGGGGAAGACACACGCGCGACCCGGAAGGCCTCGCCGCAACACTCCAAAGCGGGTGTGAGGGGGGGCCGATGGCGGAGGGAGCGGTGGAAGCCCCAGCAGAGAGTGGTGGCGGTGGCGACCCAGGAGCCATCGAGCCGGAACGAGGAGTAGCGTCCATTAAACTTCAGTGAGTCGCTGGGTCGGGGGAGCAGTTCACGGAGCCTTCCCGGCACCCGTAGCGCGGCCCGAGCGGCGCATGCCGGGAGCTGGGGCAGCGGCCCAGCGCGGGAAGCTCGCAGGCTCTTCTTCTGTTTGGGCCTTTCCTTCGCTCGCAGGGTCAGCGAGCTCCCGTGGTCGCGCACGTTGGGGACTGTCACATGTGCGAAAGACACCGCGGTCCATGCTGGGGTGGGCGGGGTTTGAGGCGGAGGCCGCAGTGCATGCTGGGGAGTGTAGTCCCAGCATATGGCGGGAACAGCGCAAGCGCACCTCAAGCCAGCCAAAGTTACAGGCAGGGAATTGTGTCTGAAGTGAGTGCCCGGGGGCATGCTGGGGCTTGTAGGGCTGAAGGGCATGCTAGGAAATGTGGCGGTTCCGGACCCGTTGCAAGGCACGCGGGAACATGTAGTTTCCTTTAGCCTAACATAGCTGGGGGCATTCACACCTCACACCTGTACTTAGTCAGGCTGACACTGGGGACCCAGGAACAAAATACGTCCTCCCTGGGATTTCCCTGGTGGTCCAGTGGTAAAGACTCCGCCTTCCGATGTAGGGGACGTGGGCTTCATCCCTGGTGGAGGAACTAAGATCCCACTTGCTGGGGGGCAACAAAGCCCGCGTGCCACAACCACTGAGCTTGTGTGCTGCAAACTGCAGAGCCCATGCGCCCTGGAGACCGCGCGACACAACTAGAGAGAGAGAAAACCCGCACGCCACAACTAGAGAGAAGCCTGCGCGCCACAATGAAGACCACGCGTGCAGCAACTAAGACCCGACGCAGCCAAAAAATAATAATAAAGAAAATAAACAAAATAGGTCCTCCCTGTGGCCTTGAGGTGCTCCTAGGCTGGCGGCTGGCTAGTTCTAAGTAGTGAGCACCCCATCAGTAGAAGCATGTAATCAGGGACAAGTGTTCTCAGTCCCTTTCCCCAGCATTCATTGAATCTGAGCTCAGGGGAGGGACTTCTTCCACAAGCCCTCCTTTCCCCTGCTCCTCTGCTGTCAGATACCTAACCACCAAGGAGCACTTCCATGAATTCCTGGAAGCCAAAGGGCAGGAGAAGCCCAGCCAGGAAACCGAGGCTGGAGACCCTGCTGGCAATGACCTGGATGAGCCTGAGGCCAAGCGGATCCGGCTGGAGGATTGGCAGACAGAGGACAGGCAGACAGAGGAGGCTGTTGAGCCTGGGGAGCAGCCACAGGCCCAGAAGAGGGCCCGGGGTCAGAACAAATGCCGGCCCCATGTGAAGCCCACCCACTATGACAAGAACAGGCTCTGCCCCTCCCTGGTCCAGGTGAGTGTCATTGTTTCCAGAAAGTCCCAGAGGCCTTGAGTGTGAGCCTCTCTGCCCCCCATTCAACCTTCATGACGTTATGATGTAAGTATCGTTATTGTTCCCGTTTTCCAGGTGAAGAAACTGAGGTTTGGTGAGGTTACTGACTTGTCTGAGGACACACAGTCAGTAGGGGAGAGAGCTGAGGTTCAAACCCAGGCTGCCTGGCTGCCTCAGCATCTCCCTGTCCTCCCTCATTGCCTCCCTGTTTCCCTGCAGGAATCCACCGCTAAGTGTTTCTATGGCGACCGCTGCCGCTTCCTGCACGACGTGGGCCGCTACCTGGAGACCAAGCCAGCTGACCTGGGCCCCCACTGTGTGCTCTTTGAGACCTTCGGCAGGTGCCCCTATGGTGTGACCTGCCGCTTTGCCGGGGCCCATCTGGGGCCCGAGGGCCAGAATCTGGTGAAGGAGGGGTTGGTCCAGGCCCCGCCCATCCGCAATGGCCTGGACAAGGTCCTGCAGCAGCAACTGCGAAAGCGCAAGATCCACTTTAAGCATGCAGAGCAGGCCCTGCGCCAGCTGAGCAAGGGCCAGCTGCCAGGCCCCACCCCCAAAGCCACTGTCCCCGAGGTCATGGAGGCTGAGGGTGCCCCAGGGCAGGACAACTGTGACGCCCAGCAGGCCCCCCAGGGGCCGGGCACCGTTCCCCCTCCCAGGGGCCCTTTAAGGACCTGCGGGCCCCTGACAGATGAGGATGTAGTCAGGTTGCAGCCCTGTGAGAAGAAGCGGGTACGTGTCATGGGGTTCCTGCAGAGGACACTAGCAATGTTGGGGGCAGATAGAGATGGACACTCACTCCCAGCTCTGGAGGGTCCGGGCTGTGGCAGAGTGGGGCAGTGGGAAAGGCTTCCTGGAAGAGAGGGCATTGGGACTGGGGTTTTGACAGTTGAGTAGAAGTCTCTAGTGGAGGAGAACGTGGAGAAAAGAACATTCCTGGTGGAGGGATTGGTTGGCCTGTGCAGAGGCACGGCGGTGAAAGGGATCCAGGCTGATTGGGGCAGAACAAAGCGTGTGGGGCAAAGACCTGGGGAGGCTTGAGGCTTGAGAGGCCTTGAAAGCCACGTTGGAGGATGGAGGTTCATTGTGCATTTTCTTTCCCACCAGCTGGACATCAGTGGCAAACTGTACCTTGCCCCCCTCACCACGGTAGGACCCACAGTGAGGTGGGCCGGGAGCTGGCAGCGTGGTCATCCCAGCAGTACCCACTGCCTCCCCACCTTGGGGGCTTGGGGCCTGGGCGGGTGTCTGGGGTCCCTGCCTGCCGTGCCCTCACATGTGACTCTGTCCCCTGCTGTCGTCAGTGTGGGAACCTGCCCTTCCGGCGGGTTTGTAAGCGCTTTGGGGCAGATGTGACGTGCGGGGAGATGGCTGTGTGCATCAACCTGCTGCAGGGCCAGACGTCTGAGTGGGCCCTGCTCAAACGCCACCCCTGCGAGGATGTCTTCGGTGTCCAGGTCGGTGCAGCCCCGAGCGAGGGAGGGAGGGAGGAGGGGCTCTCAGCTGCCATGTTTCAGAGCCACGTTCAGGTCCGGGCTCTCCTGGCTCACCTCCCAGACCCCCTGCCTCAGCCACAGGCCAGGTGCCAGCCTGATGCACCTCCAGTAGCTGCTGGCCTTGGCACAGGGCCAGGCAGGGAGGGCCCCTCACCCACTGCCCGGCCACCCGCCACAGCTTGAGGGCGCCTTTCCCGACACCATGACCAAGTGTGCCGAGCTGCTGAACCGCACCATCGAGGTGGATTTCGTGGACATCAACGTCGGCTGCCCCATCGACCTCGTGTACAAGAAGGTACCAGCCACTCAACCCTGGCGCCCCACGGAGGGCAGAATGTGGGTGGGCGGAGTCCCTGGGGAACCTGTGGGGGCCTGTGGGCCTCGCTTTCCCCATCTGTACAGAGAGGACAGCAGGGGGTGTCGGGCCCAGCCAGAGTCACGCGTTCCTAAGCCCGAACCGCCCGTCTCTCCCAGGGCGGGGGCTGCGCCCTCATGAACCGCTCAGCCAAGTTCCAGCAGATCGTCCGTGGCATGAACCAGGTACAGCCCGAGACACCCTCCACCGCCGCCATTCCCCGCGGCCTGACCCCGGGCCCCACCAACCACACCCGTCCCCACAGGTGCTGGACGTGCCACTGACCGTGAAGCTCCGCACGGGTATCCACGAGCGCATGAATCTGGCCCACCGGCTGCTGCCCGAGCTGCGGGACTGGGGGGCCGCGCTGGTCACGGTGGGTCTCGGGGCACAGCGGGTGTTGGGACTCCCGAGGCGCATCCCTTTCTAACCATTGCCTCCCTTCCTGCTCCTTCCTCCTGGTCTTTGGCTCTCCCTCCATCTCTGTCTCTGTCTGTCTGTCTGTCTCTCTCAGTCTGTCTCTCTGGGTCTTCTTCTCTCTCTCTGTCTCTGTCTGATTCTCTGCCCTCTGCCCCTCCCCCCCGCCTGGCTGCCTCTCCTCCAGCTCCACGGCCGCTCGCGGGAGCAGCGCTACACCAAGCTGGCCGACTGGCGGTACATCGAGCAGTGCGTGACAGCAGCCAGCCCCATGCCCCTTTTCGGTGGGTCCCCTGCCACCGGAGGCCACGCACCGGGGCCCACCCCTTACCTGGGCCCCCTCCTGCCCCGATGGGGAATGCTGCTGGGCTGACGAGAACTGCCGAAGCCCTGGCATCCCCGCCTGCACGCATCTCCCTGAGGCCCCAGTCTCTGTCCCTCAGGAAACGGGGACATCTTATCGTACGAGGACGCCAACCGTGCCATGCAGACTGGCGTCGCTGGGATCATGATCGCCCGGTAAGTGTGCCCGGGGCGGGGATACAAAGAACCAGCCGGGGCTGCCCCTGAGCACCCAGCCTTCAGCTCGGGGAAAGTGAGGGCGCGTCTGAGTTTGTCCCCAACGCCGGTGCCCCCAGCCCGCCTGCCCACCCCCTGCTCTGTTATTCCCCGGGCAGGGAGATGCCAGAGGTGGCTGCTCATGGGGCTGAGGCGGGGGACTGGAAATTTCTGTAGCTGTGGGCTCAGGGCTGTGGCTTGGAACTCTTGGGCTTTGAAGGTTGTGTGAGCATGGCTGGGAGGTTGGGGACCGTGGGTTTGGGGTCTGGGGTTCCGCCACCGGCCTGCTGACCACCGCCCGCCTGCAGCGGCGCCCTGCTCAAGCCGTGGCTGTTCACGGAGATCAAGGAGCAGCGGCATTGGGACATCTCGTCGTCTGAGCGCCTGGACATCCTGCGGGACTTTGCACACTATGGCCTGGAGCACTGGGGCTCGGACACGCAGGGCGTGGAGAAGACACGCCGCTTCCTCCTTGAGTGGCTCTCCTTCCTGTGCAGGTGGGATCGGGGGGGGCGGGGCGGGGTGTCTTGGGGAGGCCCAGCCCAACCCCGTCTCCGGCGCCCCCGTCTGCAGGTACGTGCCCGTGGGCCTGCTGGAGCGGCTCCCGCAGAGGATCAACGAGCGGCCACCCTACTACCTGGGCCGCGACTACCTGGAGACGCTCATGGCCAGCCAGAAGGCGGCCGACTGGATCCGCATCAGGTGCCCGGGAACCGCCGAGGCCCTGGGAGATAGTGCACCAGGGAGCCAGCGGGTGTGGGGCCAGCTGGGCTGGGGGCTGCCCCCCCCAGGCCTGACCCTGCTCCCGCCCTCCTCACAGTGAGATGCTGCTGGGACCCGTGCCACCCAATTTCGTCTTCCTGCCCAAGCACAAGGCCAACGCCTACAAGTAGCTGCAGGGGCGGGCGGGGGTGTCTGAGCGCCCAGCGGGCTCCCCAAGGAATGAGAAGGCAATAAATTTTATTCTTTTAAAACCCAGCCCCTTTTGTGACCCTGAGGCTGTCTCATGCCGCCCCCCCCACCCCCCACCCCCAGCTTTCCCCCACCATCCCCATCCCCGCAGCTCCCTCCTTCCTCACTCATTCACCAGCCCCATGCTGGCCACTGCTGGTACCCAAAGGCCTTGACCACAAACAAACCACCATAGCTCATGAGATGGGGCCTTGGCCTGTGTGGGTGTGGATCAGGGCGGGCTGCCTGGAGGAAGGGGCCTCGGAGCTGTCAGGCAGGCATTGCTGGCAGAGGCAGGAGGCGGAAGGCGGCAGACCAGGCCCAGTGTCCACCATGCTCTCTGTGACGCCCATCTCTGGCTGCCTTGGTTTCCCCATCTGCCCCTGCCCCTCCCCCCCCATTACCCGGAACCCTGACCAGTGGGTGGGCCACAGCCTGTAATCCGCTGCCTGGAGTAACCGGAGAAACAGAACTCCGCAGGACTCTGAGCCTCTGCTCTGGGTGGGCTGCCTGTGCTCCACTTGCTGCCCTCCTGGCCTGCGTGGCCAGGCCCCCGCCTCCCTATGCAGCACCCCAAACACTTGTACGCACCCGCCGCTCCCCAAGAAGGCTTCAGTCCCCAGAGCCTGGATGCCACCGAAGGGCCCGACAGCCAGCCTGCTTCTGCCTGCACAGAGCCTCTTCCTGTTGTGGGTACGAGGGTGGGGAACACCCATCGGGGCAGGGACCAGGGCTCTGCCCGCCAGCCTCAGGACCCCACCCAGCTGCCTGTTTTTGTCCACAGGTTCCTCCAACGTCTGTCACCCCCCAAACCTGGAGAAAGAGGTGTTTCCAGCTCCTCCAGCAGGTACCGGCCTCCCACCAACCCTTGATGACTGGGGAGTGGGCAGGGGCATCTTGCTCCCACCCCTGACCCTAGATGGCTCCCTCCTCCGAAGGCAAGGCCCGAATCCCTGTCCTCCAGAGAGACCCCTGGACCACGGTCTGTGTCCCTCATCCCCTAGCTGGGGCCCTGAAGCCAAAGCCTGTCTCTTGTTCCCCAAACAGGTCTCCCAAAGCCAGGTCGGTGTCCCCGCCCCCCAGATGGGCCCCCAAAGCAAGGCCTGGGGCCCTTGACCTTTAGAGAGGGCCCCAAAGGCAAAGCCTACGTCCATGGACCCCAAAGTTGGTCCATGTTCTCCATGCCCCAGACGTGCCCCATGGTTTGGACCCCGTCCACCCCAGGCGGGTCCCAGAACTGCCCCTCTCAGGGCCACCCTCCCTGGCCACAGGTTTCCAGATGGCGCCCTGCGGCTGCTTCTTTGACCCCCGTGTCTACCGCATCGAGTGGACCACCACCGACTTCGGCCAGTCATCCCTGTACAAGCTGGCGGCCAGGGACCCCGCCTCGCCAGGCACCTACTTCCTGGAGGCACAGCACTGCCTCAGGGCCCCAGTGCCGCCCCCACTGTTACCCCACTACCAGCCGCCCCCCGCGGGGCCCCGGTACGGCATGCCCTGCTTCCCACCCGAGGGGCCCGGGGCCGAGGCCCTGGGCTTCGTAGGGGACGGAGTGCCCCCCACCTTGGTCAAGCAAGGCCTGGCGCCCCTGCTGCCCCCCAAGGAGAGCAAGCTGCCCCCGCTGCTCATCACGCTGCCCGCCGAGGCCACGCTGCCCTCTGGCGCCTATGGCCCTCTCAAGGGCCGCTTGACCCAGCTGGATGGGCCCGGCGAGCCCCTGACCTTCACCTTCAAGGAGCCGCCCCCTGGCGCTGGGCCCGGCCTGCTGTACCCGCCGGGCCCCACCGAGCCCAAGGTGGCCCCGCTGGGGGCAGGCGAGGCCAGGACCCCTGAGGTGGCCAGGGCCTTCACGCCGCCCAAGAAGGTGATGCTCGAGGACGCGATGAAGCTCTTTGACTGCTTGCCAGGCGGCCCCGAGCCCGCCGGGGACCCATGCAAGCCCCCTGGGCCTGCCCTGCCCAACAGCGGGGGCAGTGGGAACGACTCGTTCAGCGACATCCGCTCATTGCACCTGCCCGACGAGCTTCTGTCCTCGGACTACAGCGTGCCCGAGGTCCTGGATATCGTGTCCGACATGGACTTCTTTTACAACTTAAAGGCGCTGGACGAGGAGCCGCCGCCCTGCCCGGGGGTGCCTCCCACCGCCAAGCCCGGCAAGAGGAAGGCCGGCAACCCGACTGCCAGGAAGGGGAGGCAGGGCAGCAAGGGCAAGCAGGCTGTGGTCCCCACCAGCGCCACCCCCTTGGGGCCCAGGCAGGACCTGGGAGCCGCCCCCCATTAAAGCGGATTTGAGCTGTTTGCACAGCGTCCGGTTGGTGGCATTCGGGGGCCGTGGGCTGTCCCCTCACCCGCCCTGTCGTCCAGCGGGCCCCAGGCCACGTGGTGAGGCCCCTCAGGACCCTGGCGCCTTCTGGGTGCCGGGCTTCCAGAGTAGAGTCGGGGAGCCCTAGACTTGGGGTTCGGGACAATCCCTCGTCTCCTAGCACCAGAAAATCCAAGTCAGCCGGCAGGGATGAGGGGCTGCTAGGAGGTGGGGAGACACTGCCCGGACTCCTGCACTGCAAGGATTTCACCTCCATGTTTGATGGGGAAAGTCAGGTCTGCCCAGAGATGGGCAGGAACTTGCCTGGAGACACAGCAGCAAGCGGAGTGAGGCCTGGGGAGAGGCCTGCGGGCTGAGCTCGGCCTCAGCCCAGGTGGAGGGGCGGGTGTCGCCGATGGTGAATGGGAAGGCGTCCGCTCGTGTTCACGCGGAGAGCTGGGGGGCCTGGGGTGCAGAGGCAAGTGCTGGGTGGAGGTCTGAGAGTGGGGGCAGGGCAGGCATGTGGGAGACGGTGTCCACCTGGCACACGGGTGACCCAAACGGGCATGCACGTGATGGGGCGTGCAGAGCGCACCTGCAGCAGCGGCATTGGGACATCTCGTCGTTGATGGTCCCCCAGGTGCCTGGAGCCCTGCAGTCCCCCACGGAGCCCCTGCCTCTTCACGTCCCCCCAGCTGGGGGCCAGAGGCCAGGGTGGGCGTGCCTGTCCCAGGATGGGCATCCAGCC